>NC_137892.1:54305291-55505291 GCF_963455335.1 Martes martes
TCAAATGCCGCCCGCTGCTGCTGTGATTCGCAGGGACTCGGCCTCCATATGGTAATGCGGGGCGGAGTGGGGGGAGGCGCAGAGGGTAGAGGAGGGGAGGATGGGGGTGAGGGCGGGGTGGGAGGGGGCTCCGGCACCGCGCGCTCGGCTGCCGGGCTGGGACAGAGCACCCGGACCCGCGGCGGCGGCGGCAGCGGCGCTACCCACCCTCCGCCACAACACCCACTGAACCAGCGAGCCACCGAGCCACCGGCCCCCGGGGTAAGCCACAGCGCGCACACGGCAGTGACGGTGATGGTTGAGATGCTTCAGGTTACTACCATGAGCCAATAAGGGAGATTAGAAACAGAAAAGGAGATTACTGAGAGATCAGAGATAAGAGGTGTACCTCTCTGTGTCCCTTGTCACACAGCGCGCGCGCGCACGCACACACACGTCTGTACACACATGCATGCACAGACATTCGTACATGCACACATTCCTTGCTAGTACCATCTAAATATATGCACCGCCACTCTACGCCCTGAATGGTGGCGGGTGTGTTTGTCCTTATCCCTGCATAAAGGCAGGCAGGTATGTTCGATAGTCTAGGCAGGAACAAACCGCCACGCACGATTGAATTGCAGCCAAACTCGAAGAGACATTTAACCTGCCGAATTGTTTCGCTCAGCCAGGTGCCCCCCAGAAACCGGCAATTCTGCAGCCAGTTGTGAAATCCTGCAACTATTCATAAAATGTGCTGAAAATGTACTTTAGGAAAGGTAATCTTGCTATGTATGGCAAGGTAAGGGCAAACGTAAAGGATGAGTGTGTTTCCGTTTTTTAATGTTTTACGTGTAGCCATCTGACCACTTTTTATTGGGTGACATATCATATGAGCACTTTGGTGTAGGCTTGGGAAAACTACAGCCAGAGGTAGGGCTGGAAATGCCATAAGAATTAAGGGTGCTAAAAATGGATGCTGGATAGTCCAGCATGAAAGATGGCATACAGCTGTAGGTTTAAAATGGGAGAAAATACATGTGAATATTTATACATGAAAGGCATTGGGGAGGGGTGAATCTTGCCCTGAGTATCTGTGCAGGTAAGTCATTCATAAGAAAACTAATTACCTGTGCATGTACTTGGACTTGTTTAATTGAATAAGCTGCATGTGTGCATACTTGCTGTTCTTTGTGGCTATGCAATTATGGATTCAGTCTTTTAAAAATGATAGCTTTGGGGGAATTTTAAAAGTGGACTTCATACATATATATTTTCCAAAAGCCATTGTGTTGAATAGATGTATTGCCAAAGGAAAATCTGACCCTATAACAAGATTACCATAGCTTGATATCTAACTCAAGGCCTATACAGTTTAGGGTAAATCAACTGGCTTAATATAGTCAACTGTTTTGTTTATTTGTTTTCATTTCAAAGTCAGGAATTAAGGATGCTTTTCAATCGAGATAATGTGCCTGTTTCCAGTCACATAAGGTAAAAATAAAACTCAGTAAATTTTGAGTGCAGCAGATAAGGTACAACATAGAACATGGTTGAAAATGTCTTCCTTGCAGAAGGCTGTCCGTTGCTGTGTCTACACATTTTAAAATAGATTTTTTTTTTTTGCGATAAGAAATGCTATAAGGCAATAGGTAGCGAATGCCGCAACTCTCAGTTAATCAGCACAAAAATTATTTAGAAATCTTTGGAGTCACTTCCCTTTATACATACATTATCTCAAATGTGCTAGCCCGAACTGTGTTTTTGCTAATATGAAGTTAATTAGATAATCAAACTTTGAGCCTTGAGCGATGGACATTACAGCTAACCAAGGGGGTATGTCAGGGAAAAAAAAAAAGTGTCTTTTCTTTTATGATCAAACCAAGAGGTTATACAGCTGGCATTACATACATGACAGATGTGCATATTTGGAGCCTTAACTACACAGAAGCAGGGAAGCAACTGTGCATATTATCTAGCAAGAGACAGCAGCAGACACTTGCCAAAAAATACAGACAGAAAGGGACAAGAGAGACAGACATAACAAGATAGCAAAAAAAGGAAGGAGGAAATCAATAAAACGATACAACCTGAACTTTTCGCGAATTAAAAAATGCAAATATATCTTTACATATGCATCAGTATTAAAAATAATACACGCTGGAACCAACAGGAGCGGGAGCAGGAGGAGGAGGAGGAGGAGGAGGAGGAGGAGGAGGAGGAGGAGGAGAGGTGGAGGAGGAGGAAAGGAGGAGGAGGAGGAGGAAAGAATGGAGGCGCCGCGGAGCCCTGATTATGCATGGGCTGGAGCTGCCTCCTCTAACCTGTTCTTCTCCGAGCCGGGCAGCCGGCGGTCCTCAGCCGCCCACAGAACAGGAGCCGAAACAACCGTTCCCGAAGGCTACAGCATTTATTTTTCTCTTTTGGGGGTTTTGGCGGTTGTTTCAGGGGCTCGCCAACTGGCCCCTTTAATTAAAAGCTTCAATAAAAGGCGATCGCGCCAGGAATGCACCGGCTCCTCTCCGCGCAGGATTTGCATATTTTTTTAATGCCCTAATTTCCTTGATGTATGTAAATGTAGCCGGACGTAGAGGGAGACAGGGAGCTGACGTCAATGGACGTGACCTCGCAGCTAAACCTTGAACGTGAAGCCGGGATGGGGGAAAACACGGAGCGGCAGCCGGCGGAGCCCGCCAGCGCGGGCGACGGCAGCGGCAGCGGCAGCGGCCAAAACCAGGCCGAAGAGGCCAGGGGGCCCCGTACCGACCCGGGAGAGGACAAGCCGCCGTCTTCTTTCGCCACCGCCTGGCTTTCAGCCTCGCCAGCCTTCCGGCCGTACACACAAGCTCATGTCCTGCGCCTCCGGCGCCACCAAATACACGTTCTTTTGCTTCCCCCAGAAAAACAAAACACTCAAAAACAACAAACCAAAATCAACAGAGAGCAAACCAAATCAGATCCCCAAATGTTTTAGACCAGTGCTCGGGTAGCTATCAGAGAGACGACTCTTTCAATGGAACATGATTGTTTGTTTGGCTTCTCTCCACAAGAAGAGGGGGAGACCGCAGACAACAGCAAATCATTCCTAAAACACGATAAGCTACACGTGTTTCCAGTAGGGAGAGGTAAATCGCCCAGCCGACTGGTGGGAGCTTCTCCTTTTGGTACCTGTTTACCTGCGCACTCATTAAGCCCGTCGGCTTCATTAACTGCCATGCTATTAACCTGTGTTATCATGTGACGAGGTGTCTCGTGTGTGTGTGTGTGTGTGTGTGTGTGTGTGTGTGTGTGTGTGTGATGGAGATGCTGCGAGCGAGATGAGAGCGAGATCGGTGTTTCTCCAAGGCCACCTCTGGGACTTATCTTCAGGGCCATCTAGACCAGAGCTCCTGGGCTGGAGTTCGAGTTTCACCCATTTGGGAAGGCGGGGTGTGTCTATCAGAGAAGGCTCTCTCTGAACAGCCAGGCCCTTCCTCTTACACTGTGTGGGAGGAGGTCTTTTGAGGTGTTAGCCATTCCTTGGTCGCAGCCCGGGGCGCTGCCTTGCGGATTCAGCCGGGTGTGTTTTTATCTCGGAGCTCAGCAGCCTCAGCGAGGAGGTAGCGACTCTCGGCTACGCGGCAGGGAGGCCTTCAGACTATTCCCCACCCCCGCCCCCCACCCAGCCCCGCGCGCCGGCGTGTGCGTGCCTGCGCACCGGGCGGGAGCCGCTGGCACCTCCCAATGCACAGCCGCCCCCAGTTCTGCTCGCCACCCACTCCTAGGTAGCTAAGAAATGATCCTCGGCCTCTTCTGGGCCGGGGCCATGCGGAGTCCGGGGCAGAGGGCCGAGCCGCGGGCTGCCAAGGAAGGGGCGCCGGAGGCCGCGGTGTTGGCTTCCCAGTCCTGCCCTTGGCCGCCAAGGCTGCGGTTTCTTCGTTCCACCTCGCAACCCTAGCTTTGTTTTCTTGACATGCTCGTGGCCACCGGGCCCCACGCCTGCGAGGGGAGTGTGTGCGTGTGCGCGGGGGGCGGGCGCGCGCGCGGGCGGGGGCCCTCCCGCCAAGGACACGCATGGCTGTCTGTCCTCCCGCTGCACTTGGCGGGAAAGCTGGGGGCTGCCGGCGGGACTGAGCGCCCGCGGCTCTCATTACCACCTCCCCGCCCCCCCCCCCGGGCCGCATTTACATACGGGCCACTCGCCTGAATTTTTATAGCCCCCGTTCCGCCCCCGGTCGCACGCGCGCAGGCTCGGAACAAGCGCCCGCGGGCGCAGACACCCGCGCCCAGGTTGCGGCCGGCTGGGAGCGCGAGCAGGCCCAGGGGTGCAAGCCGCCCTCGGCGAGACGGATTCTTGCACCCTCCCTCTCGCGCCTACACCCCTGACAGCCTCCCGGCTCGTGTTCCAGGAAGCCCACTTTCCCTCAAGGCCCCCACCCTTCTCTCCCTGCACACTCCCACCCACACCCTCCCACATCTCTCTGCCTCTTTGCCTGGAACACACACACACACACACGCTTTTTCTTCCCCCCTCAAATAAAAAATCCTATAGGGCGTCCCTGGTGCGTTTTGAATAGCTCTGGAGTTTAAAGAATAAAAATCCTTATAACGTATTGCTTGTCTTTAGCCAAACACATTTGACGACCACGACAAAAAGAGGAGGAGGAGTAAGGAAGGGGACTTGAACCAAAAGACCTTTCTTTTAAAAAAAAAAAGTCTGCAAGTCAAAAGGTCATTCTCCAAGTTTGTAAATAAAATTGCAAAGGGAGTTCTTAAAGGAAAAAAGGAGAGGAGAGGAGGAAGGTAGAAAAGATCCACAAGTTACATAAAATGGTGCATTGGAAAAACAAGACAGGCCTATTCTTTTAAAAAAAAGAAGAAGAAGAACAGGAGAGAGAGTCTAAAGAAATCAAGAGAAAAAAACTGAAGGAAAAGAGAAAAAGAGGGAAGAGAAAATAAAAGGTAGAAAAGGCAAGAGAAGTTTCCAAAGAAATGTGTTCTTTACATCCTACAATAGGAAAATGTAGCCATTGCCTTCCTTCAGACGAGACATTTCTAATTTGTTCCGTCTGTCAGGAGGGGACTATGAGAGGTTTGGGTGCAAATTCATTATCTCTGGCAACGCAGAACGTAGTGTGGGGACTGAAAAAGACCGTGGCAATGGATGAACAATAGGGCTTCAGTTCATCAGTAACAAAAGCAGTGGGGAAATTGGTTGAGTTTCAGAGCACGTCCTCCTCGGCAGAGGGGGCTGGACTAGACCTTGGACAGCCCCCCCAAAAACTTGCCAAGCCTCGCACACACCACTTCACTCTCCACTCCGAGGCTCAGGGAGCAAGTGCCTGGCGTGGGGGGGGAAAAGTTGGCTTTTTTCCTCTTTCGTCTTTGCGCCCTTCTCTCTCTCTTCCCAGAAGGGAAGATCCGTTTAAACTATTTTAGACGCAATCAAGCAAGAATCACCGTGTGGAATTGAGCGGCAGTTTTAAATGTGCTGTGGAGAGGAATGATCTGAATTTTTTTTTCTTTTTTTGAGACGCCGAAAGGAGCCTGTTTGTGTACTGTGCGGCCGCCCTGTGACTCTGGATCTTGTCTTCTGGCCGGCGCCTCGATTCCTGCCCAGCTGGATTTGGGGGGCAACACTGCCTGGCGCAGGAGGAGAGCAAGTGAGTATCGTGGCGGCCCGCAGGCGGCAACTCGGTCGGCGGCACCGGGCCAGCAGTGACCGCTGCAAACCCCGCGCCCGCGCTCCTCACCTCGTCCCCGAGCCGGTGACCGCAGAGCCCCGCTGCGGGCCGCTCCGAGGGCCAGTCCGGGGCTTTGCTACAGCTAATTGATTGTGAGTCTCGGATGCTAAACCTGTTGATCTCTGGAGTCGTCTGAGCCAGAACTGTTAATTATCCAGCGGTTTGACCCCCGGTTGCAGAGAGATGCCAGGAAAATTTAGCGTTGAAAAGGGGAATTTTGTATGTAGTTTTGTGTTGTTGTTTAGCGGGACTTTTTTCTTATAAACGAAAGGCTAAATACAATTGTATTTTGCGTTCCTGGATTCAAGATTTGCATTTTGAATGATTCTTTTAACCACCTCAAAGTTGCAATCATCTGGCAATGAAGTGAGGATCTGACTGGGTTCTGGTGGAAACTTAACGTACACTAGCTAACTAGATGTGGTGGATTTCCACTTCCCTTTTCTCTAGCCTTTTGGATTCTAGGAGGCGAGAGGCCGCTTTACAGGGTTATCCCAAGTTCAGATTCGTCAAGATACAGCCATCGCGGTTAGTTATTGGGACTTGGAACATTTCAGCTTCAGATGCTTCTGGTATCTGAGGGGAGCCCAGTCTCTGCAGTTTGCTTGGAGCCCAGACCCGGCTGAGGGAGGCAAGATCTTCCTCCCGTGGCCTGGAATTGTCTGAGGGAACACCGGGAGGTGGGAACCCACGCACTGTATTTGTATTAGTGTCTGCCTCGTTTTCTCTTGCAAATGTACCGGCGCTGCTTGAATGGGGGACTGTCTTGAGGGGTCAGGGCAGCAATGGTATTGATCAGAAGTTAGACCGCAGGCCCTGTCAAGTCACGGCCATGGCCCGGGGCTTTTTTGGGGCTGTGGCTGCATTGGGCCCAGAATGGCAGGGTCGGATCCAGTTTCCTCCCTCTCCTGGTGCCCAGCTCTTCCCAGCACCCTCCTTCTCCACCTTGCCACCAGTAATTAGGGCGCTGTCTCAGAAACAGAGCTCCCATAGTCAGCATAATTGAACCAGCACAGTACTTTCATTTTGCAAAACCAGTAGCCCCACCCCACTACTCCAAAATAACAATAAGCATTTAAAAAAATCATAAAAGAAAAGCAACCTATTTTCGGGAGAGTAAGACTTCTTGAATATCGAGTCATGGAGGAATGGGGGAAGGGAATTAAAAAATCCACCACTTTACAGCAATCAGGTTTTACATTATTCATTGATTTACTGAGGGAAATAGCCAATCAGGAGCCATAGATATGAATGCACATCTCACCGTGCTGTGGCTTTACAGTAAACTATTTGCATCTTTCTAATGGATTAGATATTTATCTAGGGATTCCCATTGTTTGAAAGGCCTAGAAATCCAGTTCCTTAAACATTTAGAAAATACGACTTTGTTCCAGTCTTGAAATTCTTACATGGAAGAACTCTCCCTCGTCTTTTGTATGGCAGGTTACAGTGTTCAAATCCCTAATGTTTTTTAAGGGTCCCTCTTCCTTCCAAGCTAAAAATAAAAGAAAAGAAGAAAGAAAAAATTAATTTTCCAAACCCCTCCAGATTCTGCATATTTTGCATTCCCATTATCATGCATGTCTCCATTTAAATGCAAATTAGCATATTTAACCCTGTGGGTGCTGAAGCCCAGCATACATTGTACTGGGGCTTTCTGTAATCTCTTGGCATTTTAAAGGATCATGGTAATTGCAATACTTTAAAATGAAGCCAAATCTAAACATGATTATATAGATATATGTATATATTAAAACTGTGATCATTTGTTTTCTTGACTATTTTTCAGATGAGACTACAAAGAAGCATAAAATGAATAGACAATACAACCAACCAAAGGTAATTTAAAATTTTACATTTGGTAAAATCAAAATGATATACAAAGCCAAAATAGAATACCATTTGCTGGATGGTAGGCCTCCTGTGTATTGCATATGTCCCAGTTCATCCAACAGATACAATTCCAGAAAAATCTAAGTTTCCATATGTGCAGTTTTTTTCTCTGTGTGTAGCCTTTGTATACTATATATCAAGAATAATGCAAACATAACCTGTAAATGCCTCTAAAAATGAATTTCAGGATACAGAAGACATAACAGGACACTTTTATTAGAAAGTAAGCCAGTCAAGTACCTTGCCTGAACTATACAAACTGCTGTAAATTAAATGGCTTTTATGTAGAAAATGGTAATCTTGACTGTATTAGTGAACTGTGGTTTACTTACATAAGAATCTACAAACTCAGTATTAAAAAGGGATTTAGTGATAGGCCAATTCTTTATACACTCTGCAGTAGTCTGAATAGGACTCAGAGAGGTGTTCTAAATATATATGAGTGGCAAACCTGATTATTTGCATTTATGGAATAGCATAATTCTGATCCAAATATGTGGAAAATCATAACTTTCCACTTCTAACTTCAGCAGAGATTGTTTATTTCCAAGAAAACCAGGATGTTTCAATTCATGTTTCAGCCATCTGGAGACCTATAAAAAGATTAGAAAACAAGCATGACAATCACGTCCTAATCTATGAGCCATTAATGGGAATTTATTAGAGAATGAGCAAGCAAGCCATTTGAATTCAATATATCCTTCAATATGCAGATTTCAGAAAGGGTATTCTGTATCTCAGAGAAATGGCTTTCTGAAAAACAAAAATATCTGAAATAAAAACATGTAGGTGTTAATAGTTGCTCATAACAATGTATGGCAGGCATTGCTAGGAATCAGCCCAATTGTTTCAACTGGCTCACATCTTAAGTGATAATAAAGTCCTTGAAATGTATATGATAAACCATGCCATGGGCCTTGGCAATATTCAAAATAATCAGGTGTTCAGTGTTAAGCCTTGCTGTGTATCTTTTATTTCTCCATACCTTGAATGGGGATGGAGGGGTAAAGTGTTTAATTGGCTATATGGCTAGTGAACAGACTGCCCCATAATCTTTATGTTGGCTATTTTCACTTTTGGGGGCTCTCACAATGAATCTGCAGTATATGTGACATGTATGAGGGCCAGTCCTGGAGTCAGGTGATATGACTATGTGGCGTTGCTTTAGAAAATACTATTCTATGACAGTATTTTCTGTAGCTTCTAATTGTAGAAGCACTTCAAATGTTCAGTGTCTTGGCTTTCATGATAGTCACTTGGGTTCTAAAAATGCATTTAATTGTTAAATGTGGGAATATAGCCACATTAATTTGAGAATTCACACAAATATGGGGTGACACACATACACAGACATACATGTATCACATCTCTCCACTTTCACCAACCCCCACCCAGATGTATATAAAGCAAAAAAAAAGATTCTAAAAATATCTGGCATTTCTTAGGATTTTGACTTAAAGAATTGAATTCATCTGATCATATGCTTGCTTTATGTAGTACATGCCAAATCACTAATGATTCTGCTTCTAGGTCTTGGAAAGCAAGGCCAAATACTCTCAATCTTCCAATGCAGCAAAGCTCATTACGGTTTTACATAATGTCACAGTGGCATGTGCCTCAGTCATGTGTTCAGTTCTGTCCATTAGTTTATGTTGTGACCTCGTAGTTCAAGAAAGAACAGTAACTCCATGGGAGTGTATTTCTCTGAATTAGTTTATAGTCTGCACGTACATTTTATATGTAACCCAATGCAGCCATTTCTGATCATACTTCTTATACCAAGATTTGATAAGAAAAGTAGGTGAGTCTTTTCTAAATAATCAGAACACAAATGCTCACCCAAAAAAGTGAATAAAAAATCTAAGGGAAAGTTGGCATCTGTGTTTCTAAATTATCTTTAATTGGTGTGATATTATTGTATCAACTGTAGATTGGGGGCTTTTCTTAGCAATTTTGGTTCTCTTGTCAGTCTTTTTTTTAATAAGATTTACATATATGTGTTCTGTATGTAACTTGGTAAGCGTATTCACACTCATGTCTTATAAGAATAAATTACTGAATTAATGAAAGAGTATATATTAATTCTGAAAGTGTTTTAGTCATTGGGCAAAATAGTCCACCTAAAGAAATGAGAGTATTGTGATAAACTAGTGATGTGTGAAATGAATATGAAGATTTATGCCATTCACGTGTAGCATATATTTTAAAGAATAGCAACACCACCAAACATGACTCCCAATTTTGGGAAACAATCCATAAAGTTCACCCATGGTGAATATGCATCTTACATGGACTGTACCTTAGCTATTCTGTGGAGGGCCAGCTGGGGATTAGAACTGTACATATCATAGATGCATTAGACATAGATCACCCATTAATGAAGGAGGAGAAGAAAAGAGTTTTTCAAAATGACATATTTACACTTTGAAAAGTCCTAAGAAAAGGAACGAGGTTAATTAATAAAATAATATCCCCCTCTAGATAGAAGAAAGGTGGGGGTGGGGAAGGGAAAGGTGGGGTAGAGTTATGCTCCTAACACTCAGGTGTTTGGTCGTTTTCATGAGGTAAGGATACTTTTTTCATAATTTCATAAGGAAGACTAGTACGTTTTGTCCTTTATGAAAACTGATTTTTGAAATGATAAACAAAGGCTCAGCGTTTTTATTACAGCAGAGTTGCATACAAAAGTAGAAACTAATGCTGCAGTGTTTACCTGTGCTACCTTCGAAGGCACACACCCCATGCAGAGTCATTTTTTAAAAAATCAGGATGAAGTCGGCCTGCTTAGAGCATTCCGTTTGAACTTACAGAGCAAACCAAATACGCTGCCCTATCGCCATGGCACATAGATACAAAACATGCCTGAGCCGTGAAGCCATTAAAAACACACCACCAGAGCAAATTGTCAATGTAATCACACATCGACTCACTGCGTAATACAGATCTGATTCCCAGCCCCAGAAAGCAAGGCCCTGCTTTAAGCAATAGCAAAGTGCCCTCCATCTGTCTGCCCATGCAATCTGCCAGAAGAGAAATGCAGGCAAAGACGTTCCCCAGATCTGAAATGCTTTTATCTGTCCTTAGAGAGAGATTTCTTCCAGTCTTTGGATATTAGAGCGATCTACACTAGCACCGAGGAGGTAAAAGGCCGCGGGTTGCTTTTCCTGGAGCGGTCGGTAGTGCTAGCGGAAGAGATGTTGAATGAGAAAATAGGGGTTGTTGCAAGGCTGCCGCCGCCGCTGCCGCCGCAGCCGCTGCTCGGGCAGGAGGCGTGGGGCAGTTGGCTGATCACTGATGCATATCAATAACCGTGTACTTGAGATTTCTCATGACATCATCATTACCTTGGTCTCCCGCGGTCTCGAACCTTTGACCTTGCCGGACTGGTCCACATTTTGGCAGTGAAAGCCCCTCCAATGATGGCCCTTTTCTCCTTCTTTCAGACCGGGGGCAGCAGCACGCCAGCAAGACGGCATCTTCTCCTCCCCAGCCTAGAAGCCCTGTGAAATCGAGGATCTTCCCCCTAAAACACACACGCACGAGATATGTGCAGTCAAGCTGCCACCGCTTGGTAAAAAGCTCACGGCGCCTAACCCAAAAGGATCAGGAGCAGATCCTTGAATCAGCTGTCACCTCTTCTATAGAATGGGATGTTTTTTTTTCCTTCCTCCTTAACCTGCGCTGGAAATTGCCGTTGGCTTTGTACATCTCTATAGAGGGAGGCTAAAGAGTCTTGCGTGAGAATGAAGCAATTTACAATGCAAATAGAGGCCTGTGGAGGGACGGATGCTGCTGCTCACTCGTAACCGCTTGCTGCACCTTAATAGCTGGTTTTATTTTCTGATATTAATAGATGAATTGTTGGCTAACGCTGCCGGAGATTACTTGCTGAAAGAAAAAAAAAAAAGTTCGGAATAAACTTTGAAAGCAACAGATCTCGTTTGGATGTTTTAGCCGCACACACAAACAGAAACCAGGTCATATTTACATGCAAGAAGGAATCTTATGCATGACAAGTGTCCTGGAGGACTACTCTTCGGTGCTGCCAGAGAGATCGGGATCTGGAGTCTGGCCAGAGGAAGACAGAGGCGTGTGAGGGAAGCGAGTTGTTATCTTTGGTTATCTAGCTGTATGAGTGTATTGGTCTTCATAAAGCTAGATAACCGAAAGTAAAAACTCCTTCAAGATCGCCGGGGAGCATGTGAGCATGAAAGACTACAGCCAAGAGACAGTAAAAACCAGAAAGGTCAGGAATACTTATTGAATCTAACTTTGTTTTTGTTTTTGCTTTTGTTCTTTTTCCTTATGGCTAAAGGTGGGATTAGAGGAAATTAAGTGACACACAGATGCCACAATATGAAGGTGCCAGATACTTTGAGAGGGGTTGTTACAGATGCAAAGGAGAATTGTATGGTGCTAATAAGTAAAGATGCATGTGTAGTTTGTCCTGCTTTAAGACAAAAGTTTATATGAGGGTGGTTGTTTTATGGTTTTTTTTTTTTTCCTTAGAAAGCTGTTGTAGAGATGTCTGGTATCTAGTTTAAAAATGATTTCATAATACATAGACGTAGGTTATTTCCTTCTGAGGTTCCCCTCCCCTGAAAAATTTAAAGATTATGCTTGAGGACTGTATGTATTGGAGTTGTATATCAAATTATATTAAATTAGACTTTCAGAAAAGTTTATAACGGAAGGTTAATAATTTGTATCTCTGAGGGCATACAGCTAGCAGAGAAAATGCAAAAAAAATGCAAAAAAAAAAAAAGCAAAGGCTGATTTTTATTCTTCTATTCAAAATACAAGGACAGATGCTTCTCTGTTCCAAGAGGGTTTCCTTGAGGAAGCTACTGAAGCAGAAAGACATGATGGAGACGAGATCGCCTCCCCTCTTGTCAAAGTGTTAAAAAAATGTTCTGTCTTACTCTGCGCCTAGCATTGGAAATGAAAGTGACATTTACGCCACAACCCACGTGTGCGCCTCCTCTCTTTTTGTTTAAGGATGATCAGGTCTATCCAGGAAACAGCTCTGGCATCCCAAACTGAAATAATTAGGACGTATATAGACCTGACAAAAATGGAAAGGGGGTGGGGAATCTGAGGGTCTGTCTTGCCTAATTGATTCCGATAAACGGAATGCAGGAGATGTGAACGGCAGGACGCTCCGATTCCCACGCTCGGGGGCAAGTGGTAAAGCGGGCCGGCAGCCTATGACAGACAGCCCTGTTGGGGGGTGGGGGTATGAAAAAAACATCAAGTGCACACACCATACTCATCTCCATCGCCTAAGAAAGTAGAGGCATTTCCCACCCACAGCCATCTGCAGCCTCCCAAATGGTAGCACCAACTGGTCTGTAGCTGCTGCATACTGTCTGTTTCTGTTAATTTTATAACCGCTGTTTAATTTGACCATATTTAAGTTCAGCTTTCTTCTTTGGTTAAGATTTTCAGTATTTAAGGAAAGCTAGTGGAAAGTAGCTCCCCAAAAGTCCCATTTCTGACTGCTCTCCACGTCAGATTCTCAGTCTGTACTTTTGGCCTTGTGACCACCTTTTGGCTTTTGTTTTGGGTGGATTATATCTAGACAACACATACTCTATAATGGGCATTATCATCACTTCATCAGGCTGTTTACCCCGTAACATGATATATCTAGGAACTTGGTCCAATTATGCCAGTAGACACCCACTAGAAGTAAAACTATAAAATCATCAGCCTACAGAAAGCTAATTACAGTAGTAATATGATAAAAGGTTGTTTTGGTATGGTCCCAGTGAGATGCATTCTATACAGCCATTTTTATTGAATCTAAAAATGACTATACTTAGCAGGAACTTTGGGGCTTTGGAGGTCCCCACTGCAATCTTTTCATAAAAGTTCTTACATTTTCCCATATGTCAAAGCAAACATTTGTATAGGCATTAAATGTAAATACAAACATCGCAGTAAGAAAATGCCTAAAATGGCCTGTTCTCTTCCTTGTGGCCTGGATTACTGACAATCTCAAATCCCAAATACAGAATTTTTCTTCAAAAGCATTACATTTTCCTTTGTAGCTTCAGCACCTTATAAGATTCCAGACTGGAGAACCCTGTAAACCCACTGTTAGTTTCAGTTAGAAACTCTGAGAGACTTTATTAACGTAAATTCTCATTATGGCTGCTGAACACGTGCCAAAGTTTTACTACTGTAGTGACCGTTGAGAAGACCCTTGTTTATTTACATTTGAAGCACTGTTTGTGCAAACAACCTTTCATTGTTAAGTGCCTGTATTCCTTTCATTTACTTCATGTCCAGGGGTGCTATTTACCTAGAACCATTGTCTACTACAATTAACATTTACATTACAAAGTGTGTGGTTTTCTTTCTCAAGGAGGTTCAATTAAGGCAATAAGATGTTTGCTAGGGAAACCTATTGTTTACTGAAAGCACTCAATGGAGTCAAATTACTGAAGCTTTTGCTTACATCTCGGTCTTTTATGTAAATGTGTTAAATATAGCATCTAAGGAAAATAAACAATATTATAATTATGTGTTTGCCATTGTCATATCAAACTTGCTTTGTACCATACTAATGTTACATGACTTATCGATCAATAAAAATACATTTCAATGTTATTATTTTCATTTTATTTTTTGCTGTTCCACTATTCCTGCTGCAACATGTCCCAATTTTTCTTTTTTCTATTGCACATCAAACTTCTGACATTTTGTTTTATTTGTGTGTGTTGAAGAGAGGTACTGTATCTGAGCATGGGTCTGAAGGATGTCCAAGGTAATCTCTACAATGACCTTATAATAAGGTGATATTTCTTTGAAATCTGAAATATTCCAAAGGCATGTACATATAAGTCAAAAGAAGTGTAAATATCAGTTAAGTAGTTCTTTGAAAGCTAGTTTTAACATTGGCAGAAACCGGATCAAGTTTATTTAGCATACCACTGCATTGTAAAACAGTTGGAGTGAAGTTGCAGGTTGCGTGAGTATGCATGTTAACTAGTGGGAACCAAGCGCAGTCTTTGTGAAAGGGGAGCAGCAGATTGCTGTGCAAGGCCAATGTTAAAAAGGCAGCTGAATTTAACACCATCTGGAAGAAAAGATCCCTTCACGACTTTCTCACACCGTCAGACAAAACTAGTGTCTCTTGTTCCGAGCCCTTGTCTATGCAACCATACAATACTGAGTCATTATACTTTTGCTGAGAGAAAATTTGAGAACACAATATGGGTAACCAGTGAATGACCAAGTTTCATTGTGCCCGCTTAAGTCGATTGAAATCTACGTCTAGAGCTATGAATGGTAGTATTGTTTTCCTCACCAGGGCTGTACTAAATGTCAGCACAGTGTAAAGAAAAACTTGAAGTCTGCAAATAACTTACCAGATCTCAATTATAATATTTTCCCACACTAGAACTAATATCATTGCGAGGGGCTACATTGCAGAAAATACAAAAAGAAACGAAAAGAAATAGAGAGTTCATTTAGAAGTTATTTTATCCAGACAAACATTTTAATTTTCTGATGGGAACTTCAGTTCAGGCTGCAGGCTGGGTTGAGAAGCAGAATTCATTACTGGGAAGTTCAAGTTTCAAAAATGCTTCTTATGCAATTTAAAATAGAATAAAACAAACAACTACTCCCACCTGAAACCCTCCTTTCTTAGATATAAAGATCTTGACTCTACTTGGGTTTTATTGGTTTAGCTCTGCTTAGAATTATTAGTATGCATCCAACCTAAATTTTGCTTGAAATTTTGGCAGACACTGCTCTTTCAGAGTTTGCCACTATGATTGACATTGCAAAAGAATATCATAGATGTACATTTCCAAAAATATGCAACATTCTGGCAACTCCCTAGTTGGATTCTGGTACTCTCAGGAATACACCTCCCTTTGTGTTACCCTTCCTCCCCATTTTCTAACTTTCCTTTTCTCATGATGTGTGTGAATCAGTTATTATATTTGGATTTAACATTCACGTTATCGATTTAACTGTAAACAGTCAGAAAGAGAAAACAAAACAGTTCAAAAAGAGTAAAAGGAGTTGGTTGTATATGTTTTATTGGGATGTCTATTTTAAATATAATTGACTTCGCAATTTTGTTATTGTGTCACCAAGTGTCGCATAGTTCTTAACATGTAAGTGCAAAACAATGAGTAATTGCTGTTTTGCTGAATAATACATCTGAGTTGCCAACGTCAAAGGTATTATTTTGTGTATTTCTAAACAGAAACATTAACTGCAGGTTTTGACATCTAGAATCTTTTCATGAAATACTTAAAAATTGGCCAATAAAATGACACCTGTGAAAGAAAATATAAAGATATAACCAACTAATTTTCCTTGTCCTACTTTCTACTAGAAAATTAACAATGAAAAGTCACTCAATAATAGAATTATGAAGGATATAACAAAAAAACAAAGTCATACAGAAAAATCCAAAACAACAACAAAAGTAGAAACTGGGTAGAGGTAAAAAAGATACATAGGAAAACTCCTGCAATATCCTTGCAGGATGTGAGTGGACATAACCACCAGTATCAGCTCCCTAGTGAAGTTACCATTAAAGTGCATACTAATGAGATAAAAGCATTATTTACATTCAAAATGAATTATTTTCTCAAAGTGGCTTTTCTTTAAGTCTTCTTAAACAATACATTTCTACCAGTGGTCTGTTTAGTTTTTAAATTAAAATGATTTTCTCATTTGGAAAAATATGAATTAAATTTGATTTTGTGTAGTCTTTGATGAAAATTAAGAAACCACTTGAATAAGAGATAAGGATAAATATATTTCACATTCCTAAATGTCCTTCCTAGTTGTAGACTACATTTAAATGATACAAGAGAGTTTAGCATTTTGAGAATTTTGAATTTTTAGAAATGGAGAGATAAAGCCAAAGGTTTTATTTTCTAATGTAGCTAGAAAATGTATGAAAAAGTGTATAACTGTATATCTAGCCCCCCCCCCCCCCCGCCATGGGTTTGTACCTCTGGAAATGCTCTTGTGGCTTAAGAATATTCATACCCCTTTCCCACTCTGTCTTGCTATGACTTAGCTTTTCCCTAATATGTTAGGGTAAGTAAAACACACCTTATATATGATGCTGCATTTGGATGGATGCTGGGGGTGGAGGAGGTGGGCAACAGAGACAAGATGTCCTTTAGAAGTTGATGAGGAAAAAGACATCTATAATACTGTCCCAATTGTTTTAACGTTAGTACTTGGAGACAGCTAAACAGGTCCTACAGTGATGGGGCATGTAAGGTAGTTCTTCAGTGTCTCCAGATTTTAATGGATGGCTTTGTTATCCTGTTTTTGTGTTCATTGGTTTCTTAGCACAAGTTAAACTAGTACAGAAATCAGCAGAAACCTTCATTCTCATCTGCTTAGAGAACCCATCTCACCCCTTTTGGGAATCGTTCGACTTTATAGTGGAATTAATTCTAAAGATGGTGAATGGAAATGAAAAGTATACAGTTATTTCTCCTAAAGAATGTCTGCTTGCCCTCAATCAGGGCCGTGAGAGTTAGTGCACTTCCTTAGAAAGGTGATGACCATCTTTGAGGTGGGAGCATGTGGCTTTCCGCTTTACAGCCAACTGCCAGACCACAGGGGGTAGGACTTTAAAAAGTGAAGATAATCGACTTTATTCAGGGAAATATGGAGTTCAGAGCCATATTTGTTCAAAGAGAAGCACATCACTGTGTTTGGTGGTTTGACTGAGGTTTAGCTGAGCTCCCGCACAACGCATTCTTGAGATCTAAAAATAGCCCGGCTTAGCAGTCGCATTGCAAGGTGCTTGGCGTGGGCGGTGCACCGAGGAGACAGCCGGCTCTGTGACTGGCTGCGGAACTGGCTGGGCTAGGCAGTGGTAGCGGCAAAGGCGGCAGCCTTGCCGCCGGGCAGCAAGACGCCTCCCGGTGACCGCCAACAGCCAGAGTCCTCCTGCAGCTGTGGCTGCTCGCAGCCCTTTCCTGAAGCGGGCATCTGATTGGTGTTTCCCGGGAGACGGGCTGCCAGAGCTGCGGAGAGGCTGGAGCTGGTGCGCCGGCGCGCGCGCTCCCGGGGCTGGCGCGCGCTCCTAACTGGCGCGCGGCGGAGCCGCGGGGGGCGCGCTGCAGCCCAGGTAGGCGGCTGCGAGGCCTCTTAAGTTCGCGCGAGCTCAAGTTCCCGCGCCCGCCCTCCAAGGTTTGAGAAACGTAGAGGGGGGCCGGCAGCCTTCCTCTGCCTGGCATGCTGAGTTGCATCCGCTAGGGCTGCTCTGTTTTTTTTATTTGCCCGCCCATCGGCCCCTCACCAGTGACCTCGGTCCTGCTTCTGCGCCAGCTCGGGATTGCGGTTGCTTAGGAATCTGAGTTGGGCTTGTGCATGGGGGGTAGCGTCGGGGTTTAGTAACGCCAGGACGTCGGTTGGAGCGAGGGATCTAGCTGCGGCCACCTCCTTCGCAGGGCCCCTTCCTCAAGCTAGCAGGCAACTTGTGTTTAAGGGGCTTTCTTTTGCTGATACTGTTTCTCTAGTTCTGTCCAGGAATCTTCCGTGGATATGATCAATATCACGTGCTCCCCCGCCCCATTTTTTAACCTAGTGAAAAGCTAACGGAAGGAGCACCTCTCCCCTCCTCTTCCTCACCGCCCCCCCCCCAACAGCCTTCACCCTACACCCTGGGAAGCTCTTAGAGAAGAAAGTTTTCAGAATCAGGAACCAGGGTTGGTGACCACACTGCTCTGGGCCTTTCCCTGGATCAACTTCCACTTCTGCCCCATTGCCCATTCGGGACTCCGCGCGCATCTTTCCCCTATCAGATTTGCAGGAAATATTAATCTCCCTGTTGGGTGGATACAGTAGAACTTGTTCAGAGATTACTTTAAAAAGAGATCTGGGTCTTAAGCACTTACTAAAGCCAGTTAATAACATCATGCATGGACATTTAAACTTGTTGTAAGTTGCAGAGAGGATTAGTGGGAAGTCACGCTGTGCGCAGCTAATGATACCATCTTAACTCTAACCGGGCTAAATCCACCTCGTCCGGCGCAGGTCCAGCTCTGCGGCCCTCGGGTGAGGTTGGGAAAAGGGAGGGTCTTGGAGCAGCGCGAGGAGGACGGAAACAGGAGGAGCCACTCTGGTCCTCGCTTCAGGTGATGGTCACTGGTCCTGGGAAGTTGCGGGCGATCTTGCTGCTGGGTGGGCACGAGCACCGGGACGAGAGCACAGGCTTCCTGGTGTACGTGTACTCGCCATAGCCCACGGGCTGTGCTTTAGGGACACTAAAGGACACTTACCTACATGTAAAGCAGGTTTGATTTCATTCACTAAAGGGTGCACCAAGGTCTGTAGCAAGCTCAGGTGAGGTTGTGGGATTCCCACGGTGGTGGCTTTTTGCTACTGGTCGATTTGCATTACAAAGGCCGTTTACATTTAGTTCTCTTACAGAAATAGTCAAGCTCAGTATTTCACAGGTAAATTTCGAAGCATATTATTAACAACTTCCTGTCATAGGTTTGCTCAACTGGTTTCAAACTGATTACTGTTTTAAGGCAGTTTTCGACTACTTTATGACAGGGCCAATTAGAAGTAATCTTGGGAAAATGCTTCGAAAATGCTGCGTTATTAAAACACTCACCTAACAATATTCATTTGGTTCTGTCACTAAGTAGCTGTCTGACAGATATCTTGTGTTCTCAGAGTTTCTTTTAATAGTCACTGGCCCTGGGAAAACAAGCTATCAGGAGAATTTTAACTACAACCTGGGTCTTGGAATTATTTTATTTTATTTTACTTTATTTTTTTAGTTTTGGATTCAAACTTGACAAGGTTAAAATGTTTATATCTTATATAATTGCTAGTGGGAGACTGGAAATAACTATAGATGCTAATCACTCTAATAATTGGTGAAAATTTGTAAATGAACCTCTTGGGAAAAGGAATGTGTGCAAATAATAATAATTATAATGGTAATAATAATAATAATAAACACTTTCTCTGAATCAGTCCACAAAAATGATTTATAGACTATTACCCAGAATATCTCTCAGATCTTTGCCTTTTAGGGGAAAAAATATAATCTACATATATAATCATATGCACACATATATAAATATGAGTGAAATGTACTGGATTTGAAGAATTTCAATAAGTATGATTAAGAAATATTTTCCCTGAGTAAATATTTCAAATGTAATTAATTTATGCATTTATCGACCCTGACCTAATGAAAAAAAAACTTACTATAATTTATTTGGAGGTAATGCCTTCATGAGGACAATAATAGATTTAATATCATTGAAATTCAGAATCTATGCACTTACTTCCTGTCAGGACTAGATTTCTTGCGTAGTAATAATAAAAGTGTACTTGGTTCTTATTTTTAATTCAGTGAGCATTATGAGGGTACCTGAAACTGTCACATGAATTTAACAGTCTTTGAGAGGAGCTCAAATAATGGATTTTAGGCCTTATTTTTAGAAAGCACATAGTTTGTACATAGAAGCTGCTCAATCTGTATCATTTTAATGTATTGAATTATTCTTGAACTATATGATCTATGTACTAAGTTAAATTAGTAGTGGCTGACAAGAATCTGAAGTTGGGGATGTTGAGCAGTCTGAAATAGTTTGAAAACTATTTAGGAGCTTTAAGTATAAAGTTATCACCATGACAAATTCGTGAAAAGTGGCTTTGGAAAGACTGGAAGAAAAATAATTTGATAGGTCTTCATCTTTAAGGTCTATACTACATGCCTCTTGTGTGATTCTGGTAGTGAAAATATCTAGACAGCAAGGAAATAGGGATTAATTGATGAATTCATATTTGCATTTTTTAAAAAGATTTTATTTATTTATTTGACAGACAGAGATCACAAGTAGGCAGAGAGGCAGGCAGAGAGAGAGGAAGGGGAGCAGGCTCCCCTCGGGGCAGAGAGCCCAATGTGGGGCTTGATCCCAGGACCCTGAGATCATGACCTGGGCCGAAGGCAGAGGCTTAACCCACTGAGCCACCCAGGCACCCCTGCATTGTTTTATAAAGTAACTCTTGGGGCGCCTGGGTGGCTCAGTGGATTAAAGCCTCTGCCTTCGGCTCAGGTCATGATCCCAGGGTCCTGGGATCAAGCCCCACATTGGGCTCTCTGCTCGGCGGGGAGCCTGTTTCCCTTCCTCTCTCTCTGCCTGCCTCTCTGCCTACTTGTGATCTCTGTCAAATAAATAAAATCTTAAAAAAAAATAAAGTAACTCTTTTTTTTTTTTTAAGATTTTATTTAATTATTTGACAGAGAGAGCTCACAAGTAGAGAGGCAGGCAGAGAGAGAGAGAGGGGGGAAGCAGGCTCCCTGCTGAGCAGAGAGCCCGATGTGGAGCTCGATCCCAGGACCCTGGGATCATGACCAGAGCCGAAAGCAGAGGCTTTAACCCACTGAGCCACCCAGGTGCCCCTAAAGTAACTCTTATTTGTTACAATTTGTAGCAATTTGTAGGTACTTAGATTAATACAAAAAATAACAAGTTTAGCTGTCCCCAAATAAAGTTAGAAATTGCTGGGTAGCTTAGATTTTCACACTCAAGTTTCATGCTCAATTATAGTCTAAAATCTGAGTTTGCAGATATGACATGGGACTCTAGTGATTCAAACATTATAGTACAAATACTGCATATATTTCTGCCAAATTTGTCTCAGATGGACTAGCTTCTAAGGAAGAATCCATAGCATGACTGAGCTAACAGAAACTGTGTTACCTTTCCAATAGGTAATACCTCTATTTGCATGCGGTGTTCACTGATAAGAGAGAAGACCTGAATTTCTGTCATTTTTCTGGACACCAGCCTTAAGGTCTATACTGTCAGTTCAAAATAGAATGAACAGTAATTTATGCTAACCAATAATAATAATAATTATTATTATTATTTTTAAAGATTTTATTTATTTATTTGATAGAGAAGTCACAAGTAGGCAGAGAGGCAGACAGAGGGGGAGGGGGAAGCAGGCTCCCTGCCAAGCAGAGAGCCCAATGTGGGGCTCGATTCCAGGACCCTGAGACCATGACCTGAGCTGAAGGCAGAGGCTTACCCCACTGAGCCACCCAGGCGCCCCTAACCAATAATTATTATTAAGACAAAATTATTTTCTTGGCCAATAGAAATAGATATTTGGGGGGTGCCTGGGTAGCTCAGTGGGTTAAGCCTCTGCCTTTGGCTCACGTCATGATCTCAGGGCCTTGGGATCCAGCCCTGCATCAGGCTCTCTGCTCAGCAGGGAGACTGCTTCCGCCTCTCTCTCTGCCTGCTACTCTGCCTACTTGTGATCTCTCTCGGTGTCAAATAAATAAATAAATAATCTTTAAAAAAAATCTTAAAAAAGAAATTCGGCTTTATTTAAGTTCAACTTCACTAGATCCATTTTATTAGAGAGTGTCTAATTCAATTTTGATTTTTCAAATTGCTTTTTATACTACGAAGAACACTTCTATATAAAATGTAGTTTGAAAAGAGAAAAATTTTATGCTTTTATCATTTTTAGTGATCAAATACTGCAGTGCTAGATATTAGAATATCATGTGCATCAATACATTATTAACTTAATCTAATGCTCAGAGTCATTACCACATTCATGGGTGTCTTTCTGATATCTCTCCAGTCCACTGGATTTTGAAGTGTGATTATGTAAATTTTCTACTGATAAATAAATGACTATAATTGTACTTGAAATACCACTCAAATTCTTAAGACCATGGCATCTAAATAATATATTATGCATTCCTTAATTATTTATCAAGACTAATTCAAAATAACTGTAGGGTAAAGCATACATTTATTTTTAAATAGCCATCCCCTTCCCCAATTTTTTTCTGCACCAGGTTAAAAAATATTCCAGATGGTGAAAATATGGAGAGATGAGAAAAATAAGTAGAGTAAACAAGTCTATTCCTCAAGGAAACATCTCTGGTCTGGCCAATAATACTATCACCATGATGCAATTTTTATGGCATATGATTTTAATACCAGTTCAATAAGGGTATTTTGGTGACAGAGGAAATTATGTTTAAATGTTAAACATTAGTGTAGAAAATTCCTCACCACTACTTGACAAAAGAAAAAGGGAGAAGTTAGCAGGAAAAAAAAATATACCGATGTGTATTTTTTTAGGTTCTTTTATAATCATAGTAGGGAAATTGTAATCTTGAGTTATAAAATTTGAGTAAGGGTTATACAATCAAATGACACTAAATGTAAAGTATGGCTTTCCTTCATTTAATTATAGTTATAGAAAATCACAATAACCGAATGGTACCTTTTCATTGTTTAACATCGCAAGTGTGTGTTCACAACTCTTGTACTGTGCCTTTAAAAGAAGCATGGGGTGTGTGTGTGTGTGTGTCTTACCTACATAAATTCTAATTGCAGAATCCACTCTAATCACTATGTAGAAATCATCTGAAGCCTCATAAGTTCATGAGCTACACACTTTTCTTTTTTATTCTGCAGACCACACCTTATCTGGTTGCTAATGAAATACAGGAGATTGATTGCAGAAAATCTTCAAGGGAATATTTGCTGTACCACATATAGTAAGCTCCATTTGGTGCATTAGCATTTAGCCATTTTATGCAAATTTAGAGAAAATGACTCATGTATATGATTTAATATGCATCAGCGATAACTCATACCACCCTTATAAGAAAAAAGAAATTAAAAATTCATTAGAAAACTAGACTAGTGTCACTACATGGTTAAAACATTATTAAAGCATATTTCAATGTTTTGCTTACACTAGTGTTCTCATCATGGTGCCACCATTTCATGACAAAGGCCGTAGAGGAGAAAACATTCAACTTAAAATGTCTGCTGGCACACATCGCTGGATTTGTGTGTCACTAAACAATGAGCGAGCATAGCCTTGAATACCAACTATTTAATTAGCACTTTTGGAAACCATGCATAGAAAATAGCTCATTTACATGCATCTGCTTAGCGATTAGTCCCATAAAAAGCTACCATTTTTTTTTTGTTGTTTAATATAGCGAGCATTTTACCATCGGCCATGAAAAAAATCAAAACATATGTTATTATTTTCAAATCCTGAAATTCAGAGATTTAATTAAAACAGGCAAAATCTTCATATTTCTCTTCAAGGTATATTTAAATTATTTAATTTAACCTTAAGTGTACCATAAAAGGCTGGATACAAGTAATAATTAAGAACTTCAAAGGGCAACGGAAACCCTCTAACAGTCCTTGGTTTAATTAAAGGCTATTATTAGAAAGCTCTCGAATATACAGTTACATTTAATGACGAGTGATGGCTAGTAAAAGCTGTGTTTGAAAGTTATGAGTATCTTATTCTAAATACAATTGATAGGCTGTAGAAAGTATTGCTATCATTTCATTTTGAAAGTAAATGACATATATTTCTTGAAAAATCAAATTGATAACATTAAAAACCTGTAAGTTTAAGATGCTTTGCTTTCCATTAATTCTCTAGTCTACACATATCTGTCATGATCACAAATTAATTGTTTGCTTCTTAAAAAACATTTTTCCCAATTTAAATGTCTTTAAGAGGGTATTTTTTTAAATACAGTGGTATATTTATGAAGCCTTGTATACAAATGTGTATGGATGCATTAATAATAAAAGTGGACTTTACTAGTGTATTTTGAAATGTAACATTTTTCGGAATGTGGATTGATATTTAATTTAACAGTAATAAATTATTTTTTAGAAGTTTATATTATCTATCACATTTGTGTGAGTAGAGAATTGGCCCCAAAAAAGGTGATTCTAAATACATTTTAGAAAGTGTATAAACCATATAGAAAATAGGAATGGATCGGGGGCGCCTGGGTGGCGCAGTGGGTTAAAGACTCTGCCTTTGGCTCAGGTCACAATCTCAGGATCGAGCCCCGCATCGGGCTCTCTGCTCCGTGGGGAGCCTGCTTCCTCCTCTCTCTCTCTCTGTCTGCCTTTCTGACTACTTGTGATCTCTGTCTGTCAAATAAATAAATAAAATCTTAAAAAAAAAAAAGAAAAGAAAGAAAATAGGAATGGATCGTTTATATAAAATTTTGTGTTTATCATGAGTAATTATGCTCATTGTACTATTTTGCTTTGTAAATATTTATACAGGGAATTTAGTTGGAATTTGTATAAACCTCAGGACAGATGAGTGAGTAGAGTGTGTGTGTATATATATATATATATATATATATATTCTGAAGTGAAATTGAACAAATATTTTGAGTTTATTTAGAACATTTTACTGATTCTGTTTAATTATCTTTAGAAACTGGCTTATAAAGCACTTACAGTAAAAAATTTTTTACTTTTAAGCATATAAAATTTTAATTTTATGAGAAATCTAGTATTTTAAAAATGTGATACTATTTCCTTTATTCACTGTGGGCCAGTGAACTATATCATGAAGTGTTTGGTCTAAGAAGGATTGTGTGGATTAAATATGTAGCTATGAATCTCTATCTGTGTAGCTTATCTATCTAGTTACATAATCTATCTAGTATAATATATATATGTGTGTGTGTATGTATATATATATATATATATATTCCACTGTGTAAGGAAAGTGTGCTCCTGATGTGCCTTTTCTGTGACCTATTTCTTTAATTTGAAAATTTTTTTACTTCACATTTTTTTAAAAGATTTTATTTATTTGACAGATCACAAGTAGGCAGAGAGGCAGGCAGAGAGAGAGAGGGAGGAGCTCAGCTTCTGCTGATCAGAAAGCCCGATGCAGGGCTCGATCCCAGGACCCTGAGATCATGACCTGAGCTGAAGGCAGAGGCTTAACCCACTGAGCCACTCAGGCATGCCATTACTTATTTTATTTTCCTCACAACCAGTATTATTCTTTATTTGCTTTTATACTCACCCTACTTCCCTCCTGCACAGACACTCAGAATTTAAGTTTTGTAAGCAGAAATTTACTGGTCTTGTTCACTGCTGAATATTCTGTACCTAGGACAGTGTTGGACAAATGGATGCTCAATGACTATTTGTTAATCGAAGAATGAGTACATTTAAATATGAGATTGATCTTTCTGAGATAGCTGTTGCCCTGTGGATCTAAGGAATTGGTTTAGATAGACTGGTTCTCCCAATGTGGAAGTCCTCTTGAAGCTGCCTAGCTTTGATGAGATTATCCTTCCTGGACAGAGTAAAACCACTGTTTGGTTTCGGGGTTAGTAATGATTGCAAAGAAACCTGTAATCTAGATTTCAAAGTTCAGTTGTAGGAGAGTTACATATATATTTGAGATTTTATCTTTGATATAGGAAATATCAAGTGGTTCATAGAACAGGGCCAAGTTAACTGGACACATGGGAACTGAATTCTAGAACACAGAATTATTAAAAACATATTCCAAAGAAATATTTTACAAGGAATTTTAATATTTGTATTTTATTTTGATTAAAATATCTAATTCAAAAAAGTGTGCTGTTTGTAAAAGGTCTGAAATGCTTACAATTTTAATGATAGAAGAAATAGATGTGAGTCAGTCTCCCTGGGACCTAATCATCTTGACTATGTTAGGACCATTTTTGAAACTCCCATTAGTTTCCTTAGAATACTAGGGAATTATGAATAAAGATATGGTTATGTTACTAAACAGTGCTCCTATGACTTAAAAATTAACCTGAGTGTCTAACCTGCAATCCAATAGTTAGATGGAAAATTTAAATCATTGATTATAATTTCGAGCAGAAATTGGAATATATCATTTGGTATAATCAGTGAAAATTTGTCTTTTCACATTTTCACACAACATGGGTTCCAAGTAACAAATGTAATATGTGAAACTCAAATCGATGAAATGTTTATTGGGCTCTTAACCAATAAGGTTCCAAGGTTCTCAGAAAATACCAGTAGTAGATTGTTGAGTTCATAAAGCAACAACTAAACATATTCATAAGACCAGGTAGTTAGAAAAGTGAGTCATCAAAAAAGCCCAGCCCTTTACTATTTATGTACTATTAAGAAAGAATGTTCTTTCCCCCTCCCCTACCCCCGCAAAAAGCTTTTTTGTTTCCATTAGGTCCACGGTTTGGGCAAAGGTTCCCGGGTGGTTAAAAAGCTGCCTAGTCCGGGCGCCTAGGTGGCCCGGTGGGTTAAGCATCTGCCTTTGGCTCAGGATCGAGCCCCCACTTGGGGCTTCCTGCTCAGTGGGGAGCCTGATTCTCCTTCTCCCTCTGCTACTCCCCCTGCTTGTGCTCTCTCTCACTCTCTCCTTCTCTCTCAAATCAAAGGCGGGGCGGGGGAGCTGCCTAGGGCTGTAAGGAGAGGCTCAGGCAGAAGCCCTGGCATCAGGGGTTTGCCAGAGGGGCCCCTTAAAGGCTGCTGGGCTCCGGAGGCTCCTAGTCATGCTTGAGGGTGAGCCTTTCGAAGACAAACCGGCCCAGCCCAGCCTGCAGGCCAGCCTGTCTCTGAGGTTAAACAGGTGGTCGCCATGTTCTTGATGAGGTTCACCTCCTGACCTAGGAAGTGGTTCTTTAGAAAGTCACAGAGAAAGGCGTCTGCGCAGGTAGAACCAAGGGCCCGCAGGTCCCAAAGGACCTGGTTCCGGTTCTTCTCCAGAACAGCCGCGGCTTCTGTGGTGTGCAGGGTTTTACGCCACTCATCTTCGGACGGCTTCTGCACTACCGGAAAGAGGACGGAGCAGCAGCAGCAGCGCCCAACACGCTGGTTGTAAGTCTTCAGGAGACTCTTGGGCCCTCTCGCTTCTCCTCAGTGGACTGGGCAGAAGTGGCCCATGCCCTCCGGAGCCACATCATCCTGGTCGAAAGAGAAGCCCCGAGAAAGGTAGGTGTGTAGGAGGCGTGCAGACGCATGTCGACCAGGGGGCTGACGGCAGCCTCTATTTCTTTGGAATAATTCTGTCCAATCTGGAAGCTGCTCACGGTTGACTGGCAATAAGGAGCAAAGCTTTAAAAAAATCGTGTTGGTTGATTTTGGGGACAGGGGATGGCTGAGAAGATGGCTCCCAAAGTTGCTACTGGAAAAGAGGTTAAAGGGTGGCCGAGGCTGTAGTAAATGGCGTCCAAACACTGTTGAATTAAGAGATGGATCCGCAGGCGGCAGGGTGCGCTGCCAAGAAAAAATGTTGTTAGCATTTGGGAGTTTAATCAATTTGCATTTGATTAAGCCCATTAACTCTTTCGTATTATTAAGGTATTATTTTAGTCTGCGAATGCATTTTTGGAAACTACAATGGATTTTATATTGGTGCAAAAAAGCCACCAAATGATTCCCTGGGAGATACAGTAGACTTCTCAAGTCATGTGTCTTGAACATCGTGACTAACTGTGGAATCCGGATCCAGACTCGTGTTGTCGATAGACTTTATCATAAAGCAAAGCAGAGAATTCATGTTATGTGTTTTATCTAGGTCATTTTCATGCTTCTGATTTGAAATTAGAAAAGAAGTCTCCACTGTGTAAGTGGCCATACTGTTTACTAAAGGTAGACCTAAATTTCAGGAAATCAATGAGGAATTTCTGGGCTAATAGAAAATCTGTTAACCAGAAAGTATTTATTTATTGAGTGCTTTATCAGAGTATACAGTGGGAAGAGCTAATTATATGTTTGGGAGTATTGGGTTGGGAGATATAGAGATGGAAAGCTTTGGAAGAGAACTCAGAAAAAGTGTAAGAGGGGCACCTGGGTGGCTCAGTCGTTAAGCGTTTGCCTTTGCCTCAGGTCATGATCCCAGGGACCTGGGATGGAGCCTGGCATCAGGCTCTCTGCTCAGTGGGCAGAAGCCTGCTTCTCCCTCTCCCATTCCCCCTGCTTGTATTCTCTCTCTCGCCGTGTCTCTCTCTGTCAAATAAATAAACAAAATCGGAAAAAAAAAAGTGTAAGAAATGATGCTAACTTTAAGAAACCTAACATCTGGTTGAAGAAACTAGATTAATAAATATGAAAAATTAGTGAATAATGTTAAGACTTGAATTCTGGGATACTCAATAATATTATAGGAATGTACAGTAAAGATAAATCATTATCAATACCAAAAGAAAGATTAGTAAAGAAGGTAATATTTGCAGCTTTGTATTTGAGCTTTGAAAGAGTTGTAGAATTAAGACAGATAGAAGGGAAAGCATTGTGGCCCAGAAAACCAAAATGATTTATGATGACCTGAATGCATCAATGAACAAAGCATATATATATTTTTAAAGATTTTATTTTTATTTATTTGACAGACAGAGATCACAAGTAGGCAGAGAGGCAGGCAGAGAGAGAGGAGGAAGCAGGCCCCCCGTTGAGCAGAGAGCCCGATGCGAGCGGAGGGCCCAATGTGGGGCTCGATCCCAGGACCCCGGGATCACGACCTGAGCCGAAGGCAGAGGCCCTAACCCACTGAGCCACCCAGGTGCCCCAACAAAGCATTTTTTTTTTTAAAGATTTTATTTATTTATTTGTCAGAGAGAGAGAGGGGGAGAGAGAGAGAGCGAGCACAGGCAGAGGCAGAGGGAGAAGCAGGCTCCCCGCCAAGCAAGGAGCCCGATGTGGGACATGATCCCAGGACGCTGGGATCATGACCTGAGCCAAAGGCAGCTGCTTAACCAACTGAGCCACCCAGACATCCCAACAAAGCATATTTTTGAGAGTGAGAAAGAAGGGCTTTATACTCAGTAATGGTGATTAATATTTGTGGGTAGGTAGAATAAGGCCAGATTACTTATATTCTTGAAACTTGGCCACTAGAGAGAGACACGATGATGAAAATTATGGTGTTATTGTGGATTTCTTCTTTGATATATTCAACAAATATTTATTGAGCATCTACTATATGCAAAGTACTGTGCTAAGCACTGGGAGAATAGTGGTGAACCAAAACCAATTCTTGTCCAACCTCATGAAATTGTATTCTAGCAGAAAGGCTAGACTTTGAACAAGTAGCTATACAATTGACTGTTTAATTATGGCTATAATTAGTTCTACAAAGCGCCGCAATACAGAGTATCTAGTCTGGAACAGGGGTGTGGTGTTAGGGCTGTTTGCCTTAAGAAGTGATGTTTGAGTTTAATTAAAGGAGTAGAGAGGACTGAACAAAGGGGAAGGAGGGTAAGCAGAACTTGATAGAGGAGATAGTACATGTCAAGGTCAGTAGATAGAGGGAAGCCTACCATGTTTGAAGAACTGCAAGATCAGTGTGACTAGACTACGGAAATACGCAGAAAACAATATAGAATGGTCAAAGATGAGATTAGAGAGGTAGGAGGACAAGATCATGCAGACCTTGTAGGGTACTGGGCTTTGAACAAAATGTGGTGAAAAGCTATTGAAAGATTTTTAAGCAAGAGAGTGGCATGTTTGGCTTTACTTTTTTTTTTTTTTTTTTAGATTTTATTTATGTATTTGACAGACAGAGACCACAAGTAAGCAGAGAAGCAGGCAGAGAGAGAGGAAGAAGCAGGCTCCCTGCTAAGCAGAGAGCCCGACGTGGGGCTGGATCCCAGGACCCTGGGATCATGACCTGAGCTGAAAGCAGAGGCTTTAACCCACTGAACCACCCAGGCGCCCCTTGGCTTTACATTTTTAAAAGATGATTCTGCGTGTACTACGGATTGGAGGAAGGGTGGGTAAGGGAAACTTGTAATGAAATAGTAAACTTGTAATGAAAACTTGTAATGAAATAATAGTTAAGAGATGTTGGTGGTTTGGATTAGGGTGGTTGTAGTGAAAATGGAGGGACACAAATGAATTAGAGAGGTGTTTATGAGGCAAAACTGATCACATGAACAAAATGAGGAAAGTAGTCTTTACTTATTTTTAAAAAGATTTTATTTATTTATTTGACACAGAGAGAGTGTTCACAAGTAGGCAGAGAGGCAGACAGAGAGAGGGACAGAAGCAGGCTCCCTGCTGAGCAGAGAGCCCGATGTGGGGCTCGATCCCAGGACCCTGAGATCATGACCTGAGCTGAAGGCAGAGTCCCAACCCACTGAACCACCCAGGTGCCCCTTATTTGTTTATTTTTAAAGTAGGCTCCTTGTTCAATGTGGGGCTTGAACTCACAACCCCGAGATTAAGAGTGCTCTAACGACTAAGGCAGTGAGGGCCCCAGACAGAAGTGGTATTTGGAGAAATGTTCACTGTCATCAGTTTTCAGGTGGGCCAGAGTGGGCCTAGCATGGATATGGGGAAGCCTTGGAGACTGTTGCAGTATTCTGAGAAGGTGATGAGAACTGAAACTGGGAATGGAGAAAAACAGACATATTTAGAAACATTCTAATAGGGCAACGCAGGATTTTTTGACTCAAAAATTTTAACTCTAAATGATTTTAGTGTCCTTAGTGGCTAGAAGAAGGAATTAAGACAAGGAGAAAAGTGTTGAGTTTGTGGTTAGATAGTTACATAGGCAGGTATAGGAGTATGATTCCATTTAGGAAGGCATCAGTAGAGATTTGTGATCGGATTAAAGTTGTAAAATATGTGTGAAGTCTGCCAAAGGCACATTATAGAGAGTAAAGAGTAGTAAGCCAGGGTACTGATTCTGACATTGGTAGAAGTAAGCAGGTGTCGCCCATGGGTTAGCTTACATCTGGAAACAGTTGTGCTCAGTAATTCCTTTTTGAAGGCAATTTAGATTTTACTGTTTAGTGTGTGTATCAGGTTAAGAAGAATCCTCCCTGAAATGTCTGTAATTTGCCCCATTTAAAAATGTTATGTTGAAATAAGGAGAGAAAGAGGAGAAACTAGTTGGAAAGTGTTCATATAATTTTAGAAGTAATTGGAATTTAAGTAATGCTTCATAAACATTTAATTAAAAATGATTACCAAGTAATCCAGTACATGCTCAAGTTCATAGACATTTCTTTTAGAAAAAATGTTAGCTTATTCTTTCATTCTGTAAATATTTATTGAGAGCTTACATGTTTGGTACTGTTCTTGCTCCTACTGATTTTACTTCTGATTATGGAAGCTACATTTTATTTGTATTTTAATTTCAAATTTTTAAGAAAAAAATTGAGCTTGAGCTCATGACTCTGAGATCAAGTCACGTGCTCTACCAGCTGAGCCAGCCAAGTACCCCTGGAATCTACATTTTATTTATTTATTTATTTATTTTATTATATATATATTTTTAAAAGATTTTATTTATTTATTTGACAGAGCAAGTTCACAAGTAGGCAGAGAGGCAGGTAGAGAGAGAGAGGAGGAAGCAGGCTCCCTGCCAAACAGAGAGCCCCATGTGGGACTCGATCCCAGGACCCTGAGATCATGACCCGAGCCGAAGGCAGAGGCTTAACCCACTGAGCCACCCAGGCACCCTGGAATCTACATTTTAAAGGGATGAGATAGTCAATAAACAATTAAATAGAAGAAAATAATCAGATACTTATAAGTGCTGTGATAAATAAAACAGGGTAATGGAGCTTATTTTTGTTTGCGTGGTCAAGGCTTACTTGAGGAAATGGTGTTCGATATGGCAAATGAAAGCATACTTATGCTCTCTAAGTCTATGAAGAGGTGCATATGCTTGTCTGGTTGTTTACATAAGATTAATGATCCTATTTAGATTTAATAGCAACAAAAACTTTGACATAATCTCTTTTGAGACGGAGAAAAAGATTAAGGTTGGGACATCTTGGTAGCCCAGTCAGTTAAGCGTCTGACTCTTGGGTCAGGTCATGATCCCATGGGTCATGATTTCACGGGTGTGAGACTGAGCTCCTAGTTGGGCTACAGGCTCAGAGGAGAGTCTGCTGGAAGATTCTTTTCCTCTGCCCCTCCCTCCGCTTGCATGCACTATCTCAAATAAATAAAGAAATCTTTGAAAAAAAAGAAAAAGATTAAGATCTTTTTCTACCTCAATGTATTATGAGTTTTTTAACTTATTGAAGTTATTAAGTACAAGTTTTCCTTTCAAGATATTTTTTAACTGCCTATATCATAGTTTTGAGAAATCTTGTTTTCTAATTATGTGTGCTTAATGTAGTTTTGGGAATCCATACTCCGATTTGAATCTGTTGCTTAAGAATTTCAATCAATTTTTTAAAAATAGGCATGCATACACATGCTTTTAAGAAGTTAAAAGTTCTAGCCATTTTGACAAGTATAAGGTGACATCTCATTGTGGTTTTGATTTGTGTTTCTCTGACGATTAGTGATGTTGAGCATCTCTTCATGTGTCTGTTGGCTATCTGGATGACTTTGGAAAAATGTCTATTCAGGTCTCCTGCCTCAAAAAATTAAAAATAGAAAAAATAGAAATAACGTATGATCCAGTAATTTCACACTGGGCATTTGCCCAGAGAAAATGAAAACACTAATTTGAAAAGATACACACACCCCTTATCGCAGCATTGTTTATAATAGCCAAGATATGAAAGCAACCCAAAAGTCCATAAATAGATGAGTGAATAAAGGTGATGTGGTATATATACACTGGAATATTATTTGGCCATAAAAAAGATGAGAGCTTGCCTTTTGCAACAACATGGATGGAATTTGGAGGTTTTATGCTAAGTGGAATAAGTTAGAGAAAGATAAATACCATATGATGTCATTTATATGTGGAGTCTAACAAACAAATGAATAAACAAAGAAATAAAAACCAGATTTTTAAATGCAGAGTACAAACTGGTGGTTGACAGAGGGGTAGAAGATGGAGGAATGGGTGAAATAGATAAAGGGCATTAAGAGGTACAAATTTCCAGTTATAAAATGTCACAGAGATGAAAAGTACAGCATAGGGAATATAGTCAATAATGTTGTAATAATGTTGTTCAGAGACAGGTGGCGACTATACTTGTGGGAAGCACTGAGTAATGTAGAGAATTGTTGAATCACTAATTTGTACACTTGAAACTAATAAACTAATATTACACTGTATGTTCTACTTCGAATATATATATATATATATATTAAAAAATAAAAAGTAAAAAGTTGCACAGAGACATATGGTAAAAACTGGGCTCCCGTTCCCTGAGTTTCACTCACCAGATGTAACTAGCAGTTTCTTGAGGTTTGGCAACTGTTCTAAAATTAAAATTGAAATTACCTTGCTTATAAGAAAGTTCCTCAAATTATAGTTACGAACCTTTTTTCTGCTGTTTCACAACTTTCTCTCAAATGTAACGGCAAATATATGCAAAGATTGGATTTAAACATAAATCATTAAGGGCCTCAATTGTTGAGGATATCTTTGGTAAAAAGCTAGGCTTCAGTGAGTTCATATTGTTTATTCTTTTTGAAATTCGTGTTTCAGAGACTTAAAGGAAATTTGTGGACTGCCTTCCTCCGAAAGGTATTTATTTATGCCTCAGGGATCTCATGAACATTGTTGTGAACACAGGGAGTTCACAATTATGGTTTAATTTGTAAGCAGTCTCCCTCACAACCTCATGTACTTGACCAGCTTTCAAAATGCCAAGGTAGTTAGTGATTCTCTACTGACTTTGAATCAGCTAATCTCTAAACTTTAGCTTAAACCATCATCAGTAACCTTCTTGTCAACTTCCAAACACTTAGGAATCATTGAAAAATTTCAGACAGGGTCATGGAATCAGGCGAAGATGCTGTTTGATCCCTCCCCTCTGTCCAGTGGACTCCTGCAACCACAAGAGAAGCCACAGCAGAGGTCTGATGTCCAGTCCGTCTCTTCTTCCATTAGCAGATTAGTGGTTGATGTGTCTGTTCTACTCTCATCTCCTGAATTCTATTTGTCCTTAATAACTTCGTCACAATTTAAGTTAGATTCAGATATTCTGTGAAGCTGTCAACTTCTCTGTAGTCCTAAAGGTAGCGCCTCAGTTTAGATCCTTCATCTTGGAGCAACTGTGGCTGCCAAAGGGAAATTTCACAGCAGCGGTAGCACAAAGCATTCCTTGGTAGAATGGAGACAAAGCATTAGGCAGTTAGGTGAATAAATAAATGCCTTTGGTTTTCCCGATCGCATATTATAAAGAAAACTTCGAACATCAAATATATTGTTAACCAGTGCCTAAATTGGGGAACAAACCAAGGATGTAAGCAACCATTTCTTTCTCATCCATTACAATTACTCTGACTCTTCTAGAACTGACAAGGAAAGAGAGGTGAGAAGAAAAGAAACCTTATTGTATTAGACACTGTGCTGGGTGCTTTACATACATTGTCTTATTTAATCTTCAGGAAAACTTTGTAGTTTATATTAGCCTCATTTTTCAGAGCCAGAAACTGAAGCTTGGGAGGTTACTTAAAACAAGTAAAGAAAGGAAGGGACAAAAGGAGGAATGAATAGCTATAAAATCAGGGCCAGGATATTTCTTATATTTAAACAAACAAAAACTTATTAGAGAGTTTTATTATTTATTTCTCTGTTAAGAAAACTTATTTCTCTGTTAAGAAAACTAGTTAAGAAAAGCTTCATGTTAGTACAACTTTAGCACTTTGAATTCATAAATTATCAGGTCATTTAAGGGAAAAAACAGAGTGCATTCGACAGAAAAAACTGATATCTTCCAAATGAATTGAATATTTCATTTTGCGTTCAGTTGCTATGGTATCTTGTAGGTATAATTTATAAATTATATAAACTTTACACATTTAGAAATTAAATCTATATGATAATTTTAGCACTTGTATTTCTTAATAGAAATTACCCATTTTTATGTGTGAAAAATTTTTCCAGCTTTATTGAGATATAATTGACAAAAATTGTGTATATTTAATGTGTACAACATGATGATTTAATATACATATATACTGTGAAGTAATTATCACAATCAAGTTAATTAACACATCCATAACCTTGCATAGTCACATTTTTTTTTGCATCTGTGTGGTGAGAACAGTTAAGATCTAATTTTTTAAAATTTTATTTATTGATTGGACAGACAGATATCACAAATGGGCAGAGAGGCAGGCAGAGAGAGAGGAAGGGAAGCAGGCTCCCTGCTGAGCAGAGAGCCAGATGTGGGACTCGATCCCAGGACCCTGGAATCATGACCTGAGCTGAAGGCAGAGGCTTTAACCCACTGAGCCACCCAGGTGCCCCGCTGATTTCATTTTCTTTGGATATATATACCCAGAAGTGGAATTGCTGGACCATATCCTGTTTTTTTGAGGAACCTCCATACTGTTTTCCATAGCAGTTGTACCAGTGTACATTCCCACTAAAGGTGCACAAGAATTCCCTTTTCTCCACACCTGTGTCCAAACTGATATCCTTTATTTATTTTTTAAGATTTTATTTATTTATTTATTTATTTGACAGAGAGAGAGAGAGAGAGAGAGAGAGAAAGAGAGAACGAGAGAGGGAACACAAGGAGGGGTAATGGGAAAGGGAGAAGCAGGCTTCTCACTGAGCAGGGAGTCTGATGTGGGACTCCATCCCAGGACCCTGAGATCGTGACCCAAGCTGAAGGCAGATACTTAACAACTGAGTCATCCAAGCGCCCCTCCTTTGTTTTTGACAATAGCCATCCTATAGGGTGAGGTAATAGCTTATTGTAGTTTTGATTTGCATTTTCCTGATGATTAGTGGTACTGAGTACCTTTCCATGTACCTGTTGGCGGTTTGTATGTCTTCTTTGGAAAAATGTCTATTTAGGATATTTGCCTTTTTAAAAATTGTGCTATTAGTTTTTTTGCTATTGAGTTGTAGGAATTCCTTATATAGTTTGGATATTAGCCCCTTAACAGATATATGGTTTGCAAATATTTTCTCCTATTGTGTAGGTTACCTTTCATTTTGTTGGTTATTACCTTTCCTGTACAGATGCTTTCTGGTTTGATGTAGTCCTCCTTGTTTGTTTTTGTTTCATTGCCTGTGTATGTGTGGTATTTTTATCTTTAATTTCATGGAAAGAAAATGGGCATGGAATTATATTTATCATATATGGTATTATGACTGTACAAACATATTAACCGTAATATTAAATAAGTGACAGTTTTGTTTTTGCTTTATGTCTAAGTATGTGAGGAGAGGTGGCTTTGATGATCAAAAGAAAGTTGAAATTAACATAACCCACATTTGTCACTCAAGCATTGCTTGAGTCAAATATATACCAAGAATTTTTTTTTAACCCCTCTAAGCCTCTGAATTTAAACACCCACTTGAATTCATGCTTCTGCATGCTCTGCAGAAGAACTGAGCAGGCTATGTTGCTGTGGTTTGACATTGCCTAACTGCATGGAAGGCAGCTTGATACTGGACAAAATTGTGAAGTAAGGGACATTTGTAACTTGGGTTTTAGTAATAGATCCTTTTTGTTCTGAACCTTTTCTCTTCACAGTTATTTTCTCTTTCCACACACTTATTCCTCCTTAAAGAAAGATGTCCAATTTTTTCTTGTCTTCTCTAATTTTATACTATTAATTTTTGCTCTGGGGTTAAGATTGGAAGAAACTAATTCCTGAGATGAAAATGACTGATACGGTTTAATATTTCTTAAAACACAGTGTAGATCAAAGGAATAAAAATTGTTTTGTTTAACAAACATTAATTTGCTGTTCTGTGTGTTTTATAAATTTTAACTTGTTTAATGCTCACAATAACCTATTAGGTAGGTTTTTAATTGTGAAATGTCAGGTGATCCGTAAAGGAGAGCTTGGGAAGCAATTGATCCTTTTATCTTTGAAATCATTTCATGAAATGAAATTCTGTTTGTATGGCCTGCCTTGTTTGTTACTCCCATGATAGTAATCATGAACCAAGGCAAATCAAGCACAAAATCATATGGTCATTCTTGTTCTCTGTGGGGCAGTGATGATAGAGCCAATGATTAGATTAATTTGGACCTTCATGATGGGCTCATACTACAAGTAGAAATGTTCACATCTAAGTTTAAAAAGTTTTGCAGAGATTTGCTAATTGAAATTTTACTATTGTAATTGAGACGTAAGTTAATTTTTTGTTATGTGTAATGTTACTGACCTTTTATGTTTATTATTTTAAAATGTTAAGAAGTTTATTTTTTGACCTTTGGAGTGTCTTATTATAATTCCAATTTTAAAGTGAATTATCCATAAACAATAATAGCTTTCAGTTTTTAAAAATACATCTTCTGATGAGCACTGCAACTGATGCTGTTCCATGCAACTGATGAATTACTGAACTCTAATGATGTTCTCTATGTTGGCTAATTGAATTTAAATAAAAAAAATAAAAACACGTCTTAGATAAGCCCTTCTTCATAAGAATGAGAATGAATTGTATTTTTTTGCAACAGTGCTATACAGGGGTATAAATATGTTCTAAGGATATAATAAATTGTTTTTTATTTTAGTGACTTAACACTTTAATGTGTGACAGTATTTAAATGTGAAATACATTGTCATTTTAACTACTGAATGATGATAATCTATTAGGAATATCTAAAAATCACTTCTAAATATGGGAAAGAATTTAAGGATTATAATTCATACAATATTCATTTTAATTGAATTTCTGCTTAGCTTTTTAGAATATGTGAAAGAATCACCAAGAAATATTTTGTGAACAATGAGGGCAACAAAGAGGAAAAAGTAATAACAATAGTAGATTGATTTTAAGAAGTATCAAATTTCAATTTAATTGCAGTCATTGTTTAATTTTCTCAAATCTCACATGTTGAATTAACTAATAGCAAATTTGTTCACACTGAAACTTATTATTTGTGTAGTAATTCCAGTTGTCATTTGATTTCTTAACTGCTAATTTCTCAAAGCAGTCTTTGAAGAGGGGCACCATGGTGGCGCATCCGAGTCTTGGTTTCAGCTCAGGTCCTGATCTTGGGGTTCTGAGATCCAGCCCTGTGCTGGGCTCTGTGCTCAGCATGGAGTCTACTTAAGATTCTCTCTCCCTCTGCCCCGTCCCCTTCTACCCACCCCCAACCCATGCTCTTTCTCTAAAATAAATAAATAAATAAATCAATAAATAAATCTATCTTTTAAAAAAAGGAAGTCTTTGAAGAAATAGTACAATATTTTGATTAAGGTCAATACACACAGTACTGTAATAGTAATTATCAAACTGTACTATATTAATGGTAGAATTAAGTCAGACCAAAAAAATAGTGCAACTCAATTTATCATTGCTCATTTAAATGGTTAAGTCATAGTCTATGAAACATTTTTTTGCTACTGTGACATTTATAACCCTTAAGCAACTAAACTTCCCAGGATAAGGGGTACAAGGGATAAGGATACAGTTCCAGGATAAACTAACTGTACACACTGAGAAGAGTTCAGCCTTCCTAATGAACATAGTTTAAATTCAGAAAGTCAGTCATCTGTCTTGAAACCTCATTTTGTGTTCAAGAGATGTAGTTTTAGAACTAGTTTTTGCTGTATTGATGCTTGTGCATTCTCTTTTACAACAATCCCAGGTTTAGGGTGTATTGTGAGTTAATGAGTATCTATATAGTTATGACCAAGCCTTTTATTTAATGAGAAAGACTACTCTTTAAGCTAATGGTTTGAAAATACGCATACCCTAAAAATTATTCTTAAATTTTAAACATATATAAAATAACCAATTGTGCTGTTTCTTCTGCATCTAAGTGTTCATTTGCTGTTGTACAATGAGTAGGAAAAAAGTCAGTAATATTGACAGACTTCCTAATGAGGCCCAAAGAGCCAGAATACATTTAAAATATTGAGAGAGAATCCCATACTAGTTTTTAGACCAAAGAATAAAGGAGGGGTTGGTTGATAAACTACCCAGAAATAGAAACCATGTTAAAGGTGATGTTTTGGCTGTTAGGCTTTCTTCAGGCCATAATATATAAAACTAACATTTTTATATTTCTTCTTTTGCCCAAGGAAGCCCTCAAAGACAGAATGCTGCCTTTAACCTTATTTTATATTCCACAGAGTATTTTAAAGACTAGAAAAATATTGCTTGGGCAAAAATGATTGGGGCTCTGAAAGATCAGAAAAAATCTATCATTTTTTTTTAAATAAGCAGACACTGAGAACTTCATCCACGAAGTTATTCCAAATTCAGTGTTCTAGCCAGGGACTTTTGTAGTAAATAAATAAGATTGACCTAGAGTTCACCATATTTTTGGATCTGAGTGTTTCTTTTAGATTGGTTTACTTGAAACTTTACCTACATTTCTATAATAGTTTTATTTATATTTGAATTTTAAGTCCAATATTGAATTCTAAAATGATTTTAATTTAGACTACTGAGTTTTTCAATACAGTTTACTTACTTTTTCATAACAGTCAAAATATTAAATCATATGAAGATATTTCTAGAAATTATTAAAATCACAATATTTTATATTTGTCATTGAATTTTGTTTATAGAATTTTTAAAACGAATTAAACGTGTAAAAAATTAAAATGACAAAAATCAGAGCATTGGGGCACCTGGGTGGCTCAGTTGTTAAGTGTCTGCCTTCGGCTCAGCTCATGATCCCAGGGTCCTGGGATCAAGCCCGGCGTCGGGCTTCCTGCTTGGCGGGAAGCCTTCTTCTCCCTCTCCCACTCCCCCTGCTTGTGTTCCGTCTCTTGCTGTGTCTCTCTGTCGTATTAATAAATAAAATCTTAAAAAAAAAATCAAAGCATTAATTCTAAGAAATACTAGTAAGTGAGTCTTCATAACTTTGTATTTGTCTAGTGAGCAGGTATACATGCTCTGAATAAAAATCTTTATCCTGGATAGATATGGCCCAGGTGTATGTATGGATTTTGATATTCAGTGAGGAATTCAGGACTGTGTTCTAAAAACTAGATGGCTGCCAAAATCACCAACTATGTTGGTCATTTTTGAATATCTAAAAAATGGAAGAAATACCTATTACAGTTTAAGGAAAGGGAATTGCAAAAAAGAGAGGCACTATTGGTTATGAAAAGCTGATTCTGAACGACGGGTTTTGCACATATTATCTCATTTATTCCTCACAGCCTCATAAGAATTAAACAGCTGACCTGTTATTATACAGCTAGCAAGTATCACATCCAGCACTGGGGTGTTTATTCTCAATGTCTGCTTTCTCTACACAACACATAGTTACCTCATAAATATATACCAGGTAATATTCATTCATTAATTTGATGGGAGCAACAACTTTATAACCAAATAGTTTGCCATTTAATTCCGTGGAATGTATTAATGTAGATTTCATGCCATATTTTTAAATACAGTTGTAGACTTTTTTGAAATTTAAATTTCTGTCTTAAAGTTTATTTCGGGCTTCATTTTTATGATTTTCAGTGCTGATATTTTATAATATTGATGAACTTCAATTTGTCATATATTTTACTGGGGTAAAATGTCTAAATGTAGCCCAAATGACTAAGTAAAATTGTAAGTTCTTATGCAATAAAGAAAGCATTCAGAAACTTGGATAGTCTGTTAGAAGTTGCATATTTTGATGATGGTAATTTTAGTCTCTCGTTAATTAACTTTTTTAGTATTTAGTGAAGTTCTTTTGAAACTGCCTAAGAATTCATCATAGCTTCATTTAAAAAAATATTTTGTTATTATTTATTTATTTACTTATTGTCGAGGTAGGGGGAGGGGCAGAGGGTGAAGTAGAGAGAATCTCCAGCTGACTCCACAGTAAGTGCTGAACCCCAATGCAGGGCTTAATCCCATGACCCTGAGATCATCACCTGAGCGGAGAGCAAGAGTTGGACCCTCAACCAACTGAGCCACCTGGGCCAACCCTTGGCATATTTTATATTTCATTCACTAATAATAAACCAAGTCAGTGGATGGATTTAATATCAAGTAAGATTTTCAAATGAATTGTAATGATTTGTGAGACTGGGGGGGGTCTTGTGTTATTTTTCACTGTCATAGTGTCTAAAGAGCAGTACAAAGTTCATGTCAGACATGTATGTCTTAGTAGTTTACTCTTTATGTCATCTAAAGATGATTTACTGATCAAACCCACCAGGGGATAGAAAATGTTTTCTCACTGCTTGGGTTTAAAGCCCTTGATGAAATTAACTATTTCTACCCAGCTGTAGAACACTCTACTACGAATGTGTGGTGTATAAAAAAAGTTACCTTAATTTCTGGGGATGATTGTGTAGTGGACATCTTGGAGGATAGATTAGTTAACTTTAAATGTGTCTTAATGATGGGACCAAGGTGGAGAGGTATTTTCATTTTCAGTGATTTTTTTTTAAAAGATTTTATTTATTTATTTGACAGAAGGAGATCACAAGTAGGCAGAGAAGCAGGCAGAGAAGAGAGAGAAGAGGAAGCAGGCTTCCCGCTGAGCAGAGAGCCCGATGCGGGGCTCGATCCCAGGACCCTGGGATCATGATCTAGGATCATGACCTGAGCCGAAGGCAGAGGCTTTAACCCACTGAGCCACCCAGGCGCCCCTTCAGTGATGTTTGATGAACAGATCATTAGATATGTTTTCAATTCTTTGGGTCAAAGCCAAAATGACCAACACAGGGCTGATATTCAGAACTCATCATCTGTCTAGTTTTGCAAATAGTGCAAACAATACTTGGAGTAGTTACAACATTCTATCTTTGTGGTCACAGTCCATGACTAAATGTGCCATATGTTTATTTGTTTTTGCTTAAAATGAACTAAAAATTTTGCTTGGAAATTGTCAGTAATTTTTGTAATAAAATCTAACTGGGACACTTTAAAGAATTCAAAAATAAGAGATTGGAAATAGTAGCTTAGAGTCACACTGCCAACGAAAATTATAATGAATAGTTTCCTAGTGGTAAGTTCTATATATGACAACCCTGACTGATTCAATAGATCCTAAGACTATGTAAGTGATAACCACAAGAGGATCATGAGCCAACTTTGTAAACACCTTTTTAAATGTTTTTTTTCTCATGGCAAGTGTAGTTGTACTTGTAGGAAAAAACAAAAATGTATTTGTTAGTATGCACAAATACTTTTTTAATTAGAAGAAAAAAATTTTTTTAAAGATTTTATTTTATTTATTTGACAGACAGAGATCACAAGTAGGCAGAGAGGCAGGCAGAGAGAGAGAGAGAGGAAGCAGGCTCCCTGCTGAGCAGAGAGCCTGATGTGGGGCTCGATCCTAGGACCCTGGGATCATGACCTGAGCCACCCAGGCACCCCTAGAAGAAAATTATTAAATTGGTACTGTTTGAAAATATTTAAGTATTGCCTTTAGGAAATTAGTTTGTCAATGAATGCTTATTTTCAATCATCCCTTTCACTGTGGGTAGTTTGATAATTTGGTAAGAGAAGGGGAATATAACATACTGTGCGTACTAAACCACCTGTCAGATTTATTTCTGAACTATTTGTTTTCCTCCCTAGGAAGGACTTCAGCTCCTGATTATTGAACGAAACAGAAGAATCATCTAATAAGTATGGACTTCTAGGGTCCTATTAGATTATTATCTGAATTGGTCTTATGATTTAGTCCAGACTGAGTTGCTGATTTTCCAAACCATAGTTCAGTTTTCTTTTCCTGCAAAGACAGCCCGAGCCCTTTATATGTGTAACTTGACATTTTCATTGCATTTTTAGAAGTAGAGAATTCCCCATTTTCTTTATTTAACTAAAAATTCATAATGAAAATTAAAGCCAAATGTGGCATGGCTTAAAAAAGTGCTCATTTTCCAAATGAAACAGAAAGGAGCGAAAGACCCCAACTGTTTGGTAACTGTCTGTAGTACTGAGACATTGTGACAAATATCTGTTCCTCAAGATATGCTCCCAGGCCCCCCAACCCAATCTTCAGTGACTGTGTGAACCTGTGGAGGCCAGGTAGAAGTGGGAATGAGGATATTTTATTTGAAGAGCAAATTAAGTAGGTCTAAACAGTGAAGCAGTGCTCTGAGGAATTGGTGAAGGCTTTTGCATGAAGAAGCAGCAAGGAAAAAATATGAAATGCATAAAAACTCTGCACAGCAGTTTTAGAGCTTTGATAAAATATAAAATGTCTTTAACCCCTTTGCTGTTCTTGCAAACGCCTGCAATTCAAGAATTTTATTATTCTGGGGCTAACGTAGTTTAAACCTCAATAACTGAATGTTTCCTTTGGGATACCTTCAGGCAAACTATATATTGATTTTCTCCGAATGCACTGTATTTTTCATTAGTACCAAGGTTTGGTGGATATCTAGTCATTTGTTCACCAAATTCCTCTGAAAATTAAAATGGACTATTCCATTTTGGCTGTGGAGTCTTCAGAGCATGGACATTAATTTTTTTCTGTTGGACACTACCAGGATACACTGTTTTGACATTCATCTTGTCCAGGCCATATGATACCAAATCACCTTTTAGTCTGGTCTACCATTTTCCTCTAAATACCATTCCCTACTTGCCTCTAGGGTTTGATGGCACATTTGACATTGCCAAGATCAAAATATTTTTCTGACTTATTTATTTTTAAACTATAAAGTTGCAGATTTGCTTACATAATGCAAGTAAAGTAAGATCCAGATCATCCTTTTATTTGAATTATCCAGGAAATGTAGTTTTAAAAAAGGCATTCATCTTGAAGTGGCTCAGTATTCATTGTTTCTTCTGTTAGTAGAAACTTAGTCTATGAGATAGGTAATACGATTTCACAGTTCGAAGTAGAGTTACTGAAGTAATTTTGGTGTACCTTCAGTCTTATCCATTATGAACCACTTCTGTTTTCTTGAGTGAGGGGATCCCCAGCCTTTCTTAAAGCCTTTCTTAAAGCCTACGTTGCTCAGCAGGTCAGATTTATATATTTGAGGTCATGTATTAAAGGAAGCTTACTACTTATTTTGTCTTATACTTCTTGGTACCCAGCACAGTTTTGACTCAACTAGCCACCCCCAAATATATATAGTTTGAATAATTGATACATTTTTGGGGGTATACATTTAAATCATGTAGTTGGTCAGTGAGTGAGAAATCTAAGCCTCCTGAATTCATATATCAACATGCATTTGTGGTTATTATTTAGGTTTCATGATAACCTTCTGAAGTAGGTGCATATTAATGTACCAGTTTACAAACGAGGAAACTGATGAAATTGTGTGCTGTGTTCTAATTATAAATTCCTAATGCTTCTAGAAGAACTGAGGTGTATTCTTTGGAAATGTCAAGCATCAGCCATGACAGGAATAATTCAGGGAATCTAGGAAAGGCTCAGTGCAGACATATACCTGCTGTTTCATATTTACTATGATGCATCCTCAATTTTGAATTTCTGATTTCAAAATTTTGGAATTCTGAATGCCTTCTGTGAATCGATCACTATTCTAGGCATGGAGGATTCAAGGATGAACCTATACAGGAAAGGCCCTTGTTTTTATAGAATTTACATCCAGTCAGGGAGAATGGGAGTCAGCACAAAAAGAAACAAAGGAACAAGGTAATTTCAGGTAATGGATAATGCTTTGAAGATAGTGAGACAGGGTGATATACAAAGAGGGACTGAGGGAGACAGAGTTGGGCTGGGACTGATGAGAGCTGCTTTTAATTGGTTGATCCTTTACTGAGGAAGTGAAATTTGTGTTTAGCCTGCAATGATATAAAGAAGCTAGCCATGTGGACATCTGGAAGCAGGGAAAACAAGTGAAATGACCCCACTGTGGTAATGAGCTTGATGTGTGCGGGCAATAGGAAGAAGGCAAGTGTGGCCAGAGAATAGGGTGCAAGGTGACAGCATCATTAGTATGAGATGAGGTCCTTTATCTTCACTTAATCAAATTCATGATTTGGCTGTAATGATGTGACTTCAGGATTCAGAATTTAAAACTTTTAGGTCAATCAGTGTTCACCTATAAGATAAGATTTTGGGTCAAATATCCTTTTATAAGAATTAATGTGAGAAGGAGATAAAAAATTCAACTTAAAGTTACAGGAAAAAATCCATTTAATGAAGTATTGAGCACTTCTGTGTATCAGACTCTGAGCTAGGTGGAGGTAGGTGTATGAATAAGGCATAATCCTGCCATTAAGGAAGTTCCTGAGAGGTAAAATGCAGGTTAAAACAATTCTTCTCAGTCAGATATATGAAAAATCAGTCAAACTCAGAAGTTATCCTTGTATCTGAAACTGCACTCAAGTATCTGCTCAGTTGAAATTAGCTTTTCTTGTCTGTTGTCCACTGTGTTTGTTTGAAATCAAGTTTAAATTTAAGCAAAGTAAATTATACATTGTGGGTGCATTAACTAGTCATTTATTAGTTTTATTAACAAAACCTGAGAGATTAAATATATTCTATTTGTATCAATTACTACATCCGTGCTGTAATCATAACAGAAGGTAATAATGTGGAATTTTTAATCTACTTCTTTTTTTTTTTTAAAGATTTTATTTATTTTTTTTGATGGGAGATCACAAGTAGGCAGAGAGGCAGGCAGAGAGAGAGATAGAGGGAAGCAGGCTCCCTGCTGAGCAGAGAGCCCGATGCTATGTGGGACTGAGATCATGACTTGAGCCGAAGGCAGAGGCTTAACCCACTGAGCCACCCAGGCGTCCCTTAATCCGTTTTGTAAAACTATTTCCACATATCCTGTCAGTTGCAATGGCATGTATTTTGTTTTTAAAATCTGACTGTAATTATTCTTTTTTTTTTTTTAGAGAAATACTGATTTTAATTCAACATAGGTGACTGTAATTATTCTAAATTTTCTTCTGAATTTCTAGAACTGATTAGTTTTAGGACAAATATGGGTTGACACATTAGTAGAGCCCCTTAATTTTTTTCTTCTTTTTATTTAAAAAACAAGTAATAAATTCCCATGAAAAAAAAATTTACAGAAATTTATAAAAAGTCAACATCTGGATAAACTACCCCTTCTCCTCTCCAATTCCAAACCACAGAGGGTCACCAGAAATAGTTTGGTATATATCTTGAAGCTTTTTTCCTACTTCTACCCCTTCCTTCTCCATAGACAGGCTTTGCTTATTTTTCTGTTTATGTGAATAAATCATACTCTGCATGTTCTGTGACTCATTTAGCAGCCTATTACCAATATATTTTCAAGTTAATATGCATAGATTTTTTAAAAAGATTTTATTTATTTACTTGTCAGAGAGAGAGCACAAGCAGGGGGAAAAGCGGACAGAGGGGGATGCAGGCTTCTCACCGAACAAAGAGCTGGATACAGGATTCGATTCCAGATCCCTGGGATCATGACCTAAGCCATAGGCAGACGCTTAACCGACTGGGCCACCGAGGCACCCCAAAACACATAGATTTATACCATTCTCTTAGGATGGCATAGATTTCCAAAGAATGAATACCTCATAATGTATTACTATTTTTTGCCTTTTAAGATTGTTTATGCTATAAACAGTCAGCATCCAGACAAGAGTAGAGAATAAATTAATATTATTAGTAAATACCTGTGTCCATAGCACACAGCTCCATCATGTATTTAGCAAAATGTCTCTTGATGGGAATATGTATTATTGCTAGATCTTAAGTATTAGAAACAATGTTGCAATGAATAGCATATTTGAACACCTAAAATTTATTCAGGTGTACAAACTAGTTATGAAAAGTCAATGCCTAGAAGTGGAATGGTTGGAACAAAGAGCGTATACATTTGAGAATTTGAGAGACTCAGCAAAATTTTCTTACAAAATGGTTGTGCTTACATTGCCATTAACCATCAACAATGGATGCACATGAGGTCCCTTCTTGAACATGATATACTTACATAATAAGGAATGAAAAACAACAGAATTTTAATGTAAAAGGACAATTTTTAGAAAAATTATATTAAACTTCTAAAGTGATACTATTAAACACAGAACTACTCAGCTGTTTTACTTTTATAACTTTATTATCAGTCAGTGCCTCAAGTTGATGTCTGCTAGCTCCTAAGTTCAGATTTTTTTTTACAGAGATAGAAATATTCTGAAATGAGCAAATAAATTTAATTCCAAAGGTTTGCTGCCTATAGTTTGCATTTGCATATTCTGTTAGCACCTACTATTGTATCTCCACTCTGTGAAGTTTTTTTTTTTTTTTTTTAAAGATTTTATTTATTTATTTGACACAGAGAGAGATCACAAGCAGGCAGAGAGGCAGGCAGAGAGAGAGGGGTAAGCAGGTTCCCTGCCAAGCAGAGAGCCCGATGTGGGACTCGATCCCAGGATCCTGAGACCATGACCTAAGCCGAAGGCAGAGGCTTAACCCTCTGAGCCACCCAGGTGCCCCAAGTATTTTTATGTGGTATTACTATGCAATATAGGAGATAGCAAACAGGATTTTTCTTAACTATTATAATTGGAATAATTCCAGTCTAGCCTTTTAACCTCTAGGAACTGGGTGAAAAATCTTTCCCTTGGTCATAATTCTTTTTTCAGAAATTCCAGCTTCTATTTCATTTCCCTAATCAATAGAAATGTTGAATTTAGTCAAACACACAAATTTGTATTTCAAACTCAGCAAATAAGAATCAAATTTCAACCCATTTTTAAAAATTTTCAACTGATTTTATTTATTTTATTTTTTAAAATATTTTATTTATTTATTTGACAGAGAGACATAGTGAGAGAGGGAACACAAGCAGGGAAGTGGGAGAGGGAGAAGCAGGCTTCCCGCTGAGCAGGGAGCTCAGTGTGGGGCTCAATCCCAGGACTCTGGGATCATAACCTGAGCAGAAGGCAGATGCTTAAGGATTGAGCCACCCAGGCACCCCAAAAATTTCAACTGATTTTAAAATAAATTTGCTTACTGAGGAATGCTCTAAAAAATGAGTATGTATCACTCGTGTCATGTTAAGAAACTATATTAAACAAAAATAACTATAAATTTTAAAATTAGGCAGCTTTAAAGTGAAGAGAGTCCTATTTTTAGAGAATTTAAGAGTCAACTCTTCTTCGGTTGTTTTCAAGGAAGATAGAAAGGATAAGGATTTATTAAATGAATTTATCATCTCAAATCCACAAACGTTTATTGAGCTCTGCATATGTGGTACTGTGTTAGGTATTGTTGAATTCACTAATAAGTGAGACCTGTCCCCTACAACAATTCAAGGAGCTTACACTTCAGTCAAAAGATAGACTTTGGTTTCTCTTCTAGGTTGATAACAGTTACATATTTTTCTGCAGTTTTCTAAGATAAAAAGTTATAAAGTTGATTGGATCAATGCTTAGATGAAGACAAACTACTTATGGTTCCTGTCTTACACTTTCTTTCCAGTGGAAGCCTTCTGTTAGAATCAGGAAGCTTTTTCTTTCAGGGTAACATGAGGTCCAGACTAACACAAATTGTTCACTAATTAATTCTTTTATGGACTTAAGTACTTCTGATTATGAGGAGAGTGTGTTCACTGCGAGAAAAAGCAGAGGCATGGAGATTATGCATATTCTGGGGAATCATCAGAAGATTGAGTGGATACCTACAAAATTTGGAGCTTATGATTTATAGTTTTTTTGTTGTTAAAACAGGTATAATTATCCTCACCTGCTTACAGAAACTGTGAGGATTGGTTTAAAAATAAAAACAAAAAATATGTCTCCAAAATTAATGCTCTTTAGATAAACTTGAGTCCTTCAACTACTTCATTTTAAATAGACTCAGTGATATCACAGAGAGTAAACTTTTATGAATTAAACATATTTTATATCCCAATAGCATATAGAAATAATAAGATGAAACAAAGTCCAAAAGTAACTAGAACTTTCTTTAGAAACAGTTTGCCTTTATAGGAACGTCCCTTGAGTGCTCTGCTCATTAATAATGCACATGTAGACATACCACTACAAGCATATTTTTTTCTCAACCTGACCCTAAAATTAAACCATTCAACCATTAGAATTAAAGCATTAAAGGAATAAATATTTGTGTAGTCACAATTAAAGAATGGATGAATTCAAGTCAAATTTGTGGTTAATTTCAATGTACTGAAACTAGAACTAAATATTTTAAGGCATATATGTCAGAACTTAGTAAAAATTATATTTTCTTTATTAATATGATTTATTTTCATGGTGAACTTGAAGTAAAATGTCCTGTTATCTCTGTGAACTTAAATTAACCTCAAATTAACCTATATTATTATTTTAAATTATTTTTCAGTGCTCATAAAATTGCAGAAGGTGTTTTGCTCTTTATTTCTTCCAGGATGCTGAATTACATCCTGATTGTCTGAGATAGTTCTATGTCTGATAAAAACAAGCGTTTTTTCCCCCTGGGTAGGTTATCACAACTCACTAAAGCCCCGGTTCTCCAGTGCTTTACATTAAAATCACCTGGGGGAATCTTGTCAAGAATGCAGATTACCAGGCCCCTTACCCGAAGATTCTGATTTAGTAGGTCAGGGGTGAAGTTCAGAAGTCTTTTTCTCAGCCCCCTATTTCCATTTTGATGCAAGAGGTTGATCCAAGCCTTGCATTTTAAAGTTACCGCAAGAGGCCAAAATCTAAAATAGATTTAGTGAATTATTTGCAGTAAAACATAAATATTTTCATTACTTTTCACTACTCTAGACTTCATGTAGAAATTCTCCCATCAACCTGTTTGCCCTCAAATTCACAATTAAGCAGTAGATCTGGTCTCTTTCCTTTCCCATGGAAAATACTACTTTTTTCATTTTATAATCCTCTAGTAAAGTTTGTGCAGACACAACTGGTTGTCTTTATGAATAGAGCTAAGGCTTTCCAGATTATGTTTTGCTTCCAAATGTTTTCTCTCTCAATTTTTAATACCTTTGTAAGAAACTGATGAGAAATTAATAACTGTATAATAACTGACAGAATGGTTGGCTGAAATTACTAATCACATCTTCCTTTTTTGAAAACAATTTTATTTATTTGAGAGCGAGAGAGCATGAGCAGGGGGGGAGGGTAAAGGGAGAGGGAAAAGGAGACTCCCCTGCTGAGCAGGGAGCCCAATGCAGGACTCGGTCAGGACCCTGGGATAATGACCTGAGCGGAAGGCAGACGCTTAACAGACTGAGCCACCCAGGTGCCCTATTAATCACTTCTTAAAAAATAAGCTTTAGGGGTGCCTGGGTGGCTCAGTGGTTAAAGCCTCTGCCTTCGGCTCAGGTCACGATCCCAGGGTCCTGGGATCGAGCCCTGCATCAGGCTCTCTGCTCAGCAGGGAGCCTGCTTCCCTTCTCTCTCTGCCGGCTTCTCTGCCTACCTGTGATCCCTGTCTGTCAAATAAATAAATAAATAAATAAAATCTTAAAAAAAAAAAAGAGGCTTTAAATTTTAGAGTAATTATGGATTTATGGAAAAATTGTGAAAATAGTACAGAGATTTCCCATAACCCCCACACAATTCCCTCTGTTATTAACATCTTGCGTTAATATGATGCATTTGCCAAAGTAATGAACCAATGCTGATATCTTATTATTAACTAATGTCCATACTTTATTCAGATTTCCTTATATCCTTTTTCTGTCTCAGGACCCTATCCAGGATACCACATTAAATTTAGTCATTATGTTTCCTTAGGTTCCCTTTGGCTGTGACAGGTTTTCATACTTCCCTTGTTTTTTTGTTTTTTTTTTTTTTTTAAGATTTTATTTATGTATTTGACAGAGAGAAATCACAAGCAGGCAGAGAGACAGGCAAAGAGAGAGGGGAAGCAGGCTCCCCACTGAGCAGAGAGCCCCATGCGGGACTCGATCCCAGGACCCTGAGATCATGACCTGAGCTGAAGGCAGAGGCTTAACCACTGAGCCACCCAGGCGCCCTTTCCTTGTTTTTGAGGAGGACCTTAATACCTTTGAGAAGTACTAGTCAGGTATTTTGTAGAATGTTCCTCAATTGTAATTGGTTTGATGTTTTTCTCTAAATTAGACTGCAGTTATGGGTATTGGGAAGGAGGACCACAAAGTAAAGTACCCTTTTCATCCCAGCATATCAAAATTATGTACTATCAACACGACTTATCACTGTTGACCTTGATGTTAACTTTGACAACCTGGCTTGGATTAAAATTAAACTGTAGAGTTAATTTTCCCTCCCCCTTTCATAGTGTACCACTTGCAAGAAAGTCACTATGTGTGCTTGCACTGCAGACTTAAAGAGTGGGAAATTATTAAATTTTATTTAAGTAATTAACTTTAATTAATTAATTAAATTTAAATTTAATCACTTGAATTTAAATTATTAAATCTACCTCTTTGATGGCAAAGTATCTACATAAATTATTTGGAGTTTTTCTGCATGGAAAATTTGTCTGTTATCCCCCGTTTATTTATACAATAATTTATACCTGGGTGGAGTTATAATTCAATAGTACTTTATTTTGTTGCTCAAATTGTTCCAACTTTGGCCATTGGGAGTTTTTTAATTTGATTCCTATGTTCCTTTGACATATTCCCATCAGTGTGTGTGTGTGTGTGTGTGTGTGTGTGTGTGTGTGTGTATGTGTTATATTTTCTTACTTTATTTCACTGCAAGATGCTTCAGGCTCATCTTATTTATTTCCTGCTTGAGTTCTAGAATCAGCCATTTCTCCAAGGAACTCTGGTTCCTTTTATTGGAAAATTAAGTTCTGGGGACTAGGTGTGCTTGTTGCGCCTGGGATGTCTTTGCTTCTAGAACCTCTCAGCTGAAAAAGCAAGAAAATGTATGTGTATATGTTAACCCTTGTATATAAAAATATCTATAATATTTCTAAATAAATCCATTTGTATGTATATTAAATTAAGCAGAAATTTACGCTGATGTCTTTAATGTTAATCCATTAACACATAGATCATTCTAGTCTTTTCTCTGCTTATCTGTATATAATTGCTCACTCCAAAAGTGGAAACCTGGCTTCTACCATTTACCGTCCTTTTGTTTAATTTTCCAATTCTGGTATACATGTATAGTAGTTTCAATAACGTTATCAACTAGAGCACAGTACTTATGTACAGTTATAGAATTCACTCATTTCTGAATTACTTAGGTCAGCAACTTTTTCCTCCCATCCTCTTCATTGAGGTTGTTTTATACATTTGTGATTTGATTAGATAATTTTGTCCCAGTCTGCATTCCTTCTAGATGATTTTTTAACATTTGCATATATTAAGGTTCACTCTTTGTGCTTCAAGTTCTGTGGGTTTTGACAAGCGCATACCATATATTTGCCATTTCAGTATCATATAGATAGCATCACCATCCTAAAAAGAAAATCTCTTCTTCACTTAACTCTCCTCCCTGGCCCAAAGCCCCTGGTGACCAACTGATCTATTTATCATCTCTGTAGTTTTGCCTTTTATGTCATATAAATGAAATTATACAGTATATAGCCTTTTCAAACTGGATTTTTTCTTTTAGCAATATGCATTTAAGATTCATTTGTCTTTACATGGCATTAATTACTTTTAATCAAATAAGATACTAGAATATATTTATTTCATTATTTGTGATTTTAATTTGTTGGAATCATATGTTAGCTGTACTAATAGAAGCAAGGAAAGAACAGTGTGCTGGTAGAGGAGGTGATTCACTCTTGAGGTATGTAAGGAAAAACTTAGTGAGGAGAAGGAGAAACTTGGGTTAGGCCTTTTATTTCAATAGTGTTCATTGTAAAGACAATGTTAAACATACACGCACATGCACAGAGTCTCACCACCTTCACACAAAGGGTAGATTTCATTTGTGTACAGATTTTCAGTATAGATGCATAAATTTTTGAAGCATTGTCTAAAATTTTAATATTTTTTACTTAGTAATATTACTAAAATACTTTCATGTTCTCATGTACTTTTTACAATTATAATATTGCTATTTTTTTTTAAGATTTTATTTATTTGAGAGAGAGAGTGAGCTAGAATGGTGGGGAGAGTCAGAGGGAGAGGGAGAAGCGACTCCCTGCTGAGCAGGGAGCCCATTGTGGGGCTGAATCCCAGGACTCCCAGATCATGACCTGAGCTGAAGTCAGACGCTTAACTGACTGAGCCACCAGGTGCCCCAATATTGCTGTTTTATATTTATATTTATTTTTATGTTTATAAATTATGTCAAATTTTATTTTTCCTTTATATTTCAGTAAAGCTGGAAAAGTGATTATACATGTCAATTGTGATTAAGTAAATATAGAAAAGTATAAAACATGTAATTCTATTAACTGCAAAGGCAACATTTCAGTGTATTTTCAAAAAGTCTTTAAATGGAGCTTTAAATTTTGCACATGTTAATTTTCTTTAACATTACAGTATTCTTCATTATTTACAATTGTTCTTAAAACAATTCTTGGGCACACCCACGTGGCTCCGTCAGTTAAGCATCTGCCTTCAGCTTAGGTCATGATCTTAAGATCTTGGGATTGAGCCCCACATCGGGCTCCCTGCTCACTGGAGAGTCTGCTTCCCCCTCTGTCCTTCCCCTGGCTTGTGCTGTCTCTCCCACTCACTCTCTCTCTCAAATAAATAAAGTCTTTTTTATTTTGAAAAAAAATTAAGATTTTTAAAATTTATTTGACTAAGAGGGACAGCAAGAGAGGAAACACAAGCAGAGGGAGCAGGAGAGGGAGAAGCAGGCTTCCCTCTGAGCAGGGAGCCCAACCAGAGGCTTGATCCCAGAATCCTGGGATCATAACCTGAGTGGAAGGCAGATGCTTAACGACTGAGCCACCCAGGCACCCCGATAAATAAAATCTTAAAAAACAAAACAAAACAAAAAAACAGTTCAGGGCACCTGGGTGGCTCGGTCGGTTAAGCGCCTACCTTCGGCTTCCGAGTCATGATTCCAGGGTCCTGGGATCCAGCCCTGCATCAGGCTCCCTGCTCAGCGGGAAGCCTGCTTCTCCCTCTCCTGCTCCCTCTGCTTGTGTTCCCTCTCTCCCTGTGTCTTCCTCTGTCAAATAAATAAATAAAACCTTTAAAAAACAACGACAACAAAAAACAGTTCTTGGCCTTTGGTAAGTGTTTAGTATTAACTATTGTTACATGGTAAATGTCAGTGGGCTATGTCTGGATTTTTCATGTGGATAGCCTCAGGTCTAATTCATCCATGAGCTACTTTTTAAACCCACGGGCTTTAAAAGCTTCCTAGCTTACTTGAAAATATAAGAAATATATGATGTCATTATTGTAGCATTAAGCATGTTTTTAGGTTGATTAAAAAATTAGTTTTAAGTGATTCTCTCAGAGGCGTGGGGTTGGAAGCTAGAAAATGTTTCCAGAAACCAGTCAAGAGTGTGGATTGTGTGTATGAATGACTTGTCATGTCATCAAGCCCAACATTCTCACAGTCTGTAAATTTTCAGCAACCTCAAAAGAATAATTCACATTGTGACTTCACTAATAATTTGAAAAGTTTAGAATTCATCAAATAGGAGATACAACCTTTCAAATATAAATATGAAATTGTATTACAAAGAAATTTTGCATTATCCAGAACTCACAATCTTCCTTTTTCTTTCTGATATGTTTATTCTATTGATATAACACAAATTCTTGAGCACCATCGCCAATATCCAGTAGCGTCATAAATCTAGGAAACCCAGTTAGGACCTTAGCCATCATAGAGTGAATAAGAGAGTTATGAAACAGGTGAAAATACTTAAAAGATTCTTCCCAAGGCATCCCCAGTATCCAGAACACCAGAGTAAGGACTAACAAAATTCATCTCATTACTATCAACAAACAACATTTTTTGTCAACAGAGAAGAATAGCTATCAGTTAAATAATACTTGTAAATTATGATAAAAAATAAACTGTAGGGGCGCCTGGGTGGCTCAGTGGTTAAAGCCTCTGCCTTCGGCTCGGGTCATGATCCCAGGGTCCTGGGATCGAGCCCCGCATCGATCGGGCTCTCTGCTCAGCGGGGAGCCTGCTTCCTCCTCTCTCTCTGCCTGCTTCTCTGCCTAATTGTGATCTCTGTCAAATAAATAAATAAAATCTTTAAAAAAAACTGTATAATTTTAAAAACAAGCGTTGAACAAAGTACACATTTGACAAGTGTGTTAACCTCTGATGGAATGAACAAAACTTTAGTATTTAGATTTGTGCCTTTTGGAATATTAGAGTAGGATATAATCCCAAAGGTCAATTAGCTCAATCCTATTTGTTTTTGTTTGAAGAGGAAAAAATAGGGCCAGAGATGTTGGCTGACATTCAAGATCACTCAGCTAGTGGTAAAGTCTAGACTAGAAAGCTGATCAATATGTATCTAGTATAAGCTCAGTGTTTGAGACTGTGAACTATAAAACATGCAAATGTTGATGCTACCTTTCCTGTCCTCAGGGCGACCCAAATCAAGTTTGATCTTTAAAAAAAATTATTTATTTATTTATTTATTTATTTGAGAAAGAGAGATATGTGCACATGTGTGGGAGCACACAAGGCAGGGGAGGAGGGGCAGAGGGAGAGGGAGAAAAAGCAGACTCCTGGCTCAGCAGGGTGCCTTGCTCCATCCTAGGACACTGAGATCATGACCTGAGCTGAAGGCAGACAATTAACTGACTGAGCCACTCAGGCGCCCCAATTTGATCTTTACCAGGACAGACATATATGTTTATTGCATGGTGGCAACTCATGCCTTGAAAATCGAGGGAAGGACAGATTTGGGGTAAAACAATCATAAAATTATTTGTTGCCTTTTAATGTAAAAAATGTTCTTTACAAAGTCAGTTTTCTCTTAAGTGTATATAGGAATAGAATTGAGTTCTATAACCCCACGAGTGTTGGAATTGGTGGATATACTTGGAATTTTGAGTGTTCAACAATTTTTTTCCTTTTCTTACGGATTTTTGGAACATAGTCCACCCCAAACCAGTCTTCCACATTGGAATTTTCAACTTGGCTCTTGCTTGAGAAATACAGTAATTTGTAGATATTGTAATGCTGATTCATTGTCAGTGAATTTTTTTAAAAGTGGGAATATGGGAGGAAAGATCCTTTGAAGTTGGCCTCCAGAAGGAGAAAAGATCTTGAAGGATCTTGATTTTGAGCAGGAGAGAGATGTGGTCTGACATCTACATTTTTTAAAAAAACGATTTATTTATTTGAGAGAGACAGAATCACAAGCAGACTCCCTGCTGAGTACAGAGCTCAGTGTAGGGCTAGATCCCATGACTCTGAGATCATGACCTGACCTGAAATTGAGTCGGATGCTCAATCAACTGAGCCACTCTGGCGCCCCTGTTATATACTTTTAAAAGAACATTATCAATGATATTTTGAAAATATCCTCTATTCTTTCCTGGGGGAGAGATGGCAGACCAGTTATGAGGCTGTTGCAATAAGGTAAGACATGATCCTGGCTTGAAGCAAACTGGTAGCAACTCTAGTGGTGAAAAGTGGTCAGAGATCTGGGTAACAGATCCAGGTAATTAGAGCTGACCCATTTGCTAATGGATTAGCTGGGAGAACTGAGAAAACTACAGGAGCCCAGAATAACTCTAAGATTCTTCCACTGAACAATTGTAACATTGGAGTTGCTATTTGTTGAGACGTGGGGGTTCTGGGAGGAGCAATTTGGGGAGGTGGAAGATAAGAAATTTGGCTGTGAGCATGGTTAACTGTCTTTTGCTAGTACTGTGACTTGAAATCTGTTGTATGCGGCTCTGTGAAAGGTCAGTAGTCTTAAGGACTTGAAATACATTAACTTCCTATCAGTTTTGGCCAAAACATCTATCAGAAGATTTTATTTTATAGTTTTTTGTTTATTTATTGAAGATTTAATTGGCCTTATTAAGCAATTCATGAACCAGACAGCATCCTATCTAGGAAGTAGAAGGGAGCTCCAGAAGATTTTGTTTTTTGATCTAGAAAATGTAACAAAGGACTTGGCAAACATTTCTTTATAATATTTAGAATTTACATTCACATCGAGAGATTTATACTTTATGCAAATCTAGGTCATCTTTTTTACCCAGAATGCCAAGAAAAAATTTAAAATGTACAATTGTTAATGGTAAGATAGGATAATAGAATCAGTTAAATGTTAATGGGTTTAATGACATTCATTTTTATTGTATGATTTAAAGCAAATCCCAGATAGCATATCTTTTTACTCATAAATACTTCTGTAAAAATGTTTATGTCTGAAAAATGTTTTATCCACTTATCTAGCCATAGCTTACAATTCCAATTCCAATTCCAATATACATATACTATTACATTCAAGGCCTTATCTGTCTATGGGTAAGTGAAAGAGATCTTTAAGGCATCTCTTAAGAGTTGCTCTAAACAAAGTGACAGTAATAAAGTTAAATAAAAATTCTTCAGTGAGATTTCACTACACATATTAAAATAAAACCTTTCCTTTTTCTCATTCCATCTTGTGTGAAGTGTTTGCTTTTTCTAGGAATGTTTGTGTAAACATCCATTATATACCTCTTTGAGAAAGTATAGCTACTGTACATCGATTTGAAATACAGCTCAGCCTATGCTGAAAATGGCTGAACTGAGGAGTTTCCTGGGAGCTTAAAAATATTTTAATATTCTATTTAAGAGAGCAAGAGATTTTAAATGATCAAAGAGAAGTTTCTAGATCAGTGATTTTTAAAAATATGTAAGTGGAAATAGATTTTTAGCCATTATACAGCTTTGAGACATTAAGAAATTACCTTAAAATAGTTTGTATAATATATCAATATATATTTATCTTTCAACTGCCCCTAATTCAATTGCACATATTATCACACTTATAAACCTATAGTAGACATTTATTTTACCCAAGAATATCCCAAAAGATATTGAAAGGAGGGCATAGATTTCAGCTATTCTCAGATACTTCAAACTGATCTTTGTGGTACTTCAAGGGTTTATTTTGGAAAGGACATCATAGACATGCAGGTGTGGAAGTGCCCGTAAGGGTTCATCTAGTTCATCATGTCATCCTAAGGATTATTAAAATTTCCAGATGCAAAACTAGTTATAATGGGTTGGATTTCCAACCTGTGAACTCTGGAGAACTCTTCTAAAGGCAGAATCTCCTTTTCAAAGATATTAAAAATAAGGTTTCTCCTCATTTCACTTTTGCAGAGTCCCCAACCCTTGAAAGAGTTTAGAACTTAAACTTCAAATAATCTTCTCTTTGACAAGGTCTTTTGGTGTTCTTCAAATAATAGTCCTTTGTTTAAAGAAAATCAGACTTAAACTTATGTATTAAGTGATTAAAGTAAAGCTCATTATTATGTTTTCCATGTTACTTCACCTCTGATCTTTCAACTTTGACCTCTACTTTTGATCCATTTCCAAAGTATTAAAATATAACCACTATAAAGAACTATCCTTTATAATAGCACAATCACCAACATGGCCCTTGGCTATTTCTGATTATTCAGGCCTTGTTCTTTAGTTTTGAGACTACCTAGTATTTTTTTGGTTCATTTCATATCAGTGGTTGCCCAACTTTCTTTTTCAAGGACTTCTTCAACATACATCTTATTACTTCAAACAGTAAAATCATTAAAATATTCAAAAATCCTGTTTTTGCATCTATGCTTATAAAAGTAAATAAAAAATTTAAAAAAACTATGTTAAGGTAGAGAATAAAAAGTGATTATTTTTAGAATATTCTGGAATATTGTTACTATATCAGCAGTAACTAATACGTATGTATATAATGAATACATATATGCATATATATGTAAATTGCTACAATGGATTAAAAAATTAACTACATTAAAGTCTCTGAGTTAATGATTTTGTAAAATCCTACTTTATTGGTCATTTTTGGGATCCAAATCATTACTCTGAAAACTGATCAATAAATGTAAATAATCGAGAAAGAAACATTCTATTTTTTAAATTTCAGAAATTTAAAAATACCACCTATCATTTTCCACCAAATATTAAGAAACTTTCTTTTCCTTCATGCCTAGCATTCCAGATTCATTTTATATCTGTCACAATTGTAATGGTACCTATGCTGAGGTTCCAGGATTTTATAAGATCAATTTGGAACATTTAGGGACTTCTTAAGTAATATTCTTCTCAGTGATGTACTTAAATTAAAAATTAGTGTTGCTATTTTTATTTTTTATTATTAAAAATATTTAAAATTCAATATAGTTGACATACAATGTTACATTAGTTTCAAGTATACAACAAGTAACTGAACAAGTTTATACATCATGCTGTGTTCATCATCACAAGTGTAGCTACCATCTTCCCAGATACATTGCTACTAGAATATCATTGACTATATTCCTTATGTTGTGCCTTTTATTCCTGGGACTTTTTCATTCCATAACTGGAAGAATGGTGCTTCTTTTAAGTGAAACAGTGGAATGATTTTCTTTGAAGGCTATGGATTAGTGGATTAAAAGGGGAGACTCAAATGTGAGAGAGTGAATATTTCACTGGTGGTGTTTTCTGCCAACCCCCCGGGACCCCCTAAAGTCCTCCCTAAAGTCCTTTTTAGGGAGAAGCTTCCTAGAAGCTTGGTATTGTCGTAAAAAATCTCAAGAGCTCTTTAGCTTCTTGTGTGACAGTGCATTTTAGCTTAGGTTTGTAACAACGCTAAGACATTAAATCAGTGGCTTTGGGCTCTGCAGTTCCATGGTTCCAGGTAATTGCCCTGTGCTTTTCTACTTTTGAAGCTGTGTGATATTGATACTTTCTTCCTCAAGATCAAATCCACTTTATGATGACTTTCCCTAATCCATTCAACTGCCTTTTTTTTTTTTTAAGATTTTATTTATTTATTTGTCAGAGAGAGTGAGCCCAGGCAGACAGAGTGGCAGGCAGAGGCAGAGGGAGAAGCAGGCTCCCCGCTGAGCAAGGAGCCCGATGTGGGACTTGATCCCAGGACGCTGGGATCATGACCTGAGCCGAAGGCAGCCGCTCAACCAACTGAGCCACCCAGGCGTTCCCATTCAACTGCTTTCTTATTGTTAATTCCTTCTTATTGTTCTCCTTGGTGGTTTTGAATCTAATCTCAACACGAATTCTATGGCAAACTTCTTCCTAGGTTCTTGCTCCTAGAAGGTGCAAACCTTCTTCTAGAAGGAAAGACAAATTCTTACCTTTCTCTTATCTGTGACTGTAAACCCATTTACTCTCATTCACCAAGCATATTCACTTAAAATGGTCACTTCTGCAAACTTCCAGATGTAGCTAAAAATGTTCCTGTCTTCAGGAAGTTTTCCTCAAACTCCTCAGATGGAGTTAATGGTTCCATTCTCGTATATAGTCATGGAACTTGGTTTGTAACTTAGTTGTAGCATTTGCTAAGTGTTCTCTGGTCACTTATTCACTTAATGATGTAGATCTTACTAGATGGCAGCTTTTCAGCAGCAGAAGCCATGGCTTATATATCTTTTTCTCTATCACAGTTCCTAACCCTTGGTAAATATTGAGTAAACATTTGTTGAAAGAATAAAAGGATTAATGAATGGATAAATAAATTAATGGTCTTTGTGCTTTTGTTGTCTTTGCCAGTTTCTTGCTTGTGCTTACGGCATTTTTTGTTTGTTTTCATGGTCACTATCTTTTACATTTATTAAGTGGAAATATGGTCTTCAATCTAAATAAGTAACCCTAATTCTTAATTTCCTCTTAAATTCAACTTGAATAATACATGCATTGGTAAAGCGCTCTGGGAATTTTGTTTTGTATTTGTCTATGTGGGAAAATCCCAATTGAATTTCTACAAAAAGGCAAAAATTAGGGTCGGTCAAGAGAATGATGAAATCATTTGACTTGTCTTATTAGAGCTTGTCATCAACATAGACATTTGATTCCTAATTTACTTGCAGTAGCTTTTCTTCCTTCTTAGTAGACGTTGGTAATCAGCAGGAAAGCAGCAATCCTATAAGTAAGTTAAATTTGAAAATTTGTTTTCTGTTGACTTGATAGTAGGGAAGTCTGGAGCCAAATGGTGATATTTGTGTCTTGGCAACCTAATTACTCTGTCCCTCCGGCACTGCAGCCCTGGCCATGCTTACCTAACCCTCCTCTTTTCCATCCTCCCTCTTAAGAGGGTTTGGCCTGGTAGATAGTGTGGATTAGGAGGTCTCAGTTATGAGTCCCAGTTTCCTCATCTTTAAGGAAGGATAATAGAACTAGATGTTTATGAAGCTCAAATACACAGTACACACACCAATTTTTTTGCGAATTCTCACAAATTATATATGTAAATTTTAGGATTGTTTTTAATTTATTAGAAGCATCACCTGTAACATAATTTAGTACTCCTATTTGTGTCTCTGTGACAATTAAGTAATGCAATAATCTAGTCTTGTTATAATCAAGATATGCTTAGGACATGTTCTTGGGGCATTTTAGTATAGCCATCTGAAGAGGATATTTCTCTGTTGTCCATCTGTGAAGATTCATGCTCACAGGTACGGGTTGGAGGGCAGGTGGATGAGACTGACTGTGGGGCAGGGAAGGACTGGCAGTAAGGGCACAGGGAGATTAAACACAGAGCAGCAGAATATAACTACCCAGAGATGGCACTATGACCAAAGGACCAAGAAAGTAGACAGTTTTTGTTTAAAGAAATTAAGGTATACAGATCAAAAAGAAAATTTATGTTTTAAACTGAGCCATTTGAAAGTGTAAACTATCAGATTAGTAAAACAAATCAAAAGAAGGGTGCTTCTACTTGTACCTGTTTTTGTTAATAAGTATTTCAAACCAGTACATTTGAAGAAAGATGTGATTACAGGTTACCCCTCAAGACTATTCATGGAGAGCCAAGGGTGAAATCTAATTTGTGAAGTGGTTTGTCTATTAGAGCATATATTGTGCTGTCTTTACTTTTAGGGGAGAAACTATATAATTGAGAAAGATATTAAAGAGGACCATGATGCACATGTGGGGACACATATACACACACACAAAGTATTTGTTAAAGGGTATGAAAGTCAATGAAATTTTATGGTAATCAAGTTTGTCTTTTTTTGTCTTCCAGGTGATCTTAATTACATATGTACTAGAAGGTTTATAGTATTTCTTTCTTTTTTTTAAATATTTTTATTTATTTATTTGACAGACAGAGATCACAAGTAGGCAGAGAGGCAGAGAGAGAGGAAGGAAGCAGGCTCCCCACTGAGCAGAGAGCCCAATGCGGGGCTGGATCCCAGGACCCTGGGATCATGACCTGAGCCGAAGGCAGAGGTTTTAACCCACTGAGCCACCCAGGCGCCCCAGAAAGTTTATAGTATTTCTAATGTTAATATTAAAACAAATATTGAAGAAGTAGCTAATTTGGGGAGATTTCAGAATATCATGGAAAAGAGATTAATTAAACCTCAGTATACTAGACAATTCCAGAGAAGTGAAAAATAGATGATATGAGTGGTCCAAAAGAGAATCCAAAAGTCCAAAAAGAAAAATCTGGGAACACTGATCCTCAGTCTTTGCTATTTTGTCAAGAAACAGTTTCTTTATCTATAGAAATGTTTCCCCAGCCAGTCTATGGATGCTGTGAGCATTGTTTTCCAAGGCATTTATTATAGTTTTACCCTCCTCAAAAATGGGTACTATATAGGGTATGATTTGTAAATAGTAAATTGAAGTAGAAAAGTAGGAAAAATCACAGGAATAAATTTCCTGCCTCCTAGGTGATGTCTGGGTAAATTTACTTATTCCACTGTTCTCATTCTTTAATTTTATTGCATTGTAGCTCATTGTCTTATTAAATCATTTTGCTTTGAACTTTCACTCTCAAATGATGGTCAGTAGTTACCCATCAGTTTATTATTCACTTGAATCCTGAGCATTTTACTTAATGTGTAGTAAGTGCTCCATAAATGTATTTTAAATAATGAATAAATAATAATATTTTATATCTTTGAAGCAATTTCATGCACATTGTGTCAGTTTTTCTTACCTCTTTCTGCATGTATGGTTATCATCCCACCTAAAATGATAAAAGTAATTTTGTGTTTTTTCCAGGGTATGCTGGTTTGAGATGAGAACACAGTCTAAAATCAGTTCAAGTTAAACCCAGGTTTGATTGTGATTTACTCTCAGAGCAGACAGACCCATCTGTTGGTAGTTACCTTGGCCTCCCTCTCTGTGATCGCACCCTTACCCTCCCTCCCCTATGACGTCTGTGGTCTCACCTCTTAGTACTGTCCCTCTTGCACTTCACCCCAGCTCCACTGCCTCCTTGGTGTTTGTAAAACACTCCAGGTTTGCTCTGCATTAGATCTTTCTCACTAGCTGCTTCTGTCTGGAACATTCTGCTCATAGATTTCTACTTGTTTAACTCTCTCATCTCTCATCTTCTCAACAGAACACTCTAATAGACACTACTGCCATGCATTAATATCCAACTCCCCTCTACCACTGGGCAGATCACACTTCCTTTCTCCCTTGAAGTTAGACAGGAGCATTTGGCTTGTTCTGGCCAAAGAAATGTGAGCAGAGGTGACATATGTTGCTCCCAAGTGGATGTTTTTAAAAGCTTGTGTATATTCTCCTGTGTACATTCTCTTGTGTACAGTGCTCGCTTCCCTGTGTCCTTGCAATTGTCAGCCTTTCAGATGGTGGGGTCTCTATTAGCCTGGATCCCTGAGTGAGGATGGCATGGGCAGAATACCCACCAACCTGTAATGGGTATTTTGCATGAGCCAGAAATAAACCTTTGTTGTTTTAAGCTACTGAGATTTGAGAGTTGTTTGCTACTATAATAGAACTAGCCAATTGTGAATAATATCCTTAGCTATTACTATTCAGTACTGCAACCTATTCTCCACCCCTTCAGGGCACTCGTTTTTCTTTATTCCACTTCACTTTTCATAACTCTTACCACTTTCTAAATAGATATTAGATACTTAATTGACATGTTTATTTTTTATTTTCTCTGTGCTCTCAGTCCCCCCTCCCCCTAGAATGTAAGCTCCATGGGGCTAGGGCTCTTAGTCTGTTTTGTTCAATTATATGAGGTACGGCATTCAATAAATATTTATTGAATGAATGAATGAATATTAAGCACTACCCTGTACTGTTCTGGATGTTGGAGATGCAGAGATAAAACACCTTCCCTGACTTGCCCTGGTCTCATGACTGATACAGAGAACATGTGACTATATTAGCAGTGCATTGGGAAAAGTAAAGCTTTTCAAAAGCCACAACACTGTTGGGAGGCATGAGTAGCCACTTTAGCCTGCCTAGAGGTGTACATTAGGGAGGCCTCCAGATAGGTGATGTTGAGCTGGTATTTGAAGCTAATTAAGGAAGACCCAGACAGATAAGGGAACAGGGAATTCTAAACAGGGAACAGGATGTATTAAGAAAGACCATGAGAGGGGCGCCTGGGTGGCTCAGTGGATTAAAAGCCTCTGCTTTCAGCTTAGGTCATGATCCCAGGGTTCTGGGATCGAGCCCCACATCGGGCTCTCTGCTCAGCAGGGATCCTGCTTCCCTTCCTCTCTCCGCCTGCCTCTCTGCCTACTTGTGATCTCTAGTCTCTGTGTCAAATAAATAAATAAAATCTTAAAAAAAAGACGATGAGAAATAGCATGGTTTATTTCAAGAGCCGCAGGTAGTTTGGTCTTGCTGAAATTCCATTTATGGAGGATGGAAAGGTCAGAAGGGACCAGTGATGGTTAATTTTATATGTCAACTTGACTGGGCTGAGGGATGCCTAGATAGTTAGTAAACCTTATTTCTGAGTGTGTCTCTGAAGGTGTTTCCAGATGAGATTAATATTCAAACTGGTGAACTGAATAAAGTAGATACCCTCTCCAGTGTAGATGGACATCATCCAATTCATTGAGAGTCTAAATAGAACAAAAAGACGAAAGAAGTATAAATAAGGTGTCTCTGCTGGAGCTGAACTGTTGATCTCCTGTCTTAGGCTTTTGGACTCAGCTGAGAAATTACTCCACTGACCCCTTGATTCTTAGGCTTTTGGACTTGGATTGAATTATACTGATAGCTTCCCTAGTTCTCCAGCTCACAGGCAGCAGATCATGGAATGTCTTGGTCTCCATAAACACATAAACCAATTCCGGGACACCTGGGTGGCTCACTGGGTTAAGCCTCTGCCTTTGGCTCAGGTCATGATCCCAGGGTCCTGGGATCGAGCCCTGCGTTGGGCTCTGCTTGGCAGGGAGCCTGCTTCCCCCCCTACCCCCTGCCTGCCTCTCTGCCTACTTGTGATCTCTTTCTGTTAAATAAATAAATAAAATATTTTTAAAAACCCATATAAACCAATTCCTATAATATATCTCTTAATCTCTCTCTCTCTGTATGTCCTACTGGTTCTTTTTCTCTGGATGACCCTGAGTAATACAAATTTTGGACCAGGAGTGGTGTATATTAAGATTTCCCTTCTGAGGTGAGGATAAGTGGTTACATATGGCCCCTCTGAATTTTGGAACAACATATTCCTCATTTGAGTGTGTTACACTGGCCCATTTACTGAGTAATCTGAAAACTGCTGGTTTTAAGTGGACCTCCAAACAAGAAAAGACTCTCTAATAGGTTCAGACTGCTGTACAAGCTGCTCTGTGACTTGGGCCATATGATCCAGCAGATTCAATGGTACTTGAAGGGTCAGTGGCAGATAGAGATGCTATTTGGGGTCTTTTACAGGCCTCTGTAAATGAATCACAGTGTAGGTCTTTAGGATTTTTTTGAAGTAAGGCCCTGCCATCCTCTATTAAGTGCTCTCTTTCTGAAAAACAGTTCCTGAGCTTAGGAGATACTGAATGTTTGACCACAGGCCACAAAGTTATCATGTAACCTGAGCTGCCCATCATGAATTGGGTGTTATCCTGCCCACCAACCCGCGCAGTTGAGTATGCACTGCAGCACTCCCATTATCAAAGAAGTGTTTATACATGATGAGGCCCTGAGTAGACCCTGAAAGCATAGGAAGTTACATGAAGAAGTGGCCTAAACGTCCTTCTCCCCGCCCCACCCCCCAACTACACTGCCTTTTCTTTTCCAGTGTGCACCTGTGGTCTCATGGAGAGTTCTTTACAGTCAACTGAAAGAGAAAGAAAAGACTCAGGCCTAATTTAGAGATGGTTCTGCATGATAAGTAGGCAGCGTCTGAAAGTGGGCAGCTGTAGCACTACAGCCCCCTTTTGAAATATCCCTGAAGGACAGTGGTGAAGAGAAATGCTCTCAGTGGATAGAACTTTATGTAGTATATCTCGTTGTTCACTTTGCTTGGAAGGAGGAATGACCAGGTGTGTGACTATACTGTTGTATTGGCTGGTTGGTCAAGGACTTGGAAGAAACATGATTGGAACAGTGGTGACAAATTTGGGAGAGAGGTATGTGAATAGACTCTCTATACAGAAAACATGAAGATACTTGCATGTGAATGCTCACATGCTCACTTCCATGTGAATGCTCACCAACAGGTAACCTCAGTAGTGGAGGATTTTATTTATTTATTTTAATAAAAATTTTATTTGTTTATTTTTGTGAGGGTGAGAGTGAGCAAGAGAGAGAGAGTGAGCATGATGAGCTGGGTGGGGAGGGGCAGAGGGAGAAGCAGACTCACTGCTGAACAGGGAGCCTGATGCAGGGACTCCATCCCAGGACCCTGGGATTGTGACCTGAGCCAAAGTATATATGCTGCCGAAGCGAGCAGTTGACCTGAGCTAAGGCAGACACTTACCCGGCTGAACTACACAGGCGTCCAGTAAAGGAGAATTTTAGTAACTAAGTGAATGGGAAGACCCATTCTGTGGATTCCAGTCAGTCTTCTTCCCTAACCATCCCTGTCATCTCTCAAGGGCTCATCAGGCAGATGGTTATGGTGGCAGGAGTGGAGGTTATGCATGGCTTCAGCAACATCGACTTTCACTCACCACGGCAAACCTGACTATGGCCACCGCTGAGTGCCCAGTGTATCAGCCACAGAGATCAGCACTGATCCCTCAGTGTGGTACTATTGCCTAGAATAATCAGTCAGCTACCTGGTGACAAGTTGATTACCTTGGACTGCTTTTGTTGTGGAAGGGTTAGCATTTTGTTCTTATTGCGAGAGATAATTCCTCTGGTTGCAGACTTGCCTATCCCAGATATAATGTTTCTGCCAAAACTACCATCTGTGGACTTATAGAATACCTCATCTATCATCATGATATTCTACATAGCATTACTTCAGATCAAGGAACTCCTAGCAAAGGAAGTGCAGCATTGGGCCCATATTGATGAAATTTTCTGGTCCTATCATATTGCCTCCATCCTAAAGCAGTTGGCATGATAGAACAGCAGAATGACCTTTTGAAGACTCAGTTGCAGTGTCAGCCAGGGGTCAGGGCTTTGCAGGGCTAGAGCAGGCTTTTTTGGAAGGCTGTATATACTCTGCAGCTGTGAACCTGTGAAATCAAACATATTACATATTTCCAAAATACAGTGGTAGGATAGGGTTAAGATATACATTCCCATTCCAAAAGGGAGAAATAGAAGAGAAAGAAGTAGTAACAAATCCAGGGTAATCTTAAACCTAATAGGTCAAACAACACTAAATCTCAAGGCTTGAAAACAATTCTTCTTGTCTCAGTGCTCTGTCTTCTAGACAAACTGGGGTAAAAAGTGGGCTGGCAAGGCTCTGGGTGCTCCCACCCTCGCAGTTTTGCTGAGTGCAGCTCATGATGCAACTTTCCCAGGCTAGAATCATATGCTGGTGTTTTACTGGTCAGGGGTAATGGAGGTGGCAGGTCCCAAGGCTCTCCTGGGAATTGGCCTAGTGGGGACTCTGGTAATATTAGCCCAGCAATGGCCCTTTGCCAGAGTTGGGTGCTTGGTGGCTCCATTTTAAAAAACGATTTATTTATTTATTTATTTATTTATTTATTTATTTATTTATTTAAGAGAAGAGAGTGAGAGAGAGAGGGACAGACAGAGTGTGAGTACAAGGGGAGAGGGTAGGGGGAGAGGGAGTGAGAAATCCAAGCAGACTCTCCACTGAGCTTGGAGCCTGATGTGGGGCTTGATCTCAAAACCCTGAGCTCAGACTGGAACCAAAACCAAGAGTCTGATGCTCAATTGACTATGCCACACATGTGGCTGGCTCCATTCTTTAAAATCTAGGTGAAGGTGGGCTTGGGCTTTGCTGTACATTCTAGAACCTACTGGAGTTGTACCTGGGGGCCGAGGAATGTGATGCCAGAATATTTGGAACTCATTTCCATCTGAGACCTCATCAAACTGGCCTTTACCATCCATATTTCTACCAATATTCTGTTTATGACCATTTAGATATGCCCTAAGAAGATTGAGGCTGTTCTCAATGTCCTCTTCTCCTCCTAAGACCTTCACCAGATTTGCTTTTAGCAGTTTTTTCACAGCAGTATGGGTTTTCTTCTAGCATGCACTGCAGAACATGTCCCTCTACATGTTACCCACTTCCAAAACTGCTTTCACATTTTTGGTATTCAATACAGCAGCACCCCATACTCAGTATCAATTTTATGTCTTAGTGCTTTAGGCTACTATACAAAGATGTCACAGACTGGGTAGTTTATATGCAATAGACATTTTTCAGGGTTCTGGAGACTGGGAAGTTGAAGATCATGGCACCAGTAGATTTAATATCTGGTGGTGTACGTCCTGATTTGAGTCCAAAAGTCTGAAAGCCAGGAATGCCAACATCTTAAGGCAGAAGACGGATGTCTTAGCTCAAGCAGAGAGAGCAGATTAGCCCCTCCTCCACCTTTTTGTTCTATTTGGACCCTCCAGATTGACGTGCCTACCTACATCCATCTGCTTTACTCAGTTCACCAGTTCAGATGGTTATCTTTTTCAGAAATGCCTTTACAGATACATCCAGAAATAATGTTTTACTAGCTATGTGGGCATCTCTTACCCTGTCAAGTTAACACATAATATTAACCATCACAAGTCCCCAAATTTATATACTGAAGTTCTAATCCCCAAGGAGATGATATTAGGAGGTGGGGCTTTTGGTAAGTAATTAGGTCACAAGGGTAGAACACTCATGTTTGGGATTAGTGCCCTTATGAAAGAGTCCCACAGAGTTCCGTACCCCTTCTGCTGTGTGGGGACCCAAGAAGTGTGCGACCTGGAAAAGGCCCCCACCAATCATGCTGAACCCCTGATATCAGACATTCAGCCCCCAGAACTGTGAGCAATGTCTGTTGTTTTTAATGCTCCCTAGTGTGTGGTATTTTGATACAGCAGCTGAATGGATTAACACAGGGCCAGATCATGAAAGACTCTTAAAGCCATTCTAAGAAGTTTGACCTCATAGTGTGTAGGCCACTGAAGGATTATAACCAGGAGAGTGAGACAATCAGATGAATTGTATTTTAGAAATATTACTGTGACTGTAATGTGGAGGTGGACAGAGAAGGTAAAAGGCTGATGAAATAGTCCAGGTGAGAGATTATAACAGTCTGAACTAAGCCAAAACCAGTAAGAATGCAGAGGAAGTGGCAGTGACATATTAACTGTGGGGAAGACTCTAGAGGATTCAAAGTGAAAGTTTGCCATTTTATTTTGAACAATTTGTTGTTACTATTATAATTTTAGTCACTGAATGATTCTTGATTCTATTTACCAAAGTAGGTAAAACAGGAGGAAGACACATGATTGAGTTGAAGTGACTGTGAAACTCCTGGATGTGAATACCCAGTAAGTCTATTGATGCATAGGCCTGGGTCAGTAGATTGGGGAAACCATTAACCTTTAAGGGTAGTTAAAGCTATGGATGTAAGATGAGAAAGAGGCTGGAGAGGGAAACCTCCAAAATCACATACTGGGATTAGGAAGAGAAAAGATAAAATCTGGTTAGAAAAAGAGAAGGCACAATCCAGGATAAAGAAGGAGAATGAATCTGTGAAGGCTGAAGAGAAGAGAGAGTGTCAAGGGTTCAACACATCATATTCTATGTGGAAGTCATGAGCTGGGGAAGCAGCCAGTGGATTTGACTGCTTCAAATGTAATATGTTGTTAGGGACTGCAGGAAGAGTGAACTTCATTTTACTTATCCAGAATTAGAGATGTTCTAAAATCCTGCCTCAAAGACTGTGACCTGAGATGCTGAGGAACCCAGACATGTTCAGGATCACACAAATAATTAGTAGCAGAATTGAGCTAAAATGCTCTTTGCAGTACTTCTCCTTTGACTTAGGACTAAGTTTTTAGATATTTGAAAGGTCCTTGTAAACCAGGTCTAATAGATTTAGTAATTAGACTCATCCATGTTTCCTCTTTTCCTCCCCTGACCATATCCAGTTCGTTGGCAAATCCTGTTGAGTTTTCCTCAAAAGTGGATCTCTATTCTAATCACCTCTCCCCACTTCTACCACTGCAACTCAGTCCAGCCTCCATCAGCTCTTCTCAATGTTACTGCAGGGGCCTCCTGACTTTTCCTGATGCTTCCACTTGTGCCTGCTTCAGAGTCCATTTTCAACAGAGCAGCTAAAATTGTCTTTAAAAATCAGATCATGCCACTCCCTTGCTTAAAACATGCCAGAAGGTTTCCAATAGCACTGAGCGTGAAACCCAAATTCTTTTAGTGCTCAACAAGGCCTCATATACCATAACTATTGTCTACCTTTTGGACCATGTCACACTCCACTCTCTGTCCCATATGCCATCCTTTTTTCTGTTCCTTAAACAAGGCAACACATTCATGCCCCACAGCCTTTACACTTCTGTGGCCTCCTGGATGCTCTTTCCCCAAATTCCCATGTGGCTGCCTCTTTGTCTTCATTTAGGTCTCAGCTCAGATGTCATCTCCTTAGAGTTTTCCTTCTCAGCCTAACTAAAAGAACCTCCCTTAACCCCCCTTCCAATTCAGTCTTTACTATCACAAAATCCATAGCATTTCTTAGCACTTTTTGAAATGACATTGCCTATTCATTTGCTCATATCCTCTATCTTTCCCATGAGAACAGGAACTCTGTCTATCCTGTTTACTTCGGTCTTCCCAGAGCCTAGAGCAGTGAATAGAGTATGAGATAACGGCTAACTCTTATGTTTGCCACTTGCCCAGCACTGTTCTTAACACTTTACAAATTTTCACATCAATTTTAAATTTTCACATCAATTCTATAAGGTAGGCACAATTTACAGGTAAGGAAAACAATGCACTGACTTAGGTCATTAAGGCTCTTGCCTAAACTGGTGAGTGGAAGTGCTTCTTAGACATCAGTACCATCAGAATCTTCTAAGGGGTTCATTGCAACCGAAGTTGCTGGGCCCCCACTTCAGTATTTTTGGTTCAGCGGATATGGGATGAGACCCAAGAATTGTCATTTCTAGTAAGTTTCCAAAGGATGTTGTTGCTGCTGGTCCAGGAACCGCCTTCTGAAAATCAGTGCAGTAGAGTTGACAGAACATTTCTCACATTATTTATTGTAATATCCATATACCCATAACCCATGATCATGCCCACTTTCGTAGTTAAGGAAACTGAGGCTCAGAAAAGTTAACTGGCCTTCTGATGACCACAGAGGAGGGAGTGAATAGAAAAATTGTTTGGACTCTTTTGGCTCTAAATCAGTGCTCTTGGCATTGCCCTAACAGGCCTCTCTGTGGCACTAAATTTTTTAAAATGTTGCTTTAGTAGGAAAATTGTAAAGACTTCATGAATTTGGCAGATAAACAGAGGAACCCCATGGGAACAGAAGGAACTTACATCTTCTACTCTGTTTCAGCTTAATTAATCTGAGTAACCAAGATGCTTTCTACACAAGCTGACTTGGCCAAAATTTATTTTCATTCTAATTTAGACCTGCCATAAATATGATCCAACCACTTTCCCTTTTTGTTTTAAACAGAGACATATGACGGCATTGTAAGTGAGGTTTCTCTGGCTCATTACTGTTAAAGAACCTTTCTTGCAAAACAAAGAAGAGATTCAAGACTATTTACTAAAAATTATAATTTAATGTTCATAGTTTAGTTCTTCCTATAAATGACACTTGTTCTAAAAAAAAGTTTTTAAAAAAAATCTTACAAAAATTTTGACTAAATTTCTGAAGTACTTGTATTTTTTTTCTTAGATAGCAGCCCTACCACACACTAGAGACTAGAAGCTATAAAACTTTGTTTTCCTTGGGTTCTTTCAGGCATTAACATTCCGATGCCATATTCTTATGACAAAGACTAATAAGAAGAGAAAATGGCATACCCTGGATCTATTTTAGTGATAAAGATAGGAGTGGGAAATGGTAAAAATCTACCTTGTTCTCATTATTACAGTGCTAAAACTGTCATCAATTATAATCACTCACCACATCCCTAACGTGAGACTTTGTTGGTAACTTCTCTTCAACACAAACTCAGTCTCCTTTAATCCAGTGCATGTGAGAAATATATGTGGAAATATATTGATAGTGCTTACATTGATGGCATTCTCTTCACTTATAAAAGCGTGTGCTGAAAAAGGAGTAATGTCAGCACATAATAACCAGGTTTCTATAAGACAGTTATTTCTGTTTTATTGCCCATCATCTTATAAGCAAAATAGAAAATGTTCCAAGCATTTACCTTGACCTATATTTCATAGTCATAGTTATCTATGCAGAATTTTTCTTTTGTCTTTACTCAGTGTGCAAAAATGTCAATACATTTCCTCCCTGTCCTTTGCCTTTGGCCTCCTGTTCAGTTTTGTTCAATTTGACTTCACTTGTTTCTTTCTTTTTTGTCTTCAGTCCCCTTCTCTTTTTTCCTACCTCTGTCCTTCTCTGTTTTCTCTCCTCTTTCAGTGGATAATTATTGGGTCCATGATGTTCTAGATTTAGAAAGGAAGATACTTAGAGTCATGCTGTAGAAGAGAACATATAATATAAACATAAAGAAGTTCCATAGTTCAAGATGACACATTATACGATGAAACAAGAAAACAGTACAGGAGGTACAGTAAGCATTCAGTGGGAATAGAGATCCCTAAGGAACTGGTGTTTTTGAGGATGGCTTTATAAAAATGCTTCCTTTAATCTATTGCTGCACAAGAAGTATCCCAAAATGTAGTGGCTAAAATAATAACTTGCCTTAATTGTACCATCTGGGCTGGGCCCAGTTGTCTTCTGCTTCACCTGGTATCTGCTGGTATTAGAATTGCAAGATGACTTCCTCCCTTCTGAAGCACCTGGCACCTCATCTAAATGGCCAGAACAAATGGACATCTATCTCTATAAGGTCTCCCCAGGAGAGTAGCTGAACCTCTTTGCAAGGTGTCTCAAGGTGCCAACAGAGAGCATTTCAAGAGTAATAACCCCCAATGTGCAAGTACTTCAGTACTTGCTTACTTTCCACCTGTTAATATCCCAGTGCCAAAATCAGTGTGGGATGCAATGAATACTGAGCAACTCATGAACAGTTGGTTTATGGGGGCCACCAATTCAAACAAAGCACTTGGAGGGCCTGAATATATAGGGGGTGTGAGGAAAGGAGAGAAGTTACATATGGAGAATTTGAGCTTGGATGATTAGAAAAATTGTGGTACCATTCATTAGAAGAGAAGTTATATGGAGAAACCAGTCTATATTTGAAATGATGAAAATGTCCATTAGGCAGACAGAAAATTTACTGGAATAAAGACATGAGCTGAGGGTTGAAGTTCTAAACTCTGGAGTCATATGCAGAAAAGAGTTAGTTAAAGCTTTGTGACTGGTGAGTTCTGGAAAAGATAGATCAATGAATTTTGAGCTATGCTTAGAAGGTGGGAGGAGAAGAGCCAGATTAGGAGACAAAGATACTGAATATTCCTTTCATAGTTTGTGTCACTGTTAGCATTTTTGTATTTCTAGTTTAATTTGGCTCTCATTTATACACATCTGGGAATATAATTTAATTGAGAAATCACTTGGCTTATTTTAGCATGTTTTGATGTGGAGTACCTCTAGTGTTTTAAGTTACTGACTCGAAAATATTTATTTATTTATTTATTTTAAAGATTTTATTTATTTATTTGACAGAGATCACCAGTAGGCAGAGAGGCAGGCAGAGAGAGGAAGGGAAGCAGGCTCCCTGCTGAGCAGAGAGCCCGGTGCCAGGACGCTGGGATCATGACCCGAGCCGAAAGCAGAAGCTTTAACCCACTGAGCCACCCAGGTGCCCTGAAAATATGTATTTATTAATAATAGCTAATATCTTGGAGACTTCCTCATGGTTCTCAAGTCGGTGGAATCATTGTATGAAAACTAAGTTAACGATACAGCTTGACAGAATTAAGCTTTTAGTAATTAATTTTACTTTATTAATTAGTTTTATTAATTAAGCTTTATTAATCTTTACACCGTCCTGCTTTTAGAAAGTAACAAAATTATGTAAAGGCTTGGTTTCAATGATGAATTAATTTTCTTCTTATGAAGTGGACTTAATATTAAGGCTAGATTAATGCAAGTGCATATTAAAAGTTTGGTGCAGAAATAGTTTCTTGGTATCCACTGACAAAGTAAAGTCAATATTCAGAGGCAGTTAATAGTTTTCTAAGAGCCTGTTGCACATATAAGTGAGAATTGTTGATTGAGGAACTGAGTTCAGAAATTCCCTGAGGCAGTGTCAGGAAGTAAACACCAACATTTTAAAGGGCATTTTAATCAATGGGGTCAGAAGTAAGATATAAATTCCTGATTCCTTTCATGGGCTCCATTGACAAATAGAATTTTTAGTAAGGAAATATTAATATTCTTTACACTAAAATGCAAAGCAAATAAAGTTTTGAATGAGTTATTAAATTACATTAAGTTTATACTTAATGTGCTCTATATTGGATTATCTCCTTATTTATTGTATTACTTAGATTTGAAAATATTTTAGTTTTCAAAATTAATTCTTAAGAGTGTTATTTTAGTGATCAGTAAAATGAACTAGATGTAAAAATTTGTATTAAAGTTGCTGTAACATTCTTTAAATCCATAAGATCTGACAGTATAGTGGAACATAAGGCATCATTTAAAGTATTTGTGTATGTTTATAGAGTTTCCTCTAGTCTTTACCAACTGAGCCACCCAGGCGTCCCGAGTTTCCTCTAGTCTTTAAATAAATTTCAAGTTCCAGTATATTTTTAACGTGAAAATAACTTTCACTGATTACTTCTTCGATTTTAGCATTTTAAATGACTTTCATTTTAAGAGTATTCAAAATTAAATATATCAGATAACTGGTAGCATACACATAGTGACTAGATAAATCATTCTAATAATTTTCAGGATGCAAAAGTAATTATATATATTATACTAGTAGATTTATTTCCTCATTTTAAGAGGGGCTATAATACATGCAGCTTTAGTTTATTGTAACTTTGAAAATTCTGTCGGATTTTTGTTACATATGAACTAATGAATAACTAAATATCCTTTAGTCATAGTCTTTCATTCAGTGAACATAGAGTTTAGGCAACTTTCTATGTAGGAATATGAATCACGTAGTAGAAAGATTTTTGTTAGCTACGTGTATCCCCATAGTGATAGTAGGTATTAAACTGAAGCTGAAAGGAAATTCCTTACTTTCATATGATCTTCAGATAATTTTAAACCAACTAAATTCTTTTCAAGCTTGAATTTCATGTGTTCCAATAACCCTAGGCTCTTTTTGAATCTTGTTATCATAGAATATGTGATTTTAGAAATGTTTTTATTTAAGTCATAAAATAAAAGGTGCCCCTGCTATAGCATGGATATTGCATGCCTTTGGATTTAACGTGAGCCTGTCTTCTCTCAGCTAACACTGTTGTTAGAATGGAGTTCCCACAGAATCACAAAAGCTGAGAACTATATTTTATATGAAGTCTGTTACTGTTTCTACAGTGGAGGAAACGGTTTGCTCTCTCATAGTGGATTACAAGAGAGTGGGACCTCATAGAGACAGATTAGTGACAGACTTGCCTAGTGGCCTGTGCCTACACTAAGAAACAAAGTTAGGACAATTATTTGTAAGTTTGATCGATACGAGTGTGGGTTTTTTTTTTCCCCTCGAGTTGAAGACTCGATTCTCCACTTAATGTTAGTTACTGTATCAGTCCAGTGTATTATAATTTTATTGTTTCTTTATAGAAACTTAGAGCAATATTGCATCAGTGCTATTTAATCCATTTTATTAGAATGACCCCAAAGGTTCAGAGGAGGATTATATCTAAACATATTCATTGAGCCACTCATCTGTTCTCTCTTTAATTCATTCAACAAACTTGTCTTCCTAGTGTGTGTTAGGCCCATCCCTAAAACACATCAGTAAGTGGAAAAAAAAATACAAACTAAATAAATAGGTATGAACTGTGCTTTTATGAAGTTTCAGACAAGAGGAGGATATAGGCATTAATCACCTGGGCATCCTAATGAAAGTATAATTACAAAGTGTGTTCATGGAAAATAACCCTATACTCAGAATAATAAAGCAGTTTGTCTGTGGGTGAGGTATGGGTGAAAAAATGGCTCTGCTGGTTTGTGTAGGGTGGAGTATGAGGGAGCTTTCTATTGAGAGAAGAAAAAAACATTTACCGTGATCCCGGATGAGAGGAGCTGGAGAAAACTGAAAGAAGGCCAGCATTACAGGTATTCAGATAGTAAAGGAGAGAGAAGCACAAGATGAGTAATGGCCAAACCACTCAGGAATTTTTAGGCCATTTATAAACTTTGTCTTAATCCTAAAAGCAAATGGAAATCGTGGAAATGTTTTGAGAAAGAGAATGCAATGAGGTTTACTCTAGATCTCATAAAGATATGTCTAAGGGGTGCCTGGCTGGCTCAGTGGGTTAAAGCCTCTGCCTTCGGCTCAGGTCATGATCCCAGAGTCCTGGGATCGAGCCCCGCATCGGGCTCTCTGCTCGGCAGGGAGCCTGCTTCCTCCTCTCTCTCTGCCTACTTCTCTGCCTACTTGTGATCTCTCTCTCTGTCAAATAAATAAATAAAATCTTAAAAAAAAAAAGATATGTCTAAGACATAACCCTTGGAACATGTGAATGTAACCTTATTTGGAAAAAAGGGCCTAGTAAATGTAATTAAGGATCTTGAGATGAAGTCATGTTGAGATTATTCCAGAGGGCTCTAAATCCAATGACATGTCCTTGAAAGAAACAAAAGAGAAAAACCCCAAAGGAGAGGGCCACAAGAAGATGAAGCTAGCGATTGGAGTGAGAAACTACAAACCAAGAAATGCTGACAGTCATCAGAAGGAAAGGACGAGGAACAGATCCCCTCCTGGAGCCTCTAGAGGAAGCACAGCCTTATGGACATCTTGATTTCAGACTCTGTCTCCAGAATTGTGAGAAAATAAATATTTCTGTTGTTTGAAGCTATCAGATTTGTGGTAATTGGTTATGGCAGCCCTAGGAAATAAATATGGGGGTGGTGATTCTTACTTTGTCATAGATGTTTCAGCTGCAATATTGAAGACCTGATCAGCCCTAGTCCATCAGTTGCTGGTTGGGTAGCTTTTCCAAGTAGCCGTCTAGCTTGAGCTAAATTTAAAAATTATGCTTGATGGGGCACCTCAGTGGTACAGCCAGTTAAGCATCTGACTCTTGGTTTTGGCTTGGGTCATGACCTCAGGGTCATGAGATCAAGCCCCACATTGGGTTCTGTGCTTATTGCAGAGTGTGCTTGGGTTTCTCTATCCCCCTCCCTCCACCTCCCCTTCAAATAAATAAATCAGTCTTTTAAAAAAGATTTTTATTTATTTATTTGAGAGAGAGAGATAGTGAGAGAGTGCTCAAGTGGGGAGGAGGGGTAGAGGGAGGGAGAAGCAGACTCCCTGCTGAGCAGGGATTTTTTTTTTTTTTCCCCCTGGTGACATGAGGCTCAATTCCAGGACCCTGGGACCATGACTGAAGCTGAAGGCAGCCGCTTTACTGACTGAGCCACCCAGGTGCCCTAGTAAATAAATCTTTTAAAAATATTATGCTTGAAAAAAATTATTAAAAAATATTATGCTTGTTGTAGGCCTACTTGTCTGTTTTTGCTTTTGTCACTTGTGCTTTTGGCATGAAATCACTGCCATGATCAATATCCTGAAGCTTTCCCCTGTGTTTTCTTCTAGGATTTTTAGTCTCAGGTCTTACACTTAAGTTTTTAATTCATTTTGAGTTGCTTTTTGTATCTAGTACAAGGAAAGGGTCTAATTTTATTATTATGCATGTAGATGTCCAGTTTTCCCAACACAGAAATCCAAGAGAATGAAGAAAAGGTGAAGATTTTTAGGATTTTCAAATAGCCTACTTCTGTACCATTCAAATAGGCTTATGAGTAAAAAAAAAAATACTGTTTAAAATCACATATTTTGGAAACATCTGTATGTCATCGTGCATATCTGTTAATTTTATAATCTTATTTCAAATCTAGTTTCATTGTAATTTTGTGTATTAAGGGAAGAAATACCCAATGTATTGACTTTCTAGATGCTCCTTGGATGCTTCTGAAAGCTGCATTTGATGCTTTCCTTTCATAAGGGCCTTACTTAATAAAGTATTACTTACTTAGCAAATGACTAGATACTGCCTTAGTGCAGTTGAAGAGATATGTTACCACATATTCTGAGAATGACCGTATGTTTCAGTAAAGATTCATTTATTTTAAACTATGTTTGAAACTCACCTAGGTTTATATTTTCTCACATTTTATCTGAGAAATGCACAATGTTTATTTGTAAAATGGGAATGAATTTTAATATTGTACTTCTTACTGCTGTGGGGTTTAGAGTTGACTTCATATCATTAAATGCATGGATGAATTAGCGTATTTATTTGCATGTATGATATATCTGTATTTCAAAGCAAACATTTCAAAGGAGCACCAAAATATGTATGTAAAATTTGTATTTGCCTCCTAGTAATGTTCATAGAGAGGGTATGCGCTATATAGATCTGGGTTTATAAGGAGAAATTGGACTGTTTGGAACTCCATTACCCAATTTTCATGGGCATACATGTATATATGCAAATTTGGTGAGTGTTTATGACATAATTTAAAAATCTGACAATAAGTAAGATCAAATTCTACCCACAGGTGACTTAATATTGGCCAAAACATTGCCTTTTCTCTTCTGTGTTTATAACACAGCCAAGACACATGGGGCCAAGCATAGTTTGTGAGATAGTTACTCACACACATTTCATTTTATAATGTGGACACTTTACAGTAAATAACATGAGACCAAGGACATATTGGAAATAGTGCCAGGGGGTGCTATGCTATTTTAGTTATCCATAAATGTAAACTCCTTTAATTAAGCACAATATGGTCTCATTTTTTTCATACATTTTCCTCCTTATTTTAGTTCTTAGTTTTTATTTTATTATAAATAGATTTTAATCATGATTTAAACATATGAGGGCCCAGTTTTATTTTGATATGTGTGTATCCGATTCACACGAAAGTTAATGGGGGTTATGAATACCTACAGAGAAGAGAATACACCCAGAGCCTCCAAAACAAATTTAGAACAATTTAAAATGCCCTGGAGTAATAAAGAGCTAGTTTAAGGGGTCAGTAAGAGGGTAAATATATGTTTTAAAGATTATTTTTGTGAAAATTCTTGTGGCTTTGAGGCCCAAGGGAGGAATAGATGGGTGTGAACAGCAAAAAAGATAAACTAACAATTATGCCTACGGTAAAAGTGTAAATTACAGTTTACCTTGGCAGAAAGTGTGTGCATGGCAACATTTTTTTATGAGAGCTATTTGTATTTCCAAGAGCTGTGTAACAGTTGTTTATCCCTCAGAATGTCCTTTTGAGTTGTGTATTTCCTACCAATCAGCCTTCTGTGACAGTGACATGAGGATACATTTATCATTCAGTTTCTAGGATCACATATTTTAAGTGATCAACTAAGCTACTGTCAGTATGTACCTGTGCAAATGAAAAAATAGAGAATAAACGGGAGTTTAGAACTTTCCTCAGATGATTGAGTGACAGCATTTGGATTGGATTTCATAAGGAATCATGCAGTTATGTTATATAAGAGACATGGAACACATCTGTTGCCATGTAGCATGCCTGCTTCCCTATCCTTCCACTTCTCGTCTTGTCCATAGTAAGCCTTATTATTAATTCTCAAGGTGCCAGGAAAATACATACTTAGAACCTCAGGTTTGAATGCTATTTAAATGTAGGCAATCCTACCCTTTTTTAAAAAACCATTTGCGAATTCCTTTCAAGAACTCAACCCCCCTTAAATGTCTATTTTCACATTTCTAAAATTGAAGCAACACCTACAAGCCTGTTTGTCTCACACAGCCATAAAGATCAAATGAAGAGATGATTTTAAAACTTACGAAAACTAGGACGTGCTGTACAAACGTGAGACATGATGATGATCAGGTTAGCTTTCTTGTGATTTAAAGAAGTCAATTTGAAGAAACCTTGGGAAAACTTTTTCCTCCCATCTCATTTCTTTGATTTTGTGCACTGACTCCTTGATAAGACTTCAGTCTATTTTTACTTAAGTATATACTGTGTACTTGTTTATGCAGCATTAAACATTGGTTTGCTAATTGATTTCTGTCAAGTCAGTGTTAAGAACAGATAGTGAGAAGTGCTGATTTGTGTGTACGTATGTGCATGCATGCGCACACGTTTGTCTACGTAGTATCTGGGAAACACTCGATAAAAAGAGTGGATAGTGATAAACATATAAAAAGGCAATTGGCCAAAGCATGTCATAGTATATTCATTCAAACAAAAAATACTCTTTTGAGGGATAAATATGTGCCAGTACCTCTGCCAAGACATAGTAATAGATAACATTGTCAACGCCCTCAAGGAATTCACAGGCAATTGGCAATGACAGACAAGTAAACCAACACTTATAATACAGAGTCATGAATGCTGCAATTGAAGATTTTTCGGCATCCTGAAGAGTCTGTAAAGAGAAGTGAAGGGCATAGGAATGTGGTCAGGTAAGGCATATGAGAAGTTAAGAAGGGTGAATTGAGTCTTGAGGGACACACAGAAGTAAGTTAGGTAAAGGAAGGACATGGGTCCTCCAAGCTGAGGGAAGAGTGCAGGAGGAGAATTGATGGAATGTGGCCCATTCAGGGAAGGATGTGAAGTTTATGTAACAGCATGTGAGAATGTATCTGGGGAATGTACGGGTTTAGTATTTATTCTGAAGGCCATGGGGATACATTTTATTTTACATCAGGGAATATAGATTAGATTGCTTTTTGGTAAACTCCAATAACCATGGGAAAGGGAACGAGATGGACTAGAAGACGGGAGAACAAAACAGTTCATCATTAATGTAGTCCAGGCAAGAAAAATGATTTGAGATTGAACTTCAGGCAATAGTAGTAAGAAGGAATAATTTAGTAGATCGAGCCATTTAATGGAGTAGAATCAATAAAATTCAGTTACAGATTAATAATAACACATTAAACATTTTAAAAACAACACCAACTCATGAATGCTAGGATATTCAAATGGGATTGTAGTAATCCCAATAGTGGCCCCCCAAAGATGTTCATGTTTCAAATCCCTGTGATCCAACCTGTGAATGTTACTCTGTGTTGTAAAAAGGACTTTGCGGATATAATTAAGTTAATGATTTTGAAATTACCTGGATCTGCCTGATGCCATTACAGGCGTCTTTTAAGAGAGCAGCAGGAGGATCAGAATTAGTGGTAGGAGACATGACAGTGGAAGCAAGAAGTTGGGGTATTGCAAGGAAAGGAGCATGAGTTAAGAAATCTGGGTCACCTGGAGAAGCTGTAAAAGATAAGATGAATTCTCTAAAGCCACCAGAAGGAAAACATTCCTGCCAACACCTTGATTTTAGACTTCTGACCTCCACAACTGCAAGAGAATACATTTTTTAAATCTCTGAGTTTGTGGTAATTTGTTACTAATACAGGGACTTTTCCTGCCATAGTGTCAGTGGAGAGCCAAACAGAATAGATACCAGGATACCAGAGTGAGTGTGACAGGCCCCCATCCTCTCGCATATATTGACAATTGGAAAAGTTGCCTTTGGGAGGGGATACTTTCTCATCACAGCCTATTGAAGAATGCTTCATAGGCATTATTTGTAGAGCTTAGAAATAGATATCCTGCAGTTAGTTAGGAGGAATGGAGAGTTCACACCTGATTTTTGGCAAGGAAAGATGAAAACTACCTAGGTTCCAGTGTTACCTAGGCATTGTAGACAGGGAGGGGCTAATTGACCACTTAGTTATGCACCAAGAACAATGGTGTTATATAGGAACTGAAACCTTTTGCTTCCTACTGTCATTCTGTTCAACTTATCCAACACCCACTGATCACTGAATCCAAATAGTCCTGTAAACTTCATGCCTTCTTGCAACTGCTACATGACTGTCACCCTACATTTCTTTTCATTGCACTTGGTTTTACAGTCTCAATTTCTTGGACAATATGTCCTCCCCATTTTGCATTCTTTCTTAATGTTGTTGGAATACTTCTTTAAGTATTTTTCCTTTCAAAAGTATCAGAAAACTTTTCTGGGTATGTGTATGCAGGAAAGCATTTTTTTTTCTCCCTCCCTCTCTCCATAATTCAGCTGGGTATAAAATTACAGATTCAACATCATTTAACTCCAAAACTTTAAAGATACTGTGTCATTTTCTTCTAGCATCAGTAATGAGTATGAGTAATGAGTAATGAGATTCCATTTTCAGTATGAAAGAACAGGAGTTTAAAAGGAGTATAAAACTCCTTTTAAACTCCTGTTCTTTCATACTGGAGGTTTTCAAGAAATTATCTTAAAATCTTGGTGACAGAAATTTTATGAAGTATGTCTAGTTGAAAGTCTTTAAAAAAATTATGCTTCTCATGATGTGGTTCTTTTGGTTTGAAGACTACCCTTCTCCAACTCTGGACATTATATTCTACTTCTTGTTTTCCCTTTTCTTTAAAAAAAAGTCATTTTCAAATTTGGTTATATTGATATTAAACCTCCTAAGATAATAGCTTTTCTAGAAAATCTCTAAAATCTGTTATCTATAAAATAGTGATGCATTCTCAACCTTTAATTTCCTATTAAGTTCTTTATTTCAAATACCATATTTTAAATTTCCAATAATTATTTATTTTCCTTCTCATCTTTTCCTAGCTGCATATTTTTGTTTTATGCATGCATTATTATCTCAAATATCCCTGAGGATAGTAACCACTATTTTTAAATAAAAAAGTTCCCTTTACTATATCATCTCTTGTTTCAGATTAGCATGCAAAAGGTTCATTAGGGCATATCCTTAGGATCGGCATCTGGGGGAAGAATGAGAAAGATACAGGATTGGGCAGTGTGAGAAATTGAGCTGCAATGCAATCTCTGTGGAGCTCTCAGCTGAATTTCAGGGAGTTGTTTTTTTTTTTTTTTTAAGATTTATTTATTTATTTTAGAGGGAGAGAGAGAGAACGTGAACGAGGTGTGGGCAGAGGGAGAGGGAGAGAATCTCCAGCATACTCCAAGCTAAGCACGGAGCTCAGAGCCCAGCGCAGGTCTTGATCTCACAATCCTGGGATCGTGACCTGAGCCAAAATCAAGAGTCAAATGCTTAGCTGACTGAGCCACCCAGGGGCCCCTGAGTTTCAGGGAGTTTTGAATCTGGGATAACCCTATAGAATTTCCCCAAGTTGGGGTGAGGGAGCCAGGACTTTATGTCTCCATGTTGATAAGTCATGGGATTCAGGCCATGATTGTGGGTTGGGTGGCTGTCCTCAGCCAATGCAGTTACCTTAGAGCTTTTTGTTGGCAACTCTGCCAGCAACTAACTGAAAGGGAGTCTGGTTCATCTCAGCATCTACCACATTGTTTTGAAGGCTAAGTTTTTAGGCTCTTCTTGCTCAATTTTTTTTTTTTTAAGATTTTATTTATTTATTTGACAGATGGAGATCACAAGTAGGCAGAGAAGCAGGCAGAGAGAGAGAGGAGGAAGCAGGCTCCCTGCCGAGCAGAGAGTGCGATATGGGGCTCAATCCCAGGACCCTGAGATCATGACCCGAGCTGAAGGCAGAGGCTTTAACCCACTGAGCCACCCAGGCGCCCTTCTTGCTCAATTTTTATCTTTCTCTTCCATGCTGTTGTTTTTTCCCTCAAATGTTTGGTGAGCTTAGGTTTTTATTCGTGTGTATGAATGAAAGTCTAGGCTGTTAACATGGCTAACTATATCTGGGTCTACAGTAAGGCTTTTCCTTGAATGAGAGGACTACAGAGCTCTCTGTATGTGATTAGGGCATGTAGATTGGCAGGACTCACTTTAAAGATGCTCAGGCAGGGCATTATTTGGGAATTCTAAATGCCAGAATGAGGGCAGCCTTATTTGGGGGTGCTATCTCTGCTACATGTCCCAGATAATTATAAAATTTCTTTAGAAATTGTCTGATTTGGGGGTGCCTGGGTGGCTCAGTCAGGTAAGCCTCTGCCTTCAGCTCAGCTCATGATCCCAGAGTCCTGGGATCAAGCCTGGCATCTGGCTTCTTGTTCAGTGGGGAGCCTGCTTCTCCCTCTCCCTTTGCCTGCTGATCCCCCTGCTTGTGCTCGTTTTCTCTGTCAAATAAATAAATAAAATCTTCAAAAAAATTATCTGATTTTAAGCTTGGGGAATAAATGCTAATCCCATATGCCCTGTATATCTGGGGTGGGGCAGTTGGAGTGGGGTTTCTGAACAAAGAGGTGTCTGTATTCCAGTATGGCCTAAACTTGTTTTTCACAAGAATCACCTGAGACCCTTATCAAAAAGCCAGAATTCTGAGTCGTATTGCTAGACTCACTGAACCAGAGTCCCCAGAGAATAGTCTTGAGTTCTCTAAGTTTATAAGAACTCCATGTAATTTTATGATCAGCCCTGGTTGGTAACGGCACCTGTAGCCTTCAAGCCATCAGCTCCCCATCTACCCATCAATCTCATCTCCACTTCCATTCTTTGTATCTGCTCCCTTGGAGTCTATCTGTCTATTATGATAGCTTCCACATGCTTCCTGTCTTACAGCAAGTCATCAAACTCTCTGGTCTTCCTGTTCTTAGGCCTATTATCAATTTATTCCCTTTTGTACTCCTTTACTGTTTCTTCAATGGGTTTTTAATAAGGAGGGAAGGTAAACATGTGAACTCAAAATACCCTCTTAAATCAAACCTAAGTAACCATCCTTTGGAAAAATCTCTTAGCCAGGCTATTGCTAATGTGCAGTATGACAGATTGGATATGGGGATAAGGGAGATAGAGCAGTCTTGGATAATCCTCAACTGGCTAGTTTTAGCAGTTGGGCAAATTTTTATGTGTTTCACTGTAAAGAAGAATTAGGTGGGAGGGAAGAAATATTTTGCTAGGGAAGATAATGAATTTAGTTTTTTACATGTCCAGTGTAATATGAAGGCCTAGGGAAGAGATCTGATCTGGAAGCATAATCTGTGAGTCATTGATTCATCCATCAATTTGCACTGATGCACCTTATTAATACGCACATTGCATTAATAATGCACCTTGCATTGATACACTTTCTTAATATATGCCAGGATATGGAAGTCGAAATACCTTTTAGGGGTTAGAAACAAATAACTTAAAGTGCATGATATCTCATAGAAGTACCAAACTCAAACCTGGGTGATCAAGAAGGAACTGACATCCAGGCTGAGACGGGACAAATTGTGAGTCTGGCAAAATTGCCTGGACAGATAAATTATTTTAGAAACAGTGTAGAGCCAGTAGGAAAGTTGAGAGCCAAAAAAGAATACCAGTAGGAATTTCTGTATGACTAGTTCTTAGCAGAAGGGAGAACAAGAGAAGAAGCTGGAAAGGCAAAGAAAAGTGAGATGATGCAGGATTGTATGCAATGGGTACAATGGGAAGTCACTGAAGAGTTTAATTTTTTTTAAAAGATTTTATTATTTGTTTATTTGGCAGACAGAGATCACAAGTAGGCAGAGAGGCAGGCAGAGAGAGAGGGGGAAGCAGGCTCCCTGCTGAGCAGAGAGCCCAGTGCAGGGCTCCAATCCCAGGACCCTGGGATCATGACCTGAGCCAAAGGCAGAGGCTTTAACCCACTGAGCCACCCCTTTAACCCACTAAGCCACCCAGCCACCCCACACTGAAGAGTTTTAAATAATCATCCTACAAGTGGATCTGGCACCTTGGAAATGAGTGATATCACCCAATGGTTCTCTAGCTTTGGTCTGCATCAGAATCAACCAGGTAACTTGTCAAAAATGCACTTAGTACGGGTAGCTTTGCATCAAGCCCTTTACATACATAGCTTCTTTACATATATTATTTCTTGAACCTCACAATCTTGGAAGTGAGTGGAATTTATATTTCCAAGGTCACATTGCTAATAAGTGCCAAAACTGAGACTTGAACCCAAGCATTCTGGCTGTAAAGTCTCCTCCCCTTACTCCTACACTGTGTTGCCTCAGGATAGAAGCATTATATAAAATAGTCCTGTGAGGGGCGCCTGGGTGGCTCAGAGGGTTAAGCTTCTGCCTTTGGCTCAGGTCACGATCCCAGGGTCCCGGGATTGGAGCCCTGCACTGGGCTCTCTGCTCAGCAGGGAGCCTGCTTGCCTGCCTCTCTGTCTACTTGTGATCTCTCTGTCAAATAAGTAAATAAAATCTTTAAAAAAAAAAAAAGACCTGTGAATTTCACAGAGGACTTATTATGAGGCCTTTGAATTCTTGAGAATTCTGAGATTTACAGTGCTACTATAGGAAACCATTTATTTCCTCCCATATCCAGAGCATTTAATGAGCATTAAATCAGGAGTATGGAAGCAGGCCTAGGAATCTGAATTTTAACAAGGCTAAAAGATGTTTTGTGGCAGATAATTCTCTGACCCTGCTTGAAATAATTTGAGAATAGAGAAGAGGTCTGAGGTTGGCCCCTTAGGACAGAAGAATCCGTTAAAGTGACTGAAAAGAAATGTCTGGAGAAATAGGAGGTAAACTTAAGAGTATTGTTATGGAATAGGAAAGAATTTGAGGAGGTCGACAGCATTATATGCAAGACGGAAGACAAGCTAGGTAAGGGCTTAAAAGTCCCGTTTGGACACGGTCATTGTTCACTAATAAGGCTGAGACTTTTCCCTCCGAAACTATTGATTCTTACGTCAGAAGAGCTTCTGCTTCTGGTTATCCACGCTGCATGAAACTAAGCCTAGAGATAGTTCCATTTTCTCATAACCTTCCATTTCTCATAAGAGCAGTTAACAGACTTTGGGAAGGTCATTTCTTTATAGCTTATCTTCATAGGCATTGAATTTCAACCACAGCATACCTATGAGTGGCAGACTCACTTAAATTTCTTACAGATTTGCACATATGCTCTAGGATTTGACCCTTTAAATATGGAAAGATTATTTGTTTCAATAAAGTGCTGCTCAAGCAGCAGTCTCTTTACATTGAAGATTCTACCACCTATGATAATTGAACCTGAAGAGAAGAATTGAAGTATGGTTTAAGAAAAACTCTGTGTTTGTTTTTAAATGTAGGCAAACAAAATTCTCACAATTGGAGTGTAAGCTGGAGGTGGATAATTCTTTGTTTTGGAATATTTAATGTTTTCAAAACAAAAATAAGCAGACTCTACTTTGAGGTTATACTGGTTATTCAGGCACTAGAGGTAAGTGATTTCTTGGCAATGGGCTAAAATGTACGTGCCTGACTCCTGCTGGTTTTTACTGGGATTGAGTCTCAGCACAGAGTTGTCTCATAAGATAGTGTTAAAATCTGCACTTAACTTACTCTTATTTATAGATGTCTATACTGCAACTTCCAACAGCTCCAATTTCTTTTTAGTAACATTAAACATTTCTTCTAAACTGAATTCTAAGCCCAAATTAATTCTTCTTTAGTCATTCTTTCATTCTTATTAATGTATTTATCCTAAGTTAGAGGCCCAAATTCTCAGCTTTGAAGATCACTTAGAAATTTTATGATAGTAAAAATAATTATTAAGCACCTACTATGTTTGGCATTGTGTTGTGTTCTTTGTGTATCCTTTAAGCCTTGCAGTTTTGGAAATATAAATACTTCTATTCCCAAGATCATGTAGCTAGTTAGTGTCAAAACTGAGACTTGAACTGAAGGATTCTGGCTGCAAAATCCTTTTTATACTTCTGCACTGTGGTGCCTGCATACAGAAGCACTATGTATTAGACCCTTAAATTTCACTAAAACTATAGAAGGGGCTTTTGAGAATTCTGAGATTGACAATGCCACCAAAGGAAACCATTTACCGTAAAAACATCAGGTGCTTCTGAAACTCACTTAAGAGCTTGTTGGCCCTCTGTGGACTAGCCTTATCACCCACTATATCCACCATACCTAACATCATTGTTGATTACACATTGTAGACCATTGAGTTACTGGCTCTCATTTATTTATTTATTTGGTAGTTCTTGAGCATCTGATGAATATAATAAGGTCCTTATCTTTATGGAGTCTGTATCTAACGGTGAGGGGAGGCCAGGAATGACAAATCTATAAATATCAAGAATCTAATGTTACTTAGTGGTTTTCATACACATATACATGTTGTTAGGTTGTAGTGTCCATTCAAAGAAAGAGGCATCTTTTAGGGTGAGAGATGAGGTAAGTTTAAGGGGTTGCTAGAGACTAAGTGAATTTTATTTGGAAAGGGCTGAGAGGAACCATCCTGATCAGAGGGAAGTGCCAAGAGAAGATGTTGCTCTTTGGAAGGAAAGAAAGAAATCATGTTAAGGAGGTGTTATGTAATGAATTTCGAGATATTAAGAAAATAACATCTAGACCACTAAGTTTCTTTGGTTTGCATGTTCCTGTCAGATATGAATTAGAATACCCCAACAATCACTAGACATTTCTGTAGTAACCTGAGGTAGAATTTCAAACTTCCAGAGAGAAAGGGACAGTAGTAATAGCAGTCCATTTTATTTTATTTTTTTTAAAGATTTTATTTATTTATTTAACACAGAGAGAGATCACAGGTAGGCAGAGAAGCAGGCAGAGAGAGAAAGGGAAGCAGGCCTCTCGCTGAGCAGAAAGCCCGATACGGGGCTCGATCCCAGGACCCTGAGATCATGACCTGAGCTGAAGGCAGAGGCTTAACCCACTGAGCCACCCAGGTGCCCCAATAGCAGTCCATTTTAAAGTTGACTTCCCTCTGTCCTGCCTGTGCTTATCTTCCAGTATCATTCACACCTTGTAAAATGACCTGTCATTCTTGGGGAGAGTTTGGAGGTTCACAGTTGTTTATATCAAACTCTGAAGATAAAGAAGGATGAAAACTTACACTTTTAGGATTACTGCCATTAGAAAAAAGTAAAGTGGATAGGAGGGTGGGTTAAATGAGTGATGGGCATTAAGGAGGGTGCTTGTTCTGATAAGCACCAGGTTTTGTATGTAAATGATGAATCACTAAATTCTACACCTGAAACTAGTGTTTATTCTGTATGTTAACTAACTGGAATTTATTTATTTATTTATTTAAGTAATATTTTAAAGATTTTATTTATTTATTTGACAGAGAGAGAGAGATCACAAGTAGACAGAGAAACAGGCAGAGGGAGAGGGGGAAGCAGGTTCCCCCGAGCAGAGAACCCATGTGGGGCTCAATCCCAGGACCCTGGGATCATGACCTGAGTGGAAGGCAGAGGCATAACCCACTGAGCCACCCAGGCACCCCAACTAACTGGAATTTAAATAAACACTTGAGGAAGGCCTAGGTGGCTCAGCAGGTTAACCGGCTGCCTTTGGCTCAGGTCAAGATCCTAAAATCCTGGAATGGAGTCCTGCATCCAGTCTCCTTGCTCAGCAGGGAGCCTCCTTCTCCCTCTGCCTGCCCCTCCCCCTGCTCGTGCTCACACTCTTGCTCTGATTAAAAAGTGAAATAAAATTTTAAAAGATAAAATTCCCTTAAAAAAAACTTGAAAAATAAAAATAAAAATACAAGTCTTTGTAAAAAACAAAAAAAAAAGGAATTCAAAAGTGACTTGTTATTCCATTGCTTTTATTAATCATGGTATTGAGCTTATTGCTTGGATCTAAATTTAAATTACTCCATGTTTTAGATTTGGGTAGGGGTTTTAACTGACTTTTTAGAGAATTATTATGACACACAAAACTATTTTTAATAATTCTCAGAAAATCTGAGTGTAAGACCTTTTAATTATTTTTATGATAATACCTACTAAAAATACAAATGGATTAACTATTGTGTTAACAATCACCATCAGTCAACCTACTAGAAATCTTAAAATAATTGTTACCATAACATTTCTTTTTTAAAAATTTAGAACATAACTATCTCTAAGTTATTTTCAAGACAAGTCTATTTCAATTAACTTTGTTCAAATTTATAAATAGAATTATTTTTTAAAAGAAGAAATTTAATTGAGGACATGGTAAAGAAAAAAAGAAAAAATAAGCATTTTGAACTTCAGAAAAAGTGATTTTTCTTAGTGTATGTAAAAATTCTCATTTATATTTACACTAAAGCTGTGGATAAACAATTAGATTTTTGTAATACAATTTAGAAATCATTTGAAGGAAACAGTAGTTTCTTTTTTACTAGTAGGTTAAAAGTAAACTTCCGTGTTACGTTCATATTTTAGTTAAAAAGCAATATAATTCTGGAATTGATTTTGGGTTTTAATTCTCTTTCCAGTACTTACTAGATATCTATTCCTGGAGAAATCTCTTACTCTAGTAGAGGTTTTTGTTTGTTTTGTTTTGTTTTATTAAAATGGGGGTAAGCATAATTATCTCACAAACTTGTCGAGAAGACAGATAATGCATGCAGTGTAGACAATGTATATAAACTAAGAAATTCTGCACATATGATATACACAGACACACTCATAACACTTTTTTAAAGATTGTCTAATGATAATTATAGAAGAAATATTTTATGTTTTAAGATAACAAACTCCTTGAGAAGTTTCTACAACTCTCTGATGTAAGGAGGGGGAATATATTTAAATGAAAATGCCTCTCTACTACAGTCAGAACAGAGCATAGCCCATGCAGGAATTATGCTAGACAGCAGAAATGTTTCTTCAGTGGGACATGGATGTTAGATTTGATCTGTTTAATCTTGAATAACCCTTTGATATTTCATACACTACTGATTTCATAATAACATGTTTGGGTAAACTGATAGAAAGCATTGTCAAACTTCTCCCCTATGAGGCTACTTACTTATTTAATTGTTGGACAATGGTTAGAGTTAGAAATCATTAAAATTATTTATTTATTTATTTATTTAAAAATGTTTTTATTTATTTATTTATTTTTTTAGATTTTATTTATTTATTTGACAGACAGATCACAAGTAGGCAGAGAGGCAGGCAGAGAGAGAAGGGAGGAAGCAGGCTCCCCCTGAGCAGAGAGCCCGATGCGGGGCTCGATCCCAGGACACTGGGATCATGACCTGAGCCGAAGGCAGCGGCTTTAACCCATTGAGCCACCCAGGTGCCCCAAAAAATGTTTTTATTTTTTTAAAGAACATTTAACTGACTGAGCCACCCAGGTGCCCCAATTTTGTTTTACTTAACCTGCTTGCATTTATGGAATCCCAACCTCACATGGAGCACCAGGAAGGATCATTGGGTGGGAATGGAGGGAAATCCATAGACAATATTATCATTACTCTTTAGGGGCTTGAAGGAATGTACTTCACCACTTGAAAAAGAAGAAAACACATTTATGGATGAACATGCCAGGGATAGCAACTTGATATAGAAACTGCAGGCCTGAAAGAGAAATGACAGGCCCAAATATTTTTAAGTCCGATTGTTTCTGCTTGGGTATGGTCTGTAGCGGTCAGTTACAATGTGTCTGAATGGTTGTCTAAAGCATGATTTCAGAATTTCATATCTCACAACTTATCTTGCTTCTGTTCCCTTTCCTATTACCCTTGCCTTATAAATGGGACAAATTATACATTTGTAGGGTGATTTCTAATGTAGCTTATATATTTTCATACTTATTGCAAGAAATTACACTTACTCTTTCTACAAAATAAAGAAGGAAATCTACTCTGTCAAATCCTACCAAAGAATAGTTTATTGTGTCTAGACTAATTATTATAGTAGTTGCATTAGGCAGTGCCTCTTCTTTTGTTACACATCATGAAAAAGTTCTGTTTGATTCTGTTAAATAACTAAATAATGTGATTGACTCTGACCATACTTTTATTCATTTATTTTATTAAGTTTTAAATTTTAATCCCAGTATAGTTAACTTTCAGGGTCGTATTAGTTTCAGGTGTACAGTACAGTGGTTCAGTAATTCTGTATATTGCTCAGTGCTCATCACAATAGGTGTACTCTTTAATCCCTTTCACCTATTTCACTCATTCTCCCACTCATCTCCCCTCTGTTAACCATCAGTTCTCCATAGTTAAGAGTCCGTTTCTTGGTTTCCCTCTCTTTTTTTCCTTTTATTTATTTGTTTTGTCTCTTAAACTCTACATAGCAGTGAAATCATATGGCATTTGTCTTTCTTTGACTGATTTATTTTACTTAGCATTATGCTCTTTTGCTCCACCCATGTTGTTGCAGATGACAAGATTTCATTCTTTTTTGTGGCTGCATAATATTCCTCTGTGTGTGTGTGTGTGTGTGTGTGTGTGTGTGTGTGTGCGCGCGCGCGTGCACGTGCGCGTACCACATTTTCTTTATCTCTTCATCTGTCAGTAGATATCTGGGCTGCTTCCATAATTTGTCTATTGGAAGGAATGCTATAATAACCATTAGGGTGCATTTATCTCTTTGAGTTTGTGTTTTTGTATTTTTGGGGTGAATTCCCAGTAGTGCAATTACTAGGTCATAGGGTAGGTCTATTTTTAACTTTTTGAGGAACTCCATTCCGTTTCCTGCAGTGGCTGCACCAGTTTGCATTCCTATGAGGAGTGCGTGAGGGTTCCATTTTCTCTACATCCTAACAGTTGTTGTTACTTTTATATTTTAGCCATCGTTGATTTTGTTGATTTTAGCTATCCTGACAGGTGTGAGATGATCTCTCATTGTAGTTTTGATTTGCATTTTCCTGATAATAAGTGAAGCTGAGCATCTTTTCATGTGTCTGTTGGCCATCTCTATGTCTTCTTTGGAAAAATGTCTGTTCATGTCCTCTGCCTATTTTTTAATTGGATAATTTGTGGGGGTTTTTTGGTGTTAAGTTATATAACTTCTTTATATATTTTGGATAATAACCCTTTATCATATATGTTGTATAAGTTCTTTATATATTTTGGATAATATTGTTTGCAAATATCTTCTCCCACTCAGTAGGTTGTCTTTTAGTTTTATTGGTTGTTTTCTTTGCTGTGCAGAAGCTTGTTACTTTGATGAGGTTCCAATAGTTTATTTTTGCCTTTGTTTCTCTTACCTCAGAAGACATATCTAGAAAAGTGTTGCTACTGCTTATGTCAGAGAAATCACTGTCTCTTTCAGAGTTGTTATGTCTAACAATACCTTTTTTTTTTAAGATTTTCTTTATTTATTTTAAAGAGATCACAAGTAGGTAGAGAGAGAGAGGGAAGCAGGCTTCCTGCTGAGCAGAGAGCCCGATGTGGGACTTGACGACCTGAGCCGAAGGCAGAGGCTTAACCCACTGAGCCACCCAGGCGCCCTTGTCTAACTATACTTTTAAAGTTATAGTTTGTTTACCACAGAACTCCACAAATGCCAGGACTTAATTAGTTCTAATAAGCTATTTCTGATAGAACCTACTGCATCAGTCAAGATAATATGGGAGAGGTCCCAACTTTTGGTCTCTGGTCTCTTTATTTTAAAAATTACTGAGGACTTCAAAAGAGCATTTGTTGAAGTAGATTATATCCACTGATCTTTTTTTTTTCATATTAGAAATTAAATCAAGAAAACTTAAAAATAGGTAAAATTTTAAAATAACAATAATAAATCTGTAGCATGTTAATATAAATAGTAAATTTTTCTGTAAAATTACTAGATTTCCAAGAACAAAAAAAATTTAGCAAGGACAGTACCATCATTATACATTTTTTTCAAATCTCTATGCATTGGATTCTCACAACAATTTCTGCATCAGGTGTGTTGCAACATCACACACCATGTAGAACCTTGGAAAACTCTGCTTTGCATTTGTGAGGAAATGAGAGCAAAAGGGGAAATAACATCTTCATATTATTATAAAAATAATTTTTTCCTTGTGGATACCCTGAAGGAGCTTCAGGAGTCCCAGGAAACCCCAAACCATTCTCTGAAAACCACTGGGCTAAGTTATACTACAGTAATATACAATCCTCAAATTCTAGTATCTTTTTAAAAAAAATATTTTTTAAATTTGTTTGAGAGAGAGAACATCAGTGGGGTGAGGGACAGAGGGAGAAGCAGACTCCCCTCTGAGCAGGGAGTCCAATGCAGGGCTTGATCCTGGGACTCAGGGATCATGACCTGAGCTGAAGGCACACGCTTAACCTATGAGCTACCCAGGGGCCCTCAAATCCTAGTATCTTAACAGGAAAGTTTTTTTCTTCTTTTTCATTGTAATATCCTTTCTGGATCAGTTGGACATTTTGCTCTTTGTCTTCGTAGCCTTCACTCTGGTACCCATTTTAGTGGAATAGAAACTCTTCAGAACATTGATGGTAACCATGACAAAGGGAGAAGAAAGCACAGCAAAATATGGACTGATTCCTAAATCTTCCCCTGCAGATGATACCTCTTACTCCTGGTTATATGTCATTAGCTAAAGTAATTCACATACCTGGCCTGACTTCATGAAGGCAGGAAGTATAATCCTCCTACAGGGACAGACAGAGGATATTAGCGAACACTAATACTGTTTACCATACCCACTAATATATATATTTTTTAAAGATTTTATTTATTTATTTGACAGACAGATCACAAGTAGGCAGAGAGGCAGGCAGAGAGAGAAGGGAGGAAGCAGGCCCCTTGCTGAGCAGAGAGCCCGATACGGGGCTCGATCCCAAGACATTGGGATCATGACCTGAGCTGAAGGCAGCGGCTTTAACCCACTGAGCCACCCAGGCGCCCCCCCACTAATATTTTTAAAGCATATCTAACTCTGTTGTGCCAAGGCATTAGATGCTCATAGACTTTGATTTTAGTCAGACTTTAGTAAGGTAATCTTTTCTTGCCTCCAGATCTGTTCCTTTTCTAGGTTTCAAGAATTTAACAAATTCCTGGCAAGTGTTCAGTGTTTAATAAACATACATCAAATAAATGGACATATACCTGACAAAATACCATTTAGATTTGGGTATGATATTTATGTGCCTAAAATTCCAAGAATGATATATCCAAATACTGGCTATGTTAATTTTGGATCTGGAAATGGTCTTACTAGTAATCTAGCTCAATCTCATCACTTAATAGATGATTCAGTTGAAATGTGAAGAAGTTAAAATCACATCATTTCAATCCTAGAAATGGAAATAGAGTTAATTGTATTCAGTGTATATTTTGGAAATGGTTGCGTTTGGGAATGCTTCTAGAGAGTACTAATAAATACTGAAATGATAAAATCTTACGAATTTCTGCATCAGGGTTTCATATTGTCCAATACCTAATATTTTAGGACTCAACAGAAAAATTAAGGTGTTTTCAAAACACTATAGATTAAATAGTTTACTTTCTCTTGAGGTGCCACTAGATTAAGAATTTTACACCAAATTTCTAGTTTTTTTTTTTTACAGGCTTACACTCATTCTACATGCTACTGTGTTGACTACTTCTATGTAAAATCCATTTTCTAATACCAGTTATGCTTATAAAATATCTTGCAGATGATAGCAAGGTTATATAATAAAAATCACCAAGATGTGGGTGATTACTCCAACCTTCAAAAAATCCAATCATTTATATTTTATTTTCATTAACTCTAGAACCAAAAGTGCCAAACTTAAGTAAGAGTTTGGCTGAATATAAACAAATATACTGTACTGTCTTTCCTCATAGTATGGTAAAAATTAATCAGTGAGAAAACTAAAGGCTTACATTCATAACATACTTTCTTCCCAAGAACAATATATTATTCTAGTTAAACTTGGCAGTAGCCCAATAGAAGTAGGTAAGGGACAAATATTCCCTTTTCATAGATGAAAGAAGTCAAGGCACGAACAGATAAAGAGAGAAGCCAGAGGTCACACAGTTATTAACAGAGCCAGGAAAACATGATGATTTTTTTTCTTCCAAGATGGTGCTCCAGACATGTAGCCACTGTAACCATGATTATACATTTTGATAAATAACTAAAATTAGAAAAGCACCTTGGTCCCAGTATCTGGAATGAAACCTAAATTGTGCATATAACAATTACCTTTGCAAAAAACACAAAATTGCTTCCATTTCAAAAGTATGCTCTCCCATATTTTATTTTTTTCTTATTTTCTTTGTATTCAAAAATATCTGTTGTCTAACTTAAAAAAATGCAAATATAACTGTCATACAAAGTAGCATTTGTGCCTCTAGTACCATTAAAGACCCTCATGTGTGAATGGGTGTTTAATTAGGCTGTATTAGATTAATCCCATGTCTCCATTGGTTCTAACAAATGAAAAGACAGTATACACTGTCATGGGGATAGACATTTAAAGTTCAATGTAACTTTCATATTTTTCCATGTTGATCGGTCAGCTAGGACTTCCTTTTAATTTGATGAAAATTTGGTTTGTAAATCAGAAAACCTTTTAATTGCAAGAAATGCAAAGCAGGAATCTTTTTTTTTTTTTTTTTTTAAGGATTGACATTACCTTTGTTGTTTGATACATTAAAATAAGACCCATAAGGGACAGCTCTAAACAATGAAGTTCATGTAAAATAGATAAAAGCTTGCTCCTTGGGCCCATATAGAAATTCAGACAGAGGCTTGGAAAGAACAACTTAATACTTCTAATAGGATAATATTGCCTAGGTAGCAGTAGAATATTTGTTATAAAAGGTCTTAAATGTCATTTCCTAATGACATTTTGAGGTAATTTTAACCACTTTTAAAATAATTGCACATAGATTATAGTTATTGTATAAGAAAAGACTTGCTTCCAATTTAAACAATGTTGGGAAGTTAAATGTAAATTTAAGTAGTGAAACCTAATTTTTAAATCAAAAATATTTCGGCCGATGTGTAAGTTTTGCTTTGTCACTGTACTGTATTCCGTTCAGTAGAACAAAGACCAGATGCATAATGAGCCAATGTAAATGAAGTCAAATCAGCAAAAGCATAGTGGGGGAGGGGAAGGTATAAAATATGACAGTCAGTATAATGACCAGGGAGTAGAGAATTTAAATGTTTAATGCCTACACATTCAGATTCATTTTTCTGTCATCGCTTTGAATGGGTAGACTGAGGTGCTTGAAAGTCCAGAATGAAAACATCATCCCCTAGACCAAAAGAATTATTAATATTATTTAATAGCACAGATATGATTTGCACTCATAATCATCTTCTTTCTACCACTTTCCCCACCCACCTCAGAAAAAAAAAAAAAGGAACGTGGTTATAATTAGAGATAATTTGAAAATGCTCTAAGTGTTTATTTGGAGCTTTCTCTCTTATCCTCCTACACTCACATGCCAGCTTCCCATCTCCCAGCCATGATGGAAGCTCAGAACACAATAGGAACACAGCAACAATATGAATTGCAAATACATGTATATCTTTCTGCACAACCTATCTTATTGACTCTTAATAAAATGAGTATCTTCTAAAAAATATCCTGAGCTGTAAATTGCTTTACTACTGATGACGGGCTTTGGAAAAATACTACACATGCCTTACAATCAACTAGACAGAGTTGTGTTAAACAGAATTGCTTAGCTCTTGTCTGTAAATTACTCCCCTCCCTCTCCAATAAAGGAATGAATCTTGCTTAATAATCTGTGCTGCTTAGCATGTGTTATAACTGTACATGTGAAAATCTTTTTATTTTACATATCCCATACTTTAGGACTATAACAAGCCTTTATCATAATGTTCTCACATTTAACATTTTCCTACATCGAGTGTGAATTTTCAAGAATACTGACATAAAGATCATTTAATGCCATGTCCCCCACCATCCCGTTTTCTCTCGTGTGCAGTTCCAAACTATGGCTGTCTTGAAGATATTCATAAATTCATTTTGCTGTCTAGGCAGTTTAACACACAGTAATTAAACTGGAGCTATAAACAGCAAAGCATATAGATGGACTTCTCAAATTTCAATATACATTAAATAGTCTCTAGAATATTAATCCCTAAATAAATGCATTGATAATCTGAAGGTGGAATTGTATTTTGGGGTGGAGATAGGTGGGAAAAGAATTGAACATTATTGTAAAGTAAGTTAAATTTGTGGTTTTAGTGCTAATTAAATTATTCCAAAGAATTTGTGTCTTTACAGCTTAAAAAAGGGAGAAGAAAAAACCCACACCACATTTCTTTGGCTCTGGTGATGTGTACTAAAAGGCTTCCGTTAAATCAGCTCCACGAATGGGAGGAGATGTGTGTTGAGGGTTGAGGAAACACAGGAACCCAAATACTTGCTTTGTAAATATTTAAGCCTTTTTACAGGTTAGAATCTAAAGAAGAAATAAAATGCCAGCCTTTTACCTTTGAACCCTTTTGTGAAATATCTTAATGTTGCCAAATGTGAATATAGTGAACTTAATCAGTAAATTTGACTGAGATTTATGAACTTTTTCATTCTAAATGCATTTACATATACACAAGCACATACATGTACATAAATTTATTTTATTACATCCATTTTACACAAACTGAACCTTAAGCAGTTGAAGTACTAAAAAAAGCCAATCAGAATACTCTTCATATATCCTTAAGTCCATAAACCTCTTTAAATTGTCTCTTTTAAAAAACAGCTAAATTATGGAAATGCAGACTGCATTACAGAGTATTTGCCAGTTATATCTTGATTCTTATTTGAAATTCCCACAAGAATATAGGCATGACAGTAATATAAACCATAGAAACAGGCAAAAAAAAGTAGAACACAGGGACTTGTAAATAAATCCATGAATATCAAGAAGCACAGATGCTAAGATTATGCATTTTTACCAGTACAGTTCTGTGCTTGTAAACTATAAGGCCAGACATTTGTAAGATGCAGTGTAGCAGGTCCTGCAGAGGGAGGGAGTAGAAGGAGAGACACTGAGAAAGGTGGGGAGGAGGGAAGAAGGGAGGGAAAGTGAGTGAGAAGCACAGAGAGAGAGAGAGAGAGAGAGAGATTGAGAAGAAGAGAGTGGGGGGGGGGGTGCACATAGCCAGACACAATAACGCATAATAATGTTAACATTCCTGCATGTCTAATGGCTTAAATATGCTGTGTGCCTCACTCTAGCTCCACACGGCAGCTGATGTCAAAGAGTCATTTAATATTTTATCAATAGTGCTTCTTTGAACCCCCCAATTTTTTTCCTATAAGAAGGATTCCAGGGTTTCCAAGCACCAAAAAAAAAATAAATAAAAAAATAAAAAAAAATTAAATCTCTTGAATGGCAAAATTTTAAGACACAACATATTTGTGAATACTTCATGTTCAGCAAGATTCACACCATTTTCCAACGTGTCTTACATTATTTACATCTTAGCAGTGTCAACATGTCTTATTTACCAAGGAAACATAAAGGCAGATTTTTAGCATCTTTTTTTTTCACATTAGGAATGTATAGCTTTATTTTTTAATGTAAAAGAAACTCATTGATTGAATTATTATTATAATATCAGTTGGAGTTTTAGGTTTTTTTTTTTTCCTGGTGGAAAATATTGTTTTCTTGTTTGATGGATACTATTCCTGTAACAAAGAATGACTGAATTGTCTTAACAAAGAAGATGAAGGCTGTATGTGTTGGTTACAATAGAATAACCACCTTCCAGATCTCTTAAATCCACAATATATGTAGTGTGGGTCCTGAGTGGCTTTTGTTTTCAATGTCTTTTGTAAGCTTTTAGGGTTTTTTCTGCATCAAATGTCAAGTTAATTTACAGGGCGCTATTACTGATATGTTTCCTTGGTTTGTGGTTTTCTGTGAAAGGCAGGCAGCTGAGACCAAGTCTTAGGCTAGGGGGGAGGGGCAGCCGGCGAGCCCATAACACATACACTGTGCCAGGGTCTGTAAATTGGCTGCCTGTATGACAGCGGGCCCAGGGAAACCTCTAGTCTTCATTTGCATGCTGAAGAATATCCAGGATTAAACCGGACTGATTTTCATACAGGATTTAGACCTGACATTTATTATTCGGTTCACAGACCTCTTGAAGGAAAGTTTGTTTTCCACTCATAGATGAAAAATCTTCTAAGATAAATAAAGACTGGCTTAGCAGTAACAGTAAATAAATATCTTTCCTGTATTTCTTATGAATTTATCATATATGATTACCAGACAGATGTTTGCCACCAAATTATTATATTTCCCTCTTTAGCAATTCTAAAGAAAAATATCTATCAGGGCCCAACTGAGTATTTATAAAACATATCTATTTAATTCTGGAAGTTGATTTTTCATAAATAAAATTTAGAGATAGATACTTGGTTTTTAGAACAAATTAAAACAATATTGGAGTAGTAAAATACTATGAAATGCTTAATTTTACATCTGCTGCATGTGTTTTTATAAGGACAGAGAAGATTTTGGTTATACTGTAAGCATCAATTACATACTTTTATATAAAACATGAAAATTTTAAATGAATGCTACACATGAACCCTATCTACCAAATTTATAACAAATTCATTTTCATTGCCTAATAGATCCATAAAATATTCCAGTGTCTTTTAACATTTAAGTATTAATTGTGTGTCCAGACAAACACTTAGAATCCGGTACTTTGGCAATATTTTAACTAAAGCTTTAATTTCTAGTATTCAAACAAAACATATTTTGACACAGTAGCAACACGAAGAAGCATGGTAGGGTTGCCTTACATTTTCTGGAAGGCATTTTGTATGTGGGCCAGAGTAAAGACTATGTGTAGGGATTAAACAGGCCCAGAAGAAATTTAGGATTCCTCATGTATTAATAAACACAACAGATTTTTCAAATGCATTGAAAGTATACTTTATATACTTAATAAGTGTAAGGTAAAATCATACAAATGTCAGCAATTAAATATATTATTGTTTCTGTCAGTGCATATGGAGAAAACACTGTAAAATCTGCTACATATTTGAATTTTTAATGTGTCAATGGAACTTTTGAAAACGTGTTCTGGCATTTGATTTCTTTATGGATTTTAACTTATTCATAAGAAATCTTAAACATGCACAATATAGGATGTATTCATGGAAAATTTTTGTTTGTTTTAATGTTGCATTTTATTGTAAATAAATGTACATATGAATCACATTTACATCTTTAAATCAGTTTATGATTATACTCAAAAGAAGTATGTATTATTAAAGTTTTAGACTTTATCAGTGAACTTTTTATAGTGGATATCAGTATCATGTATATAAATCAGATTATTAACCAAGCATTTAATAAATGAACAAATGAATCCATCCAGTTTTGTCTTAAATCAATTACCGTACATAACATGCACAATAAGCAGACTCTTTACCAAAAATTAGGTAAAACCAAAAAGAAATTATTGCTGTGAAAAGATTTTGGTCATCTTTCATGTAGCAATATTTCTCTTTTATGTTTATGTAAATTACAAATGGTAACATAAATATTGTAAAATGTGTCTACATATGCAAAGTGAAGAGATTCCAGGCACTTATTTGAACAATTCAGGCTAACCCCCTCACTTTTGCTTGCAATAGATAATTGAGGCAAAAGTGGTTTTCTCTTGAATTATCTGGATGATTGCATCAATTCTTCACTTTGCTTTAGATGTGTATATAGACATAGCAATTGTGTGTCTTCAGAAAGTGCCACTTTAAAAAACATGCAAATAGAGAACACATTCATGTACAACCCTGCTATCTCATAGCTTAATACACCACTGAACTTATTTGTTAATCAGATTGGAATCTTAAAAAAGGGGAGGGGTTAAACATATTTTCCCAAGTAATTATTTCTAAAAGCAACATACAGTGATATTTAGATGTAACATACAATTATATATGCATCATGCAAACTAGGTTTCATCAACCTTCTCTGGCATACTAATGCCTCAGTATCCTTCATTATTATTTCTATTAGCAGTCTACTTCCACAGTAGGCCCTGCTAATTGTATGGAGAGTATTCACAATGGTGTGTTACAGTAAAGTACTGAGGAACATTTAATTGTGAAAGTTTGACCCTCAACCTGAAAGTATATGTTTGAGAAAAAGGAATTCTGAATTCAGTTGGTTGGAATGGGGAGGGTCAATTTCAATCAAGCCAATTTTTAATGACTTTATTGTTAATACACTTAAAAATTGGGCTGATATAATGACTTGAGCTCACACAGTTATTTCGTCTTTTTTAGTGACTGCATAAGAAATAGATATTAATTGCCCCACCATTTAAAATTCTTGATACAATTCACACTTGCTCACTTTAAACTCAAGATGTCTCTCAATCAAATTGTGGGGCTCTTTATATCTTCAATGTAATTAGTATTATACAGTATTCATGACAAACATAAAGAACAAGGAAAAGGATTCCTACTTGGTAATCACTGTAAATATGAAATTGTCAAGCTAGTCCTAATTAGTCACTGAGATAAAGATAATATGCAAGTCTCCTAAGAGGTGCAACAGACTTAGAATAAAATTCAAATATGCCACAATTAGATTATTGTTTCAAACGCCTATGCTTAATAAAGTTGGTGGACCATTATTTGGCAAATAATTCTGTCAGGCAAGCAGTCATAGTTTAAAAGTAATTAAGCAATTCAGCCTCATCTTTAAATAGTACATGCAAATGTCCATGCTTTTGTTGGTTTGGAAATGTGTAAGATGCTTGATAAAAAGTATCACATGAGAGAAAATTCACTCTATTATACTTTTTAAACTTCAACAGGTAAAGAATCATTTTTAAACTTGCCTTTAAAAACCATTCTAGTAAAGCATTTGATTGTTTAACATTTTTATTATTCAAGTTCTTACCATTTCACACTACTCCCTAGAGAGGGGCCAAGAAAATATTAAAAATACTATAGAAATATAAAGGATAAGATATTTGTCACTCTCGTTTAAATTGATGTATGCTGCTGTCCTATAAACGTCACATCGGATAACCCTGAAAAATTACCATGAATCTCCATAATTACGCATATTCATGATGCTGTTTTGCATAGTGCTAACAGCAGACTGCATGTGGGGTGGGACATGAAGGGGGGTAGGAGTGATGTGACAGATTAAAATTATTACCAGTATCATGGAAATAGACATAGCAACAGTTCCATTTTGTTAGGTCTTAGAAAACAAAAGCATATCATAAAATTGCCAGTAATTAAATAACTAGAAATTTTCTCCTACATATTTCATCATAAAAAGTTAACAACGATAAGCTGACTAGAATTAGCATTGTTGTTTGAAATGTGCTTATATTCATTATAGATTCCAAGGTACAAGAGTACGTCAACTGGAAGGAGAGGGAGGGTGCTTTTTAACTTCTCTTGAGGTAGGGAGCAAGAAGGTGGGGCGATGGAGAATTTTCAAGCCTTCCGAAGTACATGGATTTCTTACATGATTCGAAAGCTCTTGATGAGCTGAGTGCAAATCCTGTAGTCACAATTCTGATAAATATGAGGACTGAATCATATTCAGTAAACTGTTAAAAGGCTCTAAGAGAAAAGTTGTCTGGTGTCTATCTCAATAGCTTTTTGTGCTGAGGCAGAGAGCAGAGTTAATCAGGGACTCTAGAAGTAATTATCGACAGAGTTTGGGTAATACAAATGCTTGGGTAAACAGCGATTGTTCTTTCCACAAGATTGCGAGTAGAAACAACAATACTGGTATTGTCCTCCACTTCTCATTAAGGGGACTCGGGAAGGGAGGGCTGCACTGCTAGGCGGATGGGAAACTGACAGGCAAACTGTGCTCGAACGACTCTCTCCTGATCCCACTACCACAAGCTCTGGCTTTTGGCATCAGGAGTGCCAGCTGCATCGGCAGAAGCCAAGCCTGTCATACCATCTTCACATCAAATCTTCAGGGTACAAGAGCTAGAGCATAGTTAGAGCTTAATGAAGAAACAAATACAAAAGGGAAGATTAGGCCTTGTTAACACTTGCATTCATTTGTTCTTGTAGAAACTGCGCTAGATGGGTTGTTTTACAGAACTCATTCTTTTTTTCTCCTAAGCAGAAAAGTTACATTGAGGATGCATTTTCTTTTTAATATTGTAAATACACGGGGAAAAAAGAAATCTTTCAGTTCCCCTGTAACTATCAGCCAGCAAATTGTTTTGTCAAAAATGCCACTTGAAACAGTGATGTCCATGACAACTGTCAAAATTGGTAAATAAATACTTTTCATTTTTTTATATTAATCATATTGTACTTCTTGCCACATGAAGCATTTCTTTGCATACTTAAGTGGTACCATTGCCTTCTTTTGAAAAAATGGGGATGTGGAACTTTATCTATTGTTATCGGATAACAAACAATCTCCTCTTTGGGGTGCAACATTTATGTTTCATGGCACCGCTTTACTTTTATTCTCAAATTAATTGCATTTGAGAAAAAGGAACCATATTTTTGAAGTTCACTATAAACTAGTCAGAAAGTTTGACAGCAGAATGCCACAATTATTTTTTATTGTTGTAAGCAGTCAGTCAGCTGTACAAAGGTGTATTGTGTACAGCTGCAATGTAAAACCTATTTTTGTTTATGCTATCTGTCAACCACTTAATATGGCTTAGGTGCATTCTAAATGATATTATTCTAAAGGAAACAAGAACACTTTAATGGAATAATGTGCTTTCTGGTCTATACCTTACATATAGGGCCTACCCAAGAAAGGTTCATAATGTGGCTCTGAAACTTTGGATACATGTTGAAAGTAGATAGGCAATTTGTTGTAGACTCTGAAGAGAGGAGTGTTCAATATCTGTATTGGGACTGAGATAGTTGATTTTTATAAATTCTCAAGTATTTACATGCAAACTCAATGAGGAGATGAAAAACAGAAATATGGACAATTAAGTATTCTTTCAGAAGGTAACCTTCTGTAGGCATGTGAAAAGACAGTACCCAAACAAAGCAGCCTAATTACTAAGTAACTTATTTTTTATGAGAAAGGCATTTAAAATAAAGTATACTATATACTATTTAAAGTAAAGTATACTGGGGTGCCTGGGTGAGTCAGTTGGTTAAACGTCTGTCTTCAGCTCAGGTCATGATCCCAGGGTCCTGGGATCAAGCCCCACGTCGGGCTCCCTGCTCAGTGGGACCCTGCTTCTCCCTCTCCCTCAGCCCGCCCTTTCCTTCCCACCACCACTTGTGTTCTTTTTCCCTCTCTCAAATAAATAAATAAAATCTTTAAAATAACAATAAATAAATAAAATAAAATATACTTTAAAATCTGATTCATTTTATATAAATTGAATTAGCCCAATGTAAATTTATACCTATAGTCATAGAATGATGACAGAGAAAGATGTTATAAATTAGATTTTGTATTCTATGAATACAGTTTACCATTTGATATAAAGCAAGACTCTGCCTCTCAGATACTACTGCCAAACTATCCCTTAATTTTTGAGAAATGTTACTTGAATTTACATTGGCCTAATATAAATAAGTCCTTCTTTTTTCCTTTCTGTGTCCTAAAGAAAATCCATGTGTGCAGCATGTTGGGAATGGAGCCCCTTTATTCTGTTAGTGTCTGGAAATACCACCAAATTAGTGTTATGTGCTGAGTTCCCTGAATTCTTCCTGTTTATGGTTATTATATTTGTGTGATGTGATGTTGTTTATGGAATATAAAACATCCAAACAACCGTGGGCCTTGAGATGCTCAGAAATATCTCATAATTCCTATTGCACATACACTTCTCAGTACTCGAACTCATGGATGTCACCATTTTAAGGTGCCTGCATCTTAAAATGTGAGGTCATGTTGTAAGGAGCTGACCTCATCACAAAAACTTCTCAGAGAATGTGTTACCACGAATTCATTGATTAATCATTTAAATGGCACTTGGTACTTCCAAGTGGCGATTCAGGCAAAGAGCAGTTAAACACTGAATAATGCTATTTTTATTTGTTAATGTTATTAGCAGTTTCCTCGGTAGCTTATAATTAAACATGACAGGTAGATTTGCATGATGTCTCCAAATGTGTTTAGTTATACAATAGTATCAATATTTTTGTGGTATAGTATATATACTATATATACTAATATATAGTATATATTAATAGTATTAATATTTTTGTGATAACAAGTAAAATGAGACTACATTTTTCTTTCTGATCAATAGCATTCCTTTTTAGGATCTTATTAATAATTACTTCAGCATTAATGTGACTACACTATTACATTCATTTCTGAAACTGTCCAGCCAATTTTAGATGATGCAATCAATTATGTATCAACAGGACATGCAACTAGAGTATGTACAAAAAAAACTTTACCTCTGGAAATCATATCATCTTCATTATGACATTATAAAACACATATGTGTTTATTTGGATTATTTTAAGATAATAGCATGATTTAAAAAGAGTAAAACAATTCATGTCCCCCAAAAGCAAAATATGACAAAAATACTTGTTTATTATGCTATAATCATCACATGTAAATATTACATATATTTAAATATTTACTGACAAAAATTAATGCAAGTTAGTTTTCTGTTTGAAAAGGTCTGAAGCTGAGCTGAAGTTGTAGAGTTTAGGTGAGAGTAAATGGGGTATAGGTGTTACTATTACATACATTTAATTGACAGTGGTCTGGCTCCGTTTTGGATTATAAAATATTATTTAAATAATTTTATATTTTTATAAAGCTTAAGGTTAATTTGTACAGGTTTATAACTGAGGTGAACCAAAATAAAAGAAAAAATTATCCTTTCATTTAGATCAGGAAGTATCCATCATGCATTTAATTGAACTTTGCTTTACAATGAGTTGATTTTATGTGAAACATAAGCTATATAATAAAGAGTCAGCTTTTCTCTTTCTCCTTGAAAAATTTTGCTTGGTAAGAATAGAAAAATCCAAATGCAACTAAAGAAATTAAATGTATAGGAATATTGAATATTTGGGTGCTGGATAAACTTCTGCCGAGTTCTCTTTTTTGAAAGATGTCATCCTGGATCAGAGCTCTAACAAGAATGAACTTGCTCCATTGCTCCCACTCACTCACTCACTCTTTGACCTCTAGCAGTGTGCAACTATCTAGAGGGAAAGGGGGTGTGCATTGGAATGGAATCATAACTGGCCCTAGCAGCAACCCAATTTCTGCTGTAGCATCCCAGCCTCTAGCTTGCTAAAATTAGAGTCACTATCCCACTAAGAATCCCTTCTGGTTTCCACCCCTGTTGCAAAGGGGAAGAGTATGTTTTTTTTCAAGGAGTAACAGAGAGGGGATGGATAGGTATGTAGTCAGTTGGCTTACTGGAGTTCATGCTTGTATATACTAGATAAGTGTATCTTCACTCACTTTTTTTTGTCTATAGGCATCTATATCTAGCGACTTTAAAAAGTCTATTTATCCAAATTCTAGTTCAACTAATATTTCCACTCATTTATAGATGCTGCTTGCCTTTGTGTGAATCAAATGGTTATTTTGGCATATAGAAATCTTTAAGAGCACTGGTGTTGGAGTGAGTAGATCTGGGTTCAGATTGCTGCTTGCCTTCATTGGACCCAGTTGCATTGTCTTACTGAACCTCAGAAATTCCTTCCTTACACAGTGACTCTCAGGATTACATAAATATCCATAAAATATCATCTGACAAAGTAATTAGCACTGTATCTGAAACATAAGAATGTGTAGAGTCCAGGATGAATTCAGAGCTGAGTAGTCCTTTAAGAATGGTTGCTTCATCCTGAGAGGGGCAGGGCGGGGCCACAGAGCCCCTTTATCGTTGTAGGGGAAGAGAGGCCAGGCCCAGTGTGGGATTGCTGCTTGGTTCTCAGATCAGAGTTCCACATTGAACCAAACAGTGTGAAACTTCTGCATCTTTCTTCCTAGCTTGCAAAAGTTGAAAAACCGAGGGCCTAAAAACAAACAAAAAGAATGAAAGTTGGCACAGGAATCCAGTGTTGTTGTTGTGTTTTTCTTTTTAACATAGAATCTGGCATATAATAGTCTCAAGAAACATTTGCCAAATAATTACACAAATAAGTGAAGGTGAATTTTAAATATGCAAACCAAAAACTTGAGAATAAGTAATTCCAAGTTCAATCCTATCATCATCCTTTTTTATTTTTTTTGAGAATAAACGGTTCAAGGGTCTTTAAGAGAGTGAAGGACACTTTAAAATGATCCTTCTTTATGTTTACATATGTTGAAAGAAAACCTACTTGGCATATATACCTTTATTGAGTGTACCTTAAAGCATAAAAATAAACCCATATTAATGCAAATTTCTTATACAACTTTCTTCATCACAAATCCTAGCCATAGTCACCTGTGTATTCATGGAATAGTCCATCATGTCTTCATCATTTGAGCATTTACTTAGAATGTTTTCTTAAATAACATAGTCAGATGTTTGCTAAATATATCCTTTAACCATCTCATGAAGGATATATTTTCAGACATCATCATATACATTTGGGTTTCATCAAGATTGCTATGTATGTAGGCCAACAAAAATGAGCATCTCAGCTGTAGGCATTGTGTTGACCTGTTAACCTGAATTTCATTTCTGACTACTTTTGTATTTAAACTTAAATTCCATAACCTATATATGCATGGGGGATTAAATCTCATTTGAGAATTATCATCCTACTTTAAAATAACTGAAACAGCAAAAATAGGGGTTCATTCCAACCATTAACTTTTTCAAGCTTTGGAGCTTGGCTTCTTGAGAGCTCTTCCACAGAGCAGAGGAAAGAGGCCCCTTTGAGTCTGAGACCAACCAGAGGAGTCTGCAGAGGTGCCGCTTCATAATGAATGGCAGCGTCTGTGGAGTTCCTTTATTCTCTGGCATTCATAAAAATTATACCACATCTATATACATTGGAGTAACATTATAAATATAAAAACTTTCTAAATGCTATTTTCCTAGCGAGTATAATTCATAGAAATCTCAATGATTCAAAATAAAACTGGGCGATGCCAATATCTTTTTTCTGGTATAAAACGTATATTTGGGAAAATTATAAAAATACAGAGGCACATTAAACTAAAAATAAATATATGACGCAGAAATTTTTTATAGCTGCCAACCAATAGTATCAGCTCACTTACAAGTGGTAATACTAATGTAAGAAAGTGTAAATTGAATGTTCAACTTTGCAAACACATCTATAAACATTAGAAAGGGAATTATCTTTCTTTCCAGGACATGCATACATAAAAGTTAATGCAAGGAAATATTTCTATTTCATTATTTATTTTCCTCATTGCACTTTGATTTTAAGGCCAAAAAGAACCTATCTATATGCTAAATTTTGCACATTTTTTAGCTAGGGACAGTTGATGATGATTTTAGATTGTTATTTGAATTTCTGTTTTAAAAGTGTTTATTGGAAAATACATTATATGTTTATTAAAATAAAAAAATAAAAAAATAAAAAAAAATACAGCACTTAGACATAGAACCCCCCCCAAAAAGTGTTTATTGGTTATTTTGTGGTAGCTTAATAACCTTTATAATATGGTTTTTCACATCATAAATATTTTAACTGAAATATGAAATCAAGATGATGTATTTACCTTTGTTTCTATAGTATAGTATGACCTGATAAAATAGACATAAAATAATTATCCTACTAAATAAATAAATAAATAAATAAGCTTTATGCACAGTGTTTTTTGGATAATAAGCATTTTCTCATAGTAACATGTTCATTTTAAAGATATTTTCTTATTATATTTTAAAACATACGTGACCTTCTCCTGTTAGGAACTTCCTGAAAAATCTTTGCTAACATTCAGCTTTTTCTAGTGAAAGACAGATATATCTTATAGAGACTTTTCCCCTTCTCTGTACATTGTAAAGGACTTATAAGGACAAATTTAATCAGGCAATTCAGTATTTATAGTATATGAGCACTTACATAACCACAGAGAAACAAGAGGATAGTTGTGTCTCACTTTCATTTACTTTGAAAAATAGTATATCACATGACAGTTTTTACTGATGATTAGGATTCACAGATGAGCTAGTAAAATGAAGTACATTTGTCTAATACAAATTTGCACTTATTTATGTTCATAATTTTGTAGTTAATATTTTTCTTTACATTGTTTGTTTTTTGCAAATGTTACATTTCCTGTAGAATGAATTGCAATGAGCTTATAGTGGTATAATATTAATAACACCAAAAAATATGTTAGCTGTCCTTCCTAGAGCACATGCATGCCAGTTTCTGATATTACTGTTCTCTGCTGCATTCACATGGTTACATGTTTCTCACCAATCAAAATCTCCTCTCTTTTCTACCTCTTTCTTTCTCTCCCCTTATCTCTCTTGCTTTTCTTCTTCTATTTCCTCCAGTCTTTCCCTCTCCCAACTCAGTTCCCTTCCTTCCCTGCCCTCAGTTCTTTACTGCAGAGTACAGTGAACATATTAAGAACATTCAGTTGTGGTTGGGCTTCTAACCTTGCTCAACTCCAGCATTAGCAAAGGGATTCAGTTTCTTGAATTCATTAATAGTGTTTTGCCACAGAAGGCTTTGTAGTTCTCTCCTGAATATTGAGCCTAGCTTAATAACATTCCATTTATGTTAAAGACACATTTAATCTGTAAATGTGACCTTTAGAAGAATTCTCTTGTTTTTCATTAAAGAAACACTGCATTACAAATATTAATTATTCCTTGATGCCATATTTTAATTAACTAATCATGTGCTATTTGCAGCAATAAAGAGTGTGGTAATGTATGTGCAGTAATGCTGTGTAATGCAAGATCGATATCAAAGAATCCATTGCTGCAAAAAAGACATGTTTTGAGTATCTTCTCTGGATGAGTTTGCTTGTATGAAACATTTTGTCTAGAATGGTGCTTTGTTTTGCTTTGTTGTTGTTGGTTTTTTGTGGGGTTTTTTTGTATTTTTTAAATGCCAATGCAGGTCTGATTAAAATGCTGAACATATCGTTAGCCCCATCACTAATAAGTGAACGTTCACTGATGCATATTAGCAAGGTCTAGCAATGTGGTGAAATTGTCACTTAAGTGCTTGGAATCTGAACACAGAAAATGACAGGCAATGCCGAAGGTCCGGCTCCAGTGCATGTCTTCACTGTAGCTAGAGTCACTGGAATGGTGAAACCAGTTTAGGTTCAAGGTCGCTGCTGACATTCAGCTGTCATGGCTTCATTGTCTGCAGGCCTTCTCTCCATTGACACATTCAAGAGTACTTTATAGCAACCACAAAGAGCCAGTCAATTGATACCATTACACTTCATGCACACACAAACCACAAGCCTGTTCAGGACTGTTGATACAGTCTAACATTTATTCATTAAGGGATCTATTGAAAATGCAACTTGCCCAGCCCCACTCCTAACAACATAGACTTACTTGTTTAGTCCAAACATTTAGCTACGTCTTTTTCAAGTTTTGCACAGCATTCTCTAATTGAGGTAACATTATCTGCATTTTAATGCTACACCATTTATGTCCAATGAAAGATTACCTGAACAACCCTGCCATTACCACACTAGTTTAAATACGGGCAGTCGTATAGAAAAAATATACACAAAAGATGTAAGCAGGGGGAAAGGGAGATATTTATTTGTTCTGGGAGTGCCACGGAAATCCAATTGCTCAGAAATGAAATAAGAGTCTGGAGTGAAAGGAGGGAAAACCTAAGCTTGGGTCAGGGAAGAGGCAGTGATTAGCTCCATTGTTAGGAGCTCTTTGAGCTTCGTTGGTTGTAAAGAAAAACCCACTAATGAATCTATTGAAGCTTGCCAGAACTTTGTGTGGAAGACAACTTAAGTTATGGTGCTTATCTAAAAAATGGTAGTAAAGCATGTGGATATATAAAACAGCACATATGTCTCTTTATTAACAGCTTGCCCATAAAAACGAAAAAATTGTTTAAAGGTTGTATGATGCACAAATAGGCTATTTAACACATATATGTTTAATTCAATATTTGCAGGTCTTAAAAAAAATCACCTCAATGATGAGGAGATGCAAGAAAGTATATACTATTTAATAGTTAAAAGACAAAGAAATAGGCAGAAATATAGTGTAGTTAATCTCTTCTTGGTTTTCTACCAATATTTGTAAAGAAAGATGGGCTTAAAAGTCAAGTTAGAATGCTATTTCATGTTTTGCATATTTTAAATATGCAAAGGATTACACTCATTAAGGAGTGTGATCAACTGACATTAAAAATAATAGACTTTGGAAAAAAGGATCGCTATGTCCATGTACTGCATTTAATAAAAAATGTTTATCATGCTTCCATCATACATGGTGTCTCTAACATAGAATTGAGTCCATTTCTACAATTTGATATAATGTGAAATTACATATGCCTATTTAATGCTACAGAATACATTGCAGTATCTCAAATAAGGCTGGTATTAAAATAAGGATTCAATTAAGCAGCAATTTACGGGAAAAAATAATTTTGGCCAATCATTTGGTCAAGATCATTTCTAGTATCTGGAAAACTTACACTGTATAAGTAGAAATAGAACATATTCTTCTGAAAGTATTGCTTTAAGTTTTTCCAAATGTTTTTAAGTGTTGTGTTGGTGACACAAAGTTCAAACAATGAATGAGAAAAGGTCCTTATTCTCCTCACGTCCCACCCCTCACCATCAACCTCATCCTAGTTCCATGACTTTTTAAACAAAAATGAAGTTTGTTACTTGGGAAGCATGATTATCTGTCTCTGAGAATTTGTTTTATAAATAAATGAATGTTAGGTCAATGAATTCACTCATTTTTATTATGAGCACTAAAGCATTATTCCTCCAAAACATACTATTTTTGGGCAACAGGATTAACCACTAAGCAGAATTCTTTCTCAAAATGCCATGTGTCTTTTTTACTTTGGGCACCTCAGATTTCTATTTAAGGCCCTGGGAGACTTTTTCCAGAGATTATCTTGTAGTTATCAGAAAGTCGTCTCTTTAAACCCATGTCCATATAAGGGAAGAAACCATTGCCATGATATTGAGTAACCTTTCTTCAGGTCTTTATTAATTATTCAGTGATCAAACTAGGATGAGCAAAGTCTAAATACAACCAAATAAAAATGAGTGATATGTAGGCGCAGCTTTTCTCAAATCCAAACCATCAGGAATCCATTATGTTAACATTTGTTACAAAGAATATCTCTGTTTCTGTAAGACTTTAGGTCAGGAATTTTGACTTACTATTGATCAGTAGAGGAATTTAAGGATGAGAATTACAAGAGCTATGTCAAAAAATTGAAAAGATAAAGGGAAGCAATATTTATAAGATATCTACTACACAACAGGTGTTGTGTTGGGCACTTAACCTATGTTGTGTAGTCTGCACCACAACCTGTGTGTTTGGGGATGATGATGATGATTTTATGATTTTATTTTATTTTATGAGTATGAAGAAGATTTTTAAAAAATCTTTTAAAACTTAGCTGACGCTACAAAGCAAATAAAAACCTCAAGATCATATTCTGAAGCTTAAACTGCATGAGTACCTACTTAAGCCAAACCACTTTGGTAAAATCTGGCTGATTTGCTGATGCCAGTTAGGGTGAATACTGTCTTCTCTCTTTCTGCCTCAGTGTTTTTTTTTTTTTTTTCCTCCCAGATCCACTCCCTATAATGACCTCTTCATTTGCCTTTCTTTTCCTGTCTTTCCTTTGCTCTAGCAAACATTGAAGATTGATCATCTTCCTTATCAGACACCTTCCATATCAGCTTAGTAGAAGCAACTTCACTAACAGGTGATGATGGTCAGCCTATTCACAACTTTTTCTACTGGATCTTTTTCCTCAAGTAAAGTCTATCAGTAGAAATCTGTCAGTCCAAAATTCTGGCTCTCTGTAAATGTTATATAAAATCATTATGATATGTTATAATCATTCAAGCTTCCCTCCAGAACTACCTCTCATTGTTTTTATTAATTTAACAAGTTTTTTTCTAGGAAATTTCCTCTGAGATGAGGAAACAAACTTTTGTAGTAAGTTACCCTATATTTTCAAAATCCAGATGAAGACATGTAGGTTAAGTGTTATAACCTGTCCCACAGTACACTTCTGCATATTTTGTTTCTGTGTGTGTGTGTGTGTGTGTGTGTGTGTGTAAACTTCCAGGCATATCTTACCACTCTAATATCTAACCATCCTCTATTTTCACTACTCTTGTATGAAAGAATTTTTAATATGCTTACAACATATTTCTTCAAGAAAAATAAGACTGCTTAAATGTAAAGTTCTCACTAAAATATCTTGGTCATTTGTTTGAGTATTCACTCATTCAAATGGCAAAGAAATTACTTCATTTGAAAATTATACAGGATATAGTGCTTTTCTCACAGACACATTTACTTTCTCTCATAATGCGTTTTTGTTGTTGTTCTTGTTGTTTGTCCAGGTCTATTTCCACAAACTATCCGAAATGGGACCTTATTAGCAAAATGACACCAAATAATATTCAAATAATAGTGGAAGGAGAGAGATGACCAGGACGCTTGACTTTTATTTTCAAACTTTGCTAAAACCACGTATATATTTTTACTTTTAATGTTGTCCTTTGGTCAAGAACATTTTGAAATTATATTAAATTGTATATTAAAAAACAGAATTATTTTGGGGAAACTCTCCCTGTGTAATTTTTATTTTTACTCTTCTCTGCTAATACACAGTTAGGAAAAATATTATGTAGCATGGTTACTATCAGTATTTCCGCCCTTTCTGGTGAGAAAAAATTTAAGTCTCACAAATAGCTTAAAGAAAAATAATAAACTCTTTTAAGAAAGTGAAATATGCTTTTAAGATACGCTTTCAGTTAATTTCTAATCTCGAAGGAGGCTTATTTGGTGGTTGTACCCTATAATTAGTGAGATCAGTAATCAAGACAACTGTGATTTATTTTACTAGGAGAGCTCAGAGACTGAAGACATCTGGCCTAGACCCGTCTGCTGATAAAATTCAAAATACACCTAAGTCTGCTTTGTTACATAATTCTCTTCAGAGGGATAGGAGGAGAGGTGATGTTCTCTGCATGAGGACAATTCTGCAGTGTCAGAATCAAATAATATTTGTTTTCTGACAGCAGAACGTTGCATCATATTTCTAAGGACAGTAAGCACTTGGGTGGACTGTCAATGAATACTAAACGCTAATTGATCTGATACATCCATATGTACATACACAAATACACATGGTGGCCTGTGATGGTTGAAAAAGTACCTTTTGCTTCCATTGAAAGATCTGTCACTTTTAGGTCAGAGAGGGATTTTGGAGGGGTAATTTCCCACAATAGAAAACTATGCTGACAATGGTTGTGTTTTAGGGTTGTTTGTTGTTTGGCTTGTTGATGATGCTTAGCCAAGGAGACACTTCCTTTCAGATCCTGTCTCCCAAACCCCAGGGCTCTGTTCTGGGCAGTTCAGCCTAATGGAATTAAGCCTGACACGTTTCAACTCTATTTCTTTATAAAATAAACATAAAACAATGGTTTCGATTTCTAATAAAACTCTGGAAGCATGTGGGACTCCAACTTTCCCTGTTCTTTACACATCTGTAAATAAAGCACATAAAAGGGGAGCACAACAGGATAAATCAACATAAATTTGAAATCCACTGCAGCATATTAAATGGCGCAGTCTCAGTCAAAGACAGGCTGACCCCACGGCTTCGTGCAGTTTGAAGCTAATTGTTTTCGTCAGGATGGGAACGTCTGGAAGTCCATGGCTGTATCCCACCAGTAAGGCTCCAGTAACTGAGCCGGCCCACAGAGAATGGACCCACTTTGTAGCGACACAGCGGGCTCAGACACCACCTATTCTGCTCTCCAAACTGTCATGCATAACAACTTTATTGTGCTAAATTGAACTTGAAAGCAACCAAAGGCTATGAGAAGGAGAGGCTATGAGAAAAGCGTGCTGTCAGCGCTGGCAAAGGCTGACCTGGAAAGTAGGCTCAGAGACAGGGGAATAAAAGACCAGGCCCCATGAACACAGCATATTGTTTCATTTTAAAGTATGATTCCCATACCAGAGAAAGTAGCAAATGTGATGTAAATTTATTTAAATAGATTCGACCGCTTAAAAGTTTGCCAGCCGCTCTTATCCAACTTTCCCAGCTCTCTGATTCGTTACTTACAGTGGGAATATAATGACATATAGTCATCATTGTAACAGCTTCTTTGCAGGGGCACAATGATGATTAATAGCCAGCAGCAAATTTTCACATGGACTCTGAAGCACTATGGCATTAAGCAGCCAAACAGTCCCAAATCCCCCTTTTCTGTTCCGCTGAAAAGTCCCCTCCTTGTACCTTGCAGATAGGAACAAAGCCTATCTTAATTCCAATCAGCTTTTCCTCATTCAAAGGGACCTTCTCTTTTTCATAATTGATTCATGTGCATTTTTTAGTGTTTCACTGAGCTGAAGCCACTTTTCTCCTTTCCTCTGTTCTGCCTCCACACCCGCACCCCTCTTTTTTTGAGTGGGAAAAGTAGTGGGAAACATTTCAACAACAACAATAACAACAATAAAAAACGATGTGTTTTTTCTTCCCCAAATATTTGCTAAATGCGTTTCTCAGTTAGTATTCATTTGTGTTGTACATTTAAAGGGTTTAAGACAAGAATTAACTCCTGGATTTCTTCCTCCTTGGAGATGGTTTTGGTTATAAAAAGTAGGAGCTCACTGAAATAACTCTGGTGGGAGCCCCTAAGGATGCCCTGTTTGGTTAGGGGAGTTTCAGGAGCTCTCCTTCCCACAAGAGACTCACAGTTGGAACACGGACAGAATCCCTTGTTCTGGACAGATTGTTTCTTCCCCCTCTGTGTTGGGAGCCGTTAAAAAATGAACAAGTAACCAAAGTGGAAGGCAGCAAATGAAAGCCTCCAAACCTGCTCTGTCCTTAGGTATCATTTTACCCCATAGTAATCTCACATTATAATTATTTACAGAAGTTGCTGTGCTACTTGTAGACTTGCTCTCTCCCATCGACACTTTTTACCTCCTGTGATAACGACAAAAATGACATCAGCCAGGGCTGTCTTGGATGGGGATTTCTACATGTAAACTCAGTTTTGTGTCTATGCCAGTATAATGACCACCAAGGCAGAATGTTAGTAGTTATGCTTTGTGTATTTGCTTACATTTCCTATAATTCTGCCCTCATCTGGATGAGGGGGAGTAGGGTGACCATATGCCCCTGTTTGCTTAGGACACACCTCATCTATGTCTCTTGTTCTCATGTAACTATTAGCCGTGCTCTCCTTTACTCTCAATTTGATTCAAGCACTTTGCAAAACCCATCCTTTTGGCTATTAAAACTGTCCAGCAAAAAGCTGGTCTCTTACCTAGGTGCCGTGGACTGATTTACCCTATTGCAGTTTAGGGGAAAGAATCTCACTTGAAAACCCTGCTGCTGATGTAGCAGCTCTGACTTTTGTCTCGCCCACTTTTAAGAGGTCAGCTAACCCTATACAGCTTCTTTGATATGTAGCAGAAAGGAGGTCATTTGCTGAAATGAAAGACACATTGCAAACCAGATTTTAAGTGTGACACTCTCCTTTAGCTAGGTCACGGTTCTCAGTGTGAACCAGAGCAACACAGTTCACTGGTCAGATAAAAATACTATGCCATGTTTTTGATAATGACCTTTCTCTTGCTTTGGTGTCTTCAAATGGTTAAATGAAGAATATGTCAAATTCATAGGAGGTATTCTGTTCATCATTCTCACTCTAGTGCTTATGTCTTCTCATAAGAAAAGTAACATGTGAAAGTGACATTGTATATCTATACTGTATTTTTCATCCAAAATCTCATACAGGGAAGTGTCTTCTAGTCTTTTGGTTGTAGAACCAGTGTCTCAGAGGGTGTTACAAATCCATATGGTAATCTTCCTAAAGGTTGGATTTTGCATTTGGATTTCAGAGTTAACAGAGAGATGTGTAATATCATCTGTGGGCAGAGAAATCCCTCCTGACTGGGCCACAGAGGACTTTCATATGTGTTGTTTATTTCTGAAAGTATGTGAAATAAATGGACTCCTGATATGCTGGTTTCGGAATAACTTTAGTAAGAACCTGAAATTTCTCACGTTCCATCAAACCAGAGCCCCTAGTCAAATACCAGAAGATATGCACATAAGAATTATGACTTTAAGTTTTTTTGTTTGTTTTTTGTTTTCACAGAAGCACGGTCCTTCTGTAAAACCATCATCCTCGGCTAGATTTTGGCCTATCCAGTCTTTTAAGTGTGTTTTCCTCCCCTTTTAGGTAATTCTTTCAGAAATGAAGTGAATGGAGTACATGAATGATGTTTTGTGATGTACTCTTATATCTTCATTTTCTCATAATTTTACCATTCTGAGGAAGTATAATTAAGAGTTTGATAAGAACCATCAGTTTTGTTTAGATTATGGTATTCAGTCTGGCTATGAAATTCCCGCATTCATAAAGGACTTTGTTTTTTGATGGCTAAGACAAAATTTGTAAATACAATTGCCTGTAGGACTCTCAGATAAGCTCCTTCTTCTTCCCTGAGGTTGATAAATTGCTAGGGACACACAGAAGGACACACTCTTCTCATCCTGTGTACTGGCACCATTTGAGGAACTAAAGGTCAGCGTGCCTCTTTAGAACTTTGATTTGAGATTATAATGCTGCCCCTTGCTTTGCTCTCCTTGTTTTAGAAGGTCATATAGCACTTTTCTTACAGTAGAAAAATCTCTTTATACAAAATATGTAAACTGAGGCCCGTTGTCTTTACACAACAGAGCTGACTTTTTTCCTACCCAGGCCTGATTCTTCCTGGATGCCTAAAATATTTACTTTATGTGCATACACTATCTTGAGTCTAATCCCAGGCCAGCTAAACAAATACATCATATCCAGGGTGATTATTTCTTTTTTTTTTAAATTATTTTTATTAACATATAATATATTATTTGCCCCAGGGGTACAGGTTTGTGAATTGTCAGGCTTACACACTTCACAGCACTCACCATAGCACATACCCTCCCCAATGTCCATAACCCAACACTCTCTCTCTCCCCCTACCCTCGGCGACCTTCAGTTTGTTTTGTAAGATTAAGAGTCTCTTATGGTTTGTCTCCCTCCCCATCCCATCTTGTTTCATTTTTTCCTTCCCTATCCCAGGGTGATTATTTCTTATAACCTGGCATGTACTTTTAGAAATACAAGTTCTCTCTCTCTTTTTTTTTAAAGATTTATTTATTGATTTGAGAGAGAGTGAGTGTGCATGCACACAAGGGACAGAGGGAAAGAGAGAGAGAAACCCAGGCTGACTGAGCACTGAGTGTGGAGCCCAACGTGGGGCTCAATCCTGCAACCCTGAGATCATGACCTGAACCAAACCAAGAATCAGATGCTTAACCTACTATACCACCCATGCACCCAAGAAATATAAGATCTCTTAATTGATTTCTATCTTGTTCTTTGATATAATCAAGCTTTTCAGTCTCTACTTTGCTTTTCCAAATTTCTCTTTCCTTCTTTTATTTGTTAATAAAACTGGCTTCTTTTCCTGGTTTCTTTTCCCATTATCATGGAAAAAAAGGCTCAGAGAGAGTGAGCATATCCCCATGATATGTCATAGTTGTTCTAAATTTTTCATCATAATTCTGTTCTCCTTTGCCAGGATTTGGATTAGAGATGGGCATGTGACTCACCACACTAAAGCATATCATAATCAAATTGCTCAAAACCAGTGGTAAGAAAAAAATTCTTAAAACAGGCAGAGAAAAAAGGCATTTTACATAGAGGAAGGAAGGTGAGGATGATAATAGTTTTCTCTTTGGAAGCAATGCATGAAAGAAAACAGCAAAGCAACATCTTTTCAGTTTGAAAGACAAAAAAAAAAAAATGGGAAGGAAAGAAGGAAGGAAGGTCTGTCAACCCAAAATTCTATACCCAACAAAAATAACTTTAAAAGATAAAGTTTTTCAGAGATACAAAATGACTCACAGACCCACACTACAAGATATGATAAATTACTTAAGGAAGAAAGAAAGGAAGACCACATGGAAATGAAAATGGCTATTTCATGAAGATTTTATTTTATATTATTTAATTTATTTTAAAGATAATTTAAACCTGGAAACTGACTGATAGATGCTATATAAAGAACTCTTAAAACTCAACAGTAAAAAGAAAAATTCTATTAGAAAATGTGCAAAAAATATAAATAGACATTCCATGGAAGAAGATCTAAAGATGGCAAACAGGCACATGAAAAGATGTTAACATCATTAAGGGAAAGGCAAATTAAAACCACAATGAGCACATCTATCAGAATGCCCCAAATTTAAAAAATAGTAATAGCATCAAATGCTGGCAAGGATACAGAGAAACTAGATCATCCATACACTGCTAGTGAGAATGTAAAATGGTACAGTGGCAGTTTTTAAAAAGCTAAACTTATCATAGGACCCAGCTATCATACACCTGGGCATTTATCCCAGAGTTATGAAAATGTACATCAAAACCTATATACACATGTTCATAATAGCTTTGTTTGTTAAACCCCAGATTGGAAATATCCCTAACATCTATAACATCTGAATGGATAAATGAATTCTGGAATATTCATACAAGGGAATAACTATTGTTATGCACAACATTGTTGTGAAGTATTGATATGTATAACAACGTGAATGAATCTCAAGGTGATTATGCTGAGGAAAATAAGCCAGACAAAGAGCACGTCTTGTAGGATTCAATGTATATAAAATTCAGAAAATGCAAACTAATCAACACTGACAGAAAGCAGATTACTAGTAGGTGCCTGGGACTGGAGGGGAAGAGATGGGAGGGGGGGATTGCCAAATGATATGAGAAATCTTGCAGTAGTGACGGATAAGTTCATTACATTGGTGGTGGTAATTATTTTATGGGTTTATGCATTTGTCAAAACAAAAATTCACTTCAGTTTATTGCATGTCAGTCATTCTTCATATTAAAAAAAAAGTGTAACAATAGAGGGAGAGTCTATTCCACTCCCCCTTTGAGACTACCTTAACTAAGTGAATATCTGAATATCATGGACTTGAAGTTGTGTGGTCTCTAAAATTAGGTAAGGAAAGGCCATGCAGCTTCTCCCAATTTATTTCAGGGTGCTCAACCTAAGGGATTTACTGAGCCATCATGTGGGAAATAAGGCTGCCCTGATTCCGCTGTGCTGGAGAGACCTCCTGGTGAGACCACATGGAGAGGAAGGACCTGAGACTAGAAACAGATAAAGAGCTCCTCAGGCAGCATCCCTCTGTCAAGCTATCTGAGCTGTGGCCATCATGTGCTTGCAGCTACAAGAGAGATCCCAAACCAGAACTATCCAGCCGAATGCTGAAACATAATAAAGGAGTGTTGTTAGTTTTTCTTGTTGTTTTTAAGTAAGCTCTGAGCTCAACATGGGGTTTGAACTCATGACCCTGAAATCAAGAGTCACATGCTCTACCGACTGAGCCAGCCAGGCCCCCCAGGAGTGTTGTCGCTTTACAACATTACATTTTGGTATGATTTGTTACACAGCAATAAATGACTAGAATGCTACCTATTCTATATTTTCCATGTTAATGGTATAACTTCCATTTTTTTCAGGAAAGACTGTCTTGTGTTAACAGATGGCTAAATGTGATTTGTGTTTCATACATTTTTACAACTTTCCATATAAATAAAAATTTGCACATCAGAAAGAATTATTTGTTATCATGTATGTCCTACTTTTGGTTTAGAATAAATAGAGAAACCTTATCTATGAATTAAGAGAACCATTGGTTTCAGTTGACACCACTCATATTTAGCTAACATCAGTTAATCAGTCAACAAACTACTGCGTGTTGGATTTTGATGAGAGTACAAAAGATATCTAGCTTGCCATGACTGCCAAGCATATATCACCTGGGTGGTGAAATAAAACCTTTTTGTGGTAGGATGTGGTAGAATGTCTTCATGGAAGAGGAAGAACTTGAACTATAAATGCTAAGTTATGAATATCAACGTTTGAATGATTTTTTTGAGTTACTTCATTTTGTCTCAAAGAAAAATTTATTGTGCATGATTAACCCATTAATATTAAGCATGAGGAAATATAACCTGAGAACCATTATTTGCTAGTCAAGCCATTTCCCTCCCACAATTTATTTACTTCCTTCAACTCAGGGTTAAACCTGAATGTATATTTTTCAAACACTTTGTCTGCTTTAATTTGAAATAATCTTAGCAATGGGACAGTTGTAATACAGCTAATGGATAAACAGGAGTGCTGTGTAATGGAATCATGTTGAGAGATGATATATTTGTTAGTAGCTAATTACATTATCTGTGTTAGATCTAGAGAACCATTTCCAATGTTTTTGCATTCAAAATCTATATAGTGGAATTATATAGTGGAAATATCTTTGCTTTGAGTCTAGTAAGCCGAGTGGTCTAGGGTTGTGCTGGAGCCTACCTGTTGTGACTTACATGGGCCAAATGTTATCACCTCTTTCCAACTCCAGCCAGAGTGGAAGTACTTATATTACAGAAATGGCAAAAGCTACATGTCAGGCCTCCCTCTACCCTGCCTGCTTCATCCCAGAACAGACTGTTAAAAATTTATCAGCACAACCCTGCTTAAACCTCCAAGTCTTTGGATACTAATCAATTTCAGTAGGTTTCTCAGAGTTGGAACTGGTTTGGAAAGGTGATGAACTATTTGTAGGCGAGGCCAATGCCAAATGAGAGATGGTAAGAAAGAGCTCCTGGGAAGGAAGAGAAGCAGGTAATCAGTATCAAGAAAGTATTTATCACAGATATGTGTGTGTGTATACACACACACACACACACACACACACACACACACACACATATATATATATATATATATATATATATATATATATATATATATTCTCTGTGGGACAAAAATGTGACTTCCTGACTTCTCCAAGAGAGGAAAGAGAGAAATAATGGCCAATGAGGTAGTGGGAGTTCTCACCACAATTAGTTCCAGAAGCATGACAGAGGCAAGCCTGAAGCTTCTGTATAGGAAAGATTGTAAGGATGAAAGAGAAGTTTGACCCTCAAGACCCTAAAGGCCTGTCTTGGGAGGTTGTAACACCAGGAAACGTACCAGGTAGTTTGATGTGAAGATAGAAGAATAAGTGTTAAATACTGAAGCTAAGAGTTGAAGGATATGGAATAAGATTCATTGTAACTAGGTGCTAGTCCATTTTTAATATTTCATTTTGTTTAAAACTTCTTTAAAATATGATGTGCATATTAATAAACATTAAGGTTTTTATGTCACTATTTTAGGGGGGAAAAGCAATTTTTAATAGAGAAAACTGGAAAAAAAAATATTTACTCTAAATCCTTAAATCACCCCTACGGTAGACCATAATGGGAGAAGCAGTACTCACCAGCTTGTGAGGTGTTATATACTGCCTATTAAGAAATTAGTGGCCTCAGGATTAAATCCAGCCCTACACAGGGTGGCATATGATGGAGAGAAAGAATTTAAGTTAGCATACTTGTAAAATTTGACATGCAATTTGAGAAACAAAACAAAACCTTTTGTGGGAGAATTAAACTTAAAGACAGTGAAGGATTTTGGAGACTTGTTGCTGTGTGAGACTTTCTTTAGGAAGGTGATGGAGATCGAGAATTTTAGAAACAGGTTTGAACCATGATCAGAGATAAGCATACGTCATAATCACCATATTTGCATGTTTAAAATGTAAAATACAGTGATTCCCTTGTATTGCTCTCCAATCCCTTTTTGAGTCCCCATTTATTTGTTTCAGGGTCCTACTTCAATAAATATATCTGTTGGACTATTAAAATCCATTCATCTTTACACTCTAAACAGGAACCATATCAGAAGATTATAAACCTTGACCCTGAAAGTATAAACAGTGGGGTGACATATGTACAAGAGTGAGTATGTGGTTTGCAAACCTTTACAAATAGTTTTCCAGTTGACAGGCCTAGTATACAGCATTAGTCTTCCATATCTCCTGCCTATTTCCACGTGGAGCTTCTCTGGGCTATTGCCTTCTGATACGTGTTACTTCCCTACACCTCTGCACTATTTCCTCTTCTCATTGGCATTTATAACTCCCAGGTTTGTATCGTTTATGGATTTCATTCATGTACCATTTACCTTTTTTTCCAAATAATTAAGCCCAAAATTACATTAGAGCTTGCTCAAGCTGCTTGCCACTTGGATAAATTATACATCATGGCTTCTCCAGTCAATCACCATCTAGCATTTTCAACATTCAGCAAGTCACTTAGCTTTATTAGTTGTATTCTGTGGCAGCCCTCAGGAGAATGAGGCTTACTCAGGGAATCACAATAAGGAAAACATACAGCAGTTGATTTTTGTTTTCTTTTAACATTTCAACTTGAATGTTTTTCCAGTGTCTTTTTTGTGAAAAAGAATATTACTATCCTCTTATCCTATACTGGTCAATACTATTATTTTAGAAATCAGTAAGATGGAAAATATTTTCACTTATATTTAGCTGAGGCTTAATAGATAAAAAGAAATATGGAGATCACTTTCTTATATACTGCATAACATTACATATTATGAACAGTTTAAGTTTTGAAATTCAGGCAGTTAGAGAGTAGTTCTATTAATTATGTTTAAGTTATTTTTTTCCCTTATTTGGGACTTGTCTAACTTTTAGTAAATATGGAGTATTTGTTCACTACTATATCCGCATTACCTAGTGCATTGTCTGACATGGTAGACACTCTGTAGATATTTACTGAATGAATATTAATAAAATTGACTTAAATATAATAAATAGATCATCCTTTGATGATAAATATTGGAATATAAATTTTATGAACCTAGAAGCCCTGTGTTGTATTTTCTGTTGACATCTACTACTTAGCAAAGTGCCTTGGCAATTAGTGTGTGTTCAGTGAATAGGTCTCAATATTCCAGTAGATAGCACACAAATAATGTGTCTGTTTATCGTAGTGTGAGCTCCCTAGAAATTTACATAGTTATCTGAATCACTGTGTTGTTTCTCCAAATATTCTAGTATATTCAGTATTTAAGGAAAGGTGAGTCACACATGTCCTCTGGCTTCAATACTTGACACACCTTCAACTGTGGAGTACCAGTGTTTAAAACCATAACTTCATAAATGCAAAGATTCTTATTACTCTTTTTTAGTTATTGCGTCCTCATTATAAAGCAATACATATTGTAGAAAATGTTGTTTTCTTATTATAGAAAATTTGTAAATAAAATCACTCAAGTTTTTTCCACTCCAAAATAGCCATTAAAGTTTTGATATCTAACCTTCCAAACATATATGTGATGTACATATTTATAGATATTATTACTATACTACATATAATTTTGACACTTGCTTATTCCCCATTAATTTAACATGAACATTTTCCAATGTTTTAAATATGGAATTATTTTAATGATCAGAATCATCTTTCCTTGAGTCATTGCATGGTTGATTTCTTCTTATTCTTCATGTCTCCCCTTTTTCATCTCCTCCTGAGTGAGGCTTCCTTGATTACCACCCCAAGTGGCCACAACTCCCCACCCCCAGCTTTTTTCTATCATGTGAAGCATGAAATGTGTCTTTATTCATTAATTTACTCCTACTGCCTAACCAGTGCCTGACACTTGATTAAATATTTTTGAAAAGAAATGAATAAATAAATGAAGGAAAGGATAAAGAAAATTCTGTTGATAAGTCCACCATAGTGAGTTAATGCCCCTATTCTTATATATTCGGTTATTTATATCCCTTTTGTTATTATAAGTATCACTTTGATGTATTTCTCTGGATAAATTTTTGTGCACATCTGTGATTTTTTTCTTAGTTTATGTTCCTAGAAGTAAAATTGCCAGGCTAAAGATAAGTAAATGTTAAGATTTTAAATAAGTATTACCAGAAACTTTGTGACAACTTACATGCTCATCAATGATATTTCAAATTGCCACTTTACTCAAGTCAGAAATAGATTTTTGTCATTTTAAAACAGTATTATTAGTTGAGAAATTTTATCCTATTTTAAATAAAATTTCTTTTTGACTGTTAGATACATCTAATATTATTTAAGCATGTAATTTTTTTCATATGCTTACTGGTCATTGTCGCCTCTTCTTTTCCTTTGGTTAATTGTTCCTATGCTTGCTAATTTAATATTTTGGATCTATCTATAAGTTCATTATATACTTAGAATTTGTTTAATTTCTTGATATTCATTTTGTAAATATTTTCTACAGTTCATGGTTTCTCTGTAACTTTTGTTCATTGTTTTAAAATTTCCATGTGACTAAACTTTAAGTCATATACAAAAAACGAGAGATAACACATTTATATACATTCATGTGTGCATCACACAACTCAACTGGGTACCCAGCAGGTACAACTGGATATAAGGGTCAGAAAGATCTCAGTAAGATCATTTTTCTCTTTTCTTGGCTTTTGTCCTCTTTTAGCTGTATTCATAGGCAGTTAATCAACCGGTGCCTAATCTTGTTTAACTTCCCTACACTCAATTCCTCTATTTTACCTCTTCCCAACTCCTGATTATGTTGAAGAACACCCCTACATTGTATCATTTAATCTGCAAATATTTCAAAGTATATCTCTAAAAAACAGAGACTGGGGGCGCCTGGGTGGCTCAGTGGGTTAAAGCCTCTGCCTTCGGCTCCGGTCATGATCCCAGGGTCCTGGGATCAAACCCTGCATCTGGCTCTCTGCTTGGCGGGGAGCCTGCTTCCTCCTCTCTCTCTGCCTGCTTGTGATCTCCGTCTGTCAAATAAATAAATAAAATCTTTAAAAATAATAATAATAAATTTAAAAAAAAACAGAGACTGTCTCTCCATTTTTTATACTTTTTATTGAAATATAGTTGACATATTTTTATTTTTTATTTAAAATTTTTAAAAAATTTATTTATTTTAGGGAGAAAAAGAGAGTGTGTAGGGGTTGGAAGGAGGGTAAGAAGAAGAGAGTCTTAAGCAGACTCCATGCTGAGCAAGGAGCCCAGTCCAGGGCTTGATCTCACAACCCTGAAACCAGGGCTCTGAGACCATGACCTTAGCTGAAACTAAGAGTCAGAGGCTTACCTGACTGCCCCACCCAAGTGCCCCTATATAGTTGACATATTTTCAGAAGACTTTTCCTTTCCCACATAGTCTTAAAACTAAAGTAATAGTTTAATATAAAACAGAAAAATTTCAATTTTAATATAACTTCCATCTTTTTCTTTAAGATTTTTGCTTTTGTTATTCTTAGAAAAAAACTTCCCTTACTTTATGATTTATAAAAATTCATGTAGCTTCCTCTAGGATTTTAATACATAGTCTTTGTAGAAAGTTTTGAAAATGCAGATGAATTATTTAAAAAAGGTGAATCTCATAATTCATGCATATCACTCTTAACATTACAGTGTAGAATATGTTCTGGAAATATTTTAAAATTTATTTATTTTTTATTTTTTAAAAAGATTTTAAAAAAAGATTTATTTTTTAAAAAGATTTAAAAGATTTTTTAAAAAGATTTTTTAAAAAGATTTAAAAAGATTTTAAAAAGATTTTTATTTTTTAAAAAGATTATTTTTTAAAAAGATTTTTATTTTTAAAAAAATAAAAAGATTTTATTTATTTATTTGACAGAGATCACAAGTAGGCAGAGAGGCAGGCGGAGGTGGGGGTGGAGGGGGAGGGGTGGGGAAGCAGGCTCCCTGCTGAGCAGAGAGCTCCATCCCAGGACCCTGGGATCATGACCTGAACCAAAAGCAGGGGCTTAACCCACTGAGCCACCCAGGCGCCCCTAAAATTTATTTATATAAAATTAAACCATATTATTTTGTAAACTGATAATTTATTATAATTGTCATTCCATGTCAATAAATACTGACTAACATTATTTTCTAAAGATGCATAATATTTAATTGTAAAACCATATCATAATTTCTTTTCCCAATGGCTTAATGCTGGATATTTAGATGGAGTAAAATTTTTTCACAATGTAAATCTTTAGTTAAAGTAATTAAACAAATATTGAATCCCCCGGTATGCCAGACACTGCATTTGGCACTGAAGATACAAAGATGATAAAACATACATACACAAACACAGTTTGTGTGTTGTGGCAGTTTCCTTTATGGCATAAAGGCTTATTAAAGTAGTCATGAATATTTTTGTCCAAATGTTTTTGCATCATTTTTAATGGTTTTCTTTGGATAAATTTCTAAAAATGAATTTTTTAAAAAAGTAATTTTATAAATACTGTTAAATTCTCCTACAAAATTATTTTGACATTTTACATTTTCACCTGCACTATATTAGTGTTAGTGTTAGGTATCATTGCTCTTTTCAACCTTTGGTAATCTGATGGGATGAAAAAAATGACTTGTCACTGTTGTTTTACTAATACTAGATATGAAAGTATTTCATTTATTACTAATGACATTAACTACTTGTTCATATGCTAACTGAACCTTTGTATGTCTTTTTTGGGGAATTACCTGTTCATGTTCTTTGCACATTTTTTCTTACTGAGATGTCTGCCTTCTTATTTTTTATAATTTTGTTTTTTCAGTTTAAACATTTATTACTTCACAATAACAGTTACTTATAGAGGTTATACATGTAAAACCACTAAAATCTTTTGGCTAACTAAAGTCTACCTGTAATAATGATACCAATGCAATTTGGAGACTTTTCTAAATTGCATAACAGTGTCTACATAAATATCTTTATACTGGAAGATTTAATTGAAGGCACCAATCCATGCAAAGACGACATTCTTTAGAGGTAAATGTAAAACAATTATAGTTTTGTGTTGAAAGAAGAAATGGTGGTTGTAGAGTTGGCAATGGATTATAGAGTGTTCTGGTTTAAAAATGGTAGTATCAGCAATATTGATAAAAAGTCATTGCCATCTGCCAGCTGTCATATTATACAAAGTGATGTTGAGAACTAAGAATAATTCTTAATGTGTGTAACAAAAGTCGACAATGCAATTAGCACCCTTGTGGGCAATCTCAAGAGAAAAGCTCAAGGATTGAATTATTGTGGATATAAAATACATTTTCACCTGTGACACAAATTGGTATAGAAACATAGACTTCCTTAGACGCGCTCTACTTGATGAGTAGGGAACTGATTTCAATTTCTAGGACCATTAATCTTTTACCTTTTATGGGTAGTAAATTATCTTTAAATTAAAACAAACAAACAGTATAACCTGTCAGACTATATCTCAGAATAAACACAGGCTGCCAACAACTTGTAATTAGGACCTCTAACCTGATCTACTTAAATGGCTTTGACAAGTAGAAGACCATAAAACCAATTTTCATTTTCAAAGAGGAAAATAACTTTTAATCAAAAATTTGAAAAAAATGACATACTTTCAAAATTTTTTCTACAAATAGTATATCACATGGAATTTGACCACATCTTTGTACATAAGCTGAGTGGTTATCTCTTGTGTTTATGTCACATTTTTGTTGCATTTCTCTTTTTTTGTTTGTTTTAGTATCTCATTCCCAAGTTAAGAGTAGTAGTTTGAAGGTGGAAGTGCTAACATTTTCAGCACATGTGGGGTCAGTAACACCACATTTTAACCCATATTAATTGTCAACTTGAATGAGTGATGTCTTGAGAATGTTCTGCTGTCCCCTACCCAGCATGATCTGGTGGAAAGCGCCTTTAACCTATGGGAAGCCACCAATCACACAATTGCTAGCCTGAAGGATTGGCAGAAATCATTTCAGGTGTGGAAAACCTAGTAGATTTAGTATTGTTGTTGTTCTGATCATTTGCATTGGATAGAGGGAGGCCATTTAAATTTTTCCTGTGCTGTCATTTAAAAACATTAAGGAAATAAACAAAGGCTATGGAAAGGAGTCAGTTAAGATCATTTAGGTAGCGTGTGATGGGATGGAAAACCTGCCTTGAGCCCGAGTCACATGATACAAAATTCCAGAATTATTCTGGCTGCAGATATAACTGGATATAAGGATCAAAAAGATCTCATTAAGATCCTATTTCTCTTTCCTTAGGTTTTGTCCTTTCTTAGCTGTATTCATAGGTGGTGTGTACCCTATTTCCTTTCAAACTCTTAACCTTTGGCTTAATTCTGATGTCCATTACTGAATCAACATTGTAGTTAGAGAAATTTTTTTTTTTAAGATTTTTAAAATTTACTTATTTGATGGGGGGATAGAGCACACATGGGGAGAGGGACAGTGGAGAAGAGGAAGAAAGAGAAGATCTGGAGCAGATTCTGCGCTGAGCCCACAGCCTGACCCAGGGTTCCATCTTACCCCCTGAGACCATGACCTGAGCCAAAACCAAGATTTTTTTTTTTTTTTCCAAAACCAAGATTTGGACACTTAACCAGCTATGCCACCCAGGTGCCTCTTGGGTAGGGAAATCCTTGACTGCACCTGGGCTATGGGCCCTAGTCACAGAATCAGAGTGGCAAAACTCCTTCTAGGCCACATGGAACCAGAGAAGAGGAGGGGAAAATATTCCAATAAGTGGATGTCGAAGGAAAGGGGAATCGATGTTGTGGAGACAAACCACAACACTATAGTCTGGAATGTAGATTTTTCTGTCCTTGGGTTCTTATTCTTTTGTTTTAAGGGTACTCCCCAGACAAGTAACCATAGCCATCAGAATAAATTTAGGTAAGCTTTCGAGTCACACACCCACAGAGAAGGAGTCAGAGATACAGTTCCAACACTGAAAGATGAGTAAGAGATGTAAACATCTAGAAAGAATTTCATGTATATTGATGATGTTGCCTAGCTCACCTTAATACTCACCAATAAAATTTGTAAAATTTTTCGTGCCCAATAATTTTGGTGAGATACTTCACTTTTCTGAGAGAGTAGTGGAACTATCTTGATTGGGCATGAATATTGTTATTTTGCACGATCACCTTCAATCAGTTAGCTAGGAAAACTGCAGATTTTGTTTGTGTATTGAGGGAGGATAAAAGGAATAAGTGAGAGGAGGTTTTTCATTTTCTAAAGAATACTCAATTGTAGGTGTAGGATTACTTTTTAAACCGCTATATAGTTTATAAAAGAAATACCAAAAAGATTTACTCTATCCTCTTTAAACTTTAATAGGACACCCTCAAGATTTATCAGTTTCTTACAAAATAGGGAATGGCATTCTAAAAAATAGATGACCTCTGACCAAGAAATACTGCAGTCACACGCGTTACCTGCAAGGTGGTCTGGAATGGCCAAATATCTTTGTACTTATATTTCAGAACTCTTTCAACCCCCTACTTGCTACTACTGATTAAGATTTCTCATTTTCATGGAATTTTTCAGGATAAGAGTTGCAAGATTTTAGATGCCCAAAACAGAATGTTTACTCTGTGCAAGAGAAGTCAACTCGGCTTACAGTAGTGCAGTAGAAAATTTAGGCTGTTTCTGCTATGATTATTTCTATTCTTAGTGATAATTGAGGAGGAAAAAAAAAAACAAGTAGTTAAAGGAGGACCGTTCTTTGAAAACTAATCCTTTTAAAAAAGGACTTGGGATTTTAGCATTGTTTCCTAGGCCACAAAGAGCTCTGGGTGGGTAAACTGGGTATGTATGCATTCCTGGAGAACTGAGAGAGGAAATGGAAAGACTATCAAATGGAAACAGAGTTAGAGCCCTTCTACATTAGTATTGAATATAAAATGATTATTCCAGATCACCAAAAATAATTGTTTTGACTACTCATTGCACCAAAGCTGTAACAAAAGTTAAAAATCACACTTCAAACTGATTTTTGCTATCCAGCAGAAATGTGTTACATCCTTTAAAGAGAAACTCAAGAGAATCTTTGTGGAGACCAGAAGAGGTTTTGTAATGCTTCAGATATGTCACACAATTGCAAGTGTTACCTTAGTAGTTATTTTTGTTTATTTTTAGCAAAATCATGGTAGATGTAGTGAATAATCAGTGCTCTAACCCATCTTTTATTCTTTTCTAGGATAATGTTATGTACTTTTTGGATTGTCAATAACATTTATAATGGACTCATTTTAATTACTAATTCTGAGGACTCCATCATGGAGTTGGTTAGTGTAGTTTTCTGCAAATTGTTGTCCTGACCAGTGGAAAAGCAAGCACAAATGTAAAAATATATTTCCTCCTCCTCCTCTTCCCCCTTCTCTTCTTCCTCCTCTTCCATTTTCTCCTCCTCCTCCTCCTCCTCCTTCTCCTTGCTTATGACTCAAGAAATACTTTATGGCATCTTTTCATTTTAAGGACATGGCATAATTTGGGACCTTAGGTGAAGAAGGAAAAAAAAAAACTTGGAGGAAAAGTGGGGGAGAATACAGGTTAGAAGCTAGACAAACAGATGGTGATCTCAGCTCTGCCATTTGGTAACTTTGGGTAACAACTCTTTTTGTCATTGGTTTGCTCATCCTGGAGAGCACACTGGTTATGTCTAATTGAAAGAGTGGAGAGGGAATTAAACATGCTAGGCTATGTGAAGTGCCTAGAGTAATCACTGGTCGGTCATTGCCAATGAATAAATACTAATAAATAATAAATATTATTTATATTTTTTATCATAATACTTATTTTTATTAAATATTTACTCAGAAACTGAACAAAACTTTGTTTAATCATGCCAAAAGACACTCAATATAAAATTCATATACAATATGTAATGTAGTCTGAATATATGATGGTTCATACACTATGTAGACATTTATTTCTTACTCATGTAAGTTACAAATAGGTTTTCCTCTTGATAGGCTAGGTTACTCAGGGATCTGGACACCTTTCATCTCTTGGGCTCCTCCATTCTCAAGATAGACTTTTGAGGATGTCTTGCTTATTTATATAAATGCAGCATAATGAAAAAAACATGGAAGAAGGTACTTGAAAGATTACCGTGGGCCTTATCTGGAAGGGCAATCCACCAAACACATTTCACCAGCTAGAACCCCATCAACATGGTTGTATCTAAATGCAAGGCAAGATCAGGAATGGAGTCCAAGTGCATGCCCAAAAAGAAGGTGAGGTGTGTTTAAGGAACAGTCAACCAGTCTCTGCCACATCACGATGTTAACAATAAAAAGGTTAATATGAACAAAATACAACAGATGTATATCACAAATAATTGAACACATTGAAATACTATTATATATGTAAATCTTATAGTAGGTTGTATATACAATTGGGCTGGCAAAAAAGAGATGAATGTATCTTTAAAATAATTAAATATTAATGGAGTATTTGAGAGGTTTGTAGAAGGGGAGTGCAGATAAGATGTGTAGATTAGATAGGAAGATGCTGCTGCAATCTGGAGAGTAGCCTGGGATTATTCAAGTGTTAGGATATCCATCTAAAAATGACCCCTAGAGCTGTGTGCCTGGACAAGTGAAAATTCACAGCCTCCACCTCAGTATCATCATGCAGTGTTGGAAATGTTATTGTATATAGGACTGCTTTTGGTATTTGCTTCAAGCCCCAGAGGGTTAGCATAGAGGTGAGACAAGGCCTAAAAACAGAAATTTCTGGAGGGAAGTCTAAAGAATTTAGACTTGGGAATTTCTGGAGGGAAGTCTAAAGAATTTAGACTTGGGTTGTTTGGGCAGAACCAATGCAATAGTGTATTGATTTGTAGGTTGAGGGAAGGAACTCAGTTCCCCCTGGACTTCCTCATATTCCCAACGCCAGTTAGAACCTACTAAGAAAATTTATTCAACATGAAAATTTTTAAATGACCAAATTTCCTATTCAGATTGTAATGGAAAGAACAAAGAAATGCGGGTGCCTGGGTGGCTCAGTGGTTTAAGCCTCTGCCCTCAGCTCAGGTCATGGTCCCAGCGTCCTGGGATCAAGCCCCGCATCAGGCTCTCTGCTCGGCGGGGAGCCTGCTTCCCTTCCTCTCTCTCTGCCTGCCTCTCTGCCTACTTGTGATCTCTGTCTGTCAGATAAATAAATAAAATCTTAAAAAAAAAAAAAAGAAATGAGGAGAGACTAAAATAGTGTTTTTACAGACTGACGAGGCAAAGGCTAAGGGATTATATGGCTGAAGCTCACACAGTCATAAAGAATATAAAGTAAATATAGACTGTACACTGAATCCAAACATGTGACAGATAGGTGGAAACTCTTAAAGCTGGAACCAGATAGGTTTAAGTCTGATAAAGGTAATACCTGTACACCTTCTTTCCTGATTATTTTGAGAAGGTGCCTAAGTTTTGGGGCATAGTGATATGTTCCCGTTTTCTACCTGTATATGAATGTCTCTGTTTTATGCTCAGAGGACAAACAGAATTGTGATTTGTATTTTCCAATTAGCATGGATGATTTAATATACTTGGACAATTAGATAGATTTCTTTGGGAATTTAGGAGTATACCAGCCTGTTGATGTACTTCTCCACACTATGCTCAGTCATTTGGAGAGGCACTGCACACTACATAAAATACTTCCAATAGCTGCTGACTTCCAGAGCTAATCCTTTTTAAGTTCCTGCTCTGTCCTTCTGATTATGCCAAGAAGTTCTCAGTTTGGTGTTCATCTGTCTTTAACACCTAACACTTGCTAACTTTCTTTTTAATAGAGAATAGGAGTTCAGTAAACAACTGAATCTATGATAGCCTGGTATATGTTTGACTAGCCTTAAAGGGAGAACAGGAGTCAACTGAACTCATGTGAGAGAATCTGGAATCCACAAATCAAAGATGTTTCCTATGTTAGTTTACTCAAAAGGTAGTGGTTACATGGAAATTTTATATCATGAAAACCTAAAATATAGGCTTCCAGAAAGGTTAATCTGAATTCACACATGTCAGAAAAATATCAAGAAGTCTCCGAGTGTATCCCTAACCTTTTGAGTTTCACATGATAGAAGACCACTATCACATGACATTCCCCTGTATGCTCCTAGAAGAGACAGAATATTGGATGGACCATAGTTCAGACCCACTAGACTAATTCTTGTGCTTTTAAGTAAAATCCTCTGTTTCTTTGAAAAGACCTCTTTTAAATTGCAGATGAAGCTGGTCTGGGGAAAGGTGTCCCTAAAGAGAAAGTAGCGCAAGTGCCCATGTTAGTACTATCTTACTGTGTGCACAGGATAAACCTAATGCAGATTGAACTAATCTAAAGTTCAACATCTGTTTCATTCAAAGTGGAACATTTGAAATTCAATGCAAAGGAGGACTTTCAAGCCTGGCTTTTATTCTGAACAACTAATTGCAGTCGTTAGTTTTCAGTTTTTGAGTCCATAAAGACCCTTAGCTAGTCTCAATAAAAGTCCCATAAAGTAGCATTACAATTTGATGAATGTTTTATAGGTTTCATTCTGTTTTAAAAAAGAACCATTGTATAAAATTTTATAAATTTTTGAATTTAGCAATATTGGATATTAGCAATATTAAATACCATGGTTAAGAGCCTATATTCTGGAGCTGGACAGACTTGAGGTACAATTTCACATTTGCTACTTTGTGACTTTGGGCAAGTTATCTAGCCTTTCTAAGTTCTAAATTCTTTTTTCTCCCTCTAAAGTAGGGATATAAATAATAACTATCACCAAGGTAGCATTAACGAACTAATATTTATCAGTTAAACAAAATAATTTTAGTAAACTCTTTTTTTTAAAGATTTTATTTATTTATTTGACAGACAGAGACCACAAGTAGGCAGAGAGGCAGGCACAAAGAGAGAGGGGGAAGCAGGCTCCCTGCCAAGCAGAGAGCCCAATGCGGGGCTTGATCCCAGGACCCTGGGCTCATGACCTGAGCGTAAGGCAGAGGCTTAACCCACTGAGCCACCCAGGCACCCTAATTGAATCAAGCTCTTAACACAATACCCGACAAAGAGTAAGCGTCAAGCATATTAACTATAATTAATGACCATCATAGTAGCAGTTTTATTCGGCGTTGATCTTTTGATTTAATAGCTTTATTTATTGAACACAAACAGGTTAAATGCATGTTTAAAAACTATCTCTTGACGTTTTACAAACATGCAGAGGTTTGGCGCAACGAAAATAAGAGTAAAAAAGTAAAAGTAAAAATTATTTTTTCTGGAAATTTTGATTTTTTGACATAATAAAATGACATTATAAAGTATGTCCATCATAGTCATTTACTCACACTTTCTCTGACACCCTCTTTAACTACCTCTGCCCTGGGCTGTGTTCCCTTAAGGTGATAGAATGTTTAGAACTGGAGGGCAAGAGCTGCAGACATCTCTAGGACATCCCCATTTACCCTACCACCTTTTATAAGGAGAAAACTAAAGCCCAGAAGTAGATCATTGGTTTGTGCAAGTTCAACCGAGTCTGAATTTAAACTCTACTTCTCACACCCATTCCATTGCATCATGCTGGTCCTCAAAACTGAGAGGGCTCAGTATTTTTAATAATCACTATGGCCCATTTAAGAAAGGAAGATGACCTTGAAGGAAAATGCTGTAAATGATAAAGACACAGGAGAATATTTTGTTTTTTTACAATCAGCTAAACTTTGGGTTTTTTATTTTTTTTTTTAAGATTTTATTTATTTATTTATTTATTTATTTGTCAGATAGAGAGAGAGAGAGTGCACAAGCAGGCAGAGTGGCAGGCGGAGGCAGAGAGAGAAGCAGGGTCCCCACTGAGCAAGGAGCCCGAAGCGGGACTCGATCCCAGCACTCTGGGATCATGACCTGAGCCGAGGCAGCAGCTTAACCGACTGAGCCACCCACGCATCTGTACAATCAGTTAAACTTTGTAAGCAGTGCTCCTAAGGTCATATCCAGAAGATATTATATATAAATTATAATATGTTATTTATATTAATTATTAATTTATATAAAATTAATTATATTAATTATTAATTATTATTAATATAAAATTAATAGCACACTAGTATTATTAATATTATTGATATTTATATTAATTATGACATTTTAACATTAATTTATTTGTATAGTTTCCTTTCTAGGTAAAGAATTACTGTAGTGTTACCAAAGAACACACCATTTTAATGAAATTTCCAGATAGTATTTAGTTGGGGAAAAAAAATTCTAAAGATGGCTTGCTAAACCTTAAAGAAATAGCCAGCTCAGACCCTAAATTGTGTGGAAAAAGTCTTGTTCTATAATTCTATGATGCTGGGATTAGGCAAGCAGCTGATGGCTTGATCAGACTAGGGCTAACCTGCAAACTGCTGACTTCCTGGATGTGAGCCAAAGGTTGCCCTTGGGGTTGAGATAAGCCAGTTAATCTCCTGACTGAAACAACTAGTCTAGACTTTGAATTGCTCTTGCCCGGTACTTGTCAGGGATACTATGGATTGACTACATTCTAATTTTGCTCACTATGTAGTCCTAGAATTCTGAGGGTGTCTTGGGCAAGAGAATGGTATAGTTGCTGTAACTTGACTAATTTAGCTGCCGAAAGAAGGTTATATAAGGTAGAGTGTTGGGTTTACATAATTTTTTTTAGATCAGTTCCCAGTCTCTAATGGAGAGAAAACAGCTGTATAATAGGTCTAGCTTGTTTTATTCATGTGTAAGGATGTAATAAGGAATCTGTAAGCTGGTATTAGCTGTGCTTCTGATCCTCTGAGAGGTTCTTCTGGCTGTGAGAATCCTTGAAAGTTGTTGAGAGAGTCATTTGGGACTACTGTATGCTGATGACTTTGAAATGGAAGATACATACAAAATGAAAAGAAGACTTTCTAAAGAGCCAGAATAAAATAAAGGCAGTCACTGGACATTAAGCAGAAATTTGGCACAAAATTCTACCATTACCTGATATTTTGATATAAGAAATGCTAAAACTGATTGAGCAGTGAAATGGGTATCGCACAGGCCTGGAAGTCTTCCAAGCGACCATCTTCAGCCCAGAGGGCATTGAAGGCTCCAACTTTCAGTTGGGTCATACTTCATTTTAATATTTGTCCCATATCCATTCAGTAATAGTCCCTATTTCATTTAAGGTATTTTGGGTTAAAAATATAAATAAAATCATTCCTTCCTTTAATAACTTTATATTCCAGTAAAGATGGTCACATCAAATAAGAATATCATCAAGAAAAAGTGAACAACCATCATTACATAGTTACTTGGAGATTGAGCTGCAGCTGGAATGACTGAAGAATTCAGACCTGTTTATAAATCTGTTTCCCTTCATTTTCTTACCTTATTGTAATTCTCAAACTTATTCTTCTCAAACTCATCTCTACCTATAGCTACTGCTTGTGTTTTGTGGACCGTAACGGTTTTCTCTTTAGCCTCATTCTCGCCCATCCTCTGCTAGCTAAATGTATAATGAATAAATTTTACAAAAATGTCAGTATAATCTTTGTGAAGAACCTAAAGTCTTATCATCTTTGGATGTAATCCACATGAGTTGGCTTTACCATATTCCACCCAGCACCGACTTGAATTCTTGGAGTTCTCTTAGATTCTTTCATTTCCCTCAACTCCACATCTAATTGGCCTCTAAGTTTAGTTGTTTCTACCCCCTCTTGACTCATTCTGTGCTACAGGTTAGTTTCTGGGATGCAGATTCTGCTTCAAATCAACATCTGGAAGGAAGGGAAAGGAAGTAGGATTTGGTAGAGGGTAAAGGTAAGGCAGGCACTATAGCCTCAGCCGTAAAAATCTTGGGGACTAAAACGACTTCTGAATTGTCCCACCTTGTATAGAAATGACAGAGCCTTCATCCTTGAAGATCTTCATGTCCATTCTACTTGCCTTTCTGTTTCTTTTACAACCTCCTTATTTTAGGTTTTCAGAACTTTGAACTTTTCTAGAAATTTTGTAACTGTTCCCCTTCCCTCTTCTATATAACCTCCCCTTCCGCATAGGACAAATTCTTGTCACTCCACTGATTAAAATCTACCAGTAACTGCTCATCTGCTGCAGGATAAAGTCTTGACTTCATAGCATGACTTTCAAAGACCTTATGAGTGTAGAGCTTTCTACTTTTTCAGACTCATTACTTTACAACTGCTCCTGGACCAATTCTAGGTGCCAGCAAAATGGAGCTCCCTGCAGTTCCTTAAATTTACCCCGTTTACCTTGTGTCTCTGCCATTTTATTCCGAAAGAAAGCCCTTTTTGTACCTTAGCTGTCTGCTGAATTCATCCTAATCATTCTTCAAAAAGTCAACTCAAGTCAGTTTCCTTAAAATGCCTTCCCTAACATTTCTAGTCAAAATCAACATGGAGGTACCGATGAAGGCTTTGTTGTCTCCTAAGGTACAGGTTTGGGAGCTATTTGGTGAAGGCTTGAAGCTGTAATTTGTGAGAATTACCCTTAGTACTAGAGGTATAACAGACAATAAATCAAACTTCATTTTAGTCATGATCCTGGGAACCCATAGTGTCAAAAGTTTCTTCCACTAGTAACCATGAATTATCAAGACATACCCAAGGATCTAGTTAAGGAATTTATTTTGTGACTGCATTGAAAACAAATTCCCCAAATAGCCCCAACCTTGCTGTGCTTTGACCTGTATACTCCTTACAACGTAGGAGAGTGAAGAAACAGTGGAAGAGAATGTTGTAATCTCGCTTGGATTAATCTTAGTGAGGGCCACTAGTTGCAAAACAGTTGTACCCATCATGGTTGGGGGCGTGCCCATGTGAAAAGAGCATCTGACTCAAGCAGGGCCAAGGAGGGTCCTCCCCCAGGATATCTTATGCCTGCATCACCATGCCTTCCCACACGGTAAAGCCATGGGAGAAGGGTTGATTGTGGTCCACGCCATGTCTTCCATAGTGCGCAAACATGTCTGCAGTAAGGATCAATAAAGCTACACTATAGGGAGATGAAAGAAAAGGACCAGTGAAGGGGGAAGCCTGATAGTTCCAGTGGGTGGTTCCAACTGTCCCCAAGGCCCTGCCCCTCCTGAGGGTAGATAAATTTGGATTATCATAAATTGCATTTCAAAGAGCCAGTGAGGAACCCTAGCAAATAAGGATGGATGCAGTGTTCTATTCTCTTGAGATTCTTGCGTTCTGAAGTGCAAAGTTGGGTCAGAGTTAGGTCCGCTCAGGGGCCGGAACTTGAATCTCTGTGGCCTTCAGAGAAATAGGTGGAATGAAACAGCTCTGGTGGTTCATCCTTTTGCAGAATGGTGGGGCCCGAAGAACTAGAAGCGAGAGCTCATGTGTACTTGCCGTCAGTTGAACATGTCTTTTCTTGAAAAGTAAGGGCAAAAACTGGGGGAAAGTTATGAAAAGAGAAAATATTTTGAGATTTTTAAAGCCCCCGTTATTTTATAGTTGTGGGACTTGGGTTTAATTTGAATCCGTAAACTCAGAGGGCATCTGTAGGCATTTAGAAAAAGATGGTTAATTTGCAGCAGATACTAGCTTTTGTGCAAAGGCAGAGAGATGTACTGTAACATATGATGCAGATCACTTTAGAGTAATTGAACCATGGCTTTTGCATGCTTTCGATCCGAAGCTTATCTCTATCTGAAGCCTGTAGAAAGTCTTTTCCCATTTACATAACAGGGCAAGAGATTATTACAACTAAAATTAGATCCACGAATTGCTATGCACAGTGCTTTGTAGCATAATCAAATTATGATAAAATAGCCTTTATTTCTTTATTGCTGTATAATATAGTTAGGTTTTTTAGTAATTTGTTTAGAAGTAAAGGAGTGGAAGTACTATCTTATTATACTAAAGCATCAAGGATTTTTGGCCAAATTGACAACCTTGCTTGATTGTTTTTTAGAGATTCTTATTCGGAGAATGGGAAGGATCCTGATAAGGTCTAATTTGTTTTCCTGTCTTTGCCCCTGCCCCTGCCTTTTTAAAAAATATGGGCCACTGCCCATGATTTCTTCCTGCTCACCCTTATCACTTAACCTGATAATACCATCCCCAGAATGTGGTTCCTGTTCATTTGATATTGCCAGATAAAATCAAAAGTCTTATGCTTTCCCAGCACTGAAGAGTCTTGAGCTGTTTTCTCCCAGATTCTGAACAGGGCAAATCACAAGAACCTTGACATTGGTTAAATCATTCTTGTATAGATATAAATATGGGGGGGGTAGGAAAAACAACCAAATTGTTGAGAAGATAAATGAGGAGGTAGGAGAGAGGGGAAAGTGGACACGAAGACTGAATAACGGAAAAAAAAATGACGGACGGAAGAGAAGAGGAAACACTTACAAGAATATGGGTATGAGGGAAAAGGAAGATAGAGAGACAGCAAAATAGAACCCAATGGAATCCTGTAACACGGTGTAAGAGCAGATTTCCATACCATTTCGAGGCACTGAAAGTTTCCTGATGGCTCTATTCAGCAGAACCCCCTCCCCCACCCTGTTCCATATTACCGTTAATGCTAAAGGTAGCAGTAGCTGCAGAGGTGGCATTTTCTTCTAATTTAATTTTCAGTTACTGAACTCAGTTACTGACTCTTTACAGCCTGAGGGAAGACGAGCCTTTGTTAAAGCCGTGGCCGTTAACTTTCACTTTTCTTTTCAACCTCATTAGATTTCCCGAGGTTTAGTTCTAGACCTAAAGCACTGCACTGTGGCTAAACTATGTAAAATAACATTTTTGGTGAAAAGCAACACCTGCAAAAATGTCACACAAATTTCAAGTTCCGTTGTATCCAGTGATGTCACCAAATGAAATCCTAGTACAGAAAATGCAAGTAATAGGGTATTAAATTTGTCACAGCCTATGACTGCCTTCATGGCATCCCGTGGTGCAGTGATGAACCAGAAAGCCTTCTTGTCGGGTGGCACCTTTATATGTGTGCTCAGTGGGTAGCACAGCCATGCAGACGTTAGGCTCATTGAGGCAGGATTTGAAAGGAGGCTGCTAATCTCCCTTAGTCCATACTGGGTGTCAGAATTTTGATTGAATCAGTGCAGGATGAGCCATTTCCCATGTAGAGGGATTTGTTACAAAAATGGCATTTGTTTGAATCCTTGTTACTAAAATGGCATTTTTTGATTCCATGATGAAACTTTGGAATGAGAACTGTGGATGACTGGACAATAATATAAGTGATCTAGAAAGATTATATGATGCTTCTGTGATCTGTCTCTACTTACATGTCTTTCAGAGCAGTGTTTCCTGCTGGCGCAAAGTGTGGACCCCAGGTTGCTGCCCTGTCCCAGATGGGAAGGCACAACCAGGAAGGTTTTATTGCCTTAGGACTCACTTTGCCATGTATAGAGTCTCTGTGCCCTGGTCTTTGTGACAAGTTGTTTTCTCTCCTCTTGTGGTTATATTCTGTCCTTGATGGACTATAGATATTCTAAAGCCATGTCCGTGAGAAAAGTCCCTCCTTTGAGGAGCATAAATCTAAAGGGATCCACGTTCTGCTCCCGTGCTATGGGGCTGCATGTGTAACACCACTGACCTTCCTCTCAGCAGAAGACACTCGGGGTGAACTGCAGGCAACTTCTTGTCCTACATCATGTACCCTTGCTTTACTTGAGATGCCAGCTATGTAAGATTCATTCTAAACAACACTTAATGATATAAAAGTTACTAACAAAAAACTTGGCTTGATAGATGGCTAAAACATTTTCTATTTTATTCTTAATTAGAGAAGTGATGAAATAAAGTGAGATCTATTTGATAGTAGGAAATGTACCAAATTTCATTTGGGCTTGTGCTAGAGTAGTATTTTACAAGCTTTAAAAAAATACACAGTAAGAAATACATTTTATGTCATGACCCATTTATTGCAATGTATACAGTTCTTGCTAAGAAATCATGTGATGTGTTTTGACTGTTTCACATCTGGCCTGTTGTATTTATTTCATTTAAAAATACTAGTTAGAACCCACTACATTTATTTCATTGCCCACCAATGGGTAGTGACTATTTGTAAACAACTTTCCTAGAAGTTTGAGGAAAATAAGCAAAAAGGATAAGAAGAAAGTTTAACTTAATGGAAATTAAGTAGTCAACATGTGGGTATAAATTCTAAACACACAATAGGTGTTTTGCGCTTGTTATTTTTAAGTATTGAATTTAATTGCTGGTTATTATTTTTAATGATCTTGATGGTAACTTGTTACACTGACCTCCATATGAGCTTTCAAACCAGTTTATATGTAAACAGCATTAATACTCTTTATGGCTATTATCTTATTTAACCTTAAAAATAACACTAGAAGAGAAATTGTTTATCATACAATGCTGAGGTTAAGAGTTAGGAAATTTACTCCAGGTAATGTTAGAGTTAGTAAATAGTCCAGCAGAATTCTCCCTAAGTGCTGTGACTTCCTTCCTGCACACAGGTCCATAGCTGGTGGTGGGGGTGTGCTGGTGGGAGGGTTATCAGAATTACCTGGGAGGCTCTTTCCATCTATACCTTCTACCTCCCTCCCATACCCAACTTGGGTGCTGCTTAGACTAAAGGAAAAGAAAAGGTGGATGATCTATCTTTAGTATTCTGAATATGAGGTCTATTTAAACCTCATCTCTTTTTATACTTTGTTTGTTTATATAAGTTTTCACTAATGACTTAAAAAAATTACAGATTGAAAAGTATGGCAATTAGTCATGAACATTTTAGAAGTTAAATAAAAGCATAATTTATTATTCTTTCTGAAGACAAAAATAAGAATGTGAAGGTATTTCTCTTTCTAATAAGCTGTCCATCAGGTAAGCAAGGCATTGTATTGAGAAGAAAATGGCCAACAAATGACACCCCCTTTTCATTTCCTAGCTCTCTAGTGACCCAGTAGTTGGACTGAAGCTGTCAGGGGACTCACAAAATGAAAGGATGTAAAGTATGACACCATATTCCTAAAACAATGTGAGGAGAGGAGTGAAGAATGGATTCAAAGTGACCATCAACTTAATATAGACTGTTATATGAAGAAGATGTTCCATACAAACCAAACAGTAACCACAAATCAAAAACCAGTAGCAGATACACAAAAAAATCAAGAGAAATGATTCCAGGTATATTACTAAAGAAAGCCAACTAATTGTGAGAAAACAACCATAAAACAAGTAACAAGATGACAATAAAAACGTATCTATCAATAATTACTTTGAATGGAAGTGGACTAAATCCTCTAATCAAAAGACATAGGGTGATAGAATGGATAAAAAACAAGACCGATCCATATACTGCCTACAGGGGACTCCTTTCACATCTAAAGACACATGCAGGTTGAAAGTGAGGGGCTGAAGAAACATTTATCATGCAAATGGGTATGAAAAGAAGGCCAGGGTAGCAATACTTGGATTGGTCGAAATAGACTTTAAAAACAGACTGTAACAAGAGACAAAGAAGGGACTTTATAAAAAACAGACTGTAACGAGAGACAAAAGAAGGACACTATATAATCATTAAGGGGAAAATCCAACAAGAAAATATAACAATTGTAAGTATTTATGTACCCAAGATGGGAGCACCCAAATACTTAAAACAGTTAATAACAAACCTAAGAGAAATAATTAGTAGTAATACAATAATAGTAGCAGAATTTAACAATCCTAAAAAAAATAAATAGAACAGATTAATGAAACCAGGAGCTAGCTCTTTGAAAAAAATCAAAATTGATAAACCTTTAGCCCGACTAATCAAAAGAAGAGAGGAATCAAATAAAATTAGAAATGAAAGAGGAGAATTAAAAACCAACACCACAGAAATATAAAGAAATGTAAGTGAATGTTATGAAAAATTATGTGCTAAAAAATTGGACAACATGTAAGAAATGGATAAATTCCTAGAAACACATAGCCTCCCAAAATTGAATCATGAAGAAACAGAAAATTTGAACAGATCAGTTGCCACCAATGAAATTAAATCCCAAAACTCCCCAAACAAACAAAAGTCCAGGACCAGATGGCTTCACAGGTGAATTCCACCAAATATTTATTTATTTATTTATTTATTTAAAAAGATCTTTAAAATTTATTTCACAGAAAGAGAGAGAGTGATCACAAGTAGGCAGGCAGAAAGAAAGAGGGAGAAGTAGGCTTCCTGCTGAGCAGTGAGCCAGATGTGGGGCTCAATCCCAGGACCCTGAGATCATGACCCGACCATAAGCCAAGGGTTTAACCCACTGAGCCACCCAGGTGCCCCTCTACCAAACATTTAAAGAAAAGTTAGTATCTGTTCTTCTCAAACTATTCCGAAAAATAGAAGAAGGAAAACCTCCAAATTCATTCTATGAGGCCTGCATTACTCTGATACCAAAACCAGATAAAGACACTATGAATAAAAGAGAACTGCAGGCCAGTATCTCTGATGAACATAGATGCAAAAATCCACAAAATACTAGCAAACTGAATCCAACAAAACATTTAAAAATAAACAAAAACAAGGGCAAAAACAAAACAAAACATTTAAAAATCATTCACCATGATCAAGTGGGATTTATTCCTGGGATAAAAGTGTGATTCAATATTTGCAAATCAATCAGTGTAATATATCACATCAATAAGAGAAAGGATGAAAACCGTATGATCATTTCAATAGACGCAGAAAAATTATTTGACAAAGTACAACATCTATTCATGATAAAAAAAAAACAACGCTCAACAAAGTGGGTTTAAAGGGAACATACCTCAACATAATAAAGACCATTTATGGAAAACCCACAGCTTAACATCTTACTCATTGGTGAAAAACAGAGCTCTCCCCTTAAGATCAGGAACAGGACAAGGATGTCCATTCACCACTTTTACTCAACATAGTACTCGAAGTCCTAGTCACAGCAATCAGATAAGAAAAAGGAATAAAAAGCATTCAAATTGGTAAGAAAGAAGTAATACTTTCAATGTCTTTGGATGACATGACATGATATATAGAATACCCTGAGACTCCATCAAAAAACTACTAGAACTAAAAGTGAATTTAGTACATCACAGGATATAAAATCAATGTACAGAAATCCGTTGCATGTCTATTCACAAATAATGAAGCAATAGAAAGAGAAATTAGGAAAGCAATCCCATTTATAATTGCACCAAAAATAATAAAATACCTGGCAATAAACTTATCCAGGGAGATAAAACACCTGTACCCTGAAAACTATAAGACATTGTTGAAAGACATCAAAGATGACACAAACACGTAGAAAGATATTCCATGCTCATGGATTGGAAGATCAAATATTGTTTAAAAAAGTATATTACCCAAAGCAATCTACAGATTTAATGCAATCACTATCCAAATACTAATAGCATTTTTCATAGAACTAGAAAAAACAATCCTAAAATTGTTGTGTGGAACCACAAAACACCCTGGACAGCCAAAACAATCTTGAAGAAGAAAAACAAAGCTAGAGGTGTCACAATTCCAGATTTCAGGTTATACTACAAAACTGTAGAAATCAAAACAGTGTGTTACTGGCACAAAAAATAGATCCATAGATCAATGAAACAGGATAGAAAGTCCAGAAACCCACAATTATATGGCCAATTAATCTTCAACAAAAGAAGCAAGAATAGGCAATAATAAAAAAATAGTCTCTTAAACAGATGGTACTGGGAAACTGGCCCATTTTCATTCACCATACACACAAATGAACTCAAAATGGATTAAAGACCTGAATATGAGACCTGAAATCATAAAAATCTTAGAACAGAGCATAGAAAGTAATTTCTCTGGCATCAGCCATAGCAACATTTTTCTAGGTATGTCTCTGGGAGCAAGGGTAATAAAAGCAAGAATAAACTATTGGGCCTACATCAAAATAAAAAAATTCTGCACAGCAAAAGAAACCACAAAACTAAAAGACAACATACTGAATGGGAGAATATATTTGCAAATGACATACCCAATAAAGGGTTAGTGTCCAAAATTTATAGAGAATTTATAAAACTCAACACCCCCCCCAAAAAAATCCAATTAAAAAATGAGCACAAGACATTAACAGACATTTCTCCAAAGAAGATATCCAGATGGCCAACAGATACATGAAAAGATGCTCGACATCACTCATCATCAGGAAAATGCCAAGTCAAAATCACAATTAGATGTCACCTCACACCAGTTAGAATAGCTAAAACAAACAACAAGGAACGACAAGAGTTGGCAAGGATGTGGAGAAAAAGGAACCCTCATGCACTGTCGGTGGGAATGCAAACTGGTACAGCCAGATGGAAAACAGTATGGAGGTTCCTCAAAAAATTAAAAATAGAACTACCCTACAATCCAGTAATCCTACTACTGGGTATTTGCCCAAGGAATACAAAACCACTAATTCAAAAGCATACATGCACCCCTATGCTCATTGTAGCATTACTTATAATAGCCAAATTATGGAAGCAGCCCAAGTGTCCATCAATAGATTAATGGATAAAGATATGATACACAGAAACAATGGAATACTATTCAACCACAAAAAAGAAGAAAATCTTGCCATTTGCAACCACGTGGATGGATCTAGAGAGTATAATGCTAAGTGACATAAGTCAGAGAAAGACAAATATCATATGATTTCACTCAATACGTGGCATTTAAGAGACAAAACAAATGGAGAAAGGGACAAAGAGAGAGAGAAACTAAGAAACAAACTCAGCTATAGAGAACAAACTGATGGTTACAAGAGGGGAGGTGGGTGGAGGGATGGGTGAAATAGGTGAAGGGGATTAAGAGTAAACATCATTTTTGCCACAACTATTGTGAGAATGAAGACCATTCTCGGCAATCAGACTGTCGACATTCCAGAAAAATTCCAGCATCACTCTTAAGGAAACTGTTCTTACTGTGAAGGACCCCAGAGTTACCCTGATGGAACTTCAATTACATCAACATAGAACTCAGTCTCCTTGGAAAGAAAAAGAAGAGGCTCCGAGTTGAAAAATGGCAGGCAACTAGAAAAGAATTGGCTACTGTTCTCACTATCTGTAGTCATGTAAAGAACCCAATCAAGGGTGTTACACTGGGCTTCCATTACAAGATGAGGTCGGTGTATGCTCACTTCCCCATCAGTGTTATTTAAGAGAATGATTCTCTTGTTCTTGGGTGAAAATATATTCGCAGGGTTCAGATGAGGCCAGGTGTTGCTTGCCCAGAAAGACGAGTTAATTCTTGAAGGAAATGACATTTAACTTGTATCAAACTCAGCTGCTTTGATTCGGGAAGCCACAACAGTGAAAAACAAGGATATCAGAAAATTTTTGGATGGCATCTATATTCCTGAAAAAGGAACAGTTCTGCAGGCTGATGAATAAGATCTAAGTTTTCCAGTTACAGAAACAGCAAGATGCCAGATGATTTTTCAGACTTATTTGTGATATTTTAAAGATGCAATAAAAGCTGTATTGATTTGGGGTAAAAAAATTCTGTATATTCCTCAGTGCTCATCATTTGTCATGATGAGCACTGAGGAATATATAGAATTGTTGATTCACTCTAATGTACACCTGAAACTAATATAACACTATTTACTGTACTTTAAAAAGTCTAAAAAGTTAGATATAATTCTATGATATACTGTATTTTAAGATGAAAAATGAAATATAATATCTACACTAAGTGCAGCTGCCCTGAAAATTGACATTGAAAATGTAGCTATGAAATGAAATAAAAATGAGATAATAATGCAAAAAGAAAAAAAAAAAAGAGAGAGCGGGAGAGGGAGAAGAAGGAGAAGAAGAAGAAAAGAAAAATGTTAGGGATTATTATTGGATGATTTTTAAAATCATTTTTGAAATTCAAAATATTTTTAAATTGAACTTTCTGGATTTTAGGTCTTTTAGTGATTCTACCATATTGGCAGTCAACTGATAATATATGGATTTTTTTTTTGGTATGAGGTTTTTAATGTATTAATGTTCTTTACTTTTTAGATATAAAAGCAGAAAGCATGATTAGGGGAATACATTTTACATTTTGATGACAGAATAAATTGTGTGGACTGAATTAAACTTTGGGGGCTCATAACTTGAGTATTATTTAAAAGTCTTCTCTGTAATTACTTTAATTGGTTATGCGTTCTCAGAAATAAAGAATAGCCTTGAAAATATAATCACTAAGCTATCAATTTTAAATATTTATTTTAATTATTTAAAGAAAAACTGATCTCTTTCTCTGCCTTAAAATCGTTCATTTCATCAAGCAGATGGGCTCTTAGTTCACATGCTAGGTATAGTAGTAGGTTGGTGTGGTGGACATCCCTGCTGCTCACCAGTATTTCTCACCCTCCTCCCCTTCTGGCACATGAGAGCATTATGCTCTTCCACATCCTTGAGTTTAGATGTAGTTATGTGGCTTGCTTTGGCTAATGTGCAGAAGAGAAATGTACCAATTGTAGGTGGCATTGAAGAGCTGTGCAGTATTTTCTCTTCCTTTTTCAGCTGACCTAGGAGAGTGCATGTTTCATATGGTAGGTGCTTCAGACCATCATCCACGGAAGACAGGTTTCCAGTACCTAAGACTTAGGATGAGAAAGAAATCAAGTTTGTGGTATTATTCACTGAACCTCGAGGGTTTTCTTTACTGCAGTGTAATCAGAACCATCTGGTTATAGTTGATTATATTATTGGTTATAGTTGATAAATTTAAAAAGGTAGTTAAATAACAAAGAATCTTAGACTGCATATATAACCCTAAAAATTATTTTTGGTTTATAATAAGATATACATAAAATAATATTTTGTTGTTGTTAGGGCTTTTCTTTGATTATGAATTTGCCAACTGGAGTTCCATACTGTCTTTCACTCATTACCACATAGATCATTCTCTATATGTGATTTTCCTTGGAGCAAGAATGTTAAGACACGGGAGAAGCAACCTGAGTGCAGAATCTTTGGGCTTTTGACATTGCCACCTTGCAAATATTTTAGAGTTGTCTCTCTTAATAAGCTTACTTTAGGGTTTAGGCGAAGGGATTAAGAGGTACAAACTTCCAGTTATAAAATAAATAAGTCATGAGGATGAAAGCACAGAATAAGAGAAATAGGCAATAATACTGTGATAATGTCCTGTGATGACAGATGATAACTATACATATCATCATGAACATTGCATAATGTATAGTATTAACAGTCAAATCACTGTGTTTTATACCTGAAGTTAATATAACATTGTATGTCAACTATACTTCAATTTAAAAAAAACCAGACACTTAACAATACAAGCCTACTTTGACAGCACTTTTTTTTTTTTTAAGATTTTATTTGTTTATTTGACAGACAGAGGTCACAAGTAGGCAGAGAGGCAGGCAGAGAGAGAGAGGGAAGCAGGCTCCCTGCTGAGCAGAGAGCCCGATGCGGGGCTCGATCCCAGGACCCTGAGATCATGACCTGAGCTGAAAGCAGAGGCTTAACCCACCGAGCCACCCAGGCGCCTCTGACAGCACTTTTTAGAGACTTACTTAAGTCTTTAACTCTCCTTACTTTTCATACAAACACCTGTCCTTTTCACACTCCTATTTTTCAGTTTATGTGGTACTTAATTAAATTGTATAATTCTAGTAAATATAAGTGCTAGAAAAATTTGGGAATTGACACAACTGTTTCTTATCAAGCATAAAATTCCTTTGGCTAGAGTAGAAGACTAGAGAATCCTAGAGAATAGCCTACTGGTCATGAGTTTTGATGCAGAGAGCATCAGTGCAGCCTTTTACATTGGAGCCTAGAGAGTCAGTATATTGGATACACTCTGGCACAGCTTCTCAGGTTTTCTAAATGACTTTCCTCCTTCTCTTTCTTAGGCAGGACCCATTAACACTGAGGCAACCTTCCTCTTGGGAAAGAAACTTGAGGGTTTCACATAGTCTGGGTAGGAAATGGTGGAGCAAAGATTCTAACTCAGACAGGTTGACTCCTAACCACTTAAATGGAGCCTGAGGCACATGATAGAAATAGGATAGCCTGAGTAGGAATGCTGATGCCAGATCAGAGGCTATCTAAACACTTGTTCAGAATTAAGCAGCCTCCAGGTAAAGTAAGTCAGAACTAGCTAGTATAAATCTGCTCTTTTTGAAAGATCCCATTTCTACTTTTTATAATAATTTCTGCAGGTGACTAGATTTTTCTGATTTTATTATGTCACTTACCCAATCATTCAACAAATATTTAATAAGCATCATCTGGGCCATGGGAAATTATAGGCACTGTGGATATACAGAGATCATGAAGGTACAGCCCAAACATTAAGAAATTCACAGGCTGGTAGGAAGACTGACAAATACTCAAAAAACCGTAGTAGAACAATGGTAAACATGGGGTATGAGAAGCGCAGAGGAGTACATCAAACTCCTTGCCTGTAGCTAGAATAATGGAAAGACACCCCAGAGACGACAATGAAGAGCAGGGTCGTGAGCTCTGGGCATCATTTTTCCAGGAGAAAAGGGAAAGAAAGGACATTTTAGGCAGAAGGAACAGCATATGGCAGGAAATGGAATCATGAGTATAGCGCATACCAGAAACAGCGGATAGCATGGTGGATTTAGACTATGGCCAGAGGGGCCGTATAATTCACCCACAAAACCAGGATAATACTTTTGAGAGTGAAAAGGAGTGCTTTTCATAATTGCTCTGGGTCAACAGAAACAAACAAGCACTGTCCCAGGTAAATCAAGGTGTGTGGTCACCCTGAGTGAAGAAACCACAGAATGGAAATGGTTTAGGAATCACTTAGACTTGACTTTCAGTAAAGGCTTAGATGGTCAGAGGCAGAGTGACTGAGTTCAGGCAGTTATTTTGCTGACAAATTCCTCATCTACAAAATGGAAATTAATCATCTCGTCCTTGTAGGTTTGTGCTACGGCTGTATAACACATACCATGCAACTAGTGCAAGTACTAGTATAGTACGTGCCCAGTAAATGTTGCTTCTCCAGTGTCTCCTCTACGCTCACCACAGGACAAAAAAGGAGGATAGTCTGCAGGATTAGGCAAGTATTAGATTTCCATAGATCTTTTATATCATACTAAGGAGTTTGAATTTCAACCTAAAAAAAATAAGCAGAGAAATTATCCAGTCATATTTGGGCTTTAGAAATAGGAGCGTGGCAGCAATGTTTGAGATATATATCAAGGCAGTAGGTCGTATTGAGGAGCTCCTGGTGACCTCTGGTGTTACAAAAACCTTAAGATCTTCATCTTTTTGGAGGAGAATAACCCTGAAACAGAGATTCGTGTTTAAATAATTTCTTTGGCAGGTCCCAGAAGATAGCCTAGGAAAGTGGGAAAGTGGGGCAGGAAAGGAAGGCATTCAAAAAGGGGCAACTGAGCCTTAATCCGCTAGAGAACTCTGGGAGATATGTAGAACCCGTGGCTCCGAGGGGGCTCAGGTGTTTGTACAGCCTCGGGGGAGGGCTACACAGGAGGGCCATTAATTCTTAGGCATTTCCAATCTGCTAAAAGGGAAGGAAAAACAGGCCTTACTGGCCAGGAAAGCCCTCAGGCTAAGAGATGCTGGCAGTTGTTAAATCAGGCCAATGTACATGGAAATGATCAAGATGGAGGGCACGAATCACAGTGGCGTCTGCCATTAGTGGAAGCTCTGGCTTTAGAAAAGTAGGGTAGAAGGAAACAAATAAATGGAAATCTCGCATATAAGTCAGCAAATAAATCGTGTCGAGATTGTGTCATTAATATAAAATGGCCAATTTGATTTTTTAAGTTTCTCACGGAGTTGAGTTGATTTTGTTTCCTCTAGGCCAAAACTTTATAGCCAATGAAATGTAAAAGAAAGAGAGAGAGAGAGGGAGGGAGGAAGGGAGGGATGGATGGAAGGAAAGAAAGAGAGAGAGAGAGAAAGAAAAAGAAAGAGAGAAACAAAGAAGGTAGGAAGGAAGGGGGAAAAAAAGAATTTATTAACTGATTTTAATTATTGTAAAATTACTGATGAGACTATTTGGAGCTTTTCAAGGTGGTTCGTTTTTCCATGCTTGGGAGAATTAAAAGAAAAAAAAAAGAAAAGAAAGAAATTCTGGTAGCTTCCTCATACTACAGAAGGACATACCTGGACAGAGAAAATCTAAATAACCTTCCCATGATTACTTAATGAGGTGTAGAAAGATCTGGAAAGGGTATTTCCTGCCTTGGCCTCTTCTTTGCTTTTTTAGCTCTTCAGCAGTGTCTAACTTAACTAGAAGACTAATATAAACTGAACTGTTCTGTGGTGGTCTTTCTAAAGTAACATGGTGGGTTTCTTAGTATTAAGGTTTATTTTTAAGGTGGACACCTCACATTTTCACATAGGTAGAAGTTAATGCCATCTAGGGGCCCCTGGGTGGCTCAGTGGGTTAAGCCTCTGCCTTTGGCTCAGGTCATGATCCCAGGGTCCTGGGATTGAGCCCCGCATCAGGCTCTCTACTTGGCAGGGAGCCTGCTTTCCCCCCACCCCCCTTCCTACCTCTCTGCCTAGTTGTGATCTCTGTCAAATAAATAAATAAAATCTTAAAAAAACAAAAAACAAAAAAAGAAGTTAATGTCATCTTATAAAAAAAGGAAACTGAGGCTCAGAGAGTGTTCTTGCTTAAAGTCACACAGCGAGTTTTTACTAAAACCGGGATTAAAATTCAAGATTTTTTTCTCTTTTGTCTGTTACTTCTTTTCACACAAATACAACTATTTTCTGGTTATTTAGTAGATATATACATACGTGTGTGTGTGTGTGTGTGTGTGTGTGTGTGTGTGTGTGTGTATGAAGTATATAATGTGATCTAACCATAGAGATTGCTTCCAGAAAAAATATTTTACTGGAGAAAGAGGCACTCCAACATAATTCGACTTCCTCATATTTAAACTGGGTGCCAAGAAAATTCGTAAAGACCAAAAAAGAAAAAAAAGTTTTTTTCCTTTTTTTTGTATTGTGCTCTGTAACTCAAATACTTTACATACAGAATGATGTTCCTTTTTATAACTAATATAGTAATATAAAACCCAGTGTGGTTAAACCATAATAACTTGGAATGATAACATAATTGAAGTTATATGCAAAAAAGTTTAGCTAACAAAGAATAATTTTCAACACCAGAACAGCTAGCTGGTCTTGGAATAGTCAAGGGAGGAAAGAGAATCCAATTATTACATTCCCAACATAGTATTTAATGGAGAATCAAAACTTTATAGGCTTATAATTTATAATTGTCTCATGCAAAAAAAATCAGGAAAACTATACTTTTGAGAAAATTCAGCAAAGTTATGGAATAGATGTGGATTTTATATTTTCTTTCGGCAATGATTAAAGTTAGAAGGAAGATTTTGTGTGAATATTTCTTTGGATCCTTACAGATGTAATTTCAAATTCTCTCTCCCACTTAGTAATAGTATGATTAGACTATTGTCCTCTGTTTTGTCATATATATTCTCAAACTTTTATCCCCCTCTGCTAATGTAATGCCTGCCATACATTAAGCACCACTGGTGAGTCATATTATAAATAAAACTACTTGTGGGGCATCTGGGTGGCTCAGTCAGTTAAGCTCCTGCCTTTGGTTCAGGTCATGATCCCAAGGTCCTAGGTTGCAGCCCCATGGCTGGCTCCCTGCTCAGTGGGAGCCTGCTTCTCCCACTCCTTCCCGCTTGCGCTCTCTCTTGCTATCTCTGTCACTATGTGTCTCTTTCTCAAAGAAAGAAGTAAAATCTTTAGAAAATAAAATAAAAAAGAAAACTACTTGTATGGATTATCATTAAGATAAATGATGAAGTTTGATTTATTTAGCAGATACTAAAAATTTTTTTTATTTTTATTTTTTCAAATTTATTTATGTATTTTAGCAGGGAAAGAATGTGTAGGCACGGGTTGGAGAAGTAAAGGGAGAGGGAGACAAAGTCTTAAGCAGACTACATGCTGAGCTGGGAGCCTGAGGGGGGGCTTGATCTCAAGACCCTGGGAGCACAACCTGAGCCAAAACCAAGAGTCTGAAGTTCAACTGACTGCACCATCCAGGCGCCCCAATAAAAAATATTTTTATTCCCAGTCACAGTATGTGTTCTTTGTGCTATATCTTGGTACATGTTGGAAGAACTATGGAAAGACGGAGACTTTGGAATTGGATGGACTGGGATTTATAAATCACAAATGGGCTACTTGGCAACTTAGTGACTGTGGACGCATAATTTAACTTCTCACAGGTTCAGTTTTTTTTTGTTTTGTTTTTTTCTAAAATAAAAAATAGGAACAACCACCCTTCAATGTTGAGAATCAAATTAGCTTATGGATATATGTGGTTCTTTGATTTTAGTTCTTTCATCTCTAAAATGGGAATGTCAGTCTTTATGATCTTAAAATGTTATGAAGGCATACATAATCCATTTGAAAGTATGTTTTTTAAAAGTCTGCTAAGTATTGGATGCCTGGGTGGCTCAGTCAATTGAGCGACAGACTCGATTTTGACTCAGGTCATGATCTCAGGGTTGTGAGATTGAGCCCTGCATTGGGTTCCACACTGGGTATGGAGCCTGCTTGAGGATTCTCTCTCTTCCTCTCAAAAAAAAAAGAAAAGAAAAGAAAAGAATCCCAATCCTGACTCAACCCACTGGACTAATCCAGGACTTTTTGTCTCAGTAATTCTTGAATAAACTTTTTCAAAAAATCAAAATAAATAAAATAAAATCTGCTAAGTATTATAAAAATTTTTATTTTATCATTAAAATTTTACTAAAATCATTAAATATGATATAACAGATATCATTAAAAATCCTTAAAACTAAAACACAATTTAAACAGTTTATTTTTGATGAGTAATAATTTCTACTATAACTTAATCAAACCATGAAGTTGTTGAATGTTATAAATGATGACTCAATATCTAATACATTTGTTTTATATTTACATTTAAATATATATTTATTTTTATATAAATAATAAATAATAAACATAAACATATATATTATATTTAATATTTAAATTTCTAAGAACCAAACGTATCTATCTGCTAATGATTAATATTACAATTTTATTTTTATTTTAAAAATGTTTTGGCAGAAGTTTCCTTTAATCATCTCTACTCTGTGTTAAATATGTGATTTAAATGGCAAAATTCCATTTTACATCACTTTTTAGGATCTCACCACTTTTTGAAATCATAATAGTATAAGATGTTTTCCTGTAATTAAATGGACAAATTAGAGATATTGATTTATTCCTGTGGAAGAAGCCTACAGGTAATTTCTGAATTGCAAGGTCCTTGCCCTGATGAAGCTTATGTATGAAGTAAGAGAAAAGATAGAGGAGACTAACATTGTCAGTAAAATATCCATAGAGGAATTAATATTCGAGTGAGACATTAATGGTAAAGAGGATGAGAAAGGGTCAGGTAGTGGACTGTGTAAAGAAGGAGATCTGGGAATGGCCTGACATGTTCAGAGACTTGGGCCTTATGAGTTGTAGTCAGGGAATGGTGATGAGAAGAAAGAGGAAATAAGTCACTTGTGGGAGTCATTGTTTCCCAGACATAGGAGGCAGTGAATAGACATTTAATGTTTTTAACAGAAGAGTTACCAACTAAAAGTGAAGTTCTGGGGGATTAACTTGTCAGTGGCTTCTAGAGCTGAATAGAGTGGAGAGAAAGACAGAAAAGTATCTGAGAGGAATATCAATAACTTGATATTTATGACTTGAGTATAAAGATAGTCATGGATAAAAGGTTAAGGAGTGAATTACTCAAAAAATTAAAGACTATACTTGTGAGTTGGTCCAAATGGAGTAAGGTAAGTCAGAAAGGGAAGAAAGTTTAGATTTTCTTTTTTGGGGGGTTGGAGGGGGTAGGGGGCATTGTGGATGGTATGGTCTGCTCAGGTATAGAAATGTTGTGTTTAATCCGATGGAGCATCCAATTAGACTAGTCTTGTCACAGACTAGGGCTGGAGTCTTAAAAGTAAATTAGTTCTGTGAAGGAGAAATTAGGGGCTGGTACACCTAATCCTGGTTTCAGATACAGAGCTCAGGGAGGTAGACTTGGTATGCCGTAAATTTTTTCTTCCAATTGTAGTCCAATTGCATTGAAAGCTTTTCTCTACGAGCCCTTTTTGCTCAAATTATCAGGTAAACTTTCTAGTTATGGAAGTCATTTCTAGTTATTTCAACCTTCACACGTCAACCAACACACTTATATTCTGTTAAGCTGAACACCAAGGAAAGTTGTCGGTTTTCACATTTACTGTAATGGAATGTTCTTTGCAATGCTTTAGCTATGACCACTTAAATGTCAACATTGTTAACAATACTGTCTCTATATTAGATATCTACAGGAAAGCTCTTTTAGTTGGAAGACTTTGCATGTTATAATGCTTCCTATATTTGAATGTATTATTAATAAGAGGTAGCTAGCTTCCGAAGTACATGTGCTTCTGGCCTCAGAAAGATATTTCCATTATTTTCATCATCTCAGTTTAAATTCACCTTTGTATTTAAAAACCCTATGATTAATTAGGAAAATCAGTGAACATATCCAAAAAGAATTTTAGGATTTTAGCATTTAAAACGTCTTTCCTCTTCCTATTACACTGTTGGTGGGAGTGCAAGCTGGTACAGACACTCTGGAAAACAGTATGGAGGTTCCTCAAAAAGTTGAAAATAGAGCTACCCTATGACCCAGCAATTACACTACCAGGTATTTACCCTAAAGATAGTAGTGATCTGAAGGGACACGTGCACCCAAATCTTTATAGCAGCAATGTCCACAATAGCCAAACTATGGAAGGAACCTAGATGTCCATCAACAGATGAACAGATAAAGAAGATGTGGTGCATTCCATAACAATGGAATGTTACTCAGTCATCAAGAAAAAAAAGAAAGAAATCTTGCCACTTGCAATGAAGTGGATAGAACTAGAGGGTCTTACGCTAAGCGAAATAAATTTATCAGAGAAAGACAGTTATCATATGATCTCACTGATGAGTGGAATTTGAGAAACAAGGCAGAGGATCATAGGGGAAGGGAAGGAAAAATATGATGAAATCGGAGAGGGAGACAAACAATAAGAGATTCTTAATCATAGGAAACAAACTGAGGGTTGCCGGAAGGGAGAGGGGTGGGGGGATGGGGTAACTGGGTGATGGACATTAAGGAGAGCACCTGATGTAATGAGCAGTGGGTACTGTATATAAGACTGATGAATTGGAACACTACCTCTGAAACTAATAATACACTATATGTTAATTAATTGAATTTAAATTTAAAAAAGTAAAATATTTTCCCCAATCTTGGAATTGATTTTAAAGATTTATTTACTTATTTTAGAAGGAAAGAGAGAGAGAGGATGAGCGGGAGGGGCAGAGGGACAGGAAGAGAGAATCTCAAGCAGACTCCACGCAGAGTGCAGAGCCCCCGTAGGGGGCTCCATGTGGGACTCCAACTCATGATCCCAAGATCACCATCTGAGCGGAAACCAAAAATTGGAGACTTAACTGACTCCACCACCCAAGTGCCCTGATCTTGGGATTGATTTTAATAAAAACACAACTTGAGACAATTGTCTGTATTAAAAATATTCAGCCATTTCAGTTGTTTTGTCAGTTTAGTAAGGGATCAGGATTTTTCCTTCCCTGGCAAAAATGGAGCTCTGGGTTTGTGGCTTTCCCCTCTATGATCCTGTTGTATCTCTTCCTTATGGTATCTACTTTAGAAAGTTATATGTGAAGATTTGGGGGCCATGCGTCTGTGTGATGGAAGACAATTGAGAATACGGGCTCCTTGCTCCCTTCAGCATTACAGAAATCACTCACAGTTGAGCTCCCGCAGTCATCTCCATTAGTCTTCCTCATTTCCTTTCAGTTCCTTCTCCAGGTAGATTCTCAGATCACTGCGGAGAGTACTTCCTCTGGGTTGGAGTGTTCCCCTTTCAGACGTCCCAAACCTACCTGACATTAGGCAGTTTTTCTGAGCCTAATTATTGAATTTCTTAAAAAACAAAACAGAACAAAAAAACTTCTACCCTTCTTTTGTCATCAAGTTGATAGAAAGGTCCAAGGGAAATTTTTTTGTGCTCTCAGAGTTACGTGAGTCTTTTAAAATTATGACTTTAAAATTTAAAGTTATGTGCCTTCTCTGATAGCAGGAAGTTCACATTTATAGTTTCTGGTATTACTGTTACCCCAATAGCATATTATAATAAAAATTTGCACACCTAAAACCTAATACGTTTCAGTTGCTCAGGCTTTAAGTCAGAATAGGATTTCTTACTGACACTCATACAAGCATACACACCCAGTAGCAACTAATCCAAGTTTTAGAACTCAGTAAGGATTGATTTCCCAAATAAAAATAATTAGTGGTTGCTGATTTTCTTTCTTTTTACATACTTGGACAGACTTTAAGATACATAATTAAAATAGAAACCTCTTGTTATTTAAAGTTTACATGTAACAAAACCCCTATATCTCTACTATCTATGTATCTATTTCTTCATATCTATATGTACATTTATTTGTGGCTCTATTTTTATATCTATATATAGATAGATGTGTGTTGTGTTATATCCACACATATTTAATTTATTAGCACTGATTTTATCCTACTAGTCTTCCCAGTGTTCAGGCAACAACATATTTTAAGGATTAATTATGATTTCTTAATATGAAAACCGAAAATTCAACTGAAATTTAGAATTAAGAGTTACATCTAGAGTCTTCATTGATGTCTCTTTTCTAATTATGGTAAAATGTAAATTGCAAATAACGACTGAGTATTTCATTCTGGCATGTTTCATATTGCCTCAAGAGTATGTGTAGCGAGTGGGTGTAAGTATGTTGATGAGTAAGTGCCAAGAATTAGCCAATCGCTTGTCCAGGTGCTAATGTAAAGCATCCGCTCAGTTGCAAAACTCTCCTTCCTCGAGGTGAAGACGCACGGGTAGCCCGGTCAGGAGAAATTTCTGCAGCAGCAGCCGTAGCCAGACCCAGGCAGCAGGACCCTCCGCAGAAAGAGCTTTGCTCTTTCATTAGAATGGCTTTGGAGCTAATCCAGAAATGAATACAAGTGATCAATACTGCCTTAAACAATTATCTCTAACAATAATATTGTAAGAAGTTTTCAATCTAAAAATGGCAGATAGAGAAGGTATCTGCATTCTTATTCTCCAAAAATATTCTCATTTGCTACTGGCCTCAACAATGAAGAAACAAAAATTGATCAGCACATCACCGTATACTGGGGCAGCCAGCCCCCAAAAGAAGTTGCTAAATTCAGTCCCGAATTAAATTTATAGAACGATTTTTCTAAAGTACATGCTTGTTCACTTGAGATTGCACCCATGTGAGATCAGTCTCGTGATTTAAGTCCTTTACTTTCACTTTAACTTGAGAACCTCTGCAGGAATTTCTGCTGTCCCCAAAAGGTTTGTGACTTTTCCGCACCGTGCTATAGAATGTCTCCTTCTCCACCTGTAATAATTACTGTTATTTTCAAGCTATTGTAAATTGAGCACAGCATCAGTTATTCGAGAAAGCTCTCCTGGCTTGTGTCACTTTAGCCTGTTGTTCTCTCTGGCAGGTAAGACTAATCCTAGAGCTTTTAAACTTCAAGCCTAAAAGAGGAAAGCAGCACAGCCCTCCATAGCCAAGACATAAATGAATATAGTTGATCTAACTCAAAGGCAACCCATGTTGCCTTTAGTATAATCCAAGTCATGAATGCTACCTCGTGTCCTTGGGTTTCCCTTCTATTTAGAGTAACTTCTAATTTCACACAGTAACGCTGTGCCAAAATCCAGCCTGTGATGGGACCCTCTGACAGAATGGGGGGAAAGTTGTAATTATTGCTTAGTTAAGTGTCTGCTCCATTAAATGGACATGAGTCACTTTTGTCCTTTTCTTCCTTTTTTGTCAAAAGGCTCCTGTCCTTTAGAATCCTTTTCTCTGTGTAAAGGGCAAAGTCTCTCTGGACTGTTCCTACAGTGCCCTCAGTCCAATAGGTTACAAAGGTACTAACATCAAGAACAACAACCACAACAGGTGGCACCCTTGGGAAAATCCATTTCTTCTGAGGTTGTCCCTGTTCCAATGAATGAAGACTTCTTTGAGGTTACAAATATGTTTAGCACCATCGCCATACAAATGATTACAGGTTGTTTCATTCAGAGTCCAAGGAGAAAGCCCTCCTATCCTGGATATGCATGAGGTGATGAATACACTCTTTGGGAACAAGGAAGCTTTATTTAAAAGACTCTTTGTATTCTGCTGAGAACCCTAATGAGCTATCCAGGGTGGGTGCATCAGTGTGGGAGCAATCAGAGAAGGCCCCTACTCTCTCTGTTCATTAGCCTTGCTCTCCTTTGTTGTTGACTCACAGTACTCATCATTCCCCTGACTGAATAGAAGGGCAAAAGTGACTTCAGAAAGAGACACAGAAATATCAATCTGAAAAGCTTGAGGGACATGTTTGTTAAGTTCCTCATGTTTAATGATCTTCCCTCCACTGGTGAAACTACTTAGATACAGTTGGTCAGAATGGATATATACAAATACCATGAAGGCTTAAGAGAGTTATCTAGATAACTTGGGCCCCCATGCTTATTTCAAGAGTTTGCATTGTTCAGATAATGCCTCAGTCCTTCATTTCATGTAACATTTGTAGATCTGGACTTCATGGGAATGTTTTGTTATCCTAATGGTCGTGGCCTTAAATTCACACTGCAGTTTGTTTACCTGAGACATAATCTATGATCACACATCTATAAATTCACAATATTTTAGTAATACAGAGCCTGTGGAGGAAAAAAACCCACACAATTAAATCAATTTCCTGATAAAGGTATTGTAATAAGTTTCTTGCTCAAACATATGCAGCTATTTAAGTTCAGATGTGAGATTTTTTTTTTCCCACATAATTTTTGTTGATTATTGCCTTGAATCTCCATTTGCTTTTTTGTGTGTAATAAGAACCTAAACTAGACACTGGCACCATACTGCAAAACAGTACTACATCTACAGAGATCCAAGAAGTATGTCTCTTAGGCCACATGAGTACAGATAATGTATTTTTGTAGAGTGTCATTTGTTCCAAAATATCATGGGACACCTCTTGGTTGAGCCAATTCTAAGAAAAAGAAGGAAGCCTGTCATACCGTTTCATTCTGCTGGTAGCTGCAGATGTAGACAATTCCAGGCAGAGAGTATCCTCAGTCCTTGAACATAATTTTACTCTTGGAACTGAGAAGCTCAGTGACTTTGTATGACAATCGACCATGCCTTCGTTTTTTTGCTCATCCTGCCTATATGATATTTTTCCTTTTAATGATAGGCTGGAAACTTGCGGCAGAGAGTATAAATGAGTTAGAAAAAATTGTGTACAGGTATACCCCAAAACTCAGAGCACAATTCTCATACTTCTTGAAAAAGAAAACTACAATTCTTATCTCAGAATGAGTCAGTCAGTATTAATTGCAGGATGTTTTAGAATACACACTTACCACCTGTACTTTCTGAGGCCAGAAGACAAAAGCATGTTTCCTTCAGCCCATTAGCAGCCCCTCGAATTTTGGATTTGGATCTCCGTTCTGTTTGTTTTTAAATGAACCCACCAGGAGTGAGGGTAGAATGCCATCACCTGAAGGCAGAGCAGTTTGCCTGGGGTTCATATGCAGGAGGCTATTCTGAAAGATCAAATATTACAGGCAGCTGCCACCTTCTGTAGTAGTCCTTCGTAACCATGTGTCCCCTGTATAAAATTGGAGTTGGTGATTTCCATGGCTATACTTAAAAAGGCAGCTCCCAGAGCAAAGAAAGGAAAACAGTGTGCATGATGGAAGCCATACCAAAACAGGCCAGGAAAGTCAACTCCTGTTGTGTATTCCTGTGCTTGTGACCAAGGTGCTAATTACACTAAGGACAAGAATTCACAGGGAGAAAAATAGAGGATTCAGAGCGCTGAGTGACACCTAATTGTATTTACCCAGATAAAAAGAGACTAGAGGTGGGGAAGGAAAGAAACAATGGGGGAAAAGTTCTCCATTTAGTCTTCGTAGTTAGTTAAGAAACATTTAAATTAATAACACAGAGTAATGCCGCTTATGTGGCATATATCACATTTTAAATTAATTCTTGAAATAGTTACTCATGTCCTACTTTATTTCAATTTTGATAAATTAGCTTACAGTCACTTTTTGATGGGTGTCCCATAAAGTAAAAATTAGTATCTCATCTGCCATTAAGCACTCTTCTTGTAGCAAAATAATGTTAATATATGTAACAGAGAAGATTTAAAATAGATATTGAAAGTTGATCCTATTAATTTATAGGTTTAACAATGGCATCCGAGAGGAAGAAAGGGGGAACAAGTTTTATTAGCTTCCTGGCATGGACCTAGAGTAGAAAAACCCCTTGATTGTCCATGTTTGATATAAAAGTGGTCACTTGGCGTTCATTATTCTTCATTGATATGATATAATCGTCATCTCTGGTATTTTGGAGTTCAGAGAAAAGGTCTGAGATTATAGGACTGCCTTTAAATGGCTAGCTTTTGTACTAGAATTATATAAAAATTTGCAATCTGCTGATTACGCTATTAGGGAGCTGCAGCCTCATTGACCTGATGTCATAGTTACTTTTGGAATCCTTAATGTCTCAAGGCAGACTATTACATGATCAAGGGTTGTATTCTAAAAATTCTCTAATTTGATTTTGTCTGACTGTCTCTGTGTATGCGCGTGTGCATGTGCGGGCGTGCATTTCATTTTGAGCAACTAGAAAAAAAAAACTTTTGTATGACCCACTTTTAAAAGCCGTGATCTTTCAGCCTAGTGAATGCAACTACTTTTTTGTGTTTATTTTTTATTTCGTATGCTTTTCCATCAAAAGTCGCAACAAAACCAATCATAGATAGCAGTCATAGAGGAACAGATAAAAGCTAAATAGTGGGTTGTATGTAAAGCTTAGACAAATGATCTAGGCACAATAAAGTGAACTGAAAAAGCCAGCTGGAAGAATCATCAGTCTTATTTCTAAGTTTTCTAATTTTTGTCCCTAAAGGAAAGTATTACAACTCGAATGTAAAAACACATTTTCGTTAAATTGATGAAAAGTAAATCAGAAATGTTGCTTTTGATTTACAACTCTGTCATCAATGCATTCATGTTCATGAGTACATTCTTTTAAAAATATTTCTCTAAAGACTGGTTAATTATCTCTTAACTCTAAATTCCTGTCTCCCCGCCATTTTTGCATTAATTTGTCCATCCTAACAATACCAGTATGTTTTAATCGTATATATTTAACCTACTCAGCCTTTTGTGAAGGACATATTTATGTCTCAGAAAACCAAAATGATTCCACTTTGTTCTGACAGAACAACTTCCATTTCATTCAAGTGCCTCTTTTTAGGTGATATTCTTAGCAAGGGATTTTATTTACTAAATGACATTTCTGCTAACCTGGAAAGGAAGATATCCATTCTTCAAATACTGTCATTACCAAGCTTTAAAAAGACTTGATTGTACCATGTTAGGGAAACAGTGTCAGATTTTCCATCAAACTTTCTCCCCCTGTAATAACGGAGCATAAAAATGAACTTCGAGTGATGAAATGACTACAAAGCAAATTAATGCAATCAAGTCTTTAGTAACAACTCTGTCCATATCTGTTAAATATTTTCAAACTCTTCTAAAAAAACACACCCAGAAGGCAAACTAACAGTGAATAGAAACAAAATGGTCAGCAGCGTGTGTCGCATGTTATTTGAATGGAAAGTAATTTATCGCGTCTGAAATAAAAGCTGTTTATTCTTGTGTTTCACTGTCTGTAACAATCTTTACCATTTATCTGTGAAAAAGTGAGAAACTGTACCATTATTAGCATATGAATACTTGACACATCAAATTGGCTGTACAATAACAGAAGGACATTTGCTATTGGTGTATGCACACAGACAAAGCAGCCATTTTGAAAAAAAATGAAATGGTGTGGGTGGTTTAACCCTTTCCTTATCTTAGGTTTCCCACTCCTGATTTTGACCAGCACAGTTAGGCATTTAGAATCAGAATATTTTTATAACAAAAAAGTAATCAGCGTACATTATGCTTACGATAATTATATTGATGCTTTCACTCTACTAGAAAAAAATAGCAGCAGGATGACAATAAAGGAGTTTGAGAGAGAGATTGTGTGTGTGTGTGTGTCTGTGTGTGTGTGTGTGTACATGCACGCACAGGGTGGGGGAAGGGAGTGGAGTCTGGCAGTGTATAGCGGGTACAGAAATGAAACAATGCCTACGTACAGTTTTATTTCATGGCAACAACATAGTGGTCCTTGGGTCAGATGTGTGAAACTATTTCTCAAAGAAGCCGCATACATAATTGAGGCCCTCCGAAGGGTTCCCAGTTGAAGTTGCCAGGCTACATTCATTTCAAAAGCAGAGCCATTTGTTATCAAATTTAAATTAACTCTGTGCACACTGAACTTGAATTTTAGAGCCCTGCTTACTTACAGTTCTTGAAATAGTTGAGAAAGGAGAAAATGTGTATCTGGGAAATAGAAATAAGATAGTCCCCACAAGGAACTGCAGTGGTTCTCATGGAGGCCTGCAGTGTAACAGTGTTGCAGATTAAATTGAGAAAGATCTATTTGGCATGACAAGAAACAAACCTGTATTTTCCCATGTAATTTTTGTAGATCCAGATTTATTGCAAAATCTTTTCGTTTGCACATCTGTATTGAAGCTAGGTTTTTACCTTCGTTAGGGTACTAACTCCATTCTCTCCTCCCTCCGGCCCCCCAGATTAATCATTCTTCGCTGCGAGATTGAGAGTAAGATAATTTATAAAATTGTACAATATTCAGACTCTTTTTTAATCTAATATGTCAGCTTCCATTCTTCGCTGTATTGGAATACAGTTATTTTTACCTAATCTGCAAGGCTTTATGCATATTTTCTACAAAGTTTACAGAACTCACTAGTTAAGTTTTTGGGTAACTTTTCAAATTGTTGTACATGCATTCAAACAAAAAACTAAAGAAGCCACGTGGAATGTGTAAAATGTCCTGCTTTGGGATCTTTCTACAACTACATAGAGCAGAAACTTTCCCAAAAAAGCAATGGGTGCATTGTTTTTCACAAGATGCACACAGAAATAATAACACATTTTGTGTCTGACATAAGTGTTTCAAGTTTAAGCTATCTCGGTTATCAGAATTTGTTTCCATCACATATGAGCTGGGAAAATTAATCGTGGGACAGACTTTTATTTCTGCTAAGTTTAATACACAAAACTAAGCAGTCCATTCCGAATAATCCATGTGTTTTCCCTCTCTTTTGAAATACGAACGTAAAGGTTTTAATCGCCATTCCATCATCCTTATAAGACCCAGACTTGCTGTAATCAAGCACCCCATTTTCATTGTTGTAGTGAAATTTTAACTTTTTAGTCTGAATACATAGTAAACTTTGCTTTCAAGGAAGTAGCAAATGAACAACAACAACAAAAAAATAAAGCAAAAACCCACAAAAATAAAATATCATTAAAGGCTGTGATGTTAAATGTAATCTTCCAAACACCTGCTGAAAGACCCCCATAAACGTAAAGAGCGTTTATTCTTCTTCTCATAAATAATTAGTGCTTGTGGAGTACTGTTATAACCATAGAAAACAGAAACTGATCATTCTAATGACAATTTCCGTTAATGATATAGGAATAATTAGTACACAACATGAAAGTCAAGAAGAAAGAGCATTATGCAATTTTAAATTCCTCTAAAAATTATTGAATAAACACATACAAAAAGTGGATATTAGTCTAACTTCTTTCCTCCCACTAGTATGTGTTATTTTAAAACCACAAACCATTTGCTTATTTAAAGTTCTCTGCAGCCAGCAATGCTACAAGGTTAGTATGTCCTACCAAGTGCTCTTTGAGAATCTTGTTTACTTACTGATGGTAGTGATGTTCCATACTTGTGTATCCATGACAACACAGCAACATAGTCGAACAGTACTAGATATTTTTCCTTTTTTTTTCTTTCTCTCTTCCCTTTTTTTCCCCTTGCAACTGCAAGATGAAATTAAAAGTAAGAAAGAAGTTGTCTTATTAAATAGCAAAAGCTTTTCAAAAGTTAAAACATAAACTTTATGGGAACACATAAGAGTTGTTTGTGTTGACACATTTCTATTATTTCAAGGCTTTATCTCAGTCTACCCATTGACTATAATAGTGCCAAATGGTAGAAAAATCAGAAGAGATAAAACTTGGCAAATTTTCTTAGATTTTTTTCATGATACAGTGATTTGCCTGTGTCAAGATTGAATAATTAACAATATCAGTTTTATATCCGGACTCATATTAGTCTTTTGTCCTTTTTGAATGCTTCAAATTACTTTTCTTGTGTAAAATTCTTTTAAATGAAACTGTTCTTTCTCCAGGACACTATGAATGTATTTGTTTATTAACATTTAGAAGCTGTTTACTACTGCCTACGGTTTGCATCATTCATATATTAGGTTTTCATTAGACTATTTTAATTTATATGCAGAACAGAAACTTTTGAAAAATACACATTTTCTTTTCTCAGCCTTGTTTTTGTTTTTGCTTGTCAAAAGGGTAAGTTTTTATTATTTTTCAGAATTACCTCAAAATTTAAAATCATTTCAGTGAATCTGAAGTACTATGTACTATGTAAATAACTACTCTCCTTTGATGGCTAGAATTAGTCATTAGGTCTAATAAGATTATATTGTATTTGAGATTCTATTTTGGACTTTTTCAAAATATACTAACTTTTTCTAAGCCTGAAATTAAAATCTAAATTCAAGTGGTTATTAATGTTGTTTCATTTGATACTTTTAACATGCATCGAAGAAATAAACTTGGAGATGACTAGATATCAAAATATCTCAAGTCCAAAGGCTCGTCTGTTTGGTACCCTGGTTATTTTGACACTCAGTATCTTTGGAAATTACCCAGCAGTAGAAAAACTACTGTGATGTGATGAAATTTTTTCATCAACATTCACTATAAAAGAAATTAAGTTTTAAAAGCACAATGAAAAATAATTCTCTTTCCCTTCCCTTCCTCTTCTTTCTATCACTTGGTTTCTCCCCATCTTTTACTTCTTTCTCAATCTGTTTCCTGTTTGTTTCTCTTTTCTGGGTCTCTTAAGCTAAGCCAATCAACTCACATGCGTCGTGCTCTGGAGAAACTGTGGCACACATATGGCAGTGAACTGGTTTGGTAAACATATGTCTTCACGGGCATTGGATGTCTTGCCAGGAATGAGATATTCCATTTTGGGGAATGAGGGTGGGAAATGCTTAACCACCTACAGATGTTTTGCAGCAAAAGCTAAAGAATTGCAGTCAAAGAGCTGCAAAATGTGTAATTTGGAATTTTTCCAGGTTTCTTTTTTTTATTAAGAAAAAAGTTAACAGCTTTCCTATTCATCTCTTTTGAGAAAATTTACAGTCGTTTCCCAGTTCTGCCCCATTCTGAAGTAAGGACAAAAGACTGAAACCGAAGCTGTCCATCTGCTCCATAACAGTAATGTTATAATGGGTGCTGTCCATTTTTATGCTATTGCTCATGTGTGCCTAGGGGACTGGAACTATTTAATTCACTGATTTCACAGCTCTGTTGTGTGTCACAAAAGGTTAAAAAAAATCCAACACACTTTTTAGCACCCTGTTTACAAGGACTCCCTGTAAATCCAACTGAAGTAACAGATTCCCACCCTGCCCCCCATGCCAGACCCCCTATTTTTCCTTCTAATTTAGTGCATTCAGATAACAGGTAATAGATGGAACTCACACCATTAACTTGCCCTTTACAAAAAGTGGATATTGCAAATCTGCTGTGATTGTTACTTTCAAATGCTCGCAAATTCCAGAAGTAGATTTGAAAAGAAAGATGTTTGCCTTTAAGATCTTAGGATTAAACAACTCTGTTTTCCCAGAAGTCCAAGAATTAATGCTCTAGATTAGCAGTGAGTTAATGAAAACCTGCAGAGGAAGACTGACGACTTCTATTCCTCTCCACTGGGCAGGAGGCTGAGCAGTCCCACACACAGCTGGTGTGTGCTGGTGTTTTGCCAAGGCCGTAATGAATCCTGTGCACTCCGGGACATTTTTCTGGAGAGACAGAGGTGTCCAGGCAATACCCACCTGGGTCCCTTCTGTGGTCTTCCCAGAGCAGTGGTTTTGGGTGTTAAAACTGGCACTTAGACGTTTATTACCGAAGAGAGAACATGAACGTAAAGTCAAGGATGTCTCTACCTATCCCACCAAAGAAAGCCTCAGTGAGAATTCTTCAGGATATCATCTCCTTGGGGCACCTGGGTGGCTCAGTCGGTTAAGTGACTGCCTTTAGCTCAGGTCATGATCCCAGGGTCCTGAGATTGAGCCCCACGTCAGGCTCCCTGCTCAGTGGGGAGTCTGCTTCTTCCCTTCCCTCTGCTCATGCACTCTCTCTTACTCACTTTCAAATAAATAAATCTTAAAAAAAAAAAAAATCATCTCGTCTCCTTCCTGTAGCCCATTCTTGAGAATATGTTCCTCTATTAGTTTTGATAGTTAAAATGTTATCCATAAATAATGTACTATCTAGGTGCAGTTGTCACTTTCATTTTTATACCGTCAGCCCAACTCACTTTCAGCCATGGTAACTATGAAGATACCTGTCTAGATTCTTTTGAAAACTAGTTTGTGAGTGAACAAGCGTAAAGGGCAGTTGGGTTCTCTGCACACGCCATTTAAAAATATATGGGCAGGGGCGCCTGGGCGGCTCAGTGGGTTAAGGCCTCTGCCTTCAGCTCAGGTCATGATCCTGGGGTCCTTGGATTCAGCCCCGCATCGGGCTCTCTGCTCAGCAGGGAGCCTGCTTCCTCCTCTCTCTCTGCCTGCCTCTCTGCCTACTTGTGATCTCTGTCTGTCAAATAAATAAATAAAATCTTTTAAAAAAATGTATGGGCAAAAATCAAATTTCTTCATTTCTTTTTTTCAGTAACAACAGCAAAATTTTATTTTGTGTTCATAGGTTACATGAAACTATTGGATGCTGCAGGCACCTGAAAATTATAAATTAGAAATGCTCTGACCTTAGAGAAATTTCATAAAAATGTATGTTTGCTAACACTTTGCAAATTCAGTTTGTTCATTCCTTTATTTATTTATATATTCGTCCAAACATTTTTGAGAATCCACTGTGTGGTAAGCACTGATTCTGAGAGATATTAATAGACATATCTCAGTAGATGGGTTCTATTGTTAAATAGGTTTAGGAAATACTCCCTACTATATTTTCCTTCTTAGAGCTGTAATAGGCATCTTCATGTAACAGGAAAGCCTATTTCACTCTACTGGATCTGAGAAATCCTGTATTTTATTCATGGTTGCCCATAATTATTGGAACCTTTGTTCCATAGGAGCCCTCTTTCCAAAACAAAACAAAGCAAAACAAAGCAAAGCAAAACAAAACAAAACAAAGTAATAACACCTGGAGTATTAGAGTCAGTGTGATATAGACAAAGAGCCGCAGTTAGGACTGCTGTTGCCTTCATTTCTAATGGTAATTCTGGCAGACTTGTTAAGCAGACTATTGTTAATGGGAAAGCAAGGGTATATGTTTCTGGAACATGGATTCCTTAAAGAATCAAAGTTCTGGATTTCTAAGTTAGAAGCCTGGAATCCTAGAACTACCGGGCACATTGTGGGAGAGAACTGTGTCTGTAACACAACTGATTTTACATATAAGTAATTCATCAACTGATTCAACCAGGTAGGTGAAGGTGGAATTCTCTCTTGAAAAAATTGTTATGTTTTGTGCTGAGACACATTCTTTCGACAACATATTAAATCCCTCCTAAAAATGAAGAGATCTGTTAAATTTTACAACCTGAGATTTGGGTAATGAATAAAAACAATCCTAAATAGGTCTAGTCAATATGGCTAGATACAGGCTAACATAATAGTATACTTCCAGTCTTTTATTTTTAAACTTGAAAGTTTCATTTTTTACTCTATAATAGCTAATGTTACAATGCTATATGTCTTCTTTGTGGATAGCTACTTTTCTGGACCCCACAAATGAGAGCTCAGGATAAGTGACAGTTTGGCTTGTCAATTCAATTTATGACGCTATGCTGGAAGGAAATTAAAATATGTATTTAATAGAACGTGACAGTAACAATGATATTCTACAGAGTTATGCCATTTATGAAGAAAGAGGGATCCAACTAGAGAAGTTTATGAGTCTCCAAAAAAAAAGGATCTCATCATGGAACTATTACTATTATCTTTCTGATATTCTACTGAAAGTGAGACACATTCACCAATTTTCCAAAGGCAATTTCTTTTCACTTCAAATAAATCTTCCTTACAGGCAATATAAATAGAATTAAACTAGTTTATAATGTTTCCATTTGTTTTCCTGCAGAATAAACTCATTACAGTTAGTCTATTAGAAAATGATATTAAAGGATTTAATTGCCTGTGCATATTAAATATGCTTAAAATTTATGAAAATAAACATTTTGAAACTGAATAAATATTCTCCAATAATATAAATGTGAATGTGGATTTAATACAAATCCATAAGGTGATGTGGCTACACAGCACTATAATATATAATATATACCTCAAGGAAGCAAATGGAAATTCTAGAGTATAGAATCTAGACCAAACAAGGGCAAAAAACCATTCTGGGTAAGGCATGTGGGATTGCTACTAGATTATAAATGGCAGTTTGGTTTATTTAGACAATGTCTTTGTATAAAATATCAATTTGTGATAATGAGAGGAAATTTACAACAATAGGCATGGTGTTCTGTTGGCCTGTGCACTCATCCCGAAGAGAGAATTCATATTTCAAAATGTTGTCCTCACACTTTCAGATTAACATGAATCAAACTTCCCTGACTGACAGCTGCCAATTATTAGAAGTTGCTGTGAAATGAAGAGTCAAGTTAACAATTTAACACTAATTGGGAATATAAACAAAACTAATGATTAAGTAAACTTAATCAGGTTCCAAAGTCCTGGAGTTGCTGAGAAACCTATCCTTGCCTTAGTTTTGCCTTCTCAAAAGCTTCTGGGAGGATCATTTTAGGTTTCAGGTTTGATGCGAGACAAACAGTAAGAAGGGAATACCTGAAACCATTTCCGAAGTCAGGTAAGGACTTTTATACAAACTTTGTGTTTATTCTCACACAACATCCACACAGGACTGTCTAATACATTTGTGGGAACGGAACAAAATTGCCAGAATGAAATGGGTCCAATTCAGAAAAAAAAAAAAAAAATCCGGGTTTACTTTTCTTTGGAAGGTAATTTTTTTCCTAACAGGTTTCTTTGGTTTGAGTGGAAAAATGAGTGACTAATTGAATTTGAGTTTTCTAGTGTACTAGAGGAAAAGAAGTTGAAGGGAGAAACCTTGAAAAATATGTACTTGGGAAAATTTTGGACTACAAATACAAATAGGTAATCGTTTTGTTTTTTTTTTCTAGAAAAACATTAAACCACAGAGACATAACTTTGAAGATGTGTTTTTTTAAAAAAAGCCATTACGTTTTTTCCCCCTCTTCAGTTATCCTTTTTTTTTTTTTTAAAGATTTATTTCTTTGAAGTGGGAGAGAGGCAAAGGGAGAGGGGGAGAGAGTCTCAAGGAGATTCCAGGCTGGATCTCATGACCCTGAGATCACAATCTGAGCTGAAATCAAGAGTCAAGCTTAACCAACTATGCCACCCAGGCACCCCTCCACTCTTCCTTCATTTATTCTAAAAAACAAAACAAAACGAACTTCATAAATTAAAATGAGACAGCTCTAGTCATTCCTGTCTTCTTCTAAACTCTAACTTAGAAGGCAGAGATTTCTTTTACATAACAAGTGCTGGGTCTTGTGTTTCTTTGATTATCTGTTGCTGGATTAGTTTTGTACTTCTTTATCCCGTTCTTCCCATATGTCATTTCCCTGTGTAGAACACCTAGATTCTGCTTGAGGCCCCTTCCACAGAACTGCCGCAAAGATCCACCATGCAGATCTGCTGTGCTCTTCTAACTCCACCTCGACAGTGATTCAGCCATAGCCCTTTCTCGTGGAGGCATGCTCTTTGAAGTCAGAAATAGCTGCTCACTCCTTTCTGATTTCCTAATAATTCATATGGCATATGGAACATAACAGATACTCAGTAAATATTTTCTGAATAAATCAATGAGATTTAGCAAAGCTTACTTCATTTCAACCTGGATGAGAGGCTTCAAGGGCCTGTCCACTTGAAATTTCTGTGATGATGAAAAGGCTCTATACCTGTGTGGTGTGTAATATGGTAACCACATGTGCCTATTAAATGTTTGAAATGTAACTAGTATAACTGAGGAATTAAATAATTAATTTCACTGAATTTTTATTGATTCAGATTTTAATGTAAACAGCCGCAAGTGGCTACTGCCTAGATAACTTTAAAGGGTCCTCCTTTTATTATCCTTCCGCCACACCCTTCCCCGTGCCAGAGGACATTTCCCCATGTAGCCTAGTTCCCCCTTTGAGACCATGCTTCAGTTACTCAGAACTCCAGAAGTCCCCATCCAAACAGTCTGTGCTCATTTCCAGTGCTATGTAGCATAATTCCATGGTCTTCTTTCCCTGGGGAAACCTTGCTGCTGGTGTACACACCCTATACTAAAGAAGTTTCCAGAGGGTGGCAGTTTGCTGCGAGGGACAGCTGGGTGGAAGTGGTGTGACTGGGGCTTAGACATGCAGCTGAACTGTGCCAGACACATACATGAGGCCCCCTGCTGTGTGGTGTCGAGGACAGGAAGCTAGGGATGGGACTGAAAAGGTGCCGTTCTCCTTAACCTGCCATGTTCCAGCATGCATATTTAGCGGTTTAATGATTTTATTTCAAAATATAAGCAATAAATAAATCAATTCTCAGTTCATCACAGGCAGCATGATCCAATGATCATTCACCCATTAAGACACCAAATATTTATTGAGCACTTTCTGTGTGCTAGGGACTCTTGTTCTGAACATCAGAGATACAACAGTGAAAGAAAAAACAAAACAAAACAAAGTTTTTGGCTTTAGTGAAAATTAATAAAAGGAAACCTCATTTAGAATGGAGTCGGGAGGCAGGTGGGGGGAACTCTCACCACCTACCACTCTTCCACAGTCGCGGACCCAGTAGAAAGAGAGGGGACCTTGCCTGCGGACACTACTTTACTATCTCAGCATGAGGAAGGAAGATTTCTGCCTCCCCTGGCAACCGTCCAGCCAATGAGAGACAGTTACAGCTGAGCCAGTGAGAAGCCACTATACTTAGAACTGCCAGTTTACTCCAATAGGCTTTTTGCTTATAGCAGCCCAGCAACTTCCCCTTTCCCCTATAAAAGAGAGTTCTGTTCCCATACGTTCTCTCGACTTGCATGTGGTTTTGCTGCAGTATGTGGTTCTCTGGTAGTCTTGTATAAATCCGTCTTTTGCTGGTAACATAATTGACAGTTTTATTTTGAAGGTTAAGGGTCCTTGGTGATTGGAGGTGGGATGCAGAGAAGAGCCCCCCACTCCCCCCCCCCCCCCGCCAATGGATTCCGGCGCTAGTGACTAAGCAGGTTTAGGTACCCACGTCGTTGATTGGGCTCATTGCTTTCTTGCTGGCCCTGGGAATGAACGTAACTTTTCTCCTGGAATTTGAGTATCACATTTTATGTCTGAGCTCTCCAGGCTTTATTCGATATGTTTTAAGACTCTATCTCTGAGAGTACTCATTTGGCCTTCAGTCTGATTCCTTTTCAGAGCCTGACTGTTTCTACTGGAACTGTACTGGCCTTTGATCTGTTTGCTTCTGGAACCAGGCTGTCCCTGTAGCAACTACTGTTTTGGAATTTTTCTTTTTGTTCAGGAGAAAAACCTCCAAGAAGTCAAAATTATTTGAGGGTGACCCTTCCTACTAGAAGTCCGGCCTATCTTATGTTTAAAAAGTAGCCTCTCCACATGCACGTTGATAACTAAGAGGACTGATTTCACCAAAAGTAATTGAGAACTTCAGTGGCCATAAATTATGGGGAATTTTTGATCTCTCCAAACTTGTTTTATACAAAATTAAATTAGCTGCAGTTTCAAAAAAACCTGAATGGGATGGATGTCTGTTTTAAATGGTACTTTGAAGCTTCCAGATGTTTTTAGAATTCTAAGTTTGCCTTTTTGCAAAATACTGTTTCTAAATTAACTGAGGTAAACAACTGAAAGAAATCACAATGGCTTCTAAGGCCTCCTATCCCTCTTCCGCATTTTATTTGACTGCAGGCACGTGGTAGCCACCTTGTGCTCAGGGCCCATCTTTGGTGCCATCTTTTTCTATTCTCTCTGCATTTCCCCATCTCCTCTGTATGCCACCCCACCTTCAGGCCCTCATTTCAATCCTTTTGTCAAGTTCCCCTTTTCCTCTGAAACTCCCTTTGCGCCCTTCTCTCTGAACCTATTAAAACCTGTGCCTTTAAAGTTAAGTGTTCTGAGGATCTTGATAAAACCCAAGTTTCTTATGTTCCCTGCTCTAAGGCCAAACTGCAAGCCATCGTTAAAGCGTTTCCTACAGTGGCTGAGGACCCCCACTAGTTTGCTGAAGAATTTACCATAAGTATTCAAACTTAACAACTTGGTTTCTCATGCTTATTGGTGAGGACCAGGCCAAATATTTGATGAAATTAACCCAATGGGAACATTCTGAAAAGGATTTAGAGGAACAGACCCCTAACTTGTTTTTTTTTTTTTTAAAGATGTATTTATCTGAGAGAGAGAGCATGGGTGCACGAGTGGGGGGAGCGGCAGAGGAAGCGAATCTTTAAGTAGACTCTGCTGGATACAGAGCCCTAGGTGGGGCTTGACCTCGTGGCCCAGGAACTCATGATGGGAGCGGAAAGCAGGAATCCGATACTTAACCAACTGAGCCACTCAGGCATCTGCAGACCCATAACTTTCGGCAAGAGGCTAGAAACCTCATTGGAAATCTCCACCAAGCATCACAGTAGCTTTTCTTAAGTTTCTTGATTGGACCAAAAGCCTGATGAGTCTGCGCATGATTATTACAATCAATTCCAAATTGTCTTTTTAAAAAATTCTGGTCTTTAATGTTGAATCCACCTGGGTAGCTTTTAAATCTGTGTTTATTAGTGGACTGGACCAGGAATTTTCTCTTTTAATTAAAAGGACCAGGATGGGGGGGAAAAAAAAACAAAAAACAAAAAACCTGGGTGGAATATGAAACTGCCCATAGCAGACAGGTAATATGGGAAACCAGCCTGCTAGCCTCCTAGATGAGTCATCCAAAAGAAAGACTGCTAACGTTCTCTGTTTTCAACTCCAGCAAATGAAGGCCCCTAAACAAAACCAAAACCCTTCTGGTTTGGAGTATTACAGCAAAGAAGGCATTAAAAAAAGAAAAAAAATTCTTAAAAATTTAAGTACCTCAGGCACCATCAACCCTCTAGCCAATTTTTCCAATGCCCTAATTCCCAGTGACAGGGCTCTGAGGAACAACAAGAGCTCTTCTCAATTCTCCGTCTTAATCAGCTTGGAGAAACCATTGTCTAGATTGGGAATTAATCTGTCTCTGTATTGAAACTGGAGCTACACTCTGGGTGCTTAGTCCCACTGCTATAAAGCAGCCCCTGCCTCAGAGTAAAAAAACGCTTGTGTAGAAGGGGTCTCTAATAAACCTCACCAGGTTCCTGTCTCTGAACCTATTTCCTTTGGTCTAGGCCCTTTGAGAGCTACTCACTGCTTTTCTTATTAATTACTCCACCACTGTTCTATTCATTTATTGGGCCAAGATTTCTTAGAAAAGTATCATGGCAGAATTTCTTCCAAAAAGGGGAAATAATTCTAGAATTTGACAACAGTAATCAAAATAGCAAACCAGAAGAATTAAATGACCATTTGACATCTTTTATCCATTCTGTCTCTGATGGAGTATAGTAGAGTCTGGGGACACTGATTATTTGTTCCTATTGATCAGCTACCATCCTCTTCATAGGCAAAATCCTCAGTTGATAATGGCAGAATCCTCAGTGCACATCCCATCAAGATTCAAATAGATCTCTCAACACTCTTCCATAATTAGTCAATGCCCTATAAGTAAAGAAGTCCTTCAGTTTGTAATAGATTAAAAGGTTCAGGGTCTCATTATCTTCTGCATTAGTCTCTGTAACACCCCTATTTTACCTGTGAGACTACTCAACGGCAGAGAATGAAGGTTTGTCCAGGACCCCTGGCAATAAATAACACTGTTATACTTTGGTACTTTATTATTCTTAACCCTCATGTGCTGCTACTACTAACATCCAGTCCCACTGAAAGCAAATTTTTGACTATAGTTGATCTACGTAGTGTATTTTTCATGTTCTGGTTGATAAGGATAGCCAATATCTTTTTGCTTTCACTCGGGAAAAGCAGAAATACTGTACAGTAAGTAATACCCGAGGGTTTTACAGAGTTCTTGCTCTTCACAAACTTTAAAACCTGATTTGGGTGATAGAAAGTTTTCTGAAGGTTCTACGTTGTTAAAATACATAGATGATTTGCTTCTCTGCTCTTCTCAAACCTCTTCACAAGAAGACAGCATCCACCTGTTAAAACTTCTGGCTTTAAAGGAACATTAAGTCTCCAAAGAAAATTTGCAGTTTGCTCAAGCTCACAGTAGATAGAGCATCTGATCTTGAAATAAGGACTACATTTAGACCCTCATGAAACCCCTCATGACTCTTTAAAACTGACAGATTGCCTTTGAGTCCCCATGACAATTCATAGGAAACTCCTCTCACTAATGCATATTTTTCATGATTTGCTGATGGTTCTTATTTAAACGATGAAAGTTGCAAATTTGGTGCTGGGTATGCTATTGCAACTTCCTTTAAAGTCACTGAGGCAGCACCAGTTGCCAGCACCAGTTCCTTCAGCCCAACAGGCTGAGTTACATGCTCTTACTCAGGCTTGTACTTTAGCCATTGGAAAAACCACAAACACGTATACTGATAGTCGAAGTGCATTTTGGGTAGCTCATGACTTTGGAATATTATGGAAACAGTAAGGTGTCTACCCCCAGTGAGAAAAATTTTAAAAATGACTTTGATGTTCAAAATTTATAATGCTCTACTTTGCTATCCACTTTGGCTATTATTAAGCTTTCTGGGCATTTTAGACTTGACTCCTTGGGGACCAAAGTAATCCACCTTGCTGATGCTTCCACCAAAAATGCTTCTCACAAGAAGGACTATAGCCAAACCTCTGTCATGATCCAAAGGGATATTCTCCCAAGTTATAAATTTTGGAAAAATTGACAAGAGACACCCAATTATTGGCCCCAGAGAAGGAAAACAACATGGATATCTAATTAATAATTGTTGGCTTGATTAAAAGAAAACACTGATTTGGACCAAAAAACAATCTGACCTTACCAGAAATCCTAAAACTCCCGCTGCTTACAACCATACATATATTAAAGTGTTGTTCTTCTGACAAAATGATAGCATTCATGAACCAATATTGGTGAGAAAGTTAACTGGGACTCAAAAATGGTGATATCACTTGTCCCACCTATCAAAAATATAATCCAGGGAAACCTGTTTGTACAAATGGATTTCATGCAGTTTCCCCATCTCATGGATGTAAATATGTTTCAGTCATGATTTCTCTGTTTTCTCACTGTAGCAGGTCTGTCTCCTGTAAACAGGCCAACACTTCTGTTAGAAAAGATTACCCTTACCTAGGGAACCCTCTTGATAGTAATTGATAGTAATCTGGGATTGATAGTAATTTGGGAACTCAATGTACTTGTCAGATGCTTCAACAAAGGTGTGCTGTTTGCCCAGTTTTTACTCTTCATTGTGCATACCATCCTCAGTCATCAGGGTTTGTTGCACTCATTAATAGTACTATTAAGATTCAACCGGAAAATTTGTAGAGATGCTCCAAATAGCTTGGGCTGAAAGTATAGCTTTTGGTCCTTCTAAATCTCAGATCAACCCCCTTGGGAACTGAGACTGTCACCCTTTGAGATAATCACAGGATATCCAATGTACTTGGCCCCTGCCTCTTTTGATCCTCAGTTAATAAAAAGAGATATACTTCAATATTGTAAAAACCTAATTGCTTCTATTAAAAATAACTCTGGTTTGGTAAAGCAATCTTTTCCCATTGCCCCCTGAGGAGATGATGACCTTAAGCATAAGAAGATTTCATCTATTGGAAAAGACATCTCCAGAAAGACTCATCAACCTCTCTGGGAAGGCCTGTGAGGAACTTGCTAACCAATCTTTGTGCCACCAGACTCTAGGAATAGGCTCTTGGATTCACACAAGTCATCTAAAGAAAGTACCAAACCCTGACTGAACCTGCATACCATCTGGTGACCTGAAAGTAAAGATTTCCTGGAATTGAAGCAGATGACATCGATGAGAAGGCTTTCCTAAGATGTTCAGACCAGGGTCGCCTGAGTGGCTCAGTGGGTTAAATAAAGCCTCTGCCTTTGGCTCAGGTCATGATCCCAGGGTCCTGAAATCGAGCCCCGCATCAGGCTCTCTGCTCCGCAGGGAGCCTGCTTCCTCCTCTCTCTCTGCCTTCCTCTCTGCCTACTTGTGATCTCTGTCTGTCAAATAAATAAATAAAATCTTAAAAAAAAAAAAAAAAGATGTTCAGACCAGGCCTATATATCTTTTTCTCACTGTTGTTTCTTTTCTCTTTTCTGTGGAAAAACCATGTTTTTGCATTCCCCCGGCCCTTGTGAAAATGGGAAACCTCTTCTTTTGATTATGGCTTTTCAGAAACAGCCTTATTGTGATCCTGAGACAAGGTAATTTTCACTTTTTTTTTCTGAAGGTTTAGAAGGTTCATAATTCACAAAAATCTTCTTTCATCTGAACTATTAACTGACCTTGGAGTCTTCTCTACATTCATGGTCTCTGAATTTGCAACCTTACAGGCTGTATGATCAGTAACATATTTGGTTCCAAACATTTCTTTCTTTTTTTTTTTTTTTAAATTTCTTTTCAGCGTAATAGTATTCATTGTTTTTGCACCACACCCAGTGCTCCATGCAATACGTGCCCTCCTTAATACCCACCACCTGGCTCCCCCAACCTCCCACCCCCTGCCCCTTCAGAACCCTCAGGTTGTTTTTCAGAGTCCATAGTCTCTCATGGTTCATCTCCCCTTCCAATTTCCCTCAACTCCCTTCTCTTCTCCATCTCCCCTTGTCCTCCATGTTATTAGTTACGCTCCACTAATAAGTGAAACCATATGATACTTGACTCTCTCTGCTTGACTTATTTCACTCAGCATAATCTCTTCCAGTCCCGTCCAGTTGCTACAAAAGTTGGGTATTCATCCTTTCTGATGGAGGCATAATACTCCATAGTGTATATGGACCACATCTTCCTTATCCATTTGTCCGTTGAAGGGCATCTTGGTTCTTTCCACAGTTTGGCAACCGTGGCCATTGCTGCTATAAACATTGGGGTACAGATGGCCTTTCTTTTCACTACATCTGTATCTTTGGGGTAAATAGCCAGTAGTGCAATTGCAGGGCCATAGGGAAGCTCTATGTTTAATTTCTTGAGGAATCTCCACACTGTTCTCCAAAGTGGCTGCACCAACTTGCATTCCCACCAACAGTGTAAGAGGGTTCCCCTTTCTCCACATCCTCTCCAACACACATTGTTTCCTGTCTTGCTAATTTTGGCCATTCTAACTGGTGTAAGATGGTATCTCCATGTGGTTTTAATTTGAATCTCCCTGATGGCTAGTGATGATGAACATTTTTTCATGTGTCTGATAGCCATTTGTATGTCTTCATTGGAGAAGTGTCTGTTCATATCTTCTGCCCATTTTTTGATATGATTATCTGTTTTGTGTGTGTTGAGTTTGAGAAGTTCTTTATAAATCCTGGATATGAACCTTTTGTCTGTACTGTCATTTACAAATATCTTCTCCCATTCCGTGGGTTGCCTCTTGGTTTTGTTGACTGTTTCCTTTGCTGTGCAGAAGGTTTTGATCTTGATGAAGTCCCAAAAGTTCATTTTCGCTTTTGTTTCCTTTGCCTTTGGAGACATATCTTGAAAGAAGTTGCTGTGGCTGATATCAGAGGTTACTGCCTATGTTCTCCTCTGGTTCTAAACATTTCTTTGTGATAATACTGTTTTAAAACATGTTTGAGGTTTTGCTATATTGCAAAAAGTTCATCAGCTGTTGTTTCATCTTTATATCCAAACTGTATCTTACCAAAAAACTGTTAATACTTTCAGTGAGCTCTTGGCAGCATTCACTAATCTGCTTTCATGGTTGCTTTAAGTGGAGACTTCAGGAGAGATACGTGACTGGGTTTGCTTTTATAAGGAGAATCTTTTTCCCCTATGATGGAATAAATGCCAATAAATATTTCAGTTGGCTACTTTCAGCCCTAGAGCCCTGATTTAGAACTATCATACAACTTGGATGTTCCTTCTTTTTCTTTTTTTAATTTTTTTACTAATTTTATTTTTTTAATTAACATATAATGTATTATTAGCTCCAGGGGTACAGGTCTGTGAATCGCCAGGTTTACACACTTCACAGCACTCACCATAGCACGTACCCTCCCCAATGTCCATAACCCCACCACCCTCTCCCTACCCCTTTTCCCCCAGTCCCCCTCAGTTTTGTTTTGTGACATTAAGAGTCTCTTATGGTTTGTCTCCTTCCTGATCCCATCTTGTTTCATTTATTCTTTTCCTATCCCCAAATCCCCCATGTTGCATCTCTCCTTCCTCATATCAGGGAGATCATATGATAGTTGTCTTTCTCTGATTGACTTACTTCGCTAAGCATAATACCCTCTAGTTCCATCCATGTCATTGCAGATGGCAAGATTGCATTTCTTTTGATGGCTGCATAGTATTGCATTGTATAAATATACCACATCTTCTTTATCCATTCATCTGTTGATGGACATCTAGGTTCTTTTCGTAGTTTGGCTATTGTGGACATTGCTGCTATAAACATTCAGGTGCATGTGCCCCTTCGGATCACTACATTTGTATCTTGAGGGTAAATACCCAGTAGTGCAATTGCTGGGTCATAGGGTAGCTCTATTTTCAACTTTTTGAGGAACCTCCATGCTGTTTTCCAGAGTGGTTGCACCAGCTTGCATTCCCACCAACAGTGTAGGAGGGTTCCCCTTTCTCTGCATCCTCGCCAGCATCTGTCATTTCCTGACTTGTTAATTTTAGCCATTCTGACTGGTGTGAGGTGATATATCTCATTGTGGTTTTGATTTGTATTTCGCTGATGCCAAGTGATGTGGAGCACTTTTTCATGTGTCTGTTGGCCATCTGAATGTCTTCTTTGCAGAAATGTCTGTTCATGTCCTCTGGCCATTTCTTGATTAGATTATTTGTTCTTTGGGTGTTGAGTTTGATAAGCTCTTTATAGATTTTTGGATACTAGCCCTTTATCTGATATGTCGTTTGCAAAAATCTTCTCCCATTCTGTCAGTTGTCTTTTGGTTTTGTTGACTGTGTCCTTTGCTGTGCAAAAGCTTTTGATCTTGATGAAATCCCAATAGTTAATTTTTGCCTTGCTTCTCTTGCCTTTGGCAGTGTTCCTAGGAAGAAGTTGCTGCGGCTGAGGTCGAAGAGGTTGCTGCCTGTGTTCTCCTCAAGGATTTTGCTGGATTCCTTTCTCACATTGAGGTCCTTCATCCATTTTGAGTCTATTTTCATGTGTGGTGTAAGGAAATGGTCCAGTTTCATTTTTCTGCATGTGGCTGTCCAATTTTCCCAACACCATTTGTTGAGAGACTGTCATGTTCCATTGGACATTCTTTCCTGCTTTGTTGAAGATTAGTTGACCATAGAGTTGAGGGTCTATTTCTGGGCTCTCTATTCTGTTCAATTGATCTATGTGTCTGATCTATGTGTCTGATCTATGTGTCTGTTTTTGTGCCAGTACCATACTGTCTTGATGATGACAGCTTTGTAATAGAGCTTTAAGTCCGGAATTGTGATGCCACCCACTTTGGCTTTCTTTTTCAATATTCCTTTGGCTATTCGAGGTCTTTTCTGGTTCCATATAAATTTTAGGATTATTTGTCCCATTTCTTTGAAAAAAAATGGATAGGACTTTGATAGGGATTGCATTAAATGTGTAGATTGCTTTAGGTAGCATAGACATTTTAGCAATATTGTTCTTAGCAATATTTGTTCTTCCAATCCAGGAGCATGGAACATTTTTCCATTTCTTTGTGTCTTCCTCAATTTCTTTCATGAGTACTTTATAGTTTTCTGAGTATAGATTCTTTGTCTCTTTGGTTAGGTTTATTCCTAGGTATCTTATGGTTTTGGGTGCATTTGTAAATGGGATTGATTCCTTAATTTCTCTTTCTTCTGTCTTGTTGTTGGTGTAAAGGAATGCAACTGATTTCTGTGCATTGATTTTATATCCTGACACTTTACTGAATTCCTGTACAAGTTCTAGCAGATTTGGAGTGGAGTCTTTTGGGTTTTCCACATATAGTATCATATCATCTGCAAAGAGTGATAGTTTGACTTCTTCTTTGCCGATTTGGATGCCTTTAATTTCTTTTTGCTGTCTGATTGCTCAGACTAGGACTTCTAGTACTATGTTGAATAGCAGTGGTGATAATGGACATCCCTGCCATGTTCCTGACCTTAGCGGAAAAGCTCTCAGTTTTTCTCCATTGAGAATGATGTTTGCAGTGGGTTTTTCATAGATGGCTTTGATAATATTGAGGTATGTGCCCTCTATCCCTACACTCTGAAGAGTTTTGATCAGGAAAGGATGCTGTACTTTGTCAAATGCTTTTTCAGCATCTATTGAGAGTATCATATGGTTCTTGTTCTTTCTTTTATTAATGTGTTGTATCACATTGATTGATTTGCAGATGTTGAACGAACCTTGCAGTCCTGGAATAAATCCCACTTGGTCGTGGTGAATAATCCTTTTAATGCACTGTTGGATCCTATTGGCTAGTATTTTGGTGAGAATTTTCACATCTGTGTTCATCAAGGATATTGTCCTGTAATTCTCTTTTTTGATGGGATCCTTGTCTGGTTTTGGGATCAAGGTAATGCTGGCCTCATAAAATGAGTTTGGAAGTTTTCCTTCCATTTCTATTTTTTGGAACAGTTTCAGGAGAATAAGAATTAATTCTTTAAATGTTTGGTAGAATTCCCCTGGGAAGCCATCTGGCCCTGGGCTCTTGTTTGTTGGGAGATTTTTGATGACTGCTTCAATCTTCTTACTGGTTATGGGTCTGTTCAGGTTTTCTATTTCTTCCTGGTTCAGTTGTGGTAGTTTATATGTCTTTAGGAATGTGTTCCTTCTGTTTTATGTAATTATTTAAGTTTTAAGTTTTGTATTTTGTTGACTGTTGAACTTAAAAAAAAAAAGAATGATGTACCCAAAAATGTAATGCTGGCTCAGAGCTTTGAGATGATCCCAACACTTTGGATCTTGGGAAAATACAGGCTTTAGGCTGGAGTATGTGAAAATTTCTCCGTCCTCATCTTCATTGTTACACAAATCTGGCTTTCATTGGTTTCCAGCTGTTATGCACTCTCCCTCTGATGTAGGACATGATAACTACAAAAGGTCCTCTTGTTACTGGCTATTGATGAGTGATGCTTTCAAAGAAAGATCTTGGTCAAAAAGAGAATATGTGAAAATTAGTAAAAGGAAACCTTACTTAGAATGGACACAGGAGGCAGGCAGGGGGAGTTCTCATGCTGTTCAGTGCTTCAGCAATTGCAGACCCAACAGAAAGAGAGAGACCTTGTGTGTGGATACTACTTTACTATTGCAGCAGGAGGAAAGAAGATTTCTTCCTTCCCTGGTAACAACCCAGCCCATGTGGTACAGTTACAGATCAGCCAGTGAGAAGCCACTGTACATAGAATTCCCAGTTCACTTAAATAGAGTTTTTGTTTATAATTGCCCTGCCCAACTTCCCCTTTCCTCTGTAAAAGAGTGCTCCTCTCTGGACTTTCCTATCGTTTTGTTGTAGTTTGCTTGTCCTGAATTGCAGTTCTCTGTTATTCTTCAATAAACCCATCTTTTTTTTGGCAAAATAACTGGCGGTTTTGTTTTCAAGGTTAACAGCCTTGATGGGGCTTATATTCTTTTAAGAAGACAAAAAGCAGATAAGCAGAATAAATGTGTGTGTGTATGTGTGTGTGTGTGTAAGAAAATAAAGGCATCCTGAAAGGTAGAGAGTAACAGAGGTATTCTTTTAAATAGGTTGTCCAAAGAACATCTTTCGGAATAAATTAATTTTGAAGAAAGGTATAAATGAAAGGAAGAAGCAATTAAGTATCTGGAGAAAGAGTTTTCCAAGCAAGTGCAAAGGCCCTGAGGTGGGGGACATGCTGCCATGTGCCAGCTATAGCAAGGGGGTCAGTCTGCTTGGAGTGCAATAAAGTCGATTAAAATGAAGTAGGAGAGGCAGCTAAAATTCACATCCAATAAGGTTGTATAGGCTGTACTAAGGAGTTAGGATTTATTCTAGGTTTGATGGGGAAGCATTGGAAGACTGCAGTCAGGGCTATTACGATATTTGCATTAAAAAGTGCAAATGTGAAATGCAAAGTGAAGAAGAATCACTCTGGCTGTTTTTTGGAGAATTAGTGGTAGGGGGTGCAAGAGTGGAAGCAGGGAGTCCATTTCAGTGGCTCCCACAGTAAGTCAGGTGGAAGATGCAGGGACTTTGATTTGGGCTGTCAACAGTGATGTCTCAGTGGCAATGCATAAGTTTAAAAGGACACAATGAACCTCTTTCAGTCCTGTCAGTATGGTTTTGCAGCTGCATGTGTGACCTCATTTGGAAATAATGTCAAAAGTCTAAATTTGAAATCTTTGTGACTGTGAGTCCAGAGTCGAAAAGACCTACTTACACCCCTTGATGACCCTGGAACTGCCAATATTAGCCTCGTGGAAGTGGTCATACCTCCGTCCACATACCAGGACAGTTTTGTGGATGTCAGTGGAGCCTGGACTCACTGCATCACAGCACTCAGTGAGTCTGATCACAGCACTTCTGTTTCCAGTGCAAAGGCCCTGTCAATCTTTCTTGGGTGGTGACATGAATCTCTTTTCACAGACATGGGTACAAATTGCCCTCAAGAACTTTTCATGCCTTCCTGAGCCATTGCTTTTTCCTCTGCTCAGGCTTTCAGATCAAGTAGGAAGCTGTGGTCACACTTTGTGGAGGAAGCAGAGTATTAAACTACCCCAGACCCATATTTTCCCATTACAAAGTCTGTCTTCTCTAAACAGCCAGCTTGAAGTAGCTTAGAGAGAAGCTGAAAGACTTTTCCCTCAGTCTTTTCAAAATCTCCCATAAAAGACAAGTAAAACCTTAAAAAAAAAAAAGCAGTTTTATATATACACATTTCTATGCCTTTTCTAAAGGTTTTGTTATATTAATTTTTTGTATTTTTTTGAGTCACTTGCTGTGATGTGGAATTTTTTTTCCCTTCCCACTTTCCTCCAAGGACATAATATTATTGCAGGCTTTCTACTAAAAGATAAAATTACTGCCACAAGTAGTGCGAAGTCATAGAGAGATCATATTCCAGATGGAATAGTTTCTGAACAAAGAGGATGCTTTTTAAAGATTCTACTAAATGTGACTTTTCAAGGGCCAGTGTAGGCAGTCTAGACACTAAAATTACCCAGCCCATCTATGGATGGGAGGGGCTGTGGCTCTCTGGGAAGACCTCCAACTACACACAGGGCAGTCTGCTGACAGCTGGAAAGAGCTTACTCTGAGGGTCAAACTGCAGAAATGTTAGTTTCCTCTCCTGTCCTATCACCTTGATTCTCAGTGACTTTCATATATGAAATATTATATGGAAAATGAAGTGTTCTATTTATCTTGTAGTTTCAGTGTTTCGGAGTATTCTCACATTCATTGGAACAAAACATATGAAAGCATCTTATAAATTGTAAAGCAGTGTGCAAATGGAAGTTATTAGAATTGTTACTGCCTCGTTTTTTCATAAAACCCTGGGAAAGGTAGGTGTTAATACCACCCCTATCATATGAGGAGGGAATTGGGATGAGATCCGAAGATGTTAGCTCCATGTTCTTTGAGTGAATGATTTGGGGATTACAGAGAGCCAGTTAAACGTTCTTCGTTTCAACAGTCTTCTAACCATAAACCAGTTTGATAATGGGTCTAATTATGAATAGAAGGATGAGGAAAGTGACACGATCCATTTTGCAGTTGCATGGACACAGAGAATACATTGTAGAAAAAGAAAGCTATTGGTAGCAGAACCAGTTCAGAGGTAGTTGCAGTAGAGCAAGAGAGAGAAATTGGTGGGCCTGAGTGAGGTTGGTCTATGTAGGGTTGTGAAGAAATGGTGATAATTGAAGAGACATTTTGAAGCTAGAATTCATAGTTCTTGTGATGAATGTGGGGGGGGGGGGGTGAGGTTGTGGGGGAGACTAAAACTCTCTGGCCAGGATCGTGATGTCATGTCCTAGGATGAAGAACAGAGGAAGCACAGGTTTAGGGAAAGAAGATAATAAGTTATGTTTTGGACATGTTGGGTTTTAGGTGTCAGAGGGACATACAAGAGGGGTCCAGTGAACAGTTGGACATGTATATGAGTCTGGCATACAGGGCAAACAGATCTTGGCTAAAAATATAAATTTGGGAATTAGCATATTGATCACAAATGGAGATCATATTACTAAATTGTGTGAAGCAGGGGAGGATGTCTGTCTTGTGAACCAGTTTTAATAATGCACTAAATGTTTTTGTATGTTTCTGTGTTCATTCTTCTAGAGAGTGAGTGCATGACTTTTTTTCACATTCATAAAAGCATCAGTGACAAGCAAATAGACACAGTGGCAAAGAGGACCTGGGACCAAACACTACAACACACATTTTGAAGAAATAGTCTTCAAGGCATATTTTGAAGGAGTGGCCATATAGGTGAAAGCAAAGCTAGAATCATGTAAGTCAAGGGGCAATGGTGTTTCGAGAATATGGGTGCTGCCATTGATGTCAGATAGTGGGAAAAGCTCAGGTAAAAGGAGGAGGGAAAGGTTCCACTGGGCTTATCTTCAAGGTTCCTTCTCAAGAGCAATTTGTAATGAACTGGTGGAAGGAGAAATCTTTATGTTGAGGGGTAAATGAGTAGTGAGAAAGGGAACCTCCTTTCTCAAGAGTCTGGACTAAGTCATTCTGAAACTAGTTCTTATAATTACTGACCAGACGGTTTGAGGAGATCATCCTGATAAAACCAAATAATTCATTGCTTAAAGTTTTATTTTGCAAAGGACTAGTTTAGCATCATAAAGGCAAAACATTGTTAGAGACAGCTTTTTAAAAAATAAAACTATTTGATAAAAGGTTGAGGACTCCTGCTGAAAATGTGGTTTGCTTTCCTGGATAAAGCAAAGCTCTAAGAAGACACTTCTCCTATGAATCCTGTTGTGGCAGAATTGAAAATCTTTCCTCTCTCCCCACATGTATTATCATCATAGTTCATGAAATACTTTGGTGTGCTTACTCTTTTATATGTCCATGTCCTTCTACTCTGTTGTAAGCCTCTTGGGAGCAGGGACTGTATCATATTCATCTTTATATCCCCAATCACTAGCAAATAATTGGGACTTAATAAATGCATTGACTGAATGAATGATTTTTTATTATCTACTCAAATATATCTATTAGTCTCATTTTGAATTTCCATTTATACAATAAGAATTGGAATTTTTCTGTTGTCTTAAAGAGATGACTATTTTCCCTACAATGCATTTGGAATATTATGAATAAGACAATGGAAAAGAAAATGTCACAATTCATTTGAAATGCAAAGAGCAAATAAACAGCAGTTAAATAACAGACATTAAATGTTGCACATATGTCAAGTAATAACAAGAATGCTTTTCCCAGAATTTAAAACATTGATGAGTGAGATTGTTGTGGCATTAGAATTTTTTTAGGCTAAAAAGGAGCCTGATGCAAATTAATATTCTATGCATTAGAAGAAAGGAGAGTGCAGTGAATTGGTAGAATCAGTTCTACTGACAGAAGACTCCACAACTTCAAAGCTTGCTATTTGACACTTTATAAGAGAGCTTGGAAAGCTTATGGCTGGGAGAGAGAACAAGGACAGTTTTCTTTGGTTGCAGTGGTTACACTTTTCATTCCTTCCTACCTCCGTGGGGATCACAGTGGACCCTCTCAGGAAGGACTTACCGCTATGCTAAAACAACACATAAATCAACAAAGAACAACACACATACATGCCATTGGGTAAATTCATTGAATTGGACATTTATTTATCCAACTCAGTCTTTCGTCATAGTGAAAGGGACAATGAGACTTTTCAAAGTGATTCTAATATAAGTAACAATGATGTGTGGAAAAATGAAACCTCATTTGTACTTTCTAAAAATTTTTAATATGCAAGATGTATTTCATTTGATATATAACATTAAAACAAAATTTGGATAACATGCACCCCAAAATTCTTATGGAATTAAAAAAATATGGAATGTTAGTCTTCAGCATGACTTTGTAGGATACCAAGTTATATATCTCTCCAATATTTATTAAAAGTGTCAAGGAATGACAGTGGTTATTCACTTATTTATTATGTCATCATACATCTATTTGGTGCCATGCCCTGATACCACTCCTCTAGTGATAATAAGCAAAGAGAATTTTAAAGATACAAAATGTACCTTTTTTTAAATTTTTTATTTTTTTTAAAGATTTTATTTATTTGTTTGACAGACAGAGATCACAAGTAGGCAGAGAGGGAGAGAGGAGGAAGCAGGCTCCCTGGTGAGCAGAGAGCCCAATGTGGGGCTCGATCTCAGGACCCTGAGATCATGACCTGAGCCGAAGGCAGAGGCTTTAACCCACTGAGCCACCCAGGCGCCCCAAAATGTACCTTTTTAATAGAAAACCATGCAAATATTTATCTGCTTATTGGAATTCTGGGTGAACTTTTCTATCTATAACATCTGGCAGGAGATCTTACAAAAATAAGTTTGCTTGCGGAATTTCTGACCCTTGTTTTTGGATGATATGCTGTGATGTTAACAGTATTTGCAGCTACCATGTGAACAGCTTTTCCCACAGAGAGTCTTAAGTCAGAATCTGAGACAGAGGATGTTCTTTTTCTCCTGATCATCTAAACACATCAGAATAAAGTTGTTGTGATGAATTTTCCATCCTTAAAATAAATGTGCTTGGAAAAGAGCTACCTCAAGGGAATGGCTTTCTGAATATACTTTTACTTTCTGAGCAAAATTATTAGACTCCCTTCTTAATTCTCCCCACCCCAGAAAAGAGAAAATAAGATCATATTGAGTGCAATTTTTAAAATGGAAGATTTGACTGTATGGTTTTATTTGATCTCATTTATCTTTCCATATTTATTTATCTGGCCATTACTTCACCTCACCTCTAGACTCAAAGGCCAACTGCCTGCTTGATATCTCCACTAGAAGTTAATGGGCATCTCTAACTTAGTATGTCCAAAATTCGGTGCTTGTTTCCTGCCCCTTCCAACAGTTTCCTTTCCCATAGCCATCTCTGTTACAGCAAAACGTACCACTATCCATCCACCCAGGAACCCCTAGGAATCACCCCTCACTTCATATGCCTTTACATGCCATCAGTTCTTCAGAAGTCTTATTAGTGTTGCTTCAAAACCTCGTTATAATAGGTCCACTTGTCAGCACCTTCCATAGCTACCACCTCAGGCTAGACCACCATCATCTCTTTAGGAGACAAAGACTTCCTACAGTTGATCTCCCTCCTTCCATATTTGCTGCTTTATAGTCTATACTCAGTGAATAATCTTTTGAAAATCTAAACTGGATTGTACATTCACTAAATTAAACCCTCTTATGGCTTCCCACTGCTGACTCCTTCCACAGTCTGCAAAGGTCTATGTGATTTGGACCTTGCCCAGCTCCCTGACCTCGGTTCATTCCACTTTTTTCTCATGATGTTCCCACAAGAGGGCCCACCTGTGAACACACCAAGCTCATACCTCCTTAAGACATTTGAATCCTCTCTCGTGTTCCAGATCCCCACATTTGCCTGGGGTTTTTTTGAGGGGGTGCACATTTGGGGGTCAACTCAAATATGCCCTCCTCAGATGTCTTCCATGACCACCTGATCTAAATCTTAACTTGAAAACTTTACATTTATTACTCTGTTGGGCTTTTTTCATAGCTCATCATAATCTGATACTTTCTTTTTTTATTGTCCAGCTCTCCTAAATAAAAAGTATCCTCTGTGAAAACAGGCATTTGATCTGCTATCTCAACCACAGTATCCATAGCAGCTGCAACAGTTTTGGTCCATAGTGAACACTTGTTCATATTTGTTGAATGAATAAATGAAAGAAGCCCCAGAAATTTTAATAAGTATATTTAGAAATATAGCAATCAATAACACTAATAGTAATAGGCTGAGCTTTTGTGCAATAATTATTAATGTGTCAACTGTAAAGGACCTAATAATCCAAATGATAGTGATTTCAGTGGTCAAAATACATTGTAGTAGCTCTGGGAATTAAATCCCTGAAGAATCATAATACACAAAATCAAATTTGTTGAGGTTGTAGGTTGAGATAAACAAAAAACAAAACAAATCTGGAGATGGGTTAAGAGAGGCTGACAGGGGCACCTGGATGGCTCAGTGGGTTAAACGTCTGCCTTCGGCTCAGGTCATGATATCGGGGTCCTGGAATCGAGTCCCGCTTTGGGCTCTCTGCTTGGCAGGGAGCCTGCTTCCTCCTCTCTCTCTCTCTCTGCTTGTTTTTCTGCCTACTTGTGATCTCTCTCTGTCAAATAAATAAATAAAATCTTTAAAAGAAAAAAAGAAAAAAGAGAGGCTGACAAAGGAGCAAATGTGTAGAGTGAATGGAGTGAGAGGTATTTGAAGTTCTGGTGGGAAGGACACCTTGAGAAGTGGAAATCCAACTGAGAAGAGCAGCCCTTAAGAGACTTTTTACCTTGGTTGACCTGAATTGAGTTGAGATCACACTAAAGGTTTAGAGTTAAGATTAAGAATTAACTTGTATGGGGGCACCTGGGTGGCTCAGTGGGTTAAAGCCTCTGCCTTCGGCTCAGGTCATGATCTCAGGGTCCTGGGATGGAGCCCCGCATCGGACTCTCTGCTCAGCAGGGAGCCTGCTTCCCCCCCACTCTCTCTCTGCCTACCTCTCTGCCTACTTGTGATCTCTGTCTGTCAAATAAATAATAAAATCTTTAAAAAATAGAATTAACTTGTATGATAATGTCTTGTAAATACAGCAAGCATTAGGAAGAGTTTTCTTTTTTATTATTTATTTATTTATTTATTTTTTTAAAAGATTTTATCTATTTTCCAGAGAGAGAGAGAGAGTACACACAAGCAGGCCGAGAGGCAGGCAGAGGCAGCGAGAGGAGCAGGTTCCCCGACGAGCAAGGAGCCCGATGCGGGACTCGATCCCAGGACCCTGGGATCATGACCCAAGCCGAAGGCAGCGGCTTAACCAACTGAGCCACCCAGGCGTCCCAAGAGTTTTCTTTTTTAAAGGATCTCTCACTTTTTATCATGATAGGTAACTCACAGAAGCAAGAAAGAGAACAGTCTGGGGGAGTATGGGAAACAGAGTCTCCAAAAGTAATACACAAAGTGTATACATTTGCAAAAGAAAAGGTGAGGTCCTGACACGGTCCAAAAAGATATAAAACAGTAGATGGTGACCTGGACTTATAAGAGTTGATACCAAATTTAGAATTAAAGACACACTCAGGCAATCCTAATTATCCATGGCAACATGGCAAATGTTAACCCTGGGATGCTTCTCCTCATCACCCGGCAGTCAGAATTCAATGTGTGAATTTGGAATAGAAACTCATTTCGCCTTCACACAACATAATTATGAGGTAAATTTTCTGGAAAAACAATGCATGTAATAGATTCCAAAGTCAAGTGGAAGTGATTTTTAAATTATTTGCTATTTTGGGTTATTCAAAATAACCAAACATTGATTTTATAGCTATATCATCACATATTTGAAATGAATGAAAGAATAAATGAATTTATATACAGTGAAACATTAGATTGGGGTGGTAATTGGCTGCAAATAGAAAAGTAGGGCAGTTCGATATGTAAGCTCTTATTTCTAGCATAACCTTATGTTTTAAAATTTATAAATGTTATCTATATAACATATACACACATAAATAAAATCAAATGGATTTCAGCCTACAATGCACCTGACAGATTATCTAATCAAATCCTTCATCATCGTAGGCAGAAATAATCAGTTTTACCATTAAACATGTACTCAAACATGTGATCAAAATTACTGTGTAAAGTATGACGAAGGAACTTCAACCCAGAGAGGATATTGGTTTTGTTCAAGGGCACACTGTTGTTTTAGGGTGGAACTGGCATGGTTCTTGACTCCTAGGATAATAGTCTTCTAAGAAGAGTATGTCACCATATCCATCATTGGGTAACTCAATTTAATTAGAACTATTTAAATAGATCATTTCTCTGTCAAGTCATTATCTTTATTATTTGGGATTGCCATTTCATGGTCTCCTAAAAGCACTTGTTAGGAAAGAAAGCGAGAAGTTTGGGTCATTTTTCCCAACGTTCTACTACAATAACTTAATAAAATCCTAATATTTCTTTTCCACAATAGGGTTTGCTGCCAGAACACAAGTGTTGTGAAAACCACCACTCAGTCTGAACCAAAATGGGAAAGGAAAAGACTCACATCGACATCATCGTCATTGGGCACGTAGATTTGGGCAAGTGTACCGCTACTGGTCATCTGATCTACAAATGTGTTGGGATCGACAAAAGAACTATCGAAAAATATGAGAAGGAGGCTGCTGAGATGGGAAAGGGCTTCTTCGAGTATGCCTGGGTCTTGGATAAACTGAAAGCTGAACATGAATGTGGTATCACCATTGATATCTCCCTGTGGAAATTTAAGACCAGCAACTATTATGTGACTGTCATTGATGCCCCAGGACACAGAGACTTTATCAAAAACACGATGACAGGCACATCTCAGGCTGACTGTGCTGTCCTCATTGATGCTGCTGCTGTTGGTAAATTTGAAGCAGGTGTCTCCAAGAATGGGCAGACCATTGAGCATGCCCTTCTGGCCTATACACAGGGTATAAAACAATAATTGTTGGTGTCAGCAAAATGGATTCCACTGAGCCACCCTACAGCCAGAAGAGATATGAGGAAATCATTAAGGAAGTCAGCACCTACATTAAGAAAATTGGCTATAACACTGACAAAGTAGCATTTGTCCCAGTTTCTGGTTGGAACGGTGACAACATGCTGGAGCCAAGTGCTAACATGCCTTGGTTCAAGGGATAGAAAGTCACCCATAAAGACAGGAATGCCCGTGGAACCACAGTGCTTGAAGCTCTGGATTGCATTCTGCACCAACTCACCCAACTGACGAGCCCTTGAGTCTGCTTCTCCAGAGGCACGTCTACAAAATTGGTGGGATTGGTTCTGTCCCTATAGGATGAGTGGAGACTCGTGTTCTTAAATCTGACACGGTGGTCACCTTTGCTCCAGTCAATGTTACAACTGAAGTAAAGTCTGTTGAAATGCACCATGAAGCTCTTCCTGGGAACAGTATGGGCTTCAATGTCAAGAACATACCTGTCAAATATGTTCGTCATGGCAGTGTGGCTGCTGACAGCAAAAATGACCCACCCATGGAAGCAGCTGGCTTCACAGCTCAGGTGATTATCCTGAATCATCCAGGCCAGATCAGTGCTGGATATGCACCTGTGCTGGGTTGTCACGTAGCTCACATTGCTTGCATGTTTGCTGAGCTGAAGGAGAAGATAGATTGCTGTTCTGGAAAAAAAGCTGGAAGATGGTCCCAAGTTCTTGAAATCTGTTGATGCTGCCGTTGTTGATATGGTTCCTGGGATGCCTATGTGTGTTGAGAGCTTGTCTGACTATCCTCCTCTGGGCCATTTTGCTGTTCATGACATGAGACAGACAGTTGCTCTGGGTGTCATCAAAGCAGTGGACAAGAAGGCAGCTAGAGCTGGCAAGGTCACCAAGTCTGCCCAGAAAGTTCAGAAGGCTAAATGAATATTATCCCCAATACCTGCCACCCCAGTCTTACTCAGTGGTGGAAGGACGGTCTCAGAACTGTTAGTGTCAGTTGGCCATGTAAGTTTAATAGTAAGACTGGTTAATGATAACAATGCGTCGTAAAACCTTCAGAAAGAAAGGAGAATTGTGGACCATTTGTTTTTGTGTCTGGGTGTGTATGGCAGCTTTAAGTTATTAGCTTTTAAAATCAGTACTTTTTAATGGAAACAGCTTGACCAAAAATCTTTCACAGAATTTTGAGACCCATTAAAACAAAAGGTGAATGAGAAAAAAAAAATCCTAATATCTGAAGGGAGTAGGTTTCAATTCCAGACCTATCTTTATTCTCTGGCCCACATAATGCTGGAGAACTTGTATAATTAACAAAATTATACTGTAACTTCAGCATCCTTAAATATGTTTAAAATTTGCTGTAAGAATTTGTCACTTTTTCATATTTTTTTGACCAAAAGTATATGTATTTATTTCTTTTAGGAACTCTGGAACGCAGAAGCGACTGTTGACACCTGATTTCTCTTTGGCAGATGACCAGATAGAATCAGCATTAACAACGTGCAGAAAATGCCAAACGCGGGGGAAATGACAAATGTGCCAGATGATTTAATATCGAGTAAAGATAAAGGTTAACAGAAACGATCTTTTCCTCTTAGTTTGCAAAATAAGTTAAAAATGCTTTTTGCCTTTGCAAAATACTTTACAAGGCATAGCTTTAAAATGAAAAGAGTGGTTTTTACATATGTTCTGTAAAAGCGCTATTATACACCTGATAGTCACAGAGCAGTTATGCTCAGAATATGTTTACTAGTAAAAGGAGATATTTAAGCCCAACATTTGGGAAAAAAGTAAATAATGAGAATCAGATAACTTCTTCCACTAGCTTGAGCAGTCATAATCAAATCTGGGAGTATTTTAGATATGGGCTCCTGGCCAGTCTTTTTGCTCTTAGTTGTCACCAAAGGGGCTGGGTGGCAGAAGAAAGCAAATGAGCTTGAATGCAACATCATGCTGGTCGGCAGAGCAGACTGGGTATGGCCTCTACAATCATTTTATATTTTTCTCTTTAATGAGAATATCTTAATATCCTTCTTTTAATTTTAAACATAAGAACTAGCCAATGCAGATAACTTGAAAAATGTAGAAAGGCACAAAGGAAAAATGAAAAATTTAAAAACAAAAATCAGGGGCACCTGGATGGCTCAGTGGGTTAAGCCTCTGCCTTCGACTCAGGTCATGATCTCAGGGTCCTGGGATTGAGCCCCGCATCGGGCTTTCTGCTTGGCGGGGAGCCTGCCTCTCTGCCTAGTTGTGATCTCTCTCTCTCTGTCAAATAAAATAAAATCTTTAAAGTAAATAAATAAATAAAAACAAAAATCATCACCAATCTGACTCTCCAAATATAATCCCTGTTAAGATCTGGGTATATTATGACTGTTAAGTTATGACATATATTCTGCTTTTACCTTTCTTGTCAGCTATGTAGTAGTCAGTTTCTCATTTCAGTACCTTTTGACACCATCCCTTAAATGGCTGCATGCTATTCCATAATATGAATATACTACAACTCAGTTAACCAGTCTCCAATAATTAGAGATCTAGACTTTTATTTTTTGCTATTATTGATAATGTTAGCACATTAATTTTTATTATTTGGTATTCCAACTTTTTTCAAATACGGTTACGATGCAAAGGAAGAGTAAGGAAGTATCATCTATCCTATTTTTATGAATAAAAACAGTCATTAGAATAAAGAGTTATAGAAGTTATGAAAAGTTATCTTTTGACAGTTTAGCACTGCTTGATATAATACAGAATTAATCATTAAATTAGTTTACTAAAAAAAACTGGGTATATATATTTTTAGACTCTGAGTTGTGGTTTATACCATGTAATCATAATATTAGAAAAATAAGTGCATTTTTGCAAAGTTTTTAATGTTTAGTATAGCTGTAAAGTTTGTACAGAATCTTCATTAGCAGTTTATTAAATACAAAAACACTGTGGTTGGGCTTTCAATTAAAGTTAAACTGGCAAAAGTTATAAATCCATATCCTCTCCTAACAACAGAAGGAACTAATAGGAACCACATCTTGGAGGCAATTCTTGTATAAAGGCATATATTTTTATTTTATTTTATTTTTTTAAGATTTTATTTACTTATTTGACAGAGAGAGAGATCACAAGCAGGCAGAGAGAGAGGGGAAACAGGCACCCTGCTGAGCAGAGAGCCCACTGCGATGCGGGGCTCCATCCTAGGACGGTGAGATCATGACCTGAGCCTAAGGCAGAGGCTTAACCCACTGAGCCACCCAGGTGCCCCCAAACCATATATTTTTAAATATGATATTGCACTGTTTATTAAAAAGCCTTTGGGAAATTTTGTCCAGGAAAAGGAATAGAGACTGCTCGCCTACACCTACAAATGGTGGCTTGTCATAATGATGTGGTAGAGCTGCATTCTGATGTGGATTTAAGGAATAAGGATAAAACCCAAGTAAATATATTTTGTGACACTGGTGAACTGATTTTAACCATGAAGGGACTGAATTTGTTAACAATTTTTCTTATGAGTTTTATTTTATGTAAAACTATGTCCTGAGCTTTTCTTATCCTCCCAAAAAAACAAGGCTTCTGGCTTTACTATCCAATTTTTATGGACATTAAACTATATGAACTAAATACATGCACACACACAAAGAATTTCTGCAAATCTGTAAAACCAAGTTTCTTTACTATCTTGATGAGTTCCACTGAGGCCAGTTTATAAACTAAACATTATGAGTGGGGATATTCCCATATTAGACTTATGAAATAGGTTAATAATTTCATATGAGATGCTATTGCTCTTCCGGGCAAGTATATTTCATAGCCAATAACACAAAATCAAGAAATGCATCCATACCAAGAACACATTTTGTTGCTGTCTTTTAAGAAAGGAAATATTATTTCTTTTCCCTGGAATTAATTTCTTGACTCATAGCTGTAGTAACTTCCATTTTTCCTTCCCCAGACCTAGTACAAATTCCACACATGTTATGGATCAGAACATAAACCTTTAAAAAAATCTATATAAGCCAGCTGTTTACAAATTTTTTTTGCTCTATTGGTTAGCTGCAAGTGGGTTTTTACATAGACCCAGAAATGCAGAAAGAATTCTCTATAGCCACATCCAGCACAGTGTGTCATACAATATTGTAAAAAAGGTTCGTATTGTTTCCAGATCAGATTCTTTAAAGCAGATGCACATTACGATAATCTGATAATAAATACCCAAACAAAGCTGTACATTGTCACATCTTTGAACACTTTGTGCACATTATGCAAATCATACAAATACATGGTATATGTTGAGATTAACATGACCAGCGGATAATGATGTCAGCAGCACTACAATATTAAGAATATGAGAAAATATTCCTGTTGCATTTATTCTCAATATGAAGATACAGTGTTAGCATCAATTTAAAAATTCTATTTTTAGAATAGAATTTTCTACCAGAATACATCTCCATAGACAATCACTGTTTAAGACACTAAAATACCAGATCAGCTTATATACACACGTATAAACTTATATATACCAAGATAATTATTAAACTTGTTGATTTTGCAAAAAATTTTAAATTATATATTATTATAATATTATAATTGTGATTATAATATAACTATTATAAATTATAATAATTTCTTTGATTATATGCCTGTTCCCAATCTTTCTGCTCTAAACACATAAGTAGATTTGCATGTGATGCATAGTAAAATATTAGCTATAAAATCTGAAACAATTCTTATTCTGATAGTACTGTTGTTTAACACAAAAGTAATGCATTGTTTTTTATCTGTTCGCTGAAAACTACGAAACTATAAGCCCTCTTAGTATATCTTCAGGAAGCAATACTGGCAATTAACAAGAAGTATTCCAAAACTGTAATGACATAATTGGAGGGATTTTTTATGAAAAAAAGTAAGGAACTTAATTTTTATGAAGTAACTCTCTTGGATTCTCATTAAAGCAAAGCTTACATAGATATGAAAAATGTATAAATGTGTAAATGACCATAGCAGCCATGTGGTTTATAACTATCAACCCGGAGTCAGATAACCTGAATATGAGTTCTAGGTGGAGAAGAAGGTAAAGAGAGTTTATGGATGTTGGTTGTCTATGCTCTGCTGTATCCTAAGTGTTTGTGTATCGCATCTCAGTTGATCCTCATGTCTCTATAAGGCAGATATCACGTGTTCCATTTGATAGTTGTGAAAACAGAAGCTCAGTCGCTTCATGCAACTCATTCCTAATGACATTGTTAGGATGGGAAACTGAATTTTTAGGCAAGATCCATCCTTGGTCCATTACAACACTCATTCTCTGGCTCTAACCCTTGAAATTGAACTTTCTTTGCATACTACGTTCCTCATGTGTGGGAGATGAAAAGAAATACTGCATTACCTATCTTCCAAGGTGTTTTAAGAATCAAATGCAATGTGAAACAACTTTGAAAGCTATGTGGAATGCTGCAAACATAAGACTTACCAGAATAAACAGTTAGGTTTTATTAGTGATAAAAGCTACAACCTGTATTCCATCACACTTGCTTCTTTTCTTCTCTTCCCATTTGTTCTTCTAACATGGTCTCCCCTAATTCATTTCTTCCCCTATCAGTGAAAATCCTCTCTGTCAGTTTCGAGTTGCCCAATAAAAGCACTGAACTGAGATGCTAGAATGTACTCTTTCTCTTCCCCTGTTTAGCCTTCATATTCTTCTGGCTGTTGAGTCAAGGGGCTATTTTCAAGTTCCAGAGGCCACCAGAGGCCTTGGCTGTGATCCCCTTTCTCCGTTGTCAAAGCCAACAACAGCATATTGATGCTTCCCACGTCACCTTTCTCTCCTGCCACATTTAGGGACCTGTGTGATAAGATTGGGTCCAGGATAATCTCCCCATCTCAAACCTTAATCACATCTGCAAAATTTCTTTTGCCATGTAAGGTGAAATAGTCACAATTTCCAGTGATTAGGGATGGAGATCTTTGGAGGACCATTCAGCCTGTGACACAGCTTCTAATGATATCATTTAAGCCAAAGAATCAGCCATTCCAAAGACCAGCCCTGTTCCTGAACTTTTTAGCCATTGAGAGGAAAAATCCCATTTTTTGGTCAATGCAGCTTGAGTCAGGTATTTTGCTGCTTGCAACTTAAAAAGCCCTAACTAATACATAATGTGACTGTAACTCTGGCTTTTTTTTTTTTTTTTAATTGTGTGTATTTGTATCCCAAAGAGCTGCTATTTCAAAGCATGCTCTTTGGAGAATGTTGATTTTTTTTTTCCAACTTCCTGATTTTAAAGAAAACTGATTTTCTCAAGGTCCCACCCCTGTTCATTTCAGAATCAACAGTGAATTTCCAGATTCCAGGCTCTCATTACAGTGTTTGTATATATGAAAATTTTCACTTTCATCATGGATGTCTAGCTTCCCATGCAATGGCCAGCCACCTCAACATCTCTTTTGGTGAAGACTTGCAAAGTCCCTCTTTGTGCCCCAGCAAGCTACCGTCTGGATTTTATTTCCAGTTGCAACTTCTGCTTCTCTTTTAGCTAAAGAAAGTCAATTGCCTCCTTGACCGTTGCACTGATTATTCACTCATTTGTTTGTTCTTTTTTTTTTTTTTTTTAAACAAAATTACTTAGCTGGCACTAGTAAACTAAGTTGACATCTCATATTTGTACATGAATTAAATCTTCACATGTTATTGTGACTTTTCTTTTTAAAGAAATGATAGAGGAGCCCCTGGGTGGTTCAGTCAATTAAGCAACTGTCCAACTCCTGATTTTGGCTCAGGTCATGATCTTAGGGTCATGATCAACAGGGAGTCTGCTTTAGAGTCTCCTCCCTCTGCCCCTTACCCCGCTCACATACTCACTCTCTAAAAATAAATAAATAAGTTCTAAAAAGAAAGAAATCTTAGAAATTTTTAGTAACAATATTGTTAGCTTCCTGTAGGCAAACGTCTGTTACTGTTATAGTTCCTGATGACCTGGGCCAAGGTGACCTTGTTCCGTTCTTAGTTGGGAAATGTATCTGTTTTTCCTGGGAAGGATATAAGAATGTACAATGGAAAGGATTTCTAATTTCTGGGACTGAGAACAGCTTAGTCTCACAGCCACTCATGACTTGCTCAAGAGGTGTCTGGGATGTTTTGATCCTGTTGTGAGATATCAGTTTGGATTTAAAAAATAAAGTAATACATTAGCATTAAATAAACAGGACTTTTCAGAGTTAATTGTATATTAAATTTTACACCAACAAATTTCATTTTATATATTTTGTTTATTTTTTGAAAGAGCAGAAGCAAATATGTGCTACCTGGAGTTTTTCTCTCTTCCTAGCCTCTTCTTTTCTCCTCTTACTGCCAACCTAAGTGTATCCTGACACGGGGCTGCCTCCCAGCTTGGCAAACTCAGAATCCCAAAGCCTCCTCATCAAGCTTTCCAATGACCATTGAGGCCTATTTTATGGTAAAGTCTGTGGGGTCCAGATAATCCCATGATGAATGGAGATGGAAGGGTCACTCCCTTTGGATCTCTCCAACAAATTGCTGTGCTTTCCATATCCAAGCCAGAATCCAGTGTCAGAGTATATATATATATTTTTCTTTGTCTACTCAGTGCTGCTGTCTCACTTCCCAAAAACACAGGTCTTTTTTCTTGACATGGAGATGACATGTCCAAGTTATTGCTGATTTCTGAAACTTCGCTTTACCCAATGCTGCTAAATTAAAAAAAATAATAAGGTAAGTGTTGTTTTATTTCCATCTGTTTTCAATTTTGGTAGAGATAAAATTGTGTGTGTGTCTACCTATCTGTCTGTCTGTCTGTCTATCTCCTCATGGTTAATAAGAGATGAAACCCACAATCAAATTGCTGAAGTTTAAATTCTTATCCCCTCACTTGCTGTGTGATTCTAAGCAGGTTACTCACCTTCTATATTCCTCAGTTATGTCAGCTATAAAATGAAAATAATAATAATGCCTTCCACCTGAGTTGATGTAAGATAATACACACAGAGTGCTTGAACCAGCATCTAATTTGCAGTAGTGCTCAAGAGGTATGGTTATTGTTGTTGTTGTTGTTGTTATTTAAGAAGTAAATTCTATGTCTACTGTGAACCAAGGAAGCTAATAAACTCTAGGTAGAAGTAGAGAGAATAATAAGAAGAAAAAGTAGGTATATGTAGGTTACCAGGAAGAAGACAAAAGAAAGAAGGCTAAGAACACTAAATTTTTTTCTCTAACTTCTAAACCACAAGAAGCTGTAACATGTCCTTCCAATAAGGCCCCCATCTTTGGGCTTTCCCACACAAGAAGTCTAGATTCTGTAGTTGGAAAATGCCAAATTGAGGAATTCTCTGGTTAAGAGGGCTTCCGAGGACTAATTTGGTTGCCTCGTTACTATATTTAATATTATTTCTGTGGGAAATACATTACAGATTACAAACAAACCAAACTATAAAAGAACTTTTGAAATGAGACACATAAGTAAATGAGGAAAGCCAATAGAATACATTTTTGTTTGAAGGGGAGAAAGCAATGCAGGTGCCATTTGGATGGTTATGATCTTGTCGCCATCATGCTAGATGTTTTTCGCTGCTTTTTATATAAAAAGGAAATCAACATGAGTTTTTAAATGTTGATTTAATTTCAAACAAGTGTAGAACTAATGTCTTCACTAAACATTTATAAATGAAATCTTTCATTATATTTGTCTTTTTATGGAATAATAAGAACTTCAAAAGAGAATTTTTAAAGTATATAATGAATTTGGCATTATAATGAAATTCAGGAAATAGTTCCAATTTTAAAGACATGAGAAAAGGAGGGAAATTAAGATGATTATTATCAATCATTGCAGAATAAACAACAATAATTCCAAAAGTACAGTTGTAGCCGACAAAAAGTGCTATATGATGTAGATTGTTGTTCTTTGTTTTTTTCAGATTTTTACTTTTAGAAAAATTATAATTTAACTTTTCTTGGTTAACATATCTTTATATGTACATGATAGAGAAATAGTATACTTAACAAAGACTTAATTGAGATACCAAAAGTCAGTCTTTTAAATTATTGACAATTTTATAGAAATAATAATAAAACACTGTGGAATATTAGAGTAGAATATCATTTTAAGCCAGTAGCTCATGAGGAGTCTCAATCAATCATTTTTTATGTTATTGAAATATGTTCATTCATTATATCCCATTGGGTGGATGCAGATGACATGAGATAGAGTGTGTTTCTGTAACAGGAACACTGAATCAACAAACAGTAAGGCCATCATAGCAGAATCCCTTTGCAAAAATGTAATCCCTGTATTACTCTTGAACAAGGTTTCTTCCACTATAGTATCCAGCCCCCAAGATGGCCTTCAATGATACTTGTCTTCCAGTATTTACACCCTTCTGTTAATCCCGCCCATACTGAATGGGGTTGACTCGTGTAGCAAACTGAATATTGTGGAAATGATAGAGTATAACTTCTTTTTTTAAAAAATTAATTTATTTATTTTAATAAACATACAATGTATTTTTATCCCCAGGGTTACTGGTCTGTGAATCGCCAGGTTTACACCTTTCACAGCAATAGAGTATAACTTCTAAGTGTAGGTCATAAACAACATTCAGCTTCATTCTCTTGTATCACTTGCTCTGGGAGAAGTTAGCTGTTATGTTATGAGGTCACTCAAGAAGCGAGATGATGAGACCCTCATGCCAAGGAACTCTTGAGACTTGAAAAACCCTGAGCCATAACCATTTAAATCACTTCTAAAATCTGCTAAGTGTGGGGAGATTTGTTACACAGCAAGAGATAACTAATACACTCAATCTTCAACACCTGAATTATGTTATGTGTTTGGTCATGGTATCTTCCAGCTACTTTTCATACTATTAGTAACATCTGCCAGCTGCAATGATGGTTGCACTTCATAATGTCAGATGTCTTCCACCACTTTCTAATTACCTCTTGACCATCAGCCTCTATTTCCTCAATTTCTTTGAAGGTTTACTCTTTAACATCTAGCCTGTCAGTTTAGGTGAAACCTCTAGAATGACCATTTGCAACATTTGGTCATCAGTATTGGTCAAAATTAGTCTCCTGAACTAAATTAATGGCAGAACTAAACAAACAGAAGTACCATTAAGGAAAAACACAGAATGGCATATGAATGCTCACTGACTGATAGCTTAGAGTAATACCCATCATATATATAGTGGCTTATTTGCTATGAGAAAAAACTGAGTATGTTATATATTTATATTATATTTGTATCAATCATGATAGGTTGGATTTTGCTGTTGTATACATAAGCCCCCAATCTCAGAGATTTTATAAACTAAAGATTATTTCTTTCCCATTCTACTTATCCAAGGATTTACTTGGAATTTTGATCTGTATCATCCTTAGTTCACTCTAAGATAAAAGCTGTTGAAACATTTCCAGTCACCATGACAGAGGGAAAAAGCTATAGTAATTTTTACTCACTGTTGCTCAAATTCATTGGGCATGGCTAATTTCAAAGAGGAAAAGGAAATTAATGCTGTTGTGTGCACAAGAAGACTATTTGGCCAACAGCATATATGCCACCACATATATTCAAATGAATATCAAATATTTCTGAGATGAATATACTAAAATCAACCAGCACTATATAGGCAGTGCTGTATGAGACAGACTTATAATGTGACATTTTTCTGACAGAGGTCGGAGGGTGTGAACTGGCAATAAAACACCATGGTAGAGTATAGAAGGACCAAAAACAGTTATAAGGACAATTAACTATATTTATTTGTTATTTTGTGTATTAAAGACTAAGTGTCTAAGAGTACAGGGGAGAGCAAGGGATGATAGTAACTAAATGTTTGAAGAATCAAGGAGTAAATGGTAAATCAGTGAAGCCCTAGCATTTTGAGTATCTTATTAATGATCCTGGGTGACTCCAAGATCCCAAAGTTGACTCAGTCCCTGTAATAGTCTCTTTGATTAATTGGCTACCATCCCTGGAATGCTCAGTACAAGGAGTGACCTGGGTCAGTCTGAGTCCTTGAAGTCAGGGGATATTGTCTTATTCAAGTCTGGACCATACCGAGTTTGGCATATAGTGAGCTTGGCCTCTTTGAAGGACCTTCCCTATACGTTGTGGCATTTTCTTCCATTGCAGAATTCACAAGACAATCATTAACCCCAGCCACATGGGATATTTACCATTAACTCATGAACGTGATTACAGGAGCAATGTATTTTCTTCGTATATTCATTATATTGATAGATGGTAATTCTTAGTTCATCTCTTTTCTTTCTTGTTTTCTAATCCTTTAGCTGTACTTTGTAGATGATTTATCTTTTCACCTTTCTGTTGAATTTTTAATTAAGACTATAAATACATTTTTCATATTCCAAGTTTATTTTATTCCTTTTTAAACAATATTCTGGTCTTGTTTTTTGGATACAGCATTTTCTCATATATATGAAGATCTAGCAGTATAGATAATTTTGAATTTTTTTTCTATTCTTTGGGTAACTATCTTTCCTTCTGAATTTAGATTTTTTTGTCTTTATCGTTTATGTTAAAGACTTTCTTCTGTGTCTGGTAATTCTTTTTTTTTTTTTTTGAAGATTTTTTATTTATTTGACAGACAGAGATCACAAGTAGGCAGAGAGGCAGGCAGAGAGAGAGGGAGAAGCAGGTTCCCTGCTGAGCAGAGAGCCCGATGTGGGGCTTGATCCCAGGACCCTGAGATCATGACCTGAGCCGAAGGCAGAGGCTTAACCCACTGAGCCACCCAGGCGCCCCTGTGTCTGGTAATTCTTAATTACTCATTTTAAGAATGGGACTTTAGGAGGTGCCTGGATGGCTCAGTAGGTTAAAGCCTAAAGCCTCTGCCTTCGGCTCAGGTCATGATCGGTCCTGGGATCGAGCCCCGCATCAGGCTCTCTACTCAGCGGGGGGCCTGCTTCCCTTCCTCTCTCTCTGACTGCCTCTCTGCCTACTTGTGATCTCTGTCTGTCAAATAAGTAAATAAAATCTTAAAAAAAAAAAATAATGGGACTTTAGAAAGCTGAGTGAAAGATCTGCATGTATCAGAGCTTACTGATGGTAAAGTTCACTGTAGGGGAATTGACTGGTAAGCCCGCATTTTCCTAAGAGAACCCCAAATTTCAGTTTGTATGAGTCTTTTCTTGGGGACCATTCAGTTTTTTTAGAGAGGTATCTTGAAGTCTCCTACCTAGAAAGGCATGTTCCTGGCTGTCAGCATTTTGAGAGCAGAGCCAGAAAAGGAGATGAAGGTTTTATAATTAGTATTAAACTTTCACTTATTTTAGTTCTGTGTCTTAGCCTCAGCTGCTGCTATGTCTGGAATCTTAAAAGTAGGGCCATATAGCTCATTTTCTTTGGAAAATAACCTCCTCTTTCCTGGGGGGGAGAGGGTGAAGGATAACGTGTGTGTTGCATGTGTGTATTGGAGATATATACGTGTATATATATATATATATTCTTGTGTGTGCGTGCACGCACACGCAGGTGTGTGTGTGTGTGTGTGTGTGTGTGTGTGTAGGTGGGGGTGGGGAGGTTTCATCTTGTTTATATTCACACTTTCTACCACTCCTTTGATTTTCAGGCCTGTACTTCATTCTTGATTCTATATTCAGCCTCTCAGGACTTTTTGGCATACCTCCTAGCTGTGTCCCTCTGATCTGCTTGTACTTCTCTATATGCTTGTTTTCTACAAGTTGCTGAAATCCCATGTCCACTGTTTTTTTTCTTTCTCATTTTTTTTTCTTGGAGGCAAATACCTTTGTTTTTCTTTTGCTATCATTTTGGCAGAGGTTGTTCAAGGAGAAGAGATGAATGCTATAATTAATTCACCATTTTTAACCAAGAGCTCCTTAGGATTTTTTCTCTAAAGCATCAAGGCAATCAGAACTTTTCACAAGAACCCTTGATCCTTACATTCTTTTTTCCCATCATTTTGCAATAGAAAAACAAACTTACTCTTTGATCTAACAACAGGACTGAAAAAAATCTAAATAAATAGTTGTCCACTACAAAGCATTTTCCTCTTCAGTTTAATAATACACTCTATGTACACCCTCCACAATATTATTCTATGATTGCATATTTTGAGATTTTTGAAAGAAGTATAAAATATTATCAAAAAGGTTTAAAATGCTATTAGCCACTGAATTAATGCTATATGGTGTTTAAACTATTTTTTTAAATGGGCCACCAAAAGGTAAACATAGAAAAGAATTTTGTAAATAACTTGATTTTTTTCCTCCCTGTCTTTTCCAGTTTTGGGGGGATCATGTAAAACAATCAGTATTTCAAGATCTCAAATTTTAACAGTTCTTCATGTATATGTTTATCAGATTTTCATTTAATAATTGTTCTAAGTTATTCTTTTTGCCTGTCATCTCATTTTGTACCTAAGGGCAAAGCACTGCATGTATCGAAATACTGACTGCTCTTTTATTTATTTTGTTATAAAAAGGTATTTCTATAAAACATATAGAAATATTCTTCATGTGTATGTAAATTAGATTATTATCTGATCACAACGGCCAGACTGACACCCTTTCAAATAAGTTGTGTACCTATAATTTCAAATTTCCTAAAAGACATAGTCTGAGTTTTTGGCAATTTATAGTTATTAATATCAGTGGAAAATATTTTTAGAATACACTCTAGAACATAAGAAAGGTTTCATTTTAGGGAAGTTATAACTTAAAGTATGACTAGACAAACATAACAACAACATAAGGAATTGTTAAGATGAAGAAGGAATGTTCTCAGACATAAAAAACAGTTGAAAGGGAACAAGTGAGGATGTGAAAAGGGATTCACCAAGCTGGTTGCCACTTCCCTGACTGATGGGACCATCAACTGAGAAAACGTCAAAGACAGAAAGCTGAATGTCTCCCATTGCAATAGTTGATAGAAGGAAACTTCTACTCTTTGAACCAGAAAAGCAAATTAAAGCAGCAATTAAATGAAAAGGTGATAGTTCTAATGGTGGGACTGCTTTCTGTGGGCAGGGAACCTGGGTAAACTGTCACTCATTTTGTTTTTTTCACCTCTGAAGTTAGGCTGGTGAATTATATAGGTTAACACTTTCAGCACATCCCTACCATAATGAATGCTTAGTGTTAAATGATTCTGGTAAAAGAAAAACCTAGTCAAAATGAAATGAATCCATTTCGCAATAAAACATGGATTTCCGTTTCCAATAAACCTAAGGCATTACAACAGGACCAGATAACATTATCAGCAATACAGCTAGATCACCTGTTATTCTAGAGTCTAGATTGAGGAAGTCCAGACAGTCCCCAGGCTCTTAGCTCAGGATGCTTTCAATTTAATAACAAATAAGAGTTTCAGATTTCAGGAAAAAGTGCGTATGATATAATAAATAGCTGGTTACAATATTGGGAAAAGAAAAGGTTTGTTCTGATTGATAACTATTTTCATGCTTTGGATTTAATATTTATCATAAAATGTTGGTATTTTATAATATTGTACCTAAAATTTTGCTTCCAAAGTTGTGTTAAAGCCTGAAAAGATAGAATCAAATGAGTATGTAAAAGGAAGCACACTAAGAGGTGATAAAAAATAAAAATAGAGTGAAAGTCAGTGTCTCATCTATATATTAATAATGCTATGAGTTTAGGACTTCAGGAGCAAGATAACTAGAGTTTGAAATTCTGTTCCAGAATATATAAACACAGTCACAATGAAGTACAGAACTGGTATTCAGATGTAAGAGTTCCCAGTGTTTTCTACACTGCAGTATTAGGCAACTACCTGACCGGGGATCCCCTCCCCTTCCCCACTCACATGGACACACACAAAGGAACAGTTGGAAACAGAACAGGGTTGCCGGCGTCCCACAAATAGGATGGCAGATTTCCCAAGAATTGCACTTAGGGTTAGAGGAAACCAAGGATGGAGAATGCCTTAAAAAAGAAAAAATCCACAAAGAGATATCTGACCCTAACCTCAGCTGTAGGAGCTGGAGAGAAGAGAAACAAAGACCTAGTTACACAGACAACATTAAAACAAACACATGTACAACATTGATAAGCATTTTGCTTAAAGGGAGGAAAGAACAGGAAGGGCTGGAAGTCTCCACACAAACCAATGTGTTTGATTAAAACATATTTCCTTTTTTTCTTCTGCTCTCCTATATAAGACAGTGTACAAAGTGCTCATTTATATTTTCCTTGTTTTCATCCCAAAGCTAGAAGATCAAAGAGTTAATAAAACCTCCTTGCTTTAGAAGGTCATTACAAAACTAAATGCAGCAATTCAAAGTGGAAAATAGAATGAATGCCAAGGAGATGTTTAACGAAGTAACATTCTACGTGTATTCTTTGAAGAACGTTTGCAGAGTCGTTTGATTGCTTTAGAGCAGGCAGGGCACAATGCATCTTGCACAGAGCTAACGGTGACTGATGGTTGCGTTCTGCGGTCCTGCGGCCAAGCCACTTGGAATCACAAGTATATTTGATAGCAAATTACCTAATATGGTGGAAATATTCATGAGTATTTTATGTAGCAAAATGGTATTAAAACCTTTCCCCCTTTGTCCTCTTTAGGCCTAATTAAATGTCCAAACATAAGACATGAGTCTATTCGTGTGAAAAATAATTTGAAGTACTATTTTCCCAAGAACTGACAAAGTTGGATGGCAAGATAAAGGATCAGCTAGATGTTTCCCACTAGCCATTGAGATCCTTTTTTTTCCTCTTTTTCTTCTTTTTGTCATTTTTTTAGTGCTGACATCCTTAGAATGGGAGCAAATACAGTATATAGAGAAATAGCCTGGGAAACTGTCAATATTACCATATTGATTTACTTGAAAGAGGTAGGCTGGTTATGTCACACTTCCCTTTCAGTGTGATATCAGAATTCGCTATTCACTGTAGACTTTGAGTCCCAGGATTGGGGTTTTTTTCCCCTAGAAAAGACACAGAACAGTCTAGAACACCAGAAATTACCATCCTGCTGGTGGAGCCATGGCTATCTAGCAACATGGAGGCCAATGACCAAGGTTATGTAGAGTCTCTGAAGTATAATCAAACTCTTTTTTTTTTTTTTTTTTTTTTTTGGCGTTTGAAAACTTAGGGAAAACTTTTTATTTTCAAGAAGAGTTTTTATCTAGGATAATTTGGGGGATGGATTGGAAAACAGGTGTTCACATAATAATTCCGCTCAGAAGAAGAGTATAATTAAATAACAACACAGGAATATAAAGATATCTGAGATTAAGGTTAAGCAATTAAACTTTTTAATTATTTGGAGCAAATAATTGACCTATTTCACCATAAAATGAAACTTTTGAAGTACTGTTGAATGTTGTGCTGATGCCAATAGTCTCTCTCTCTTTCTCTTTTTTTTTTTTTTTCTCTTTTTGCATCAGTGGTGCATGTCACCTTCCTGCAAGGCAACCAGTTTACAGATCTGGCCAGAGGGAAAATTACTGGGCAACAGAATAAAAAGGAGGCATAAGTCAGCCCAGCTCTCTGAACCCTGGAAAAGGCAACTTCCCTCCAGCTCATGAAAGAGGACGATTGTGCTCAGTACCACTTATCCAGTGCCAACAATCTGGTAAGACCTCTATTCAGTGCTACACCAAGGCTATAGCAAGGTGACCCAGAGTTTCAGGCTGAGGTCAGGGAAAGGTCGCTGCCTGAAAAATGGAACTAGTCAAAAGGAAAGAATCCTAGGAATGGGTGAGGTTAGTCACCCACAAAAGTAGCCCAATCCACGAAATGGCGTAGAAAAACATTTTTTACGGACTCTAAAGTTCTCTTTCAAATAATTCTTCCAGCCCTTGCATGCTGGTGCTAGAATGCTCAGAAGTATGCTCACAGGAAACAGCATTCTGTCCCTAAAATTCCTGCAGACTTCCTCCATTCCTTCACTTCTGCTTTTCCATGTCTTCACTTCCTTCCTCCCTTCTTTTTCTAGTCCCACCACCCCAAGCTTTGAAACTGAAGGCTAGACACTAGGTGTGAAGACACCATCTCCCTGTTATTTGAACCCTCTCTGAGGCTAGTCAGCTTTCCCTTCCCCAACATCTTCTTGGTGGCTCCCTGTGAAGGCAGGGTCAAATACATGCCTGCATGATGACATTAGTTGCTCATGGTATGCCGTGAGTATCCATTTTAAATTAGCCCTTTCAAGGTAAGATGAACCCTAGTGTTTGGAATATTTATTTGCCCTTTCAGAGCTTTCTTACCCCATGTGATGCCTATGAGTGCTTACAGGGTGCCTGTTATGAGCCAATGCTATCAGGATGAAGGAACATGGGCCTAGGGTTACTTATTTTCAGGTTTTTTGTTTTTTTTTTAAAGAGCACTTCTTCCCCTGGATGGCAAAATGAGAACATTTTACAAATAAACCCATAAATGAAACTATATCACTTTAAAGATGTGAAAAGACGAGGTGTGCTTTGAAAAGGAGTTTTATGTTAGAGAGGTAGCCAGAAGCTGATATGCGTAACTGAAATGTTTGCTATTCATCTACTTTCTTTTTCTTAGAAATCCCCAAATCATAAAGTTTAGAAAGTATTTGATTACTTCTCTTCAGTGTGTAGAAGGATGGAGAGAGAAATTTCAAGTTCTTTTTGTTTTATATTTGTTGTCAAGAATTCATATAAGAAAGTCAATTTTATACAAAATAATTTCACAAAATTACTTTTAAGAGAGTCAATTTCCATAGATGAGTTTCAGTAGGTCATATGATATAACTCTTTTAATATGAGCTCCTTAGTTTTATTAGTACATTATAAATTATTTATCTTGGGAAAAATACATTAAAAACAGAATTAGAATGTCTTTGGTTTATATAGCTCACAACATTAAGTTAAAATAGTATAATACATGTTATACAGAGAGAAATGTAATTGTGGCCTAAAAGAACATTTTTGAGTCAGTTTCACATTAAACATTGAATAGAAGAGTTGACTTAGCTTAAAATAAAGCAAGACACTATATCACTCTGCTACAAGCAAATGTTTCGTTTGTAAATAAGGATGAATTGACAGTGCTTGAAAGTGTAGTTCATCAAAATCACAACAAGAAACCAAATATTATGAATGTGTAAAATTCCATGTTTATTTAATATCCATTACATAGCCGGTTCATTGAAACCAGACTTTGTAAAGACAAATAACATTTCTGATGAACATAAACAATATCATATAGTTGAAATTCATCCTGTATTTTCACATGAATAAAGATGTCATCATGCAAGAGTTTCAACAATAAAGACCTTGCTGTGAATTGGCATGGCATCTCTCAATGCTTCAAAGCAGCACCAGCCTCCATCAGCTAAAAAGAGACATTGGTGGCTCTGCGTCAGGAAACTCAGTGATGGGCAGGTTCACACTTAAGTGTCATAGAACCTTTCCCCAATATCTGAGCGGGTGTCCAGTGTGGTCTGTCATGGGTACCTCAGAGGACACATCCAAAGGTCAGGATGGATGTTCCTAAGACAAAAGAAAAAAAAAAGGCAGAAAACCAGTGGCAATATGCAGATAATGTAAAAAGGTTCACTCTGGTCAAGGAGAAGTATCAGTATTATACTTAATAATATCAATGATTCTCTTTATCGTTGTTCATATTTATTGAAGTTCACTATGTGCCAGGTGCTATGTTAAGCACTTAACATTCATTATTGTGGAACGTGGTCACAGGAATACTTTAAAATAAACACTTTGGTTATCTATGTTTTATAAATAGGGAAGGTAAGCTAGACAGAAGTCAAGAAATTTGGGGGCACTTAGGTGACTTAGTCAATTAAGCATCTGCCTTTGGCTCAGGGCATGACCTCAGAGCCCTGGGATCGAGCCCTACGTTGAGCTCCCTGCTCAGGGAGGATTCGGCTTCCCCCTCTCTTTCTGCCCTTCTCTCTGCTCATGCTCTGTCTCTGTTTCTGTCTCTGTCTCTTTCTCTCTACGTCAAATAAATGAGTAAAATCTTAAAGAAAAAAAAAGAGAAATTTGAATGCAGTTTCACAGTAAATAGTAGAACCACAATGCCCTTCGTGGCACCAAACGTGGCTCAGGGAAGAGCAGTAGCTTCCAGTATTCAACAGCATACGTGACCTGATAACTTCCTCAAAGCCAGCCATTTGTAACCCTTTCCACCGGGTGTTTCTCTTTTACGGAGGCTGGAAAACTAAAATTCCTAACATTCTAAAAAGACCTCTTTTTGTCTCTCTGATAATATTTTTTCTTCTAATTTTTGCATTCCAAACAACAACAGAGATCTTCTTTCTCCTAGGAGTGGATGTGATAGATTCTGACTGAAATGTAAAGTGAAGTGGATAGCTGGGTTTCTCGGAATGTTTTCTTTTTCTTTTTTTTTTTTTTTAAGATTTTATTTATTTATTTGTCAGAGAGAGAGAGAGAGAGTGAGCGAGCACAGGCAGACAGAGTGGCAGAGGGAGAAGCAGGCTCCGTGCGGAGCAAGGGGCCCGATGTGGGACTCGATCCCAGGACGCTGGGATCATGACCTGAGCCGAAGGCAGCCGCCTAACCAACTGAGCCACCCAGGCGTCCCTCTTGGAATGTTTTCTTAAAAAGAGACAGTTTCAGTTGTACAGCAGCTCTCTAGCTAAGAGGATAGACTTCATGGCAAGTGTTCTATAGTCACACACACATGGAGCAAGGAAAACATATTTCTGATTCCTTCAACCCTCTACCTTTCTTCTTTACCTATCCTAGATTAACCATCCTCAGGTTGGTTGATACATAAAAGAAAAAAAAAAAAACTTCTGGTGAGCCATGTTAATTTGGTACTTGTGGCTGATTATGCTCATACCCTAAAACTGCTTTATAAAGTTTTGTGACTTATTGGGGGCTGGGAGCAATAATCGCTAATATTTGTAAATAAAAAGATAAATGATTGAACTATATATCTTAATTGAGGTATGTTCTGTACCGTATTTCTACAATTAAATTAATGTTGGGTGAATTGCCTTTTATTTGAATGCTAAACACTTGCAACACTAGCACATCTGAAATGGCTACCAGTTCTTTTTGTAGATTAAAAAATAAGGTAAGCTCTCTGGGCAATATGCACAGAAAATATAGCTACACCCTGATCAGAGGGTTCTAAAGTCTAGAATTGAGCTCATTGTTGGGCCCAACAGAAAAGGAAAGAAAAAAAAATCAATGAAAGAAAAGACATTTTTGGAGAAGGGGAAATACTCAGACTTAAAAAAAAAAATCTGTTAAATTGAACAAAACCTACTTTCTAACCCCATTTCCCCTGTTAATGATTGGAATCCCATTTCTAGCACTTACTAGGTGTGTGATCTTAAATAAGGTTGTTTGCAAATACAAAGTCTACATTTTGCAGCCCTTCTCATAGGACTGTTTTTAGGATTAAGTAAAACAATGAACATAAATTGCCTGGTTCTGTGCCTGACACATAATATAGTTAACAGATTTTAGTTCTCCCTGCTACCCAGTTCCTCCTCACCCATCCCCTTTGACAGAAAGATGACTTCACAGACTTTTGTCTAATTTCTGAAAGGATTTTTTACTTACTTCACAGCTCAGTCACCATACAAAGACAACCTTTGAACATAGATATTACTGAAAGAAATGCCTCCAACTAGGATATAAGCTTCCTGAAGGCAGTAACCGTGTCTTATCAATGTTTACATTCTTCAAGAATTTGAATTTCCAAAGAATTTCCAGTTCGGATATCTAAAGGGAAAATAATTATTGAGCCCTCCATATTACCATTTAATGATTTATTAATTCAAATGACTCATCTTTTTCAACGTGTAATCTTTTTTTTAAAATTATTATTATTATTATTATTATTATTTTTATAAAAACAAACCCTTGTGTCCAGGGCTGACTTTCAATAGATCGCAGCGAGGGAGCAGCTCTGCTACGTATGAAACCCCGACCCAGAAGCAGGTCGTCTACGAATGGTTTAGCACCAGGTTCCCCACGAACGTGCGTTGCGTGACGGGCGAGGGGGCGGCCCCCTTTCCGGCCGCGCCCCGTTTCCCGGGTTGAGGCAAGGTGTAATCTTGTCAGCAGTTAGTACCCATTAAGCACATTGCTTGAGTAATTGTGAACAAAGGTAAACCCATTTTGTCAATAATAATAAGAAGGAATGAAAAAAAAACCAAAAAAATCCTATAGTATAATGGTGGTTTACTGTGAAATGGCTGTTTATGGTAGGCTCCTTGACGCATTATCACTAATCCTCTCCACAACTATGGAAAATGAGTGTCATTAGCCCCATATTTTGAAAGGAAAACCAAGGGTCAAAGACTTGACTGACACTAACTAGTAAGTGAATTCAGAGTGATGTAACCACAGTTTGACTTCAGATCTCTTTTATTCCAATGTTTGAGCTCTTTGCACTCTATTGCATCCCAGAAGACATGCAGACTATAAATTTCTGGAAAAACGAAAAAAAAAATCAAGGAAATCATACATCTAGTTTGGTAGAAAACAAGGTTTGGGGACCTTAATTATTCAGATCTAAAACATCAAAATTATTTATTGCTAATAGAAACCAGTAATGATGTCCGGTATTACTATTGTAGCATACAAAGGTCTCACTTAATTTTCACAACAGTGATGTAGATGTTATTACCTCCTCATCTGAATAGATGTTGAAATTCAGAGAGAGCAGTGGCTTTTCAGGGAAGCAGATCTTGGACCCACACCCTGACCTCATCACCTAGTCCAGAGTTCTTTCCACTATACCACCACAATTTGCCCTCCAAGCTATTTTTCCTGAATTTCAGTGAAAAAAGGACCAAAGAAAGTATGGTGACATAGACCATCTTTGGCTCTTCTTCCTTCTATAATCTAAAATGCTTTCTGGAGGCACCTGGGTGGCTCAGTGGGTTAAAGCCTCTGCCTTTGGCTCAGGTCATGATCTCTGGGTCCTGGGATCGAGCCCCACATCAGGCTCTCTGCTCAGCAGGGAGCCTGCTTCCTCCTCTCTCTCTGCCTGCCTATCTGCCTACTTGTGATCTCTGTCTGTCAAATGAATAAATAAAATCTTAAATAAAATAAAATAAAATGCTTTCGCTAAACAAGGTTTTTTTTTTCTTTTTCTTTTTTAACAGGGTGTGTTCATAGAAGGCATTCTGACACAGTATGGATTCAATAGAGCAAGTCTTCCCACTGAGCATAGTTGGGCAAGTATTAGAGTGATTTTCTGAAGGTCATTAGTTCATGTTTGGGTTTTGGTATGTCCTTTTCCTTCTTCTTAATATATGTTTTCAAGTGAGCAGTGAGGAATCACTTTTAGGGCTAGAAGAGCTCTGGGATATTTAACAGATGCTAGAACTCATGTCTAGGACACCAGTTCGGATCCAAAGATATACGGTTCTCTCCTCTTCTAACCTATGACTTTAAGCAGTAAGAGCAGACCAATATCTTTAAACTAGTATATTGTACCATAAAACCATTCTTTCCTATTTTGATTTAAAGGTGCTGGTGAGGAATCAACTAAGATTGTTACAACTGAGAACTAGCAGAGCAGTAACCATCAGTCACTCCAGTGACACATGGTGTGTCTCTTGTGCTTATAGAAGCAGGACAGCTGGATATAAGCAACCAGGTGAGGTGGGAGAGCATATATTCCCTTAAAAAATCTTTTGGAATTTGAGAAAAGTGGATTTCAGGTGAGAACCAAAAAGTAGCTGACAGCTAGGAGTAGCTGACAAAGAAGAAAGATTATGATCTAAGTTTGGACTAAATTAAAATGATCAGAAAGAAAGCCCAAATGAGTCAATAGCTGAACACTGGAAGGAAAAAGACTCAAAATGCCAAACATATCAACCTTGAAGACCAGAGGACCCTGGACAGTAGGGACCCTTGGGGAGCTCTGCGTGCTCAAGTAGTCTTCCTTAACTTTTTGATGATCTTTAAGTGTTAAAAACATTGTCTTGGGTGCCTGGGTGGCTCAGTGGGTTAAGCCTCTGCCTTCGGCTCAGGTCATGATCTCAGGGTCCTAAGATCAAGCCCCACATTGAGCTCTCTGCTCAGTGGGGAGCCTGCTTCTCTTTGCCTGCTCTCTGCCTGCTTGTGATCTCTCTCTGTCAAATAAAAAAACAAAAAACAAACAAACAAATAAAAAACCATTGTCTTCAGGTATTTTTAAGGAAAGATGCCCAAATCAGGAAGATTCAATTTTATTTATAGATAGTATTCTGGTTCTTGGAGTAGACCAAATATGTAAAGGCATCCTTTACAAACTAGCACTTCCAAAGTCTTCTTTCTGTTTGTGCCATACATTACATGGTTCTCATTTTATTCCTTCTTGAACCCCTGTTTCCTATTGTGATATGCCAGATTAGCAGAAGTAAATACTTCTGTTTCACTCTTTTCTGTAACAAATATTTATTAATTTAATCTTCACAACAAACCTCTGAGATGGGATCTGTTATTATCCCCATTTTATAGGTGAGGAAACTGCACAGAGAGGTTCTGGAAGTTCCCGAAGTCATGCAGGTTGTTAGTGAAACTAAGCCGTCTTCTTCAAGTCCTTGTTCTTAACTGCTACAAAGTAATGCCTTGCTTAAATATTTAATGCAGTTAAAATATTTTACAGTCTTCTAAGAATAAAATTTTAGTACAAACAAAGCTATAGGTAGTTTCCAAGTATTTAGTGGGTCCGTAACTGACCTGAAAAATAAAATTGTTTTTATTAAGAAACTGATTTAATTCTTAATCTCTTTAGGTATGCAGTTATACTTTTAGAAATAAAATATATTGCTTTACTTACATGATGATAATTATTATAGAAATATGAAAATTTCATGAAGAACCTAAAAATTGTAATGTTTTAAACGGCCCTGTTCAAAAAGCTAAGCTAAAACTAATAGGGCACCTCTCTGAGGTATTTTAGTTTACAAATAACAAAAGAGCTCCTATATTCCTACCATCATTTCTGGGCACTGTAAACATTGCTTGTATTAATGAAAGTGCTAGTTCAGTTGGTGGCATTTCAAGCAAGGAAGCAGAGGCTGTACTTTGGAGCTGAACATACACATAACTGGAAAAAGTGATGATGAACTAAACCATATTTACACAAGCATTTGAAATAATGGCTCATGAGTCCTGTAGAATATTTCCCCCCCTTTAAAACAGTCATACACTGTACCCTTTTGGTCCATTTCCTGGCATCTTATTCATGCTGTAAATCTCCCTGCTGGATAGGAAATCTAGTCTCTATCACCACCATGTTTCAAATTAAGTTTCTCTCTCTTGCTAGGTGCACCGACAATATAAAACCTAAGGATTTTTCCAGTTGTTTCATAATTTCTGAAATCAGAATTTCAACCAGTGGCAATCAAAATGACAAACTCCTATAAACTTTATGTCATGGTAGGAGAGGTGCGTGGGAATGTGTAAGCATGTGTGTGTGTGCATGCATGCACACATGCGTGTGTTTTATTATTGCAGTGGTGACAAAAATTGGAGACTAGAGACTGGTAAATATGCTGTCTCTGGAGAAGAAATGCAAATTTAAAATGAGGTGGACTTTCCCTCTACTACATATTTATTTACCAAAGTCATAGAAAACCCAAACTCATTTCAGGCTTCTTGAAAAGTAAACCAAAAAATGATTAAGCATCTCTAATAAAAGTGTGCATATATGGGTAGAATGCTGAATATCACAGATGAAAAAAAAGCAACTTCCCACACTTTCAAAAAAACCCAAAAACCAAAAAACCTATTCTGACCAAAAATCATTTCCAGGCAATCTAGTGAGTAAAGTGTGAATATATTAACCTGAGGCTTTTCTGAAGTTTTCCTGAAAGTTGCACTCCAAAAGTTTCCATCTTTCGCCTTGCTAGAGGCATGAATTCTCCATCTGTATATCATAGACATACACTGTCCAAGAAGATACCAGCATAAACACAATGGAGTAGTGGTTTTCAAAATGTGGTGCAAAAACTCCTTGAGTCCCGTGAAAATCCTACATGTAGCCTTTGGATGGTCTTTGTATTATGTAAGGTTAATCAAATGAATATAAGTGACCATGGCCACCCTCTCTATGCTGGCATGAGCTAATAATTTACTTATGATATATAGTAAAATTGGATGTCAGCTCATTATTGCCTCATCAAAAAGAACACTAATTCGGAGTGCCTGGGTGGCTCAGTTGATTAAGTGTCTCAATTCGGCTCAGGTCATGATCTCAGGATCCTGGGATGGAGCCCCAGTCCGGTTCCCTCCTCAGCGGGGAGCCTGCTTCTCCCCCTCCCTCTGCCCCCTCCCAACTTGTGCTGGTACTCTCTGTCAAATAAATAAATAAATAAATAAATAAATAAATAAAATCTTTTTAGAAAAGTGCTATTTCTGATGGATCACTTTGATGGGTATGACTGTAGTAGGAGCAGTAGGGCATGGATTCTTTAGCTTTATCCGAGTGGTGTAAAGATTAAAGTATTTTTCTAGTCATGTGATTTAGACACCCATTTTTATAGCATCTTGAGATTTCCAGACTACTCAACATGTGATGGTTTACTGATCCTGAATCCAATGAGAAAAGAAGTTCACACATTCTAAAGAACGTAGGTTTCAAATGACTGTGTGGAGTGCAATTTCCATTGGAATGATTTCTCTTAATCTTGAGCTTTAACCATTCCCCTTGCTGTAGTACCTCCCCAAAGTAAGCATGGTTCATAGTCTTCACACTGCCTTTTAGCACATTTTTTTTTTTTAATTTATCAATTTGACAGACAGAGATCACAAGTAGGCAGAGAGACAGGCAGACAGAGAGAGAGAGAGGAGGAAGCAGGCTCCCTGCTGAGCGGAGAGCCTGATCCCAGGACCCCCGGGATTATGACCTGAGCCGAAGGCAGAGGCTTAGCCCACTGAGCCACACAGGCGCCCCTGCCTTTTAGCACATTAACATGTTCTTCTGAATCTCAAAATGGTCGCACCTGAAAGGCAGGAATTCTGGCTTTTTTTCTTTCTTTCTTTTTCGTATCCCCAGCACCCAAGTATGTGCTCCAGGGAATCAGTCTGAATGACTGCATGGAGATACCTAAAGTAGATGATTTGCTGTTCAGTTATATTTGATTACCTAACTGTAAAATTACTATCATAAGGAAAGTAAACAACATAATCCTCATGCAATATACAATATACAACCACTTCATGCCATACCAATGTCTTCTGATACAGAGTCCTTCTGTGACAACCTTACTACCCTGCATAATCATTTGTGAAAAACCACTGTCCTCCACTTTCATATCATCTCCCCACCTCAAATATATGATTCTATATGACTTTATTTATTTATTTTTAAATTATTTATTTATTTATTTGTTTATTTGACAGAGAGATCACAAGTAGGCAGAGAGGCAGGCGGAGAGAGAGGGGGAAGCAGGCTCCCTCTTGAGCAGAGAGCCCATGCGGGGCTGGACAGGACCCTGAGATCATGACGTGAGCTGAAGGCAGATGCTTAACCCAGTGAGCCACCCAGGCACCCCTGATTCTATATGAATTTAAAAACTTCTCAATCCCAAGATTTTACGAACTGATTCCATGTGGTTTTGTAAAATAGCATCAGTTCTATGGTGCTCAACATCTTTTTTTTTTAATTTTAAAATTTTTATTTTTTTATTAACATATAATGTATTATTAGCCCCAGGGGTACAGGTCTGTGAATTGCCAGGTTTACACACTTCACAGCACTCACCATAGCACATACCTTTCCCCATGTCCATAACCCCACCACCCTCTCCCTACCCCCCTCCCCCTGGCAACGCTCAGTTTGTTTTGTGAGATTAAGAGTCTCTTATGGTTTGTCTCCCTCCTGATCCCATCTTGTTTCATTTATTCTTTTCCTAGCCCCCAAACCCACCACGTTTCATCTCCCCTTCCTCATATCAGGGAGATCATATGATAGTTGTCTTTCTCCAATTGACTTATTTCACTAGCGTAATACCCTCTAGTTCCATCCACGTGGCCGCAAATGGCAAGATTTCATTTCTTTTGATGGCTGCATAGTATTCCATTGTATATATATTATGGTGCTCAACATCTTACTACATGCTCTTTCATGAACGCCTGTGTTTTGGAGAAAGTGAACAGTCTGTCACCATGCAGGCCTGCTAATGTCAGCTCCTTTCTGTGTTGGCACCTTTCTGGCATACCAGAGATTGTGGAGGAGGGATACTGTGAAAAGACTATTTAAGTCTGTTCATTGAAGCAATTTAAATGATGCACTGGATTAAAATGATATACTATCTTAACAAATTAGGCTTCTTAAAGGACTAGAGTAGAGAAAACCTGTTTGATGAACTTTGACTTCAAATTTTGAGTTTTTGAGTTATTTACCTCCCGAACTTAAAATCTCCAATTTTCGTATTCTTTTTTTTAAAGATTTTATTTATTTACTTGACAGAGAGATCACAAGTAGGCAGAGAGGCAGGCAGAGAGAGGGGGGGAAGCAGGCTCCCCACTGAGCAGAGAGCCCGATTCGAGGCTTGATCCCAGGACCCTGAGACCATGACCCTAGCCAAAGGCAGAGGCCCAACCCACTGAGCCACCCAGGTGCCCCCAATTTTCATATTCTTGCACATCTGAATAATTGCTCCCTCTTTGTGGAATGTTCTTCTTGCCCCCCTAGGACAGCATCTCAGTCTTTTGGGACTATATCCAATGTGATCTTCTTTGTGAAATGTTTCCCAATTTTGTCATTAAAACATGTGCTTGTGATTAATTTTTCTTACATACCTTCTTGGTCAAACATTAAGGCCTACGTCTTAGTCATCTACATGTCTATATAACATTGAAGATAGTGTCTAAGTAGTACATAGTAGATATTCAGCAAAAATTATGTTGTCTGTAAATAATTAATGAGTGAAACCACCTCTCAGAGATTTCAATTCCTTCTTCCTAGAATAGAATGTAGAATTAAGCCATAAAAAAGAAAGTCACCTGATTTATTTATTATTATTATTATTATTAACAAAATTACCTTTTAAGGAAGAATGAAAGAAAGAAAAATTACTCCTTGGACCTTGTGTGGAGAGACAACATCTCTGTCCTTGCAAAGTGGATGAAAATCAAACACATTAATGTTCAGGCTATTTTAATTCTCATGGTTCTGGGCTATTTTATTATAATTATCTGCTTGTACTACTAAAAAAAGAAGAAAAAAACCTGTACAAGATGAAGGCATCTGTCTTGGTAAAACCAAATTCCAACAATTCCAAGGTCTTATTTTTTCCTTGATGATTATATATCTGAGGTTGTCAACATTAGAACAGATTTTAATCTCCTGGTCATTTCCTCAAGCAAATAGGATGAAACCAAAGGATCAAATAATGTGTTCAGTTTATAATGTCTCATTACAAATTTTTGATTTTTTTATAAATGGATTATTAAAGCTGCAAATGATAGTGGCTTCCTTTGAAGAATTATTTAAAGCTCTCTTTAAGTGCTTATAAGATAATAAAGAAAAAGAAAATTCTTCTATGATTGGTTAAAGGGCAATTGGTATGTATGCTATTGATGAGAGTGGAAAAAATCTGCCAGGTGACTTCAATTCAGCTGAATCATATGACTCATATTTGCTGAGTAGAAGAACCAAGAAGTAGGCCAGCTAAGGAGGATTGGCATGCAAGACTGGAAACCCCTGGGTCAGAAACCCTGCAAGCAAGGATAAGTGATTTTTTTTTTTTTTTTTTTTAGCTGAAAAGAATCGATACCTTATACAGCTGACTAAGGGGCTTCTCTGTCAGCTAGGGCATGTCCTTTGGTCTCCCTGAGACTCAGTGCCCTGGTTTGTAAATGGGGCCATTGTAACATCCTTTGTAAATGATGAGGACAGGTAGACCTGGGTTAACAATCTTTTCTGAACTCACCTGGACAGGGAAAACCTGGAGAACGCTGCTGGGAATTGCACTGAAGAAGAAACATTTGAATGGGAGGCTGAGTTTTGGAGTAGATTCCAATTATGACCCAGCTATGGGATGACTTGGTGTTGGTAAGTAAGTAGCTCTTAGTGTCTGATTTCTCACTGATGAAATGAGATTTTCAGGGTGTACAGAACAATTGAAACAGGTAAGTAAGAGCAAAGTCATAAAAATTGTTTGTGGGTCACGTAAACTGAACTGACTTACACTGACCTAGATTGCTTAAAGAGATGTTGTGGAATCTTCACACGTCGTGTTGCTTCTAGTCTACCTTCATTCCCCTTTTCAGGGGAGATTGCAGGAGAGAGGTTTATAACGAGTGGGTACCTGACATGCGTCTGAATGGTGTCGGGTGCTCCTGGCATCAGGACATAATGCTCCTGGCACCATGTTGTGCATGGTAGTCTCATGAGTGAGTCAGGGGGCTGTAATGATGAGTTCCAGACCTTCGTGAGAATGGTTCACAAGTGATCCCCCAGTTTTAAATGAGATCATTTTTGCTCTGTTCAGATACTCTGCATCAGAAATGAGTCTGCAAAGAAAAGAAAAAAGAAATGAGTCTGCTCACAAATTCTTAGAAGAAAATCAAAGAGGGTGCAGCAGCGCCTTCCTTCCCTGGTGAGTTATGCCCAGCAACTCCCTTACACAAATTCTGTGCTGTGCATGGAGTGGGGGTGGGACATGCACCTTGGAATTCCCCAGAGGCTGAAAGTTCTCTGAAGGCTCTTCAGCTGGACTCTCAGCATCAAGAATGAAAATGTTAGGCCCAGAGAGTGGGTCTGAAAATGGGAATCCTTGATATGGGAGAGTATTAGTTACTTGGAAAAGGTAGTGAATTTCTTTTTCCTTCATTTACAACCTGAATGTTATTGAGGCATTAAGAGAATCAGTTTAATTATTTCCCATTTTAGCCCTAGGTCTTTCTAGTTCATTAATAAATGTTAGTTATTTCTTTAGTCAGCCCAATAACACAGATGCCTGTTAGTCCCAATGTTTGAATAAAGGAAACTGAGGCAGAGCAAAGTTAAGGAATTAGTTCTCATCTGGCTAAAATTCTTAACTATATTAAATACCTTACTCTGTTTCACCTTTTTCCATACACGGCACGATTTTAACCTACAAAAGATTAACTAGCTTGATCCTGCTACCCATTATCTCCCTTCTTCCACTTCCCCAATGGTATAAATAGGCTTCAGTTCAGAGATAGTAAGTGGACAAGATGGTAAGAGGAAAGTTTTTGTTTATTTATTTTTAGAAGTCAGTAATTCAGTGACCATTCTGTCTTTGTCAAATTTTGTTCCTTGTCCTCCAGAATGTCTACTCAGCTGGTGTGGCCACTACCTTAAGAGGCCATGAATCTCTGTCAGTAAAAGGGAGTTGCTCCTCCATCCCTCTCAGACTTCACAGAAATACTTTGTCAAGAATCTTTGGATTTCACAAAAACCTCTAGATTGCTTTTCTCAAACTGCAAGTTTAATTACGATATTTTTAAGAGTGCAAAACACATAATTTCCCTTAATTTAAACCTTTTTCTAGTAGCATTTAGGTTTGTATTTCAGTGAAAGCCTGTACATGTTAAAATATATATACATTGCTTAGAAAATTAGTCTTGTTGTTTCCAAGTATTCAGGACTTGTAAATTTAAAACAAAAGAGAACATATTTTGATTTACTTAGGCAAACTAGCCTCAAAAGAGGAAAAAAAAACACTAGTTTGTAATTTAAACTTGAGAAGTTTTATACTGGGGAATTTTTTGCTACTTTCCTAACTCATGTCTCATAAATTTACTTTAATTTTCTGAATATTGACATTTCCTCTGAAATAATTGTATCAAGTCACTCCTGTCCTTTACTGTTTTTCAAACTCAAACTTAATGTATATTACTCACAAAGCGATGGGGGAAAAGGCTATTTTAAAGAAAATGATTCGAATTAGTAATTTTTTTGAAATGATTCGGGTGGCATCCACTTGGCGAATGGCCTGTGGATTGCAGTCCTGATGGATGTCCCGCCCTCTTGAGGCTTTGAGTTTCCCATCTGTTCAGGGAGACCATCTCCAGCTCCGCGGCAGCTTTGTGATTCTTACTGTATCATTGACTGCAGCCTGTATGCAATGTTTGCATTGCTATATTCACCAAACTAATGTTCACTTAATTTTTGTCCTTAATTAACTTAAAACATTTTTTTAAATTAATTGAATGTATCTTAAAAGGTGGTTTTGTATCCCTGCCATAAACAGATAGACAAAATCAATTTAATGAAACCATACAGTGTTATTAAATTCTAGCTCCAAAGAGTTGTCTGCTGAAGACTGAGCCTGAGGCTTGCTTTCTATTTCTTAAAAAGCAAGAAAAAAGTGTTAGAGAGTTCTTTGTCAGCACCAGCCTGAGACTTTCTTCCTGATATAATTGCAAGGTTCAAAAAGCCTGAAATGATACAAATTTCCTTACTGTGTTATTGGATATCGATATGCCTCCTAAAATGATCTTGTACACACCAATGGTGTGTACACGTCCCTCAACCTGGGAAACACGGGGTTGAATATTTCCAAGACTTATGTCAGCTGTAACTTTATTATACTGCAAACCAGTCATTTCAGTTTACAGACACGGAAAAGACACAGAAGTACTTTTCTCTTCTGGTGCTTTGAAAAGCTGATACACAAACATCTTGTAGGAAGAGCTGACTCCTCTCTATTCCATAACTCTGGCTAACTTGTTCAGACATGAAAAGATAATGAGGAAGTGTGAATAAGACCAGGAATTAGGATTCAGCTGGCCAATCTGATTTGATTGTTGCCAAAGACCTTTAACAATCAAATGGAGAAATGTTAAGTCAGTTGAAACTTTTTTTGGCAGAGCTGAAAGTCAAATTCTGGCATCAGTTTGACAAAGTAGCTCTATTTTGATAAAATAATTGATGTAATTTGGGTAATATTGCCAAACTTAATTGTCTTTAACTTCTAACTGCCCAATGACCATTTGTGTGATGAAAGTAAATGTTTTATTATTTATTTACTTAATTTTTAAAGATTTTATTTATTTATTTGACAGACAGAGATCACAAGTAGGCAGAGAGGCAGGCGGGGAGAGAGGGGGAAGCAGGCTCCCTGCCGAGCAGAGAGCCCGTTGATCCCAGGACCCTGAGATCATGACCTGAGCCCAAGGCAGAGGCTTAACCCACTTGAGCCACCCAGGCGCCCCAAAGTAAATGTTTCAAAAACTGAAATGAATAGCCATTTCTGTTTATAATTTTGTGTGTGTGTGTGTGTGTGTGTGTTTTGCTACAGTCTTGTATAATTAGAGTGAAACCTTACTTCAAGAACTTTCTTTCTCCTTTGTAGAGTGCTGATAGAGTTGTTACCAAAGCTTTGAATCATTTTGTTATCCAGCACTATGCAAAATGAATAATTAAAGCTGACTCACATAGAAAGTGGCAATGGAAAATTAGTGGGAAAATTCATTGTTATTTTTTGACTTCTACTGCCAACATAAAAACCATAATGGCAATTGAAGTATCATTATTTTTCAGTAATCCATTTTACTTGGCAGAGACTGCACAGAGTTCCATCCTTCTGCCTGGAACCCACAGGTAGTACTTGTAAGATTAAAGTTGGTGCTAGTTATTTCAGACATTCACTGCTGAGTGGGAGATAGGTGGCTCATCCTCACCAAACGTAGCCTTAAAAAATTTCCATGGCACCTGCCACTGTGAGCTACAATTTCCGGTTAGGGCAAGCTTCTGCTCCTCCATTATGCCTTACCTACTTAATTCCTACTTCACTTTGCATAGAAAACAACACAGAAAACAAAAGGCCAGACTCACAAGTTGCAAGGCTAATTACCTGCAGTATCTGCAAAACCAGACCCTGGGTTGGAATCTTGAAATGCAGTGGCTTGGTGTCTTGGATAGCAGTGGCCTGGGAAATAGGAGACCTGAGTTCTGGGTCAGCTTTACTACTAACTATGTGACATTGAGCAACTCTGCTGTCTTCACTGATTTTCAGTGTCCCCTTCTCTAAAAGAAAAGTTGAGAAGAGACTATATATCCATTTCTTGCCTTCCCATCCTATGATTGTATCTACTTCCTGTAGTGTTAACAGTGATATCTAGCATCAAAAATAATCTTCAATTATCTGAGATTTTAAAGTAAAAACCCAGCCTGGCGTAAGCTTGCTTGAATTCGGCTTGAATTTTAAAAAGAACAGGCAGCATAAACTCTCATCAACAAGTCATGCACTTTATTAAGCAATTAATAATAGACCCACAGTTACACAGATACTGTGTTTCTGACTTGCAGGTTAATTCATTGGCTTTGCTATATATTGACCTTCAGAAAGCCAGAGAATGATAGATAGGGGCCTAACCATTAAGTAGTTGATCTTCAGACACACCTGCATTAATATTTTGTCGATTGCATTTCATTTTAATTGTAGTGTGGTTAAAATTCCATTGAGGTAAATATTTTCCTTTATGTGAGAACTCCAGAGAACAGTAGCTTTGAAACATTTATCATAAAATAAACACACACTATTACCCAACAGTTATGCATAAAAATGTCTGTAAGTGACTAATATAGGCCTTCATGTAAAACCAGTGATCTACTTTGAGCTTCACAGGAAGAACATGTTTCCACAGGCCATAGAATATCCCCAAGGTAGAGAGCTAGCTGAAAAAAATGTATCCAAAATACTACTCACTTAAAGTCTTTCCTTTTTTACAACAGCTCCGTCCTACAGGCTAAAGCTAAAAACCAAAGACTGCATTTTTCAAATGTTTGTCAAAACCAGAGAAATTGTGCTTATTCATTTTAAATTTGAACAAAATGTGATAATTCCACATTTTTAACCTGATATTCATCTCTTTTACATGAGCAGTAGTCTGACCTCAAGAAAAGTAGCAGGTAATAGTAATTTTAGTCGGCCAACATCTACCTGTTAAAATACAGCTACTCTAGATAAATAAGTGGTAAACTTTGGTAGGAGTCCTACTCAACTTGTTGTTGAAGCTACTCCAGAGAAGGGACCTCCATTTGGGTAGGGTTTCTTTCTTCTGACCCTTCATTCAGCAAACTCTTGTGTCGGGCGCATACTAATCTTCTCATGCAAGTTACTTATCACATGGTATTTTTCCAGTGGAATCAAATGTAAAACATCTGGTGACAGAATCTTGGAACCATATCCCAGAAGCCGTGTATCAACCCATTCCTACAAAGAGAAAAGAAAGGGAAGTCTGAAGCTAGAAACCTTGAGACAGTATTCTATGCTCTGCTCTCGCTTGCTTGAATTAGGCACTTTGCCACACCTGATTGTGTGCAGTGAGAGGAGACACCATAGCAAAGAGGAAGAACACTGCCTCTGTGGCCAAATTTGCTTTTGAATTCTTGCTTCCCCACTTACTAGATTTGGAACTCGGCAAGTTTTTAAAACCTCTTTAAGCCTAAGTTTCTTCTCTAAGTTGGAAATAATATCCTACTCGAAGTTGCTGCAGGGATAAAATGAGATAATGTGAGTAAAGCTCTTAGTACTGAGTCTGCAGATGATAAGCACTCTGGAATGTGTAGCTTCCATTTAATCTTGTCATTAACGGAGCATAGAGATGACAGATGAACTAAGGCTTATTAAGTCCCTAGAACTCCTTGGGCAGAGAGAGGCTCTAGAAATTACCCTCCCCATGTTTTCTCCCCACCCCCCACCTCACCTAAGGTTCTTCTTTTTAAATTTGAGAGCTAATTCTCTAGCTTGTGTACCATCTTTCCCTTTATCTCCTCTTTCTAATTCCTCATGGTTAATTTTAGAAATATCACTGCAAATCAGCAAAACCATCAGCAGAGAAAAACAGTAAAAATTCAAATCATTACCTAAAAGTTGTTTATTAGTAGATATTTCCAAGTGGTAGAAGTAATGATGATTTTTACCTCTTGACTTGTGCTTTATATTTTCCAAACTTCTACATTGACATAGATTATTTTTATAAGGACAACAGAAAAATGTATTTAAAAGTTTATGTGTGCGTGAGTGTGTGTGTGTGTGTAGCTGGGGGAAGTTACTTATTAAGCTCAGTGAAGATGTGGTTGTAGGGGATTGTCTGAAATAATTGGAGCATGCATGAGTACAAAAAGAAAATTATTTGAGCAAAAAGCTTAGGACTTAGAAGACATTGGTTTAAATCTTAATATAATGATCTTGTAGCTGTATCACCTTGGTTACTTAGCCTTTCTAAGCCTCATCTCTGTCATCCATTAAATGGGGTGGTAATATCATTCTCCAGCAACTTCTTGAAGGTTGAGCTTGCATGTGAAAAAAGTATGATATATGGTACAGAGTTAGAGCTTAGATGTATTAGTTGACATATAACCTGAAGACTATCTAAATGCTTTAAAAAATAACTACAAAACTTAGACAAAACCTCTTGTATGAATGAATATTATTTAAAATTATTCATGCATTTGGATGTTTCACCCATACCTGAAGTATAACATAGTAAAAACTAAACTTAATATTTTTCCTCATAGTCCCTCCCAAAGTAGCTCCTTTTCTTAGATTTATTGGTGCCGTTGATGAAGAGACCTGCTTTATAGTTCCCCAAGCTAATAACATCAATTCATTCTAACTTTTGATTTTGCAATATTCAGTCTCTTCCTTATTTTAATTGAGGTTTCCTCTGAAATATTGGCTTGATTCTGGTCTTTCTCTCCTTCAGGGCTTCCCCACCTCAGTACTATTAACATTTTGTGCTAGCTTGTTCTGTTAGGAGGGTCTGTTTTGTGCATTGTGGGATGTTTTACAGCATCCCTGACCTCTATCTTATGAAAACCAAAAATGTCCCCAGACATTATCAAGTGTCTCCTGGGAGGCAAAAATCTTGGCCAGTTGAGAACCACTGCTCTGCTTTGCACATGTGCCATAACGAAAGCAACCTTGAGTCACAGCACAGGTCCAAGGAACATTAGTAATGGTAACAGCAACTTTTACAAACATTTACCCCAAATTTAGAATTGGAAGCTGAGATTGAAATGAATTTGCATGTAACTTTCAGAGTGTTAATAGGAGAATGCAGAATATGTCTCATTCATATCTCTGATACTCTTTGAATAAGGAATTGCTTTGCATTTGCCTTGTTTGGAGGAGTTATGCATTATCAAGTGAAATCGTCTCCCATATCATACTGACTCTCATCTGAAAGTAACCATTTAAAACAAAAATGCCTTCATTTGTTTATTTTATTTTGTTGTTACTCGCATTCAGTATTTTTTTTATATATCTTCTTGCTTATTTACATTAGAACACATTCATTGCAGTGTAGAAGGAAAATGTAATCTGTATCTGATACTGTCTGTAATCTACACCAATGTACTGACTAGTGTGTATTAAATGTTAAATAATCAAGTATAAATCCCTATAAATAAGGATTTATAATGCATAAATCCTTAGTAGATTATTATATAGATGTTTAAGAGTGTTTTGATGATGTTTAGGGGAATTGTTTGGGGCTCTTGCTTGTATGAAGAATGCATTATTATTTTTCCCATTTAAAATAAAATATTTGTGTTTGTTACAAAAAAATTTGCTTCCCCACACATTTTCAGAAGTAGATTAGATTCAGATATTTAGGAATGCCTGCAGTTATATTACTTGAGCATTTACTAAGTGCTGGCATATTATTTGAACATTTACTATGTACAAGGCAAAGGCACAGCACTGTCTTATCCAGAGAGTATCAGATATATGAATGCAACATATTCTGAATTCTGTAACTATCTAAAAGCTACATGAAAATTCATTTCAGTCTGAACGTCAAACTAAGCATTACTAGATGGGAAAGAAAGGTAGAAGACTTCATTTTAAATTTTTTAGAAACCACAGAAGCAATTCTGGTTCTTAATCCTGAGATTTAAAAAAAAAAAAAAAAACACGTGGCTGTTCTCATTGAAAGGACAAGGGATTCCATTGCCTCACTTTCTATTTATTCCTCCAGACTTCTGTTCCATCATTTCATTAAAACTCCACTAGCCATATTCATCAACAGCGTTTTGTGGGAAACCCAGTGGGTTTCAGTCCATATCCTATGTGACTTCTTGACTTTTTTTTAAACACAATTGATCATTTAGTTTTTTTAAGTACTGTATTCTTAGATGTACATTGCAGAGCTAGATTTCTTGCTTGATCTGCAGACCCTATATTTAACTATACACTGGGCATCGCAACTCAGAAGTCTTACAGACACACCTGTGATTCAATTATGCAAAACTGAATTCATCACATCTCCTTCAACCAAAATCTGCTTTTCCTCCTGTGTCTCCAATTTTAATAAATGGCATCAGGATTTCCTCCATTTTTTGAGCTAGAATTAAGGCATGATCCATGGTTTTTCCCTCTTCTTTTTCTCTGTGAACCAGTCAGTCATCAAACCCTATTGATTCTATCCCTTCGGCAGCTCTTAAGCCCATGATATTTCCTCCCTATTGCTATCATCTTAGTTCTGAATTTTACAGTCTTTTGACTGTTTTATGCAGTTATTTCCTAATTGGCTGCCTGGGTGGTCAACTAAGTATTAACATAAACTGTTAGGGGTGAATGGGTGACTCAGTCCATTAAGTGTCTACCTTCGGCTCAGGTCATGATCTCAGGGTCCTGGGATCCAGCCCTGCTAGTGGGCTCCCTGCTCACAGGGGAGCCTGCTTCTCCCTCTCCCCCTGTCCTTCCTCCCTGCTTGTGCTCTCTATCTCTCTTGTTTCCTCTCTCAAATAAATAAGTGAAGTCTTAAAAAAGAATTTAAAAATAAGCTGCTTATTTTTCTCAATTAACCAGATACATATGTTAACATAGATCAAAGAAAACACCAGACATAGTTGTCAGACAATGTATAATATGGGACTGGTACAGAAGGACTGTGGGAAGAAGGCAGTGAGAGAACCAGTAGAGTTTCAGGTGGGTCATGGCGAGTTCCTCATTTTGATTATCAAGAGACATACAGGAAATGCCAAAAACTGAGGTAGCAGCAGGAACCACGTATCAGTGACTCTTTAAACCAATCAAGGTAACAGATAGAAACTAAGAAAGAGCAGTGGAGAGATTTGTAGGATTCTGCAGAATATCCCATTTCTTATCTAGGTCATTTTTAATGGACCAGGTGACATGTTAAAAGACATCATGTAGCACCTTTCCTGAAGTACATGGTCTCAAGCCCTTTCCATATACCCAGGAGTTCTGCAGCCAGCACCTTCCACTGTGTATAAAGGTAGGAGATTATTGGATTGAGCCATAAATCAGTTGTCAGTAGAAAGGAATAACTGAGTTACTTATTTGGGGAAAAGGTAAAATTTAGGCATAATTATATGTCTTTTGTATTCTCCTCTAATTCAGCTTCATTTTAGAATCCATTAAAAGAACTTTGCCTTTATCCCATATCTAACTCTCTGTGTCTGCTTATTATATCTGCTTAGGTTACATCAGGCATCCTCATATTATAATTCTGCTTATTTTGAAACAGGATGCTGTAAAATTTATTCTTGCCACTTGCCATTACATTAGAAAAAGGGTCGACATGATATGTTGGTCTTTGGATAGGACAGTAAACACCTAGAAAAATAATTAGTTACAGATAAATAATGTGGTTAGCAAAGGATGTCATTTTAGGTTAAGTAAATACATGGAACGTGGATATATTAAAATGCTCTCATAACTTTCCTCAGACATATGTTAAAGTAGTATTTTGTTTTCTAATCAACATCAATCTCTTGCAAATAATTCTCAGACTCTGGGTTAAAAAAGTACTTTCTTTTGATTTTGTATTTTGCAGAAATTTTAATGAAAGTAGATAACATTTTTATTGTCTAAATATTATAGATCTATATAAGTAAAAATTTGAGATTATCATATTCCTTGGATAGTTGATGAATAAAAGCAATGTACAAAGTAGAATTTGAAGATTGCATTGATTTTTCCAATCTTAAGTAATTTAATGCATCAGGCAAGATAAATACGAAGATTATAATATCTGTTTAGCTCTTCATTTTGAATTGTCAAATAATTTTATTTCTTTGTTCTATCTATAGTCCCTAACTGATTTTGTGGGTTCCACTGTCCTCAGAGGTAACTCTGAATTCTGTCTTTCGAAAGATGAAGAATTATGGAACAAATTATATGAAATGCTGTGTAGTTAAGATTAATTAATGATGGTTATAGTAGACATTAATTAATAAATCCATTCTAATTGTAATTACTTATAACAGTGAATTAGAAAGTGATTTTATGTTAATGGATCAATGAGAGAAAAAGAAGGGTCTTTAAGTTTTCAGGAGAGTGGGTATGTGATAATAGAAGACAGGATCTGTTAATGATATCATCTAAATTGCTTGCCAATAGACATTTTCACATATCTCGAAGAAGACAAGATTTTTTTGATGAGATTTCTAGGTCCAAACAGTTCAGTGCTGACAAACTCTTTCAGTATTTCCTCCAGATTACATGGGAAAACATCACAAGGGGCAACTTGTTAGCCCTACCAAATGATCTGATTTTCTGTGAACTAAAAAAAAAAAAGTGTGTATGCGCAAACAAGACGCTGTGTCAGGACCTCAAAAATGAAGGTCCCAAACTGATCAGTATGTACCTGGTTGATAATGCTATACCATATCAATTTCTAGTGTTCTGTTTCCAGTAAGTGGTACTCAAATTTTTATCATACCTTCATAGTTTGCAAAGTGATTTCACATACATTATCACGTTGAGCCCTAAAGAAAATCCAATGAAATGAATAAAGTGCGTTTTTGCCAATGAATTAAGATAAAAAACATAGATATCTGGAATGTGGCCATGAAGTATCATGACCACTTTAAATCTCCCTTCAGGTAAAGAATGCAGGAAGAAAGGAAGTTGAGGCTTCTAGGGCAAAGAAAGCAGATTTTTCAGTTATTTCTATACCAAAAGGCTCTTTGGATTATTCTGGCAAGAGTCCCCAGTTCTAGGAACCTAAGTACAGGGTTTCTCCTCTGTGTATCAACTTCCAGACAGGTTGTTTTGGACCCTTCCCACAAAGTCTTACGGAGAAGAAGGTGTACTTATTTCACTAGATCATATGGGACATCAGATATCACGTAGGGAGCAGGCGGTGGTAGGACCTCCTAAAAACCTTGTGTTTTTTAAATTTTTATTATTTTTTGTTGTTTTCTTAAAATTATTTTTACTTAAGAACCTTTGAATTCCTTTTTTTTTAAGATTTTATTTATTTATTTGACAGACAGAGATCACAAGTAGGCGGAGAAGCAGGCAGTGAGAGAGGAGGAAGCAGGCTCCCTGCTGAGCAGAGAGCCCCATGTGATGTGGGGCTCCATCCCAGGACCCTGGGATCATGACCTGAGCCAAAGGCAGAGGCTTTAACCCACTGAGCCACCCAGGCGCCCCAAGAACCTTTGAATTCCTTTCTTACTGAATTGGTTCTGGTTAAAACTAAAATCCAGTACTAAAAGTTAACAAAAGAAAACAGTATCACAGACACTGTATCTTAAGAGCTCTTTTAATGCCTAAGCACAGTCAAGAAATAGTGTGGGGACTTGCTTAAAGCAATTGCATTTTCAAGGTTAAGACAAAGTCTTGGTCACTGATCCACATTAACAATAGCAGAAAAAAATCAGTGGCTAAGTAATGAAGTGACAGAAGAAGAAGGAAGAGCAGAGGAAAGAAGACATGAAAAAGAAAACCGGGAGACATGAACAAAGTACAAAGTTGAATTTCTCTTGTTTTTTTCCATTTCGGAAAAATATCCACAAAAATATTTAACTGTAGCTATTGCACACAGGTTTAAAATTCAGGAATTAGCTACATACTAACATAAGTTATAAGTTTAAATCCAAGATCAATGACACATCTTTCATTTTGCAAATCTTAATTTGAAAAGCCAATTATGAGATGGGAGGATTGACCCTGGCAAGAAGGTAGACATTTTTAAAAACTAAGATATATGTAAGTCCCTAAACAGAAATGTTTTCTTTAATATATTTTTAGTATTATATCTCTAAAATCAGAATAATACATCGTAATGGGACAAGATGGAAAAATGTTTCCACTTCAGGTAATTTAAAACACATGTATTTCTGCACTCAGAAATCCATTCTACTTGTGGAAGAGATTTTGGTTTCAATTTCATTGACATATGTTTGATAAACCCATAGTTTTAAGCATGTTCTCTTAGTAAAATGTCAATTTGCACATATATTCAGTTTGCTTCCAGTTTTTCCATATGTCTTTTGACTTTCAGTTTAGTCCCTGGGGTTCTTAAAAGTTACATAGGGCTATTTTTCTTCTGTCCTTAATATGGGGACTGATCAAACTCAAGTTATGCATCTAAAAATTTAGTTGTAAATAAAGCACAACATTCACATAATAAAAATAGAACAATAAATGGGCGCCTGGGTGGTTCAGTGGGTTAAGTCTCTGCCTTCGGCTCAGGTCATGATCCCAGGGTCCTGGGATGGAGCCCCACATCCGGCTCTCTGCTCAGCGGGGAGCCTGCTTCCTCCTCTCTCTCTGCCTGCATCTCTGCCTACTTGTGATCTCTGTCTGTCAAATAAATAAATACAATCTTTGAAAAAAAAAGAAAAAAGGAAAAAATAGAATAATAAGAATAATTGCATGGAGCACTGGGTGTGGTGCATAAACAATGAATTTTGGAACATACCAAAAGCTTTTAAAAAATAATAATAAACTGAAGTTATCTCAGTTCTTTTTTTTTTTTTTTTTCTATATGAGGCACTTTAGTAGGTAACTCAGTCATCCTCCATTCCAGAACAGAGTTTGCAGTATGGTAATTTTGCACCTTATTGTGGATTTTAATAAATTTTTGCTGAATTGAGTAGAAATTGATCAGCTCACATAGGATAGCTGGCTGAGACAAATATCTTCTGGTAATTTCTGTTGTTTTCCTAACAACTTAGGTCCCCACTCCATTCTTATCACACATATGGTAGTAAAGAAAGGGAAGAGAAATCTTTGGAGATGCTGTGGCAGAACACACAACTGTAAAATTGAAATGTTTTCTAGATGGATCCTATTTGCTCTAGAAGAAAGTATATTTCAGTTTACCTCTACCTCAAACACTTGTGGTATTCCGACATTTTCTGATGCTCACCTCAGTCAGAATGGCGTTGGTTTTTAACAGGAGACTGTGGAAAACGGTTTTGAACTAAACTAGGGATCATAAACATCAGGGAGGGGATGAAAGGGAACATCTCAATCTTCAGATACTTCATGGTCAAATATACATGGTCCCAATCACCTGGATGATTCTGAAACCTATTGTCTGAATTTTTTGTTGTGAATGCAAACATCCATTCTGATTGGTTGCTATATACATTCTAATCAGTCCATTTATTTTTAACAACTTTATTGAGGTAAAATTGCCATATAACAAACTGCTCGTATTTAATTGTAAAATTTTTAAAGTTTTTCCATTTGTATGCATCTGTGAAACTGTCAAGACAGTGGGTGTATATCCATCACCCCCAAAAGTTTCCTCACACCTCTTTGTAATTCCTGCCTCCTGATCATTCCCTCAGATAACTACTGATCTGCTTTCTGTCCCTACACATTAATTTGAATTTCCTAAACTATTATATACATAATTTGTTTTCTTTTTCTGGTCTTGCTTCTTGTAACATATTTATGTTGCAATTCTTCCATATTGTAAAATGTATCAAAAGTTCACTTTTTATATTGTTGAGTAGTAGTAGTCCATTGTTTTAATACACTACAGTTTGTTTATCCAGTCACCTCTTGAAGGACTGTTGTCTAAATGTTTAGGGTTATTAGGACCATGTTGAGTTGGGCTCTAGATGGATGTGCACTTATGACTGTATTCTGCTTGCTTTTCTAAGTCTAGTTAGCCGTCCATCATAATGTAATTCATATAAAAAACATTTCTGTGACAAAACATCAACATCTCAGGATTGGGAAACTATTACACTTGGTTTTTTCTTTAATTTAGGCTAGGTCTGTATACCAAAACAATTGGTCATCTCAATCAGTCAACCCTGAGTAATCAATTTAGGAAAAATAGCTGATCTGAGAGCCTTGAGATGACATATGGCTTTCTACTGAGTTTCAACGAGTCTTTCCTTACTTGCTCTTTTGTTTCTGTTTGTCTGAGGAAATTATCTAAAACTTAAGCATTGCTAACTCTTCTAAAAGTGAAAATTAATTACACCATAGATCTATAACTGAGTCAAGAATAAAAGGTGTATGTGGGGGGGGGACTTCTATTTTTATTTTACAATTTTAAGAGGTATTTTTAAAACTAAGAATAAAATTTCCTTTTGAAATTTGAAAAATCTGTTGATGTTAATCTTTTAATTGGTTAAAGGGCAGAGGACCAATGTGGGGCAGATTTCGAATTTCATTGATTGGTGCTATAGGAAAATGCTCATATTTTGCAGGTATACCATTGTTAATGCCCAATCCTGTAGTCCTTTTTCATGCAGAACTCCCACTGGGAGTACCACATGAGAAAGAAATGTAGGATGAGACCCGATTATTATAATTCACAAGACTAATTATGACTTTGAGTTTTCCTGGGTAAGCTAATTCTTTCTGCACCCTGGGATCAGTAAGCACGAAAGTAGTCTCACAAGGATTCCACTGCATTTAACATTACATATATTTATAAATAAATCCAAAGACCTTAAATAGCCCTTCAATTCTCTGATGTTTTCTTTGTGTTATGTTTTTTAAATGATTAAAAAAAATTAAATAAGACAATGCCACAGGTGTAGTTTCACTAAAAAATAAAAATAAAAAATAAGCTACACATCAATCATGCCTTTTTTGGCATTGGCTCACTTGTTTTAAATAGACTGTTTATTTTTATTGGCATCACTGGTGAATAAGACTAAACAGGGACATGGGAAAGCAAGGATTAAAGAGAACTTGAAAGAAAGGAGAACCTCAGACAAATAAGAGTTGGAAGGAAAAGAGAGAAAGAGAAGTGCTGTTGTAAGATAAAAGAAGACTGACAGGAGGAGCTCTGCTTAATTTTCATTTGTATTTGTGGAGAGCTTTGTGAGCAACATAAAATGATGCGATATTCTTGAATGATCTGAAATCTGTTCTTGATTTTTTGGTGTGACAGATCTCACAAACACTGATTCCAGAGTTTTCTATGATGCCACTATCAACAAATCCCTCCAACAGCCTTTTTTATTCAGTCACCCATTGTACATTTATCTGAGAGAGAGTTTCTTTGTGTACTGAGTAATTTCCATGTTGTGAGGTTTCTTGTCTTCAGTTACCTCCAGTTTTATGCTTTAGTCAGAAAACTCACATAGCATTCAAAAAGGAAAACTCAAAGCAATATAGACTTTTGTGCTTTTTACAAAGAATTAGAGCTGTGTGCCCCTACCAATATAGCAATATATTATATAAGGTCAATACTCCTTTTCACATGCCTCTAATACAGATGCATTTTATGAGGTAGAACAGCAAACACTGAATCACTCTAGTAGAGATACACAAAACAAGTAATTATCGCTAGTTGCAGAAAAATAATTATGCAGTTGTGTGATGAAAACCAGTTTTTAACTGGGAGGAGAAATTCTACCAAAAAAAGCATGTGGAAACGCTAAATGTTGTGTTCTGGAAAATAAGCCATTCTGTAAAACTTCCTAATGCAGCTGTATCATCCAGACGATGTACCATACTTTTTTTTTTTTTAACAGCACACTGCATACTGGATGTAACACAGGATGCTGGTGTATAAGACACACATAATTACTGCTATTTTCTGTTGGCTTTTCTGTCAAAGTGACCATTTTCTCTTATCAATTCATCTAATATTTTAGTAAGAATACCCTTTATTGTCATCTAAAGCTTACCAGGTAGTCCTTGATTATGATTCAATAGACACCTCGGATCACTAGCAGTTCTTATCTGGAGTCAGCTATTTACTATCATAAATTTTACTGGATGTTCTCTGTGTCCGAGATATATAAAATAGCATTTAGTATCCCCCCTCCCCCCAAAAAAGGCTATTGGGGCTTTATTTGTAATGCAGCATCTTTTTCTTTATATTATACAGGACACCAATGACATGTGTCCATTTCTACAGAAGGTGTTTATCTCAAATATCTACAGTGAGTTCCCTCTGCTCTGACATATACCTCGCCCCCATGGAAGCCAGAAGGATTTTGTTTCCTTGCTGTTAAGCATGGCTGTTCTGGGTCCTTTAACTAAATCCACTACCATGAATGAACTTAGAGCAGAAACAGCAAGTACAGCTACATTTAGGCTTATATCAGCATTTCCGTTTAACACATTTTAAAACTACATTTAAGTAATGTGGAGGTTATGACATGAAGTGACAAAACCTAAGTGTGTGAGCTGGATGAAACTATCTTTAGCCAGGCTTCCTGGGCCAATGTAGTGAAGTATATGGGCTAAAGAAAGAGGCTCGGGTTTGCCTCTGAATTTTCAGGAGTGTGAAGGCTCTTTTTAAAGTCTTCATATTAAACATATCTTATCTATACACCATAATGGCATCTGTGGCCAGCAAACAAGCCCGTGAAGCTTGAGGAAGTTTCCATCCTAATCCTTTTGATTGCTTCTTGCTGCCTCCTCTCTCCTCACCCCCACCCTCAGTTGTGTGTTGGACTCCATACCTCTACAAAATGAAAAGAACAAGCAAAGAGGACTTCTTTTGGTGCAATTTTTCGATGGTTGGTTTTAAGTGATTCATAACTTTCCTGAGCAAAGCTTTGAAATTGGTTTCGTAATTTGGGGCTGGAAAAGAAGTGGTCAAGATAGAACCTCTAAAAATCCATTTTATGATATGATGACCACTGCAAACAAATGATAAATATATCTGCATTTAGCCTCTCTGTACACATATATCTATATATTCTTATAATATATATAGAAGCCTTGATGCAGATACCTATGTGCCTATACTCATTTCAGCTTAGTTATTATTGCTAATATCTTTGGGACACTTACCAATTGTAAATCTATCTTTGTCCCCTCATTTCCAAATTTGTTCCAGAGCTTGATAGTAAATACCTTTGTTGGCGTGACAGATTGCATTGCCTTTAATAATAAATTATTATATACCATATTCTAAATGTTTTAGTAGACTACTATTTTCCCTCAACAATTTTAATGACATAGTAAAATCAAATATAAATTCTCAAATGGTGTATATTAGGGGTTTTAATAAATACTAAATATCACTAAGTATTTTTCTGTTTTACGAATTGTTTTATTTTAAAAGAGGTAAAGTTTTCTTTTAAAACTTGGCAAAATAAGTATTTGTTGCTAATCTCATCACTTGTTTTGCCTTAAAGCATATTAAAGATTATTCTGGTTATTTAATATTAATAAGTAGTCCTTAAAAAAAAGTAGATCTGCTCATTTGGGATATTGGGTTTTACATAGATTGTGAAGATTAGTGTGATTAAGTACTCTGAATTCTTTTTTTTTTTTTTTTTTTTTTTTTTTTTTTTTTTTTATTTATTTGACAGACAGAAATCACAAGTAGGCAGAGAGGCAGGCAGAGAGAGAGGAGGAAGCAGGCTCCCTGCTGAGCAGAGAGCCCGATGCGGGGCTCGATCCCAGGACCCTGGGATCATGATCTGAGCCGAAGGCAGAGGCTTTAACCCGCTGAGCCACCCAGGCGCCCCTAAGTACTCTGAATTCTTAAATAATCATTTTAACCACTTCTAACAAATTTAAGTTGAATGCTTTTAAAAGTTCCTCTAAAACCATCGTAGGTTTTATTTTGTAAAATCTGCTTCAAAAATTAGTCTACCACTGTGAATGAATTGCTTTTAATAGAGAGACTGGGGGAAAGAAGGGAAAGGGAGATTTAGGAGGAGAAAAATGTCAAGTGAATCAATATGATTAATTAAATTAAATGTGGATTTATAAAACTCATATTCATAGATTTACACAATATATTCACAGTGACATTTAAAACGTGTTTTGAAAATCCCTAAATAAAGTCCCATGTACATGAAGATATTTTCCATCTTTAAGAAATAAAAAAAAAAAAACTTAACAACATAATAGAATCATATAACTTTACTGCCATCTACTATACATTTCAATTGTTTTTTGACAGAAAAACTGGGACAATTTTAATATGTAGAAGTTTTAAAGGAAATTATATCCATTTTTGCTACTTTCTGAGTTATTTATGCTTAACCCAATAGATAATCTTGACTACTAATGTAACACAAGTAGTTTTTCTTGTTTTAAATTCACATCCAGGTCATTTTGATGTTAACCCATTAAGTTTACCTATTTGGTGTGAACCCACTAAGCTCACACTATGCTGTTCTTCTACTGGATGACTAAATTGTTAAACCTAACGGGTCAAATATTCCTAAAAACAAAAGTTAATTTTTACAAGTTGTGAAATACAATGTGGAGGAAGGGAGCTGGTTCTTAGGTTTTGTTTTTTAAAAATTCAGGTAATACAAAGATAAAAGTGGTACTTAAACCCACTTGTAGAATTAACGTCTGTGAATGATAAAAATAACAGGGTCATTAGCATGGCACAACACCTAACGTAAGAGATTTGGAGAGAATATTCAGGTTCAGACAGTACTGTAATGATGTGATTTGTACGCAAATCAATTTAACTTAAGAAAACTAAGAGTCTTTAGATAGTAATTCTAAATTGCAATTACTTCCTTTCCTCCCAAAAGTCTGTTAGTGTTGGTGGGTTTCTCCCCCAATCCTGTGTATTTCATATTAGTATAAATTTTTTTTTATGCCAGCTTTCCTGAAGAGTGTATTTATTTTATAAAAATTCAGTCATAGCCCAAGCTACTTTAATAAATGACAATTTTTTCCCTGTAAAAAAAGTTCCAAGATAAAGATTTTGCATCACAGAAAAAAATGGAGGAAAATCGAGAGAATACTTTATTTCCTTTAGTAGCTTGCTATTGATGATGAAAAACAAGGAAACCAATGTAATTAGTAAAAACAAAAAACAAAAAAACAAAGGAAGTTTCAAGTGTCTCAAATAGGGGAAAATTTTTAGTTGTAAATAGCTCAATTTTATTTCTAGATCCTAAAATATGTGTCCCTGCCCCCCCCAACCCAATCTTGCTTCCAATTTCAGTACTTCAGCCTTATCAAAGTAAACAAGCTATTGTTAGAATAGAAAACCCAGCTAGGTTTGAGGGCTGCTGCCACTTCCCTCCCTTCCTAGCACAATCCCGTGCCAATAGCTTTTGGAAAAGGGAAGAAAGAAAGGTCTGCTACTGTGCTGTGTGGAAGCAAAGGGGCAGAGGGGCATCACTTCAATCTCTTGGCTCTGGTCCTTTCTCAATCTCTCCCTCCCTCCCTCGTCTTCTCCCTCCCTCTCCCTCCCTTTCCCTCTCTCTCTCATCTCCAGAGAAAAGAGATGCTCTTCATTCACAAAACAAAACAAGAAAATCTCTATAATTATTTTTGGCTCAGCTCCATTGAAATGCATTCTCCTGGAAGCATCTCTGTTTTAGATTAAAACAATGCTTAGAATATTCATTCTCTCCTCTTTCTTTCTCACTCACTACCCCAGCATGCCACCCCCAAACCACACCGCTCTTCCCCATCCCACTCCATTTTTCTCTTGCTTTCTTATTTCCCAGGTTTGGTTTCTTTTGCTCTCTGTCACTGCCTTTGGTTGTATTTTTTCTCAACCATACCAAACTTAAGGCCTCAGAGATTGTTAGCATCGATGCCTACAAGTGTAACTCAGGGTCTCCATGCTTAGTGTCAGCTGTTCAAGACTCATAACGTTTTCCAACCAGGATTATCCCCCAATCCTGTGTCACTTATTATGCTGTATGATTGTTGATTTGTGATCTGATTTTCAAAGTGAAAAAATAGATGACTTCTAGCCTTGTCCTCTTCAGTAAAATTGGGAATAAAGTTTACTTTCTCTTTCTTGCAGCCCTCTTCAATACCCAGTCCTCAAGAGGCGAATAAAATCTTCATTGTCCTTAATATGTGGTAGTTATTGAGTTCTAGGGGTAAGGCATGGAAAATTATTATTTTAAAAATCAATTTCCATCATTTAGTCACTGACAAAATTTGGTTCATGAAATCAGAATATATCTATTAAATTTTTTTTCTATCAACCACTCTATGTTTGATTTTGTTTTCCTTCAGGGCAAAAACTTTCACTGTTTTTCATTTTGCTAAGGGAAAAAAATTACAGCAAATGAAATAAAGAATTCCTGCTATTGTGTACATATTAGTAAAGTTATCTGTGCTGTAGGGTTCGCTTCCCTAAATAGTGGGAGGCAAGACTTTTATTTATAATGACATATTTTGTGGAATTCCAGTTTCTTACACCTTTCAATTTTTGGTGACTGTAGATAAAAGTTGCTGATAAACCTTTCATTGACAGAGGTAGATCTGATACTTCTTTCATTAGCATTAATGTTTTCTATTTCTTACTTGTTAATTGAAATAATTAATTTGAGCTCATTTCAGATTCTTGGTTGTTAGTAAAGGCATCCAACTTTAGTACCTATCACCCATGGAATATATATCCTGTTTAAGAGTTCATACTTGCTCCTTTGAACAAGGAATGTTTTGTATGGATACTGTAATCACATATAAGTAAGAACTAGCCTTCCTGCACTATCTTGACAAACAAAACAAAATCCTGACAGTTGCCCAGATGTGAAATGTCTCTGGGATTTCCTATCTGCCCAATAACACTAAAGTAATCTTGTAAGCATGTATTTAAAAGAGTTTGGGAATCTATTTCTAAGCCCTCAAAAGAACTCTGATTCCTGAACTCTGTTTGGTTTACCAAATAAAGAGAGATAAAGAAAAGGGGGGGGGGGGAGGAAAGCCACACACACTGCCATTAATTATACTGTAAACATTTAATAAATATTCTTTCTTTCTATCCTTGCCCTTTTCAAAAGGAAAGGTGGTAATTTACATGTGCTATGCCTTTTTCTTCTCATTGTTTTATTTCTTTTCTTCCTGGCTTTCTTTAACTTCTGTAGAAAAGAGGTGGACATGTTTGAGAAGATAGAAATGTTTACCTAGTACATTTTTTTTTTCATATTAAAAAAACAGCCTAAACACCTTCTACTTTGTCTTTGAAGCTTTGTTAAACCACTTGTTCTGGAAGCTGCATTTTAATTACAAAATATTATAAAGGGAATATAGTAGGAATACACAACCTTTGATTCTCAGCCAAATGAGAGGAAGTTTAATAGCAATGTATGGTTGCAGGAATGGTTATGTTTGGGATCCATATGCATGTTCAACTCACACATTCAGGCAGTGCAATAAAGCAGGGAAAAAACAGCTGATACACAAAAGGGACCGTCTAGACAGTACCCCATCAGTCTGGCTAAATTTGGTGCTGGCATTCCCAGTGGGATTGTAATATAATTGTTCTGGTGTCTGCGTTCATTCCCCCTGTCAAACACCATTCCAAATATATATCCTTCTCCCCCCAACCCTTTTTCTTCCATAAATGTGAAGCCCAAACTGTGCCATGCTAGAAAGGGTGTTAGATGGCCCAACACCAAGAAAATGTTATAATTTAGCAAAATCACACTGTTCAATTCCTTTAAGAAAAATTCCTGTTACTTCCTAACAACAGATAGAATTAATTCCAAATTTTGATAATTTAAATTAGAACATGGATAAATTTCCGTGCAAACACAAATAACCTTGAAATATTGAGGACTTTAGGTGAAAGCAAATAGGCCTTTTACCCCCTTTATATTTATTAACCTTTGTTAGAAAATTTAACAGAAATCAGAGATGTGAAAGTGTAATGATGGACATGGATCATAAATTCTAATGAAGAAAGGCTAATGAAAAAAATGTTAAGCAAAAGCACTGAAAAAATGCAAATTGTGTGTTTTTTCTTTCTTAGGTTTGAAAGTCATAATATTTTTTCTCTCTAACCATCTTTTGAAAGTTAAATTTCTCTTAATTTTTATATGAATGATTTCTTTCTGTCTCACTCTCTCTCTCTTTTTTGGGGGGGTGGCTTTTTAAAGGAGAAACCAAAAATATTGTTTCACTGACTTGTGGTAACAGTATTTTTCAAATATTTTGGTTTGAGACATCATGAAAATGAAAATCACTACTTACAGAATAAAATAAACTAAAGGGCCTGTTATTAAAATGAATAATGCATATATTATTGACAAAAATGCTTATGATATAAAAACTTCCACACCATTGACATTTAAGCGGTCAGATTTTTTTTTTTAAGAAAAATGCAGATTTTTGGATTGCCATATAAAATAATAACCAGATACACTTACTTTATTTTCTGTTCCCAAGTGTCACCTTTGGGCATTGTTTAGATATTAAAATTGACCAGGAAATGTATTTTTAAAAATTTTTTTTAAACTACAAGAAAAATTATCTTGAGAAAGAGGCTGAGCTCTTTTGTTTTATTGATTATGGGTCTGTATTTGTACTTCCTATTTTAGAGGTCAGTAATCCTTTCTTGGATCTTATAAACAGAATTTGTCTCCCATCTCAGCAGTTTTGAGATGCTTGGTAGACTAGGATCCCAAGTGTGTGAAGAAAGTCCATACCCTATCAGGGACCAAACTAACTAGAGCAAATTCAAAGAAAATAGTTCAGGCACTAGATCCTGGCTTTATCCAACTTTAGAAGGCTGAGAGACAAGTACACCAACCAAGACGGGGCTAATGAGAAATGGCTGTTCCAGGAAGAAGCAAGACACAAGGTCTCAACTCGCACAAAGACAGAGCACAATTGCACAGAAAATCACCACCAAAGCAATCAGGAAACATTCAGATACATTTACAGATGTCTTAAAATTCTCACATAAAAATGAAAGATTAAAGATTATAGATGTCTTAAAACTCTTACATGGAAAAGAGATTGCATCCTTCTGTTTTTAAAAATAGTGATTTCATATTTTTTCCTTCTTTGTATGGAATTTTTCTTTTGGCTTTGCCCATGAGTATGAGAAACACATCATTTTAAAAAGACAAAATAATATTTGAAGAGTGGTTGCGTGAAGATGGGCGGGTTGCTTGTGATTGTTTTTTATTCGCTTTATTTTATTTTTCTCTTTTACCTTACGTATTGGCGGAAAGTAAAAGGACTGGCTGCAGGCCTCTCTGAGATGAAACAGTGTAGCAAAATCTGAGTTTTATACTTGATTTTCAAACTATTGAATAATATCCTATGAGACCTCTTAGGTCTTAACTGGATTAAAATGAATATATTTGTGCTCTGGCTCTTTTCAGCTAACTAATGTGCATGTGAATTGATAGTGTGCGAGGTAGCGGGTGAGAACAAGTATATGTGATACTGGGAGAAGATGCGGGCTCCGGGCTGAGGGTGACTGTGTGAAGGAGAACGCAGGAGGGTGTGGGCTGCCTCCAAAGAGTGAGAGAAATGAAAATTAGCAGGCCTTGGGGTCTGGTGGATTTTGTCGGGAACCAGAAGAGAGGCTTAGTTGGGAGATGAAGAGGGAGGGGAAGCGTGGTGGTGAAGGGAGGGAGGAGAAGGGGGTGTGGCGTGTGCGTGTATGTGTGTGTGTGTGTGTGTGCGCGCGCGCGCGCGCACGCACGCTCACTCGCGCACGCGTGTGTGTTGGCTCTGAGATGTCAGTTATGGCTGAGCTTCGGGTTTTTGTTTTGTCGGTTCCCAGCGTAAATAGGCTGGAATTTCAGGTGCAGGTTGGAGTGCGTGCAAAGGCATCGTCGTTCGAGTTTCTTTTTCCGGCCCTTCACTATGGTTGCCCTTCCGAACATTGCTGCTGCTACAGAGGAGGAGTGGGGGGAGCGGCAAGAGATGGGGGTCTGTCTGCAGCTGCCCCTCTCACACTTGAATAAAAGAACTTTTTTTTTCAGGGGTAGGGAAGCTGTGAATACCTTTCCCAATAAGAGATGAGGCATATTGAAAACTATATTAAATTACCCTGATTAACAATTTAGCCACGAACAGGGGAGCTTTGGGAGATCTCTATAGGCAGAACTGGGGGCTATTCATGCCAGCAGCTAAGAGGTCGAAAGGTTTCTGAAGTTCACAGGCTCAGAGCCTTTGTTATGCTAACAGACAATCTCAAATCAGCTGCCTAGTGGAGTGTGAAATATAAATGATTCCTTGAGAACTTCCAATAAGTTGTCACTCTTGCTCTCCAAATACCGGGACAGGCTGCTAATTTCTAGCAGGCCCTTTTGCAACATCGCTAGCCCTAAATGAATGCCTTTGTAGTTCAAATAATCTTTTCAAGGGAGCTGTCCTATCATCATAGCCCAAATGCATCTTGGTTTTGACTATTAAATGAAAATCAGGGCTCAGCAGTGCTTGACTTTTCCAAGCGGCCCGATGTTTGGGAAGGGTGGTGGCAGCTCTCATGCACAACAAGTTAGCACCCACTGCAGGAGGGCCGGGGCATTAATAACAGTGCAAGGCCCCAGGAGCTACCCCAACTCTCACCCCCACTCCCTACCAGGAACAATGCACTGGGAGAGATTTACGTGGCTTCCCTCAGGCTAGACTACCTTCCTCTTTCAGCCACACCAACATGTCTCTGATTTATGGACCCTCTGTCCAGGAGGACAGCCAGCTGACCTGCTAGCATCTGACTGGTCACTTCGAAGCATCAACTTTGGAGATGGATGTATTCATTCTTCAGGGCAGGCGAGGCCAAGGGGAGGAGGGCAAGGTGTGTGTCCAGGCCATGCCCCTGGTATCAGATGCTTGTGTATATTATTTTACCATTTTCCCATAAGGAGGATGCAAACGTGGCTTATGATCTTGGGTATGACCCTTGAGCATGTCCAGATGGACAGAAAGAGGTTCTGGCTCCCTGAGTCCGAATTACAAAGCTTTTTAAATAAGGAAAACCGCTCCCTATTCCAAAACCAAGACAAGTTGCAGAGAGTGAGAATGAGAATCTATTTGGGAAAGCAAGCGTGTGCCCAGATTTAAACATTTTACTAAGAAAGGACAAAGCTAATTTATACCAAAAAAAAAAAAGAAAGCAAAGAAGAGGACAGAAACCAAAGAAATGAGAAATCCATTTCTATCGGTCTTTACAAAAGAAGGGGTTAAACCTTAACAGTTGTAACTTGGGTCCTAAAAATATTGATATTTTTGACTCTATGTCCTCTGTGTCTTTGCTGAAATGCAGAAAGGTATATGATATCACAGAAGTCTCTGTTTTTTCCAGACAGAGCAGGATTGATTTTTGGCAAGGAATGGGGGGAAAAATCAAACGAGCTGTATTTCTTAATATATTCCTAAGGTAAGTTTATAAACATATAAACATACAAAAGCAATATATTTTAATACACCCTTAGGTAACTTTATAAATCTTGGCGATACAGCTCTACAGAAAATCCAAGGGCCTTGATTCCCCTTCGTCGTCGTCTTCGTCTAACTATGTTTCAAAATATACCAAAAATGTCTGAGGGAGTTCATTTTGATTGATACAGAAACTGGTTGAAGTGAACACTTTTTTTCTGTTTTGGGTATACTAGGACTTACCCCTATATGTTAATACACTAATTACATATAAAAAAGCAGTAGTGTAACTTACACCAATTTTGAAGTCACCCAGTTTACATGTTTAAATATTACTTCTAAAAAAGCCAGAATACAAAATATAATGGTAAAGGACTCTGGGATTCAACTCAGAGAATTTGGCCACCAGAATAGGAGAGGGTCTTTAGGAATCAGGTCATTATTTGTGTTTCAAATCCTTATTTGTTTCACTCAGGAAAACAATCTGCAAATAATATTGGCTAGAAAAAATCACTGACATTACTTCAGATTACTGACATTAAAGGAGTTAAAAAAAAAAAGTTTGTGGTCCCTTCTGCCAAATGCCAGAATTAGATAATAATTTGTTCTGGATATCCTCACCCCCTTTTCAGAGGGCCTCAGGATTCTGGTTATCCTTATTTCAGAGCTAGCAGCATGAGGGACTTCAGATGCACTTCTCATTACACACAAAACAGCCACGCTGGTAGCTCAAAGTTCGGCGGTGTGCCACAACTTGCTTAAATTTAACTTTTCATCCCCTCTCCGTTTACAAAATGTTAATTAATATGAAACTGTAAGCCTCTACATGTTATTGACACATGCTGGATATTCAAAGGAGAAACACCTTCTCTGTGCTTCCAAATACTTACTTTACCACTTCCAAGTGTCCTCTCTCTTTCCCGTCTTTAACACATCAAAACAGGGAAGAAAGCGCTTTTGTGTTATAACTACAGAGAAAACATTTGAGAATGTGTCAGTGCTGTGAATACCAGCACCAGTTTGGGGGTTGGTTTGTTTTTCCCCCTGCCGTGGTATTTCTTTTCCCTTTGCTTTCGCAGTCTTTAAACTCTGGCCACTCTGAGAGAAGCAATGGTTGAAATGAAAAGTTAGGACAAATTGTATTAAACCTGTGTGTTGCTGGAATATGAGCATGATGAAAGCAGTGTCAGGGCACTACAGAGCCAGACCAGCTCTCCACACACAGAAAATTAAAATAAAAAAAATAAAATAAAAGCTGGTCTTTTTTGCTTTCTTAAAGACTTAAGACCTAAGAGAAAGGGGGAAATTCCTATTAAAAAAAAAAAAAAAAAAAAAAGCAAGTTTCCAGGGTTGCCATTTCTCCAGATTGGGGGGTGTCTGAATGTGTGTGTTTGTGTATGTGCATGTGAGAGTGTGTTTGGGGAGAAAAGAAAGAATGGGGGAGGAGGAAGGGCAGATAACTTTACTGACATATTAATTCTTTAGATAACAGTAAACGAATGGTCCAAATAGACATTTGTTTCCCCTAATAGGTTTTGTGCAGGTCTCTTACAAGCTGTGGCATATGCTTCATTTATATGTATATTTATTTAGAAGGATTGAGAAGAATAGGTGTAGTTTGTCTATAGTCGCAGTTATTATTTAAAGTCCAAAGAGGTTACAACTTTTTTCTACCCCAAACACAAATACAAAGGTCTCTTGTATGTGCTTCCTGCATTACTTTCAAGGCCAATTAAAAATAAAGATAATATTCTAACTCTCTCGAGCCTTGGGAGGAGAAAAGAGGCTAAAAGGCAAAGGGACTCCAAGATGGCTGCCTCTTCCTTCTTCCCCTCCTTACTGCCTGTTTTCCACATAGAAATTAATGTAATATTTTGTTTAGAAATCACATTGTAGGTCATTTGCAAATGAGGCAGCCTCGGAGGCACCAATATCTGCCTAGAATACTCTCATGATGCCATGGAGGTATGGGGAGATTAAAATGCAAACATTCAAATGTATTTAGATTTGTACACAGTGACTGGACTCACATACATACACACTTGAATGTGTGAACAACACACACAGCTGCAAATGGAATAAAGGGCCGAAATCCTTCTTAATTCTTAGGACAGAAGAGAAAAGGAGGGCTCCAGGCCACCTCCTTCGTCCCCAAAGGTTCGAAAATGCCCTGTTCATGGTCTGGATTCAATTTTTAAAAAAAGATATATCTTACTGATGACTCTCTCATTAGGCAGACTTCTAAAGTCTGGGGAGGCAAGATTTCCATAAATTATCTCTCTAACTCATCTCATGCTGGTGTAAATGCAAAGCTAAAATTTTTTTTTTTTTGCTTTTTTTTTTTTTTAAAGAATACCAAGCTAACCAGTTTCCTGACTAACATGGTAAAGGATTAAGATGGCTAGTAATTACTGCTATTAATTATAATAAACATATATTCTCAATGATAAAATCCCACCCATAAAGCTGAACTTAAAATAATGTCGAGAATAAATAAAAGTATATTTGGGGCTTTATAACAGATTTATAGCAGGTTACTCTCTAGACTGGAGTGCACCAGGCATAGAACAAAGCAAATGGTTTAGTTCCTATAGGAAATATATTAAAAAGGAAAAAAAAAGAAAGAAGCCCACAACCCTTTATCTAAAAGCCATCAGGGACAAGCACTCAATACAAGTTAACAAGCAGGAACTGATAAGATAACATTTATATGAGGTCAGAAGTCAAATGCCAGTCAAAGGCTTTTAACCTCTTGGGTCATAAACAGGAATAGTTAAAAGTGAGAGGTAGTTATTTATCGGATTTTAAGGGTACCTGATCATTGCCAGAGAATCACCAATGATGAAACTAATTAGGATTTATAGAAAAAGAACTTTGTAGCTGTTCAAAGAAAATTAACCTACAAACCCATAATTCTGCAATTGGTAGAGAGCAAAACAAACAAACAAACAAAAAAAAAACCCTTCTTTTGAGGGAGAAAAGAAATCTAGAAATTTAAACAGATTTAGTAACAAAATCTCTCTCAGAAACAATAATTTATAGTAACTGTATATACCAATTAATATGTGGTAAATGATAGACCTTATAAATTCTGTATTAACCATCTAACAACAAAAATAAGCATTACATAATTTATTTTAAATTTTTGCCCTTTTTCTTTTACTCCCCCTTCAGACCTCTTAAATTAGGCAGGATATAACTCCGATATCACAATACTTCTTGCCCTCAGAATGCCGTCATTTATAAATTTAAAAATATATATGTATTCTAATGGCAATTATTTAAAAACATCAGAATATCAAAACTGCTTAATTAAAATGTTATCTTAATCTATCCAGAGAAACAGATGTCTCTTCCTTTATTTGCTGTAAGAATATTTTCCTTTGTTTTGATTTTTGTCCTTTTTGTCTTTTTTTTTAGGTTCATATTCTAAACAGTTCCTGGTCTCAGAGTCCATGCTGGCTTATATTTTCAAAGCATACCACCCCCCTTTTTCTCTTTTGCAATAAAAGAAAGCAGATCTAGATATTTCTTTCTAGAGAGAGATAGAGGGATTGTTGTTAGGCCTGCTAAGGCCCACTGTTTCTTTAAACAGAGTCCACAATACACTAGGCGAACATTGTGGATTTAAAATGCTTTTAAATATTTATCAGAAGTATTTTATCATCATATTCAAATGACACCTGGAGTGCACTCACCTTTATTGACAATCTCTGTTCTGAAAGTCCATTTGCTTCCTTAAAGCCCCCCAAGCAGAACAAGGACTACCCGTTTTCATTCAGTTAATGTTTAGTAAAAAACCAAGCAACCTTAATCAGCATGCTGATTGCATCGTCAACTAACAAATAATTTACTACTCTGAGCATTGCATTCCATTAAAAGCTCATTAAATTTTCTGTTCTCCAATGGGAGGTTTAGCTTTTGAACTGCATGCTTTTGCTTCGAATGATCATTTATTCAATTTTTGCAAAATGTTGTGTTTTTTTTTTTTTCCTAAAGTATAGGTGAGCATTTCAATACCTATAGACTGCAGACATATGGAAACACAGTACAGGGTTTGAGAAGGTTCCATTTGATTTATAGACTCTGTTTAATAAAAATTCAACATAATCTCTTGCACTTTTAGAAAATCCTGAAATCACTGAGTGTATCTGTGGTTATGTGTGACCCAAACGTAGCCTCAGAAATATTAATACATAATAGAAAATATCGAATCCCTTTTTTTAAAAAAAAGCTTCGATTTCCCTTTTCCACATATTATAGCTATTGTTATTTTTAGTATTTTTATCCTTGTAAATAGCTATTTTCTCCTGATTCAAAAAGGAGCATGACACCACAAAGATCTTACCATATTTGATGCCAAACTTAATACCTCTGATATATGTGTGTTGGGGGTGGCTAGTTACCCAAAGAAATCCACATTTCTTGGGGTTTACGCATTGTTTAACAAACTAATAATCCCCTGAATTATTTCCACACCCTAGGAAAGAGTATATTTATTATTTTTAATTTAGGGACATGTAGGAAAATATCGGCCCCCAAATTAACATGCGTCTTTGGATTGCTAATTGTGCTCATTGCAAATTTGGGTCATTTTGCATGAGTGACTCTAATGTAGGGCTGAGATTGCCATGCAGCGCAGTGGATTCCTGATTCCCCGCGCTAATCCTGAACTCGGTGATTGTGTCAGGTGCAGTTCTGTATGCTCTAGCAGCTGGCTCATCCTCATCAATGCAAATAAGGCAACTCCTACAATCAGAGCCTTGTGAGTGTGAGGCCTGATTGCTGAGGGCAGGCTAAAGCACTACACAGACTCTCACTTTCAAATCACTCTAAGTGACAAGACAACTGCAATGTCCCTCCAGTTCAAAATCAACCTTTTGAAAACAAAACAAGAAGAGGATGGCTACAAAGAAGAGGAAAACCCCAGTGTTTGGGAAATGGACTTGTTTAGATGGGCTTTATTTAGATACAGGGGTAATCTAAAGCGCATTTCAACAAATAATTCTTTAGCTCCTCTTCTGTGCAAGATACTTTGTTTTAAGGGTCACGGAGGTGCAGAGGTGAAGGAGACACAGTCCCTGCCTTCAAGGAACCCTGCCATTTGATGGCAGAAAATCCTGAAAAGGAACATAATAACATAATTGTTATTAAGGTGCAGTCACCAAGATCTTAAATGAAAGCTGTGAAACATATTTTTACAGGAACTGTTCAGAGATGGCGTTATGGTGCAGATGTCAAGAGCAAGACTTCTGGAAGCTTCGGGTTCAAATCCCAGCTCTGCCACTTACTTGCTCAAGTTCATTCACCTTTCGGCAATCTTAATGTCCTCCTCTGCAAAGTGGTGGTGAGAGAAGTGTCCACCTCCCACGTATCTTAGAAGAAGGAAATGAGATCCCGTATACAACACACTTGCCACAGTGCTTGGCACATAGTAAATGCTTGGTAATGTCAGCTCCGATTCTCATTCTTTCCTCTCTAACATATAAAGAAGAGGGGAGGAGGGATCCAGAAAGAATAATGTGCCACTGTTTGAAAAGCATTTATTTGATCTGTCTCTAACTTCCCATTTTACGTGTAGCAAGCACTAACCCTGTGGCAGTGAAAATACTGTAAATGTGAAGGAGCCCTGCATCTCTCCGTGGTGTCTGGCCAACCCTGGCAACTCTGAACAGGAAGGAGAGAACAAGAAATCCCTGTGCTTTTCCTTTTCTTCCTTTCCAAACACGTGTGCAGACTTCCCCTGCATTTCAGCCCCACCCTCTTTATTTTACTGCCTAATCTATAAAGGAGGATTAACAGCCGCACGCTGCTTTGGCATAGAGCAGATTCTGGGTGAGGACCTGTAGGTAGAGTCTAATGAATACAATTTTCTAGGACTGTGAGTGCATATTTTTAGCTGCATGCTGGGCTCCAGTGTTGGCTCTTGAGACAGAGGAACAGATCCTTTGATCAGACTTGGGTGTTGCTCCCAGAAGAACCTTTTTCGGGAAGTAGTTGGGGAAAAATGTCTTCTGTTTCCCAGATTTGTCATTTGTACTCTTACCAATTCAGAGTCCAGATAACCGGTCCCAGTGAGTCGCACTACAACACTGAGATACACCCGTGTGGGAAGCAGAGGTACTCCCAGGCAGGAACAGCTCCACTTTCTGGCAAGAGAGGGTGGCTGGTGCTGGAGCCTGTGGTTGTTATCCTTCCCCCTCGGAGAGTAAGCTAGAGGTAGTTAACCTTCCCGGGGGAGGCTTGGCCCAGACAACATCATAGACACCATATCCCCCCTGGAGTTACCCAACAATAAAACTGCTTCCTTTGCCAAACACAAAGAATGGTCTAGAGTTGGATATTAGGAAACAGCAAACCATATAAAGAAGAAAGGGAGGGAGGGAGGGAGGGAGACAAAAGAAAAGGAAAGTAGAAGGGAGGATGGAGGAAAAGAAAGAAAATACATGAAAAGAAAGCATAACGGCAGGTCTTTTCTGCTTTGGTTTGCCAGTGACAAGGCAGCCATCCAGTCTGGTCTTGATTTTAACCAGCGCCCTGGCAAGGATGGGGGTGGGGGGTGGGGGAGGGTAGTGAAGAGGTTTCCATGCAGGGCCAAGTGGGGCAGGGATGAGGCGCCAGGTCTCCTGGAAATGCTGACTTTAAGACCTTGGCAGTGGGAGAGTGTGAGCAAGATGGTAAGTGACTTGATCTCTTACATTCCTACTCAGGACCCTCTCCTTCTCTTTCTAATAGGATTAACAGATATTTTCCTAAGCAGAAATCAAAATGTGTCAAATCATCTGAGACAGTCAATTTGTTCACAATGCCCACATTCTTGCAGTACGGATGCAGCACTATTCAAAACCAGTTTCATTTCAAGAGATACAATGCAGCAGAGAGGTAAACATTTATCTTCATAATCTTAGACTCCTTTCAGACTGCTTAATTTTTCCCAGTGATTTTCCCCTCCTCTTTCACTCCACCCCCAAGCTCTGCTTCAAAACATTTAGTACAAAAAAGACATGACTTCCCCAGAGGATTCAGGTCTCAGTGATCCTGATGATGCAACGTGTGCTCTCCATGATTCCTGGGAGCTCCCTGGATGTCTCCCTGCATCCCGCCTCACTGCTTCTGTTGTCCCTAGGTTTGCATCACTCACAAATCTTCAAACAACTGTGCAGGTGACTTCCCCCTCTTCCTCCTACCTCATCCCAAGTTAGCGGAACTCCTTCCCCCCTCCACCCCACCTGTGCTTTTTTCTCTTACTGCTGCTTTTGTATTATCTTTGTCCCCACCAGCACAGCCCTCCGCAGCTTCTCCTTAAGGAGGCATTGAGTTGCCTTTCTTTGTGCTACCTTAAAACTGCTTGTCCTCCTCCAGCTCCCTTTGAACACAAGGACCAGTATCACCTTTGGGACGATGAATGAAAGTAGTTAGAGTGGGATTCCAACTTCACATTGTTGGCATTCCTGAAAATCTCAGGAGTTCTCCTTTCCCCCACCTCCTGGAGACCCCATAAGATATCAGCAAGTAGAAGCTCTGAAATGAATAGAAACAATAGCTACTGGTATGTTTTATTCTTAAGGTTTGAATAGTAGACATTTAGCAAGGAGAATAAAGTCTCATTTTTTCCTTTTTTCTTACCATTTGTATATTCAGTACACATGTATAGATTTTTTTTTAAGTAGATTGCTGACAGCATTTTCTGTAATAACATATTTTCCGTTGATGTATTTTAGGTGTCTATTTAACCATAATGCTCTCTGTGATCATGGTGTCAAAATATAATGAATTGGTCCATTCTACCTAGAAAGCCCTCACCACCGTTTTCCCTTCCCACCTGTTAAAAAAAAATCCTATTCATCCTGCAGGATCCAGCTCACACCGTCTCTCTGGGAAATCATCCCAGATCCTCCCTGGAGAATTCTCCCTCCCTCACTGCTCCCATTTCAGGTGTTTATGCCTCTGCTCTGATTGGAGTCCAAATTGTATTCCGGCTGTTGCTGATGTGTCTGTACAATGAGACTATGAGGCCTGGAGGACAAAGAACTTACATCCTCCTTTCTGGATTTCCTGCCACTCCTAGAAGTGGGCCTCACATTGCAGAAGGGGGCTGTCACCTGAGGACAAAGTATGGATGACCGCCCGGCCTTGCGAGCCTGAGAAAAGCCCACCAGTTCCTGTTGGGGGTCCTCTTGGAGGAGAGCAACATGAAGCCACTCCCGGCCCGCTCGTCCTACCCCGTAGCTGACAATGATTTCGAGACTTCCCTACATTAGAATTTTTAATACTTTTTCATCTAAATGCTCATCTTTAGTAAATACATAACTAGATGGATTGTGAAGTGAGGGAATTAAAAAGTGCTATCTTGTATCTGAACAAATAAATCATTTATATTAGCTCTTCTGTTTCTAGGCTGGTTTGGAATTGGCAACACATACTAAGGCATCAGAACTCTTTGACATGGTGCATTCATTTATTTATTATTTTTTTAAAGTGCTCTGACAAGTTGTTTACCAGGAGCCAAATGTCAATTAGTATTGGCCCGAAAAGGAGTTGCTGTGCTTCATGTTTTTGTATGTAGTCTTCGAGTCATCCTGATTATTTTGGCTTTTATTTGCACAAGGTATTTATCTTCAAAGACTCACCACCACCACAACAAAAAATCCTACTTAGTATTTTAACATTTGCTTAAAACCATACCTTGCTGGCAACCCTATCATTTCAGTATTGAATTTTTTCTCCTGATAAGGCAAATGACACTTTAGCCTTAGTTAATGTAAAACAGGAAGGTGTTAATCTCATTTTCAACATGTCAGCTCTTCCAGGTAGAGTATTAATACGCAAGATCTCCTGCTGGCAGACTCAACAGAATCTTTCTGGCTGTGAAGAGAAGCCCAAACCTGGTAATTTTTGCTTCCCTTTATTGTATGTGTGCAGGTCTGCTTCGTTCACTGCAAAAGATGTATCAGTAGCTAAATGCATGTAAAGAAACAACGAGATGTTTGCAAACTATTGACTTAACTCTGTACTCAGACACCCTGATAGGTTTGCTTTAAAATATTCACACATTACAAACATTTAGGTATGTTTGATAATAAATAGCAACTAGGTAAGGTACATTTTTAAAAGACCCTCTGAGATCCATAATTTTGCATTAGAGAACCCCAGTCCAACGTCACCATTTGTTTTGTTTAATTTGCCTTCTTGAGAACAATAATTGTAAAGATTTAAACAAGGAAAAGTATGGACTGCATTGCTGGAGGTCTTACAAGAATTCCGTATCCCACAGGAAAATTTAAATTCTTGAAGTAATGTGGGAATGGAACTTTTTATTTTTTCTTCAGGGTGTAGAGATGAGAGGAAACAAGGTTTCATGGTATTCAGTTGGTGTGGACAGTGTCAAGAAAATGTGCTTCCTGCAGAAAAGTTTAGGAGTTTTGGTGTTTGTCCTACTTGCTTTATTTCTTGGAACACTATGGGGAATTTATAAAGGGCAGTTTCAAAAGAGGTCAGAGAGAACAAAAAAAAAAAAAAAAAGAAAGAAAGAAAGAAAAAAAATAAATTGTTAACATGGTGAATATAAAAGAATATTAAAAGTTAGCTTTCTTATTTATAAATATGATTAATCGGATTTAAAAGAAATGTCACATTTCCTATTCAAGGAAGAGTTAGGATTGGCCTTTTAATCTCACATAAAGGATTAGGATTTTATGTCTTAAACATCATAGGTAAACGGATTATAGATATTGATGAGATGTTTGTTTTTTTTCAACTAAAAATATGGGAGAAGCAGAAAGAATGAAATGGGATCCCAGCATAGGCAAAACAAAACAAAACAAAAACCCACATCTTTGGGCTAGGTAAGCCAAGAGTTGTGGCTGTGGGAATGGAAAAGGCATGGCCCTCAGAAGTGCCCGGCCACCAAGGCTTCTCCCAAATAAGGAAAGATTTGAGAGGAAAAGTACTGACAATGATGCCTGAGAGGTTAGTTTTTGCTCCTGTCCTCCCCACACCTTAGGCACACGTTCCTGTATCATGGCTGGGACAAGTATTATTATGACCACTTTACGGATGGAAAGCAGTGCAGGGAAACTGGGACTCTCCCGAGTGAAGCAGCGTTATGTGCAAGCCCCAGGCCCGGCGTTCTTCCTTTTTCTTTTTCTTTCTTTCTTCCTTATTATTTATTTATTTATTTATTTGAGTTTGAGATCGGGGCTTGAAAACTGTGAAAGGAAGGGAAGAAAGATGAACCAAAAGATGTAAAATGAAGAAGGGAAAGTCACTGAGGAATTCCGAGCTGTAAATCTATCCGGAAAAATAAGGCAGAGAAAAAGTGAGATGATAAGATGCTTTTCTTTTATTCCTGTCCAAGTTAATAACATGCACAGTGCCTCTTTTTATTCATCTCCTGTCTGTACATATTTTCCCACACACCATTCTATAGTTATATAATTCATTTCCTTGCCCACTGGGTCAATACTTCATCACCTTACCACTTTCTTTTTGTAATGGCTTTTTGTACTCCTTGCCAGTGAAAGTGTACCCCCAGAAGAAGATGATGACAAAAGGCAGGAGAAGGGGGACCGGAAAAGCCTGGTAAGCAGGGTCGCTGTTAGAGCTACATCTGCATTGTTCCATTTCCCCAGTGGGCATTATGATGCATTTCCCCTTAAGCGGGAGGCCACGTTATATTCTGTGTTTAGCTTTTACTACTTACGTGGATGAACTCACTTAAAAACGTAGTAGGATTAAGTTTTAGTACTGTTCTTTGCAGCTACGTAACTGACATTTATATATTGCCTTTTACATCTTCTTCTGGAAATGTAACACCCTTATAACCCGTCTAATTGGTGTCATGGTTGACTCTTTTAGTTTCTCTGGAAACAGTTTTGTCAAGTTGTCTCCCCTTATCAGCAGTTTGGCTTTCTGTGGCTTCAGTTACCTGTGGTGAACTGTAAGTAGCCCGGAAGCAGCTGATCCTCCGTCTGCCGAATCGGCGGAAGGTCAATAACAGGCTGACTCTACGGTCGCAACGCCTACGTCATTCACCTCGCGTCATCTCAGCGTTTGGTATGTTATCATCTCACATCGTCACAAGAAGAAGGGTGAGTACATTACAATAAGTTCTTTTGAGAAAGAAAGAGACCAGGTTCACATCACAGTATGTTGTTAGGATTATTCAATTTTAGTATGAGTTATTGCTGTTAATCTCTTACTGTCTAATTTATAAATTAAATTTTGTCACAGGTATGTATGTTTAGGAAGAAACGGTATATGTAAGGGTCAGGACGACTCAGTTTGAGGCATCTGCTGGGGGTCTTGGATCAAAACCCTGCTATCAAGGAGGACTACTTTGCAACTTTAATTAAGGATGTTAAACCTCACAAGTTAGCAGGTTTCAGGTAAGATATGGAAATACTGAGAGAAAATTACCCATGTATGCAGTTAAATGACTTGCATGGGGTCACACATGTGGCTGAGTCTGAATTAGAAACTTGGACTTTTATTCCAGACTCTGCATCTTATACATTGTCTCCCAAATTCAGTTCTATCAGTGCTAAGTGCTATAGAGGATTGCATCGGAATTCCCTGTTCATGGGCTTATTCTTTTATTAGGGTATGTCCCCAAAAGTTCTAGAAGGAAATTTCTGAAACATTTTTGGAGGAAGAAAAATTCTAAGTTAAACCCCCACCCCCAACCTAAACCTTATAAACAAACACTCATACTATATATTTGTAATTATATAAACATAGAGATGAGGTGCAAGCAAATTTTTAGCTATAAGCAGTGAAGAAAGAAACCAAAGCAAAATCACTGGTCTTCTTTCCCTGCCTGTCAAAATAAGTTGAAGAAAAACATGGACACCGAGATATTTTCCTTACTCAAAGCTGCCATCACCAAATATTCTGTCAGTCAACCAATATTTGGTACTCATTTCCTGTCAGACATTGTTTGTTAGAGTCCTGAGAGTGAACAAAATGGACATAATACCCACCCTACTGTATGAACTAATTTGGATAACTATTCTATTTCTGCTACTTCTACTTTTAAAACATAAGGAACTTATCAGCCATTCATGGTATGAATTACTTCAGATGAATAATTACTTTTTCTTGATTCTTTGCTCTAGGTAGATATTAATTATAACGGCTCAGTTTTATTGTTTATGGTGCAGATGAATCCTCACACAGTCACTCTGCACTCTCTCAAATAAATAAACAAAATCTTAAAAAAATAAAATATTATGGTTGCTTTCCTTGAAAATGTAAGAAATTGTTATATACTATTCCATAGCAGGTCCATATTTGTTTTATAAGAAAACAGTGCCTGAATTGACTTGCCATTAGTAAAAGTGACTTTCTGGGAAGAAATGTCCTGATTATTGTGTGACTCCCAGTCTGTCTTCACATGCTTGCACACATGTGGGTATGTCTAGATGGTTTCACTGAGGAGGATACTAAGAGCAAGATTTCAGTTTTCTGAGCAGTCACAATGTCATGATTTGGTTGAATTGGGCCCACTTCAGATTTGTTTCTAAGGATGACTACCCATCTCAGGATTCCCATCAGTTTCCAAGGTCCCAAATATGTAAGGATTTTCCCATGATCTATATCTAAATGCCAGTGATACAGGCTCTGATGTTTAGGACAAGTGGAGAATATAGGCCCCAGCCTTCCAGGTCAAAAAAACAGTTGATGCTCTGGACAGGTGTAGAAATCAATCTGGGCCAGTTCTCTTATGGGCTTTTGATAGAGTTTTGCCATCCGAAACTTTTTCCTCTGCTGTCAGACAAAGCAGGCTGGGTGGAAACTATGGTGGACACATCTGAAAACTTTTCAATGTTTGTGAATGCCCCATAGTTTGAGGTTGGTGTTAGATAAAGATTACCTCTACCTATATAGTGTGTTTTGTTTTTTTTTAAGATTTTGTGTTTATTTATTTAAGAGAGAGGGAGAGAGAGAGAGAGAGAGTGAGCGAGCGCGAGCAGAGGGGAGGAGCAGAGGCAGAGGGAGAAGCAGATTCCCCGGTGAGCAGGGAGCCCGATATGGGCCTCTGTCGCCAGATCTCGAGATCATGACCTGAACTGAAGGCAGATGCTTAACCAACTGAGCCACCCAGGCGTTCCTATAGTTTATAGTTTTTAATGTCGCCTTTTGCATCTGGACTAGAGCACGGGCATTTGACTTGGATTCCTCTAGTTAGATACACCTATGCCAGAATTTGAATCAGATGCTAGTGATGCAAAAAAAGAAAAAAAGGATAATTCAGGTTATTTCTCTCCCTCCCTCCTGTAATATTAGCTGGGGCTACAAGGTAATGCATGGCATAAAAGAACCAACTTGTCCTTAGCAGCTGGAGTTATTCCTTTATCAAATCAGTTCTGCAACATAATTTTGGACGCTAGTCTGGAAGCTTGACTCAAGCCTAGTTCTCCAGCCTTTTCAACAATTTAGTAAGTCACAAAATATCCTTTCATTAAACTCCTTTTCTGCTTAACCAACTGAAGTCACCTTTGATGGCTTGCAACTGAAGGCCCTGATGAAAATAGACAGTAATTAGGAGAGATCAACTTTAGATATAGTGTTCAGGGAGGCCTCTCCGAGAAGGCTATATTTGAATGGGGCAGGAGGAATGTGAAGGAATAAGTGATATGAACAGCTGGGAGGAAAGCTGGAGCCGAAGAACTAAGTACAGAATACCCTGGGTGGAGCCATGAGTCCAGCAGAGAGCAAAACAAACAAGGTCCCTTTCCTGGTCAACTTTACCCCTGGTAGGGGCATTTAGACAGTTAAGGGTAAGCAGATTGTAAGTAGCATACTTTCAGAATGTGATCAGTGTTATAAAGGAAATGCAAGAGAGAATTATAGGCTAGGGACTATAGACAGGGGGATGTTTCGGACAGGGTGGGCAGGAAAGGAGGCCACGTTCCTCAGAGACATAGAAGATAAATGTCTTCGAGAAAAATCCCTCGAGTACACTGTTGGGCCACCTTACTCAGGAAAGTGAGTTTCATAAGCATTCTTTAAATAAAGACAAATATTGCAGGGCCATCTCTGCCGAGGTTTGGAATGTTGGGAGAATCCAACAGATGTTAAAATGCCCTTAGAGACAAAAGCTTTTTAAATGCCAAATGTGATCATCTTTTTGATGATGATCTCAACCTTAAACTTGCCAGATACATATGACCACATTTTTAGGGAGATAGTTCTTTAACTTATGAATATTCTTTTACAACTACAAATTGGCTTAAATGTTGTTTTGGGTAGTTGCTATGTGAACAATTACTAAAAACAAAATAAAGAAGACAGAGGCGATGCTGGTTCTTCATCACTTTGTCAGAAGCTCTTCTGGTTTGATGGACTGGGCTGTCAACAATGGAATAAAGCCAGTGCTTAACAGAAAGAAACCTCAGCTTCAGGCAGCAGTATTCCAAAATAATCTCTCAGTGAGTGGAAGTTGCTGGTTTTATGTGAGCATGAAAAATTAATTATCAATGAAAAGGCATTTACTTTTTTCAGAGTCCATATATTTATTGACAAATAAATGTTCTTTATCTCTCCAGAGGAAAGAACCATTCTCTCAAACTGTTTAATCAATTTACTGACCTGAGTCAAAGCTTTGGGAGGGGAAAAGAATGTACTTTCTCAGACAGACCACAGAAAATACAAAGCAGGTGGGTCTTTGCTATGTTTGTTTTTCCATAGAGCAATTATCTGGAATATCTTCTCCCCACAAAACCATAAAGTTTTTCCTATAAAACATAAACAGACTTACTGGTAAATAAGGCAAATTGAGCATATACATCAACTCTTACTTTCTTCCCAAGCCCTGGAAATGGCAGTAAGAAACATATTTAGGAAGCACAAACCAACAAGGACAGAGAGAACAGATGAGCAGAACAACAGCAACAAAGAACAAACAAGAAACCAAGCAAACAACCCAGAGGCTAGGAAGAAAGTGAATGAGTGGTCAAGAGAACTTAATGGACCTGAGAACTCAGATCCCAAAGCTGGCAAAAGGGAAAGCCAGCTAACTCATTTTTTAAAAAAGATTATTTATTTATTTATTTGACAGAGGGTGAAGTAAGAGCAGGAGGACCTGCGGTGGGAGAAGGAGAAGCAGGCTCCCTGCTGAGCAGGGAGCCCAATGCGATGTGGGACTCAATCCCGGGACTCCAGGATCATGACCTGAGCCGAAAGCAGATGCTTAACTGACTGAGCCACCCAGGCACCCCGAGACTAACTCAGTTTTACAGCAGAGATTGACAGCACTAGATGTCTCTGGAAATGGGGGTTGAAGGAGGTGGGTAGAATAGGAGAATATGCTGAAAGTCTAAAAAGCAGTCGGATCCATCAATGATGTCGCCAACTCCCAGGATCCAAGCAACCATTGCTCTCTCCTCCTCCCCACAACAAATCCCCCAATCCTGGTAGAGGACTGGAGATCTAGGCCCTGGGGAAGGTGAGACACAGATTCTTGGCTGCGTAGGGATTCAGGGTGAGCATAGGATACTGAAAATAAGTAGAAATATGCATGCTAAAAGCTGAAAACCCTAACTCTCTTTACCTACTCACATTCCAGAAGAGTAGTTCATAGACTTTGAACCTCAGCTAGGAGATTGGAAGATCGTTCCCCATGCAGTCTGACAAGCTCAAAAGAAAAGGTTTAAAGATATTGACATTCTAGGCGCCTCCGCTAAATAGCCAAGCCAGATCACCCTTAAGTAAAACTTTTTGGATATGTTACTTTCCCACTTCCACTCCAACCCTGCCCCCCCCAACCTGATACCTATTATTTTTATCACCTGAGAGAAATCTTCAATTTGAAAGGTAAAGGCACCAAAATAAAGTAACAGATAAAAGCAACTTGGAGGAAACACAGGCCCTACAAGAAGAATAAAACTCCAAAAACAAAATAAAACATAAATCACATCATTAATATCTTCAGAAGTGTTAAAGAAAAAAAAGATTGCAACCATGAAGAAATAATAGGATACTGTAACAAATGAAAACACTCAAGGAACAAAACAAACTATTGGAATGCAACAGAAATGAAATGAAAAAACAGATCAGAAGAACTGGGTCCATTGGGTCAGGAGTCCAAGCACCCTTAACTGGGACCTCTGCTCAGGGTCTCACAAGGCTGTGATAAATGACGGCTAGGGCTAGGGCTTTTCAGAGGCTCAGTGTCTTTTTCTGAGCTCATGTGTTTTGGGGCAGCATTCATTTCTTTATAGCATTAGAACTCCTGGCAGCTTGCTTTTTCAAGGCCAGCAAGAAACTTTTACCTCTAGACTCTCCTTTAAAAGGGTCACCTGCCTAGTGAAGTCCACATAGGATCATCTCTCTTTTGATTGACTTAAAATCAGCTGATTAGGAAACTATATTACATATACAAAATCCCTTCATTTTGCCATATAACATTGTATAATCATAGGGGGCATGCAATTTCATCCCCTGTGCCATATTCTGATAGTTAGAAGTAAGTTAAAAACTCTGTGTCTACTCAAGGGGATATAAAGGTATGTATACTATGGAGTGCGAATTGTGGGGGCCAGATCAAAGTTCTGCCTACCACAGGAGGGTAGGGAATCACTAGAGATACACCATAAGACAATTATTCAGACTTAAAACACATAATTTTCCAGATTGAAAAAAACTCAGGTAAACTGAAGATGGATCCACACCAGACTGTCAGAAAACTGGACCACAGAGAGATCTGATAAGCTTCCGGAGGGGGCATGTCACAATCCAAGGAACAGAGAGGAAGTTGGCATTGAATTTCTAAATAGCACTGCCTAAGTCTTGAAGGCAATGGAGCACTGTCTTCAAGATTATGAAGCAGAATGATTTCTACCCTTTAATTCTGTATTTAGAAAACTATTAATTTAGGTTCAGGACCAAATAAAGATATTTTCAGACGTGTAAGATCTCAATTATTTCCAATGTACCTTTTCTCGGAAGAATGTCTGAGGATTTGCTCTTTCAAAAAGGGGAGAAAACTAAGAAGGGGAATGCAGAAGAATTAGCAGAATAAGGCAAAGAGAATCCCAAAATCATGGTAGGGGAAGATCCCAAACAACCTGAATGCAGGTTTGAGGAGGCAACACATCCATAATGGGAAAAGTCAGAAGGCTTCAAGAAAGATTTCTTCTAGAAGATGAAATTGAGAATGGGGAATAGAATAGAATATTTCCAACATCTTAATGTACTTGAGAGAAATTTAGACAATTGACATAGAGTTTGGGCTCGACTTAGTGTTAAGTCAGAGAAAACAAGGAGAACAACACAAAGTGATTAATTCAAAAAAGTTGTACAGGAAAGGGAAAGGAATCCTGATTTACAATGTGGCACAGCTATGAATAATGTTTCCACAGTAATAATAATGTCAGCACAAAATTAAGGTAGAAATATAAAGAATGAAGAATGGGAAGGTTTTGCATATGTTATAGGGGCAATGAGAAGGGAAGCAAGTGAGATCTTCTCCTTCGGTTGCAGGAGATCTATAGCCAATACCCCAAACTGTGAGCGCACAAGAGGCAGCCTATTTGGAGAGATGGAGGTAAATGCCAGAAGATCAGCCAAAAATGTTGTAATTACTTCTGAGAAAGAGGAATAGAACAGGGAGACAAAAGACAGGAGACTGCCATTTCTCTATAATAAGCCCAATAAATCTATATTTTAAACTGTGCATATATGACTCTAAAGAAAAATACAAAATAAATGAGCAAAAGTAGCTGTGATTAGATAAAGCAATCATCTGTATCACTGCTTTACTTTTCATGCTAGATATGTTGACTCTTTACTTCCTTATCTAAGTTCCCTATAAAGTAGTAATGTTCATTTTGTTGTTTTAAAATCAAGTTTACCAGAACTTAAACATTAAATGAATGTTTCCTTTCAGAGCTTTTGTCCTTAAGAAGTTAGACCCTTAGTCCAAAGTTGTTGCAACTACTTGAAATATATTTGGAACTGTTTTTCAAATTTCAAAGCCTGTGGCAAAGTTCTTTAAATAACTTCAAAGGTGTCAATTCATGGGTTTAATATTTTGAAAGAACCAGGAATCATTTGAAATCACATTAGACCTGACTGGTCAAGCTAGCTTAGCCATTTTGAGTAAAAATTAAGTCTGAAAATAAACGAATACAACTGTTTTTTTGGGGGTGGTTTATAAATTAGCTGTAAAAGGGACTTTAAAAGAGAAAAATATCCTGAAAGTATTTTGTCTTTGATGCATAATTGTTAAAATATGTGTATGAAGTTGCATTTTTAGGAAGGTGCTGCCACAAAGAAGTTAAGGGTATTCTTTACAAAGCACACAAACAAAAATCTATGTTGGAAACCTACAGAAGTGATTTTAGGAGGAAAAAAAAAGAAAAGGCCAAATGATATAATATATGCTTACATACTGTAGGTTCCCCTCCTCTCTTCAAAATCCAAGTAGGATTGAGCCACCCACTGAAATTATCAGAGCACCTTATGTAACTGTAATTTATTTTCTTCTCAATGGAAGAGATATGACTAGAAGCAAACCTATGCCTTTGAATGGACTTCTATCTAGTTATATAAGGTCAGTGGAACAATTCCTGCTTCATCGGCTTTGGTATTGCTGTACTGATGAATCCAAGATAGTCTTTCCTTTCTTTAATGATGACATGGCAAATGTGGTATCAAAGTCTTCCAGTCTTTCTCAGAAATGTTTAACTGGAACTCATCAGTAGAGGATCTCCACAACCCTGCTGATTTTGATCACATTCTCAACTACAGGGACCTCGTAACCATCCAGCTCTGGTCTCTACGGAATAAACGTCTCCAAGCTTAAGAGAGTATTGCCTGTGTGTAGAGGAAAAAAGAAAGACTACATTTCCAGTCCCATCATGCAGATAGGTTTGCACATGGAACTTGAATGGAAGAAATATATACCACTCCCTGGTCAGGTCCATGCTTCACCAGGCACTTTTCCCTTTTGCGGTCTGGATGCAGATGAGGAGGAGGCACTAGAGGATAGAGGATCCAGAAGGTGGAAGTAGCCTAGGGTCCTGCATAAATGCATGTAGTAGAGCTATTCCTGCTATTCTGAGCAGCTGCCCTGGACTGTTATATAAAAAAGAGATGTTGTCTTTAAGCAAGTTTGAGTATATTCTTTAAGAAAATTTGAGTCCTTTTGTTGCTGTAGCCCATGAAGACTAATGAAGGAGGACTAATGAAGAAACTGGCTTTTTACCTGGAATAAGGGATCTAATTTCTGACCCTTGAGAGCACATATATTGGAGAACCCCTCCTAAGACAGAGCTTCCTATTTGAAATAAGGAAAATGGAAATATGTTTGTTTTAGTTTTAGTTAATACAGCTCTTCTAATTGGAAAACGATTTCAAAATTAAAGATACAGTACTTAGAAGTAAATTTTTATAAATGAATAAACAGAAGACAAATGATTCAGTGCATTGCTGTCCAAGAAATAAAGTAGACTATAATCTCAAGACATCACAGAAATATAATTAATATAAAATAAATGTATAAATGTGTTGAAGGTAATCAGAAGAAAGGGTGCATTTACATAGTGGGTTGGTTGGAGTAGGCCTTGTAGGCAGCTAGGAAAAGGTAAAGAAGCCTGTGAGGCAATAGAGTTGCCTTGGCCAGTGTAGTGTCTTTTTAAGATGGAAATGAAACTCTGAGGTCAGAGATTAGCAGGCAACAAAGATACAGCAATATAATTAAATGCCTTTGCCCTGAAAATGAACAGGAATTTGTGGATGGAGAGACAGCAGAGAATAAAGTAAGGGAGAAAAAAGAAGGTGGCCAGTCAGAAAAACTGAGTGGAATGTGAAAATTCAATACGAAGTTATCTGCACTGTTCACTCCTCAGGCTCCCCAAACATTTAGTAAAAGTAGATATGAGGACGATCTGATTATTGCTGTTTTATTTTTATTTTTTTTCTTCCAGAACCCATGCTCTTATTAAAAATACAAACTTTTTATTTTGGAACAGTTTTGTATTTACAAAAAGAGTTGTAAAGATAGAAGTGGAGAATCCCCAGATACCCCACACCCAATTTTCTTAATTACTGACATTTTACCTTCATGAGGTACAGTTCATATAATTAATGAACAAATATTGATACCACATTATTAACCAAAGTCCATACTTTATTAAGAATTCCTGGGACCCTTGGCTGTCTCAGTCATTAAAGCATGCAACTCTTGATCTTCCAGTTGTAAATTGGAGCCACATGTTAGGGGTAGAGATTACTTCAATAAATAATTAAGCAGAACAGAGTCACCCACATAATTTTGGGAGTATTTTGGTCTCTTAGAAGAAACTACCTCCCAAAATTGTAAAGAATGAATATATATATGTATATATATATATTCATTAATTTTAAAGAATGAATATATATATATAAAGAATGAATATTAAAGAATGAATATATATAAAGAAAGAATATTCATTCTTTAAAATTAGTATATATAGTATATATATAGTATATATATAAATATATATACTATATAAAAATATTATATAATATATAATATATAATATTATATATAGATATAATATATATTATATAATAATATTTTATATACATTATATATTTTTATATATATTATATTTATATATTTATATATTTTTATATATTTATATTATTTATATATTTATATATTTATATTATATTATTTATATATTATATATATTATTTATATATTATATTTATATTATATATATATATAGTGGCTTATATATATATATATTGTGGCTTGTCTTTTCATTTTTGTGATGGGATTGTTTTTAGCACAACAGTTTTAAATTTTGATGAGGTCCAGGGGCTTCTGGGTGGCTCAGTCAGTTAAGCATCTGCCTTTGGCTCAGGTCATGATCCCAGGGTCCTAGGATTGAGCCCCGCATTGGGCTCCCTGCTCAGCCAGGAGCCTGCTTCTCCCTCTCTTGCTCCCCCTCCTTGTGCTCTCTTTCTCTCTCTGTCAAATAAATAAATAAAATCTTTAAAAAATTTTTTTAAATAAATAAATAAAAATCTTAAAAAAAATTTTTTTTAAAGATTTCATTAGTTTTTGCCTAAGGTCCTTTTTCTGTTTCAGGATACCACATTGCATTTAGTTGCCACGTCTCCTTAGGTTCTTGTTGGCTGTGACAGTTTTTTAGACTTTCCTTGGATTCAGTGACATCTTCAATTTTATGGAATACTGGTAAGGTATTTCGTAGAATGTCTGTCAGTTGGAATTTGTCTGTTATTTTTCTTATGATTAGACTGGGATTATGGGTTTTGGGGAAGAAGACCACCAAAGTGAAGTGTCATTCTCATCCCATCCTATCAAGGTTAGGTACTGATATATCAATGTAACTCATACCAGTTGATGCTGCCCTTGATCATCTGGCTAAGGGGATATTTGTCAGAGTTACTCTTTTTCCCCCTTTCCATACTCAACTCTTGGTAAGGAAGTCACTATACCTAGCCCACACTTAAAATATGGGGTGCCGAGCTCCACCTCCTTAAAGGATCAGCATCTGTATAAATTATTGGAATTCTGCACAAGAGGCTTGGTTTTTTCCTCCTACTTATTATTTATGTGTTTGTTTTTAAAAATATGTTACTATATATTTAATTTTATGTCTATATCTATGTGGACTCATGACTATTTATTTTATACTTTAGTTATAATCCAGTACTATTGTGTTTATTTAGTTGCTCACATTTTTCCAGTTTGGCCATTGAGAGTTCTTTCATTTGGCTTTTGTGTTACTTGACATATGCTTATTATGATTTTCTGGATCTACTTTTGTTTTTTTCAGCAATTCCTTGCTTTTGGCACTATAAGATACTCTAGATTCATTCTGTATTTCCTGCCCCAATTCTGGAATTGACCATTTCTGCAAGGAACCTTGCTTCTTTTTAGTAGAACGGTATTAGAAACCACGATCTGATTTCTACATGTGCTCATTTCTGCTGCAGTGTCCTTGCTTCTAGATTCTTTTAGCTAACAGAGCAAGGAAATAAATATGTGTATACTAACCTGTGTATATGTACATATCTATAAATATCTCTATATGTATCCATCTGTATCTAGATTAAACTAAACATGAGTTCATATTAAAGTTGCCAGCTCTAATCCATTACGGTATGGATCATTCTAGCCTTTTCTCCTTGCTAATCTGTAACTTCCCACCCAGTCCAATGATGAGAAACCTGGCTCCCACCAATGATCATCCATTTACTTCATTTTTCAATCCAGTATACATGTATACTGTTTTCATAATTTTGACCCATACCCCCATAGAGAACAACTTGATCAACTAGAATATAGTGCTTATGCACAGTTGTTTTTGTCTTTGGTTTTACAAGCTCTGCTCTAAGATATCTTAGATCTGCAACTTATTCCCCAACTGCCTTTAATGAAAGTATTTAATACATTTGTAGTACAATTAGATTCTAACGTCATGGTCTGCATTTTGTGGTGGGATCCCCTGACCTTCTGAATGGTATTTTAAAATTTGCACACGTTAAGGTTCACTCTTTGTGCTGTAAAGTTTTGTGGGTTTCAACAAATGCATTGTGTCACATAGCTACCATTACCGTAGTATACAGAAGAGTTTCACTACCTTAAAATTCCCCTGTGCTTTTCTAATAAACGTTCCTTCCTCCAAAAGTGCTGGCAACCACTGAACTTTTCTTTTTCTTTTTCTTTTTTTTTAAGATTTTTATTTATTTATTTGACGGGCAGAGATCACAAGTTAGGCAGAGAGGCAGGCAGAGGGAAGCAGGCTTCCCGCTGAGCAGAGCCCAATGTGGGGCTCGATCCCAGGACCCTGGGATCATGACCTGAGCTGAAGGCAGAAGCTTTAACCCACTGAGCCACCCAGGTGCCCCACCACTGAACTTTTCAATGTTTGAATAGTTTAGCCTTTTCCAGAATGTTGCAGAATCATACATGTAGCCTTTTCAGAATGAATTCTTTCACTTAGCACTTAAGATTTGTCTTTGTCTTTGCATGGCTTAATAGCTTGTTTCTTTTCACTGTTAAATAGTATTCCATTTTGTTACCTATTGAAGGATATCTTGGTGGCTTCAACTTGTGATTATGGAATAAACAGTCATGTACAGATATTTGTATGAACATAAAGTTTCATGTCAGTTGAGTAAGAAACATGATATACTGAATTATATGGCAAGACCATGTTTAGCATTGTTTGGCTACCAAACTGTTTTCTGAAGTGACTGTGCCATTTTGCATTGCAAATTCCTGGTCCACATCCTCACTAACAATTGACACTGTCAGGTTTTTGAATTTTAGCCATTCTAATAGGTGTGTAGTGGTAACTCACTGCTGTTTAATTTGCATTTCCATAGTGACAAGTGATGTTGAGCATCTTATGTGTCTGCTATTTGAGTATCTTCTTTCGTCCACTTTTCTTTTTAACCCAGTCTTTCCTTAGAAGGAGTGAAATAAGAGTGACAAAATTTCATGTTTTTTAGTTATAGTCATATTCGAATTTATCCTGATCAGTGTTTTCAGAATGTTTCAGTGTGTTCGGAATGTTTCAAATCTCAGTCTCCCTTTAAGACATAGTATCTTAGATTACTTTAAAATGGCCTGATCTCTTTCTTTAGTTGTAAATTTGTATTAGTTTAAAACTCAGAAGGCAATCTTTCCAAATTCTTAAAGTGAGAACAAAAGAGACATCTTCATTGTTCCCTCGTAAAAGCTTAATGATTTTCTTTCTTTAAATATATTAGTTCAGGGGCACCTGGGTGGCTCAGTGGCTTAAAGCCTCTGCCTTCGGCTCAGGTCATGATCCCAGGGTCCTGGGATCGAGCCCCACATCAGGCTCTCTGCTCAGCAGGGATCTTGCTTCCTCCTCTCTCTGCCTGCCTCTCTGCCTACTTGTGATGTCTGGCAAATAAATAAATAAATAAATCCTTATGAATGAATAAATAAATAAATAAATATATTAGTTTATTTAGCTATAGCTATACTTCAAACATTATAGAACTGGTTGACTTCGATCATAAGCTTCCTTTTGTTATCCTAATAGTTTCTTTAAAGATTATTTTAGTGTAGTGGTTCCCAAAATTTGGGAATGCATTGTGTCACATAGCTACCATTACCATAGTATACAGAAGAGTTTCACTACCTTAAAATTCCCCTGTGCTTTTCTCAGGTAGCCAAAAAAGAACACAGTAATATGTGCTCATTAAATTAAGATAGGACTTAAGCCTTCATATTTTTATCAAGATTCCCAGGTGTTTTTGATATAGTTTTGACACTACTGTTTAAAGTGTGACACTACAATTTTGATACTACAGAGTTTGAGAACCATTGATTCGCTGTTTGGACTGAGGACCAATATAACCCTGAATAGAAAACACACAGCCTGTTGAGACGCTGATACAGTGTCAGAAGTCAAGGCTGCTATTTCGTTATGTCCCCAACCTAATATTTCCTTAGGTTTGTGTGCACAATTTTTGTCTAGGGTTCAAAATAAATATCAGTAGAATATCTTTACAGCATAAGATATTAGGAAAAGCTAGTTTATTCTACAGAGTTCATCAAAGGAACATTTTAAAACCATCTGGACACATCATATCACTAAATTAAAACTCTTAAAAGGTGTGCCCCAGAATTTGCATTTTAAGAAGTGCACTATAACATACAAGGTTGATAATCCATACATCTTTGCATATTACTGGTTCACTATTCTTTCATACAATAAAAATTAAATGGCAGTTATTTTTTTTTACAACAAAGCATTAACCTAAATTAAGAGGACCAAATTTAACAATGTAGCAATTTATAACTCGAAAGCAAGTATTTCTCAGATATTTTTTCTTTAAAAACTCAAGTCTTCATGTGCTTTATGTCCTTCCTAAGCGATGGCTAATATTCAATATAACTTAAGAGGCACAGTTCCATTCCAAGAAAAACTTCATCACATCAAAACATTATTTGCATATTCATAAGATTCCACCTTCAGGCACAGACATGAGCTCTTTTTCTTGCAAACTATTATATCAATAGAAATATACAAATAAGCATCAAGAAAAATGCGAATAAGGATATTAAATGAAAAAATGTTCGCTCACCAGTGCACAGTTTATCAGGTGGAGAGTGTGCTTGCTTGATTACAAAGTAAATTTTAAAGGGAAATAATTATGCTCATTGTTCATATAAATATATTTAATCGTCATTATTACTAATAATTGCTAATACTGATGAGTGTACTTCTGAGCAATTGTTTGAATTTGCTAGAAAACATATAACATGACTTTTTTGGAAAATGTATTTAAATTTTACCTGAGGGGCTATTTTTTTAATCAAAATAACACACCAAGGCATGGTTGAAAGCACTTTGCTTTTTCAAAGGTCTCTCCAAACTCAATTGTAATCCAGAAATGAGTAGTTTCCCATGAAAATATCAGCTGCTTGAGCCTCCTTTGCCAGCAACTAGATTATACTATTCATTTTACCAGTAACTAATGGTTACTCTTATGAGATGTTACATTTCCTGAAATTTTTGCTGTGAGCATAATTTTATAATCTCTACCAGGCAAATAGAATTTTTTCCCTCCTTTTAAGAAATTTAAATTCTTCCTCTTCATCTTATTTTCAGCATATTTGGATGTATCTAAAAACTTTGTCCTTAGTCAATCCATATCAGATTATTTCAGTCTTTCCAAGTTAAACAGGATCTTATTCTTTCCATTTAATACTAATCCTAGAAAGCAAGAAATGCACAAAAACAACCAAAATCTTTAATGGCTTTGATTTGTTAATCACTGAAAAATTTCAGATATTTCTACTTGACCCCCACTGAAAAGCCAACTGTTACAGTGTGGTCTAAGCAAAGCAGTTGAACATCTGTAGGACACAAATCGTATTAGTAAAGGAGAACCTCTCTAAAACACTTTTTGTGTATAACATTTAGAATTATTAATTGACCAGTTAGGCACAAAAAGGATTCCCTGTAGTTAAAGAGTTGACCTCCTTAAACATCATCATTCTATTTCATTTCAGCATTTCTAAAAAGTCCGTTAGAGGTGAGGTTATTACGCTTTCCATAAACTAAGGATGCCTGGAGTTGTAGCTGGCTTACGGAACCAAAGACAGCCTGCTGCAGTTTGCAAAAATGCTGACTTGTGAGGCCCAGGTCATTATTTATTGGTATCTAGACTTGGAGCGTCTTTAACCTTCCACTCTAACCTCAGAGGCCACCCAAAGAAACCAGTTTCAGGGCAAGCCAAGTCCTTTGGTTGTATTTTCATCAAAATTGAGGATCCGTAGGTGGGGATGCCATGCCCCAGCCTTGGAATACATAAGAGGACGCGAGCATCTCTGCGCAGCTTTTGAAGGCAGTTGCCACCAGGTTGTTAAGTTGCTCCCTAGCCTCAGAGCACACAGGACTGACTTTATTCTTTACACAGGTTCCTTGTGAAGCAGTGGAGTGATTTTTAAATTCCATTTCTGACCCATAAGACCTTCAGGGATGCTGTTCGTGCGCCCCGCACAAGCCGCTTTCCCCATTCATGCACTGCAGGTCTGAGTCTCTTGTTCACATCTATTAACTAGATACGCTGAGAAGGACTTTAGATTTTCTTCGGTACGTATCTAGAACAGTTCTCTCCATTTGAAGTTCTCGTATTCATGCTAGGACTTTGAAATTTGCAGGCCCCGTGTGAGAAAATAGACTATATTTAACTTAATTAAATTTTTACTGTCATTCTTAAATACTAATTTTAAAGGATTCAAATGCACCTGAACTGTAAATATTTTTTAAATGAAATAGCAAACTCAAATGATAAATGAAGAGGAGAATACCCATACCTCTCTTACGTATTTCAAAAGAAAGAAAGTCCCCTAATGAGAGTTATTGTTGAAACTGTGTTAGTGTTTAGTTGTTAAACCAAGTCATAACACACAGGTTTTTCCTGTACATCCTACGTTTCTCTGCAAGAATCTGCTTCTTTTTTTTTTTTTTAAGATTTTTATTTATTTATTTGACAGAAGGAGATCACAAGTAGGCAGAGAAGTAGGCAGAGAAGCAGGCAGAGAGAGAGAGAGGAGGAAGCAGGCTCCCTGCTGAGCAGAGAGCCCAATGCGGGGCTCGATCCCAGGACCCTGGGATCATGACCTGAGCCTCTGCTTTAACCCACTGAGCTACCCAGGCACCCAAGAATCCACTTCTTGTTCAACAATTTTATTCTTAATTCAGAATAGAAAAACGGCATCACCATTGATAAATTAAAAGTTAGCTTTAGAGGAACAGTAGCTATTTCCCAAATGAAACAGAGTAATTTTCATACTTGAGTGTCAAAAGATTAAGTCCCAAGTTTGCCATTTGCTTGCCTAAAATGCGTGAAGTTACTTTACGAATATTCATGCATGAGATTTTATTACAACTCTAAAAATTGGGTTTTACCACCCCAAATTTGGAACACTTGTTTGGTCCTGCGTACCATATAAAAAGGTTTGGGTATTTTGGTGCCAGAAAAGGAATGATTAGTTGAAGAGAAAAGGTGATTTCTGAAACAAATTAAGTGTGTGTGTTTGTGCATATATAAAAATGTACATGTGTAGTTGTTACATTAAAAGAAAATACTATTGACATTGATTACTATCACATGGAGATGTGGCTGAAAGTGTATTTCATAATCAATAACATATTTAGAAGTGTGGATAAGGGGAGTTTGGTTTGTGGCTATGGCTTTTTTGTAAATCCTATTGCTTTTTTGGCTCTTTGCCTCTTAGATGCTGTCTATACCTGGGCAGAGTGTTCTATCCACCAACAGCAATGTCTATGCACCAGCTCCAGGGGTGGCCAGATTGGCAGAGGCACCTAAGCATATTCTTCATTTTGAAAAATCTGCTGTTCTCAAAACGTTCTCTGCCTTTGTATATGAAAATATGAAAAAGCTATATATAATTGTAACTTAAAGGACTAAGATAACTAGATAAGTAATTTTGCCAAGAAGGAAAAAAAAAAAGACTTTTAGGGAAATAGTCACTGTTAAAGACTACATGTTTGTGTCCCACCAACATTTATTTGTTGAAACCCTAACCCCAAATGTGACTGTATTTGTAGATAGGTCTGTTACGGAAGTAATCAAGTTTAAATGAGGTCAGAGAGTAGAGGCCCTGATCTCATGGGAGTGGTGTCCTTTTAAGAGGAGGACACCAGAGAGCTCTAGCTCCCCTCCATGTGAGGACACTGTCTGCAGGGTAAAAATAAAGTGCTCACCACAAACCAAACATGCTGACACCCTGTTCTTGGACTTCTCAGCCTCCAGAACTGTGAGAAAATATATTTCTGCTGTTTAAGCCACTCAGTCTATAGTGTTTTGTTATGGTAGCCTGAGCACTCTAATATAGTCATTGAAAATCTATTGCTAGGCATCCTTGGGGACAAGATAGCAGGGAAGAAAGCAGGAGATTTGATTTGACATTACCTGTCCCATTCAAACTTCAGCAAATAGGCAGATCAAAGAAAGATCCTTAAGTCATTTGAAGAGTTTTTGGAAACAGGTCTCCTACTTAGGCCTTTTAATTGAGTTTCTTTTCTTTTCTTTTTAAAGATTTTATTTATTTGTCAGAGAGAGAGAGAGAGTGCACAAGCAGGGGGAGTGTCAGACAGAGGGAGAGGGAGAAGCAGGCTCCCCGCTGAGCCAGGAGCTGGATTCTGGACTCCATCCCAGGACCCTGGGATCATGACCTGAGCCAAAGGCAGATGCTTAACCAACTGAGCCACCCAGACACCCCTATTGAGCTTATCTTCTGAAATTGTTTAATTCCAGGAGGGAAACAAAAAATATTAGTATATTTTATATGAATTTACTCTGTATTTTTTTGAAACTTTATTGTTTAATTTGTGTTTGTTTTTTTTAATAATGTAATAAGCATCTGCAAAGACCTCAACACGGAAGTTAGGACCATGATGAAAACCTGTAATTAATCTGGTGGTTCTCTACCAACTCATCTCCAAAGTGAGATAGCTATCTTTTTACCTTCTCTTTCATAGTTCCTTTGCTTTCCTTTGTATGTTTTAATGCATTTGTAGATACTAGTTAAGATGATGTTTTTATTTTATTTTTAACTGCACAAAAAAGAATATCACACTGTATGTGCCCACCTCTACTTTTCATACCGAATTATTTAGGCAGTGAGCTCTCTTCTTTCATGCTTTTGTGAGGGTAATTGGGGTAAAGAGTTTTCAAAATATCCTTTTGCATATTGGGCCTTTGGTCATACTCCTAATGTTTCTTCAGGCACAGCCATCTTTCCCAGAGCAGTTAACAGCCATGTATACGGGCAGCTACTCCTAGGCAGAAATGAAAATGATTAGGGAAGAAATGTTGGTGCATGAGTTGCAGTTTACCTAGTTTACCACCAGTTTGCAGCATCTTGATTATAAGCAGTCAGGTAAATACCCACTTGATCTGGATATCCATCCATGACAGTGTTTGATGGGAACACTGAAGAAAAACAACACACTCTGTGGTTATCTTAAGTGTAATTATCACATCATTATAATTCTTTATGTTGCAAGCAGTGAAAATCCAACTAGCTTCAATAGTAAAGAGGATTTACTTCACCCGATTGTAAAGTAATATAGAGAGGGCTTCAGGACTGGTTTGATTCAATGACTCAAGAATATCAAAACAGAGTTTGTTTTATTTTGTTGCTCTCTCTCCTCTGTCTTCTACAATATCATCTTCATTTAAAGTTAGCTTCTCTTGTGGTGGCAAAATGACTGTAGAAGGAGGAGGCTAGCTCTTGGAAGCTACCACAGAAAAGTGAAGAACTTTCTTTCTTAGAAGCCCCCAGAAAAGCCAGTCTTTGAATTAGTAAACTCTTTGAATTAGTAAACTCTTTTTAATACTTCACTTCCTCCAATATTCTTTTCAAAAGGCCCATTATTAATTACTAGCCCCAAATAGCTTTTCTTTTGATTTACATGACTTGAACTTGTTGTCTCTAAAACTACACTCAGTAATCTATCTGTATAGGTTTAGCAGTCGTGACAGATGTACCACACCATTGCAGGTGTCAATGTTAGGGGAAACAGCAAAGGGAGGGGAGGAATATACTTTTGCACAATTTTCTATAAACATAAGACTCTTAAAAAATGAAGTCTTTTTTTTTTTTTAAAGTGTACTCAGAATCCTTTGATCAGTTGCCTTTGTGTTCTGCATACAGTGAATGATATAGAATTCTATTTTCCACTCTCCGCTTTGGCATGAGTTTCTAAATTTATTCCTAACTGAGCCCTCCCTCCCTTTCCCACCTTGGACGACAACATGGATATCGTGATGCTTCCTGTATAGCAGCATTAAATATCCTTCCAAGTTCTGCCAATATGGGGTTAAGATGTGTCACGCTTTCATTTCTAACATCAGTATTACCAATGAAACTGACACACAATCTAATAAGGGATATGTTTTAGTTATCTATCTTCTGACATTTTCTGAATATAATTATCGGTCAAAAACAAAGACTTGTGGAAAGAATGAAGTAAGGATATATCCAAAATGTTTGTAAATAATTCTTTGATTATTTTGCCTTGCATATTCGAAAGAATGTGGCATTTATATTTATTTTTAGTTGAACTCTTTTTTGATTAAGTAGAAGAATATCAATATCCTGGGGTATAAATAGCTCTAGCTGAGAGCAAACAAAGACTTCTGGGTGCTATGGAGTGCAGAGCCAATACAGTTATCATAAATTTCACTTCTAACAAAAGACATCAGGGTTAACAAAATTGTTTAATTTGCTTAGGCGGGATGAACCTTGTGCCTCTGCAAATTATTTCATGAGCTTTATGTTGAATAATGCTCTAGAGAGATACTTTTTTCTCCATTTATACCCGAGTAGGAGTTAGCTTCTAGTTTATTTCAAGTACATAATATATGTGAAAAAGTGCTTGCAAATTAGAGGAATTATTGTAACACAAGTCTGCCTTAAGACATACAGGCTCTCAAGTTAAACAGGAATTACGTTCTTTAGCTAACAGATTTATGTAATGTAATGAAATTTTGCTACTGGGTAGTAAGAATAGACTGTGTAGTCTATTTCAATGGGGAATCAGAAAAAGTAAGTAGGAGACAATGTTGAGAAAGAACAATGAAGTAGGAATCCAAAGCCCTATATGACCTTGAGCACTTGACTTCTCTAAACCGTGGGGTTTTTATCTGTAAAGTAGTAATTCTAGGCCATAATTAAGATCAAATTATATAATGGATGTGAATGTGTTTTCTGCCTTTCAAAGAACAGTGTTAATTTAAAATGTTATTATATAAGAGGTAGGGGCTATTCCACTTAGGCATATGAAATAAGGTAAAAGGTTTTCTGTGGTATGTTGGGTAAGCCATGTTAACGAAAGAAGTCCTTACTGAGAGTCTCTCTAAATCCAGGTCAGTGTTCTGGAAACTGTCTTAGGCAAAGTGCATAGGGCAAATCTTCTCAAACACAGTACATATGCGAATCACCCGATTCTAGTAAAAATACCAATGCCAGGATCCCATCCAGCATGTGTATTTAAAAAAGACAAAGTTCACAAATAATTGAGGAAAACCTTCATTTAAGAATCACTGGTCAAGAGCAGAGGTCTTTCTGGAACAGCCAGATAGTATATATTTTAGCCTTTGCAGGCATATAAGGAGTCTATTTTATCTTCTTTGTTTTATTTCTTTATTAAACCTTTAAAACCTTTAAAAATGTAAAGAACATTCTTAACTTCCCAGCCATACAAAAACAAGCCAGGCGCTGAATGAGATTTCAGGGAATGGAAGAGCTCACATCATAGTTTGTAAATTAGTATGTGCTACATACACATATTGTAACTATATGGATGCTTATCCTTTTCATTACCTTAAGTATAGAGCCTTATCTTATTCATTTTGTTATTCCTGGAACACAGCACATTTCCTCGCACATCAAAGTTACTTAGTAATTGCTGGATTGATGAATGGAAGAGAGAAGGTCTACTAAAAAGATTAATATTATGACCTATAACATATGCAAAAGCTATCTAATGATAAGAGAAGTGATAGTTTCCCAATTAATTTCATCAGTACGAACAGTAAAAAAACAAAAACAAAAATAAACAAAACCAAGCCCATGCCCCCAAGAAAGTCTGCTGGCTTACATATTAATATTTGTTGACAATGACTTATGTTAAGCGGATTTTGACAAATAATTCATTTTATTTGTTGTCTGGAAGGAAAGTGGTCTTGGTTTTGTGGAACTCCTAGGAAGATGAAGTTTCATTTCTTGGGTATGGTATTTAGGAAAATTGCTCTGGCAACCATGCCTGGGGATGGGAATGGGAATATACCTTTGAGTCATGGGCCTCTAACATGAGTGATATACTTAAAGCTCTGGATTAGTACTGGATGTAGTAACTTAGCTAAGTCTTTAAATGTGACTAGCAATAAATGTACTACTTAATTCAAGGCTATCGATACTGAAAATGTGAACATGGTAGTGAAATATATCATATTACAGTGGGTTCACAGTCATCTAATTAGCTTGAAATAAGTCTTTAACATTTTAAAAATTTATTTTCCAGCTTTATTGAGGTATAACTGACAAATAAAAATTATGTATATTTATAGCATACAGCTTGATGTTTCAGTATATGTATACTTTGTGAAATGATTAGCACAATCAAGCTAATTAACATATCCATCAATTCAGATTATTGTTTTTATGTGTTTGGTGAGAACATTTAAGATCTCAGCAAATTTCGGGGCACCTGGGTGGCTCAGTGGGTTAAGCCTCTGCCTTTGGCTCAGGTCATGATCTCAGGGTCCTGCGATCGAGCCCTACGTAGGGCCCTCTGCTCAGCGGGGAGCCTGATTCCCCCTCTCTCTCTTTGACTGTCTCTCTGCCTACTTGTGATCTTTAAAAAAAACACAAAACTCAGCAAATTTCAAGTGACAATATAGTAATTATTAACTATAGTCATTATGGCGTGAGTTAGATCTCCAGAACCTATTCATCCTGTATAACAGAAACTTACTACCCTTTGGCTAACATCTCCCCAATTGCCCCTACCCCTCCCTCACAATCATCGTTCTACTGTCTGCTTCCATAACTTCAACTTTTTAGACTCTACATACAGTATTTGTCTTTCTGTGTTTGGCTTATTTCACCTATTACAGTATCCTACAGATTCATTCTTATGGTCACAAATGACCAGATTTCTTTTTTTTTCAGGCTAAGTAATATTCCATAGTATGTATAGACCACAGTTTCTTTATCCATTCATCTGTGGGTGGACATTTAGTTTATTTCTATATCATGGCTACTGTGAATAATGCTACAATGAACATGACAGTGCAGATAATATCTCTCTGGCTATAGATTTTATTTCCTTTGGATCTATCCCTACAAGTAGGATTTCTTGATCATATGGTAGTTTTGTTTTTAATTTTTTGAGGAACTTCCATACAGTTCTCCATAATTTCAGTACTAATTTTCATTCCTACCAACAGTGGACAGGATTCCTATTTCTTCAAATCCTTGCCAACATTCAGTTCTTTTGTCTTTTTGATAGTACCCAATCTAATGGATATGAGGTGATACCTCATTGTGGTTTTGATTTACATTTCCCTGATAACTAGTAATGTTGAACAATCTTCCATATACCTGTTGAACATTTGTGTGTCTTCTTTTGAGAAATGTCTATTCACCTTTTTTGCCCACTTTTTAAATGGGTTATTAGTTTTTTGCTCTTGAACTATGTGAGTTCTTATCTATTTTGGATTTTAACACCTTATCAGATGTATGGTTTACAAGTATTTTTCCCCATTCAGTAGTTTGCCTTTTCACTCTGTTGATTATTTCCTTTGCAGGAGGCTTTTAACCATTTGTCTATGTTTTGTTTTGTTTCCTGTGCTTTAGCAATCATATCCAAAAAATCATTGCCCAAAAAGTAGTTTTGTTTTATGTAGATCTGCCTCTTGGCCTTCATATAAGGATCTGATACCTTATCTCAGCTGGAACTGAGTGTCCACCCTCTTGATCTGATTACTCTTTTGATTGCTTTCTCAACTGAGATGCACATCTTCCTTAGTAAATCTTTGGTAGTTTTATAGCTCACACTGCCTAGATTTCCCTTTACAACAGCTTTACTCTGTCTCACAGACCAACATTTATCTGGGTACTTGACTACCACTCCTTAATTCAAGTGAACATTTTTTCCTGAATTGCTTCAGTAGACTCCAGTCTCCTGTTTCCAAGGCCAACTGCACCAATGCCTCATATTCCTTGAATACACCATGTTTATCCTGCCTCACAGCTGTTCCTGCATCTCAAATGCCCCCTTGATTTGCTTAATAGTATCAGTGTAGATATTGATAATATCGAACTTTACCTGAGCCCTATGCTATTAGAAAAATCTACAATTAGTAAGTCCCCCAATTCCAGTTCCTTTGTGCTCCAGGAAAGGGCTTACTGCAAAGAGTCACTCTTCTCCTTCTTAAATAAGACTTATTGATGCCCTCCTTGTTTACTTACAAGGCCAGACACAGACAGTCCCATTCCGTTCTTTGCCTCTTAAATGTTTGGGTGAACTCTTTGTTCCTACTGGCCAATCTGGACAAAATGCTTCACTTGACAAACTTGAGTCAGACATGTCTTCTTCTAGGTTCCTGAACTTTGCCCCACACTTGGGCTTTAGGGCAGAACAGCCCTCCTTCACAGCCTCTCCAGATGATCAGCAGACTGCAAGAAAAGAAAAGACCTTCCCTGATAATTATCTGATGATACCTACTCATCCCACTCTCCCATACCTGATTCCCTCTAGCTTTTCTCTACCTTCCTATAAAAAGAGAAAAACATTGTTTTGCATGACCTTTCAGATCTTATAGTCTATGTCTTCTCCATATTGCAACAGTCACCTACCCCTGATTTCAACAATACTTTTGAATTAAATCTTTACTCCAAAAAGCTTTCCTATCCTTAAGATTAGTTTAGGTACTCCCCAGAGGGATTCCATAACATTATGCCCTTGTCCTAATCAGAGCATTAATTACAGTGGGGGAAAGGGTTGTAATCTTGCCTCCATTCTTCACTAGAATGTGAGCTCCTTGAGGGTAGTCACTGTGCCTTGTTTATCTTGTAGCCCTGGTTCCTGGTAGAGTTCTAGAATGTTCTAGAGATGTAATTAAGACTTAAATTCTTAATAATTTAGTTAAATTAACAACCTTCTTTTTTCCCCGTGAATTTGGACAGTTGGTCTGAGAACCCGTTTCTGACCAGTCATTTCCATGGAAGAATGAATTGGAGTGAGAGGAGAGAGGTCACAATGGAGATTATTTCTCTGCTGCTGCATAGGAATAACATTCACACCCAGAAGGGGTGATTTAGTTTAGACAAAGATTTGCCACCCTCCACTGTGTACCTTATAAAACTATGTGGGGAAGCAATTTTGATTATTGTTGTAGAGGCCATCAGTTCTAGAAAAATATCCCAGAAGAAAATGGGGTTTTTTATTCCTTCTGGCTCAAAATAGTGACTTATACACTTCTAGAGATGGAAGGAATACCAGCTTCAATTTATCAAACACATAAAATGTTAACTGTGCCATTTTATTGAAAGTTTATGACATACATCACTAAGATATGATTTATATTATGCCAGAAATGCTGCTTCCTCATTCCCCACTCCAGTTTAGAGATCTAACCTACCCTCAAGGACTCCAGCTGAAAGTTTCAAGGTAGATAATAAAGGCAGCTGGTTCTTATGTTCAGAAATAGTCCCTGACCTGAGTCAAAAGTCTTTAGAATGCCAAATTTTGTTTTGTTTGCTTGTTTTTTCTCAAACGTGTTCTACTACTGTTGTTTGATTCCTTGCCTAAATTCTTGATCCATTATTAATCTTAATTCAATCACTGACTTCCTAGCACTCAAACCATTTGCCTGGGAAACTCTCTGATCTATCTCAGTGTTTTGTGGCAACTTAGTCTATCTCAATTTTCACTGTCTGAGCCCCAAGACACCACCCATCAATTTCTAGTCTGTCCATGCACCTCCAATCCATAGTTAAGCCTGGACCTGGTGATAGTTTTGCTTCAAGTCAAATTGACATACTGCATGCTGCTCTGCTTCTCCTTGTGTAAAGGCCTTGCTCCCTATGGCTCTCTGTTGGCTACTTGTCTTGTCTTTTGTATGCTGCTGTCCAGTTCTAGGAATGTATCACATAGTTCAGAAATGAAATATCTGGAAACTACACCTTTTAATTAATTTTAAATGTAGCCAAAGTAGTAAATGTACACAGTTTATAAGGTCATAGTCCTGACCTCCCTCCTATTAACCTCTTTTCTTGCTCTGCTCTGGATCCATACCTCAGTTACCATTCTAGGACTTCTCTTTTGATGAATTCCATGTTTTTTGGATGAAATACCTCCTTTCTTTGTTTACTTTCTCATATAGATGCAGCACATTCTCTAGTATCTTTTTTTCTCTCTCCCATTTTTTCTTCCTATAAGATTTTATTTTAATGAACAGTATGTATGCACCTAGTCAAAAAGAAAAATACCTTTATAGGTATGTTAAGAAAAACCACAGTCTCCTTGCTTGGGATCCCTAGATAATAGAGTTCAAGGGGAAAACTTACATTCTGTATATATTTTTTGGTGTGATCTCAGGAATCTAGTAGTGAGAGAAAAATGAAGGAAACGTGGAGAACAAGTAACAGGGTGTTCATTACCTAGCCGGTCTTGACTTCGTACTAAGTGTAGCAGTTGACTCTACTGAATATAAACGCCTCAGCCTTTCCATATTGTGCCATCTAGTTTGTTCAGGCAGCTGCTGGAGAAGCCAGAACCTAGGCATGCAGTGGTAACAGTCAAGGTTTAAGCCATAGTGCACACAGTCAGCCAGTGAGTGGTTCTATGCTAATGGCACCTGCCTACCAGCAAACTGTGCTTTGCAAGCACTACCAAGCTGTAAGCTTCCGAGGGCAGGTGAGTGCTAAGTAGATCCAGTGGATTATTGCACTTCATTGGCAACAGAGATGAGTCCAGGAGAAGGAGATAAGAGACTACTTCCCCAAGGCATGAGGCAAGGAACTTTGGCGTTGCTCCTGTGTGCAACACAAGGAATCAGAACTAAACACTGCCCCAGTTCTTAGAAGCGGCATGGGCAGGTTGGCACAATGACATGATTCTTGCCATGGAGCTCAACAGGAGCTTCTCCATCATCATCAAAATCTCTCTGTGGCCTATAACAATGGAGGTGGTGTCACATGACCTAACTGAAGCATCATCATGAGCATCAAGCAGACTGCTGGTGATCTATTTCATACCTGCATCCTAGCCTCTTTGTTGCCTCTCACAAAATGCTACCACTTTTACCTTTTTAAGCTGATTAATTAATTTATGTATGTATGTATATATGTATTTATTTATTAAAAGCTATTGGTTTATTAATCCTCTCATGAAAAAACTGCACAATCACCACAGATAAAGTCACTGCAGAATCTTTACTCCTTCTTTTGTCCAATCTCCAGCTCACTTTTTGCCAGCATCAGCCTTGGCCTTTGCAGTCCCTCTGGCTTTCTTCGTTCTATTCTTATGTTTCTTTTGCTGTTTTCTTGAGATGTTTTTCTTCTTATACAGGCCATGCCTTGCAAGTCTATGTTTGGGTGGTTTTTTTTTTTTTTTTTTTTGCATAATCCAAGGAATCATAAATCATGCCAAAGCCAGTTGTCTTGCCACCACCAAAATAGGTTCTGACTCCAAATACAAAGATGACATCTGATGTGGTCTTGTACATTTTAGCAAGTATTTCCTGAATTTCTCTCTTAGGTATTGTCCCTTTTTTGTGTGATGAACACTAGTGATTTTCTACTACTTCTGCTGAGTAGTCAGTTGGTCATGAATTTCGTGGCCTGGATAGTTACTGTGTCATTCATGACAGCAGCTGAGGTTCAAGCAGCCGGGGAGAAAAATACTTAAGCTGATCAGTTTAGTATTTACTTGCATTGTCTCTGAAAGATGTTATTGAAATGCCAGCTTCTGATTTTTTTGTTTGGGGCATTTTGTCTTAACTTCCCACTGAAAAGATAAAGATTGAGTTTTCTCTCTATCCCTATTTGTATCACATGAAAGCACCCTTCAAACATTTATCCCCCTCCTCCCCCATCCTGCCAATACAATATAATTTTGGTTAAAACAACAATCAGTGTTTACCTTATCATTTAAACACTTTTGGGGAGTGGGACTTCCAGAATGGTGGAGTTAAGGACCTCTGAAAATTCACTCCTCCATAAGAGCAATGAGAGCACAGGAAAAAAATCAACTTTTTCAGAACTTTGAAAATTAATTTGAAAGAATCCAAGGAGTGTTTCAAGAAACGCTCCTGAAACTTGAGAAGAATAGTGAAAATTTTTTTTTTTTTTTTATTTTTTTAAAATTTTTTTTTTTTAAATTTATTTATTTGTTAGAGAGAGAGAGCGAGCGAGCACAGGCAGACAGAGTGGCAGGCAGAGGCAGAGGGAGAAGCAGGCTTCCCGCCGAGCAAGGAGCCCGATGTGGGACTCGATCCCAGGACGCTGGGATCATGACCTGAGCTGAAGGCAGCCGCTTAACCAACTGAGCCACCCAGGCGTCCCAGAATAGTGAAAATTTTAACTTGCCTTTTCCCCATCCTTCTCTTACCAGCTCCACAGTAGCCTTGAAAACCAGCAGTCTAGCAGACGTGGAAAGGGGCTGGCTGTCCAGCTTTGAAGCTCCTTAAAACGTTCCATCCCCAAAGAATTGCCGCTGTTTGACATGTCCGGAATTTGCTAGAAAATCCTTATTCATAGGACTTGTTATTATTTGACTAGACTTACAAGTTTTTCAGCGGGAAAAGCCCTATTCTAAGGGTGTTTATCAAAAACAATCATGGGGTGGGGGAACAATCACAGGAAACTGTTTAACCTCGAAGCCACTTGAGGCTAGGGTAAACGAAATGATGGCCAAAAGACTGTGAAAGAATATCTGGGAAATGAGATGCTGACAGGGGCATTTCAAAAGTTCCAACATATCTCTCGGAACCTAGAGGGCCATGCCTGTGCAGGACTACGTGCATGTCCAGGAAAAAAGCCTGAGAACACCCTTATTTCCCATTGCTGTCTAACCAAGAGCCTCTGTGCAATCAGGAAGTGAAGCCTAAGGCAGAATGGTTAACTGTCAGAGCCCCAATATATACCTAGAGGCCTTAGGCAAAAAGTGGAAGACATTTAAGAAGATCTGTGTCCAAACATCAGCTGACTACAAAGACAACCAAGGAAAGATAGAAGTAGCAAAAAACAACAGGGCATACAGACTTCACAGAATTAGTCCAGTAAAGTCACTCAAAACAACAAAAAAGAGCAAAACGAAATTCAACAGTTATAGTAAGCCATGGCAGGGGTAGGTACCTGACTTCCAGAATTGCCACATTATATCTTTTAAAATGTCCACGTTTCAATTAAAATTATGAGGTGTGCAAAAAGAAACAAAACAAAACAAAAACAAAACAAACAAACAAAAAACCCCAAAAACAAAACCCAGAAAGTATGGCTATATACACAGTAGGGGGAAAACAGTTAATAGAAATAGTCCTTGAGAAAACCCAGATGTTGAGAACCTGGGTCGCTCAGTCTGTTAAGTGTTCCGCTCAGGTCATGATCCCTGGGTCCTGGGATTGAATTCTGCACTGGGCTCCCTACTCAGCAGGGATTCTGCTTCTCCCTCTATTCCTCCTCCCACTAATGCGTGCACGCTCTCTCTCTCTCTCACAAAAATAAATATAAATAAAATCTTAAGAAAAAAAAAGAAAAAACCCAAGGTTGAACTACTAGACAAAGACTTTAAATCATCTATTATGAGCGTGTTCAAAGAACCAAAGGAAATCATGCCTAAGGAATTAAAAGAAAGTCTGAGAAAGATGTCTTGTCAAATAAAAACTATCAACAAAGGGATAGAAATTATAAAAATATCTATGGGCGTCTGGGTGGGTCAGTAGGTTGAGCCTCTGCCTTCGGCTGGGGTCATGATCTCAGGGTCCTAGGATTGGGCCCTGTATTCGACTCTCTGCTTGGCAGGGAGCCTGGTCCCCCCCCCCACCCTCTCTACCTGCCTCTCTGCCTACTTGTGATCTCTGTCTGTCAAATAAATAAATAAAAATCTTTTTTTAAAAAGAAATTATAAAAAGATCTAAATAGAAATTTTGGAGTTGAGAAGTATAATAGATGGAATGAAAAATTCACCAGAGGGGCTCAACAGCAGATTTGAATTTGCAGAAGAAAGAATCAATGAACTTGTAGATAAATCAGTCGAGATTAGTCTAAGGAATAAGAAAAAAGGAAGAAAAATTAACAGATTCTAAGAGACCTGTGGGACACCATCAAACATCTAACATATATATAATGGGAATTTCAGTAGAAGAGGAGTAAGATAAAGAGGCAGAGGGAACATTTGAAGAAGGAATGACCAGAAACATCCTCAGATTAAAAGGTATAAAAATGTAATTTATATAACAAAAGCACAGCGAAGGGAGAAGGGAACAGAACTGTATTTGAGCAAAGTTTTTATGTGCTATTGAAGGTAAACTGGTATTTGAGATGACACAAAGAAATGGAAAGACAGTCCATGCTTATGGTTTAGAGGAAAAAATATTGTTAAAATATCTATGCTCCCCAGAGCACTCTACAGATTTAATGCACTCCCTATCAAAATTCCAACACCGTTTTTCACAGAACTAGGACAAACAATCCTAAAATTTTTATGGAACCACAAAAGACACCAAATAGTCAAAGCAATCTTGAAAAAGAAAAACAATACTGGATATTTTACAGTTCTAAACTTCAAATTATCTTATGAAGCTATAGTAATCAAAAAAGTATGGTACTGGCATAAAAATAGACACATAGATCAATGAAACAGAATAGAAAGTCCAGAAATAAACCCACAGTTATATGGTCAGTTAAAGGAAGAATGATGGGAAAAGGACAATATCTTCAAGAAACACCATGGGGAAAACTAGATAGCTATATGCAAAAGAATGAAACTGGACCACTTTATCTCACCATATACAAAAATAAACTCAAAAAGGATTAAAGGCCTAAATGTGAGATCTGAAGCCATAAAAATCCTAGAAAAGAGCACAGGCAATAATATGTCTGACATCAGCCATAGGAGCATTTTTCTTGGTATGTCTCCTGAAGCAATGGAAATTACTGTGACTTCCTTCTGCACAGCAAAAGAAACAATCAACAGAAGTAAAAGACAGCCTACTGAATGGGAGAAGATATTTGCAAATGACAGTTCCAATAAAGGATTAGTATCTAAATTTTATTATGAATTTATACAACTCAATAGCCAACAACCAAATAATCCAATTAGAAATGAGCAGAAGACATTAACATTTCTCCAAGAAGACATCCAGATGGTCAGATTCATGAAAAAAATGCTCAACATTAATCATCATCCGGAAAATGTAAATCAAAACCATAATGAGATATCACTTCACACTGTCAGAATGGCTAACTTCAGAACCACAAGAAAAAACAAGTGTTGGCAAAGATATGAAGAAATAGGAACACTGGTGCACAGTTGGTAGGAATGCAAACTGGTGCAGCCACTGTGGAAAACAGTATGGAGTTAAAAATAGAGCTACCCTACAATCCAGTAATTATACTACTGGGTGTTTACCCCCAAAACACAAAAACAGTAATTTGAAAGGATTTATGCACCCCTATGTTCATTGCAGCATTGTTTACAATAGCTAAACTATGGAAGAAGTCCAAGTATCTATCAAATGGTGAATAGATAAAGCTGTGGTATATATATACAATGGAATATTATTCAGCCACAAAGAAGAATGTAATCTTGCCATTTGCAACAACAGAGATGGATCTAGAGGGTATAAAGCTAAGCAAAATAAGTCACTCAGGAAAGGTAAATATATTTGGGTCAAAGTCATATGTGAAACTTAACGAACAAGCAAAAGAAAAAAAAAGAGACAAACAGATTTTTAAGCATAGAGAACAAACTAAGGGTTACCAGAGGTACAATGGGTAGGGAGATGTGTGAAATAGATGATGGGGATTAAAAGCACACTTACTGTGATGAACACTGAATAAAGTTTAGAACTGTTGGATCAACATATTGTATACTTGAAATCAGTATAACACCATATGTTAACTGTATTGGAGTTAAAATTTAAAACTTGATAATAAAGAAAAGAGCATGGAGAAACTTAAAAAAATTAAATTGGTATTTATCCAAATTAGATTAAGTTGTTTATTGGAGTCTTGAAGGCAACCACGAATAAAATAACTCAAAAATAGTAATAAAATAAATAAGTGAATAAAATGGTATACTAAAAAAATCTATTTAAGAGACAAAATAAAGGTAGTAGCGGAAGAGTAAAGGAAAAAAGAAGACATAAAAGACAAATATCAAGGAGCGCCTGGGTGGCTCAGTGGGTTAAGCCTCTGCCTTCAGCTCAGGTCATGATCTCAGGGTCCTGGGATTGAGCCCCGCGTTGGGCTTTCTGCTCAGCAGGGAGCCTGCTCTCCCCATGCCGCCCTTTCTCTACCTGCCTCTCTGCCTACTTGTGATCTCTGTCTCTGTCAAATAAATAAATAAAATCTTAAAAAAAAAGACAAATATCAAAATGATAGACATAAATCCTACCTTATCAGTAGTTACATTAACTGTAAATATATTAAATATTCTGATCAAAAGACAAAGGTTGGTGGAATGGTTCCAAAAAATCCAGTCATGTGCTATGTAAAGAGGCACCCTCACAAAGATACAAATATGTTGAACGTAAAATAATAGAAAATAATAGAAAACAGATACACCACGGAAACAATAACTATTGGAGCTGGAGTGACTATACAAATATAATTTAAACAATATTCCCAGCTGAGCCAGGAAGGGAAATCATGATTACTCTTCTTTTGCTGCTTAACTCTATTTGTTTAGAACTAGTAATTGTCTTTTCTTATTTGCTTAACTTTCCATGTATTTATCAATGACTCCCATCCAAACTTTTCACAATTTATCTAAATCTTTCACAGTGTTCAGATGTATCAGATATTCCATCATTTTCATCTTCCTAATGTAGTTTCTCACAGAGCCTCTGTCATGGCCCACTATGGATGAGTTATCCTTTATGCCTGCATTTTTTGTTCGAGATCTCTCTTCATGAGCATCACGTTTATTATTTTCATCTCTCTATTGGGTTGGAAATACTGTTTTTGGTTTATCAGTTCTTTCTTGGTTTGTTCTCTCATTTTAAAGAATTCAGCTTTCAGTATCTTCTTGAGCAAAGAGAACATGGGAAATATATTTCTTAGAGCTTGCCTGGCTAACGTTTATTTATCCTACCCTAAATCTTGATTAAACATTTTCTCGGTATAGAATTTTAGGTTGGAAGTAATTTTTCTTCAGAATTTTGAAGGGGAACTGCAAATAGCTTTGAACTTCCTCTATTCCAATGAGAAGTATACAACAGTTTTGATTTTTGATTCTTGTTATGTAACATGTTATTTTCTTTCTAGAACACCATTTCCAGTGTACCAAAATTTTGCACGGGTATGTCTTGGTATGAGTCTATTTTTTATGGGGCACTCTTGGGGCTCTTTTCTTTCTCACTTTCCTAAGGATATAAGGTAAAGATTTAACTTGCATATAGAATTTAGTGATCAGCACAAAGTACACAGGAATAAAACACAATTAGCAATTAGCAAAAACTAAGCAGTTCTTAATCACTGATCTACAGGCAGCGTAACATCAGTAATTCTTGGTTAACTCAAGAAAAAGAAGGAAGAGGTGTTTGAAGTAATTGAATGAACTTTTTTTTTTTAACAACCCCAATTTAATGACTAAGGCAAGGAAACAGAGAGAATAGCATAGTGAAGTTTTTATGTGTAATGTTGGTAATTCTGAGTACTTATAAAGAAAGGTTACCTCTGATCAAGATATAACAGACATTTTAGCTTTAATCAAATGTTCTAACGTGAGATAGTCTTTCAGACTCAGAATACCTTTTATTTTTCTTATGTTTCAAACTTTGCCACTTTAGCCTCAAACATATATAAACATATTTTTGTGAGGTATAAATCCTTTGTAAAATTGTGTTAAATCTAAATAGGCTTGGAATAAAATTTAAGGAAATGTGTTCTATTATCAAAATTCTATTGCTTGATTTTTTCTTCTTTTTTTTTTCTGAAGCTGAAATCAAAGCATTCATCCTAAAGTGTACTACTATGAATATATAACACACTGTGACTTTTAGAGGCAACACTGTAAAAGTAAAAAGAGATGAGGGAGGAAGGGAAGGGGATATGTTTAGCTTGAGAATGTGGCAAATATTTTGTTTAAATGTTATTTTATTTGCAGTATTTTATCTCTTTAAATCCTACAATATAAAAGTAAATAAATAATGTGGGAAGGAAAATAATGTCAGCCTCTCCAAAGTACACTTTTCTCTTTTTCCAGTCTGTGAAGATTGATAAAGGGCATTTAATAAAGAAGATTTTTAAAATATTTTTTAAGAAAATATTCCTGAGATATGATTGACATAAGTTTTATTCTTTCTTATCTTGGGAGATGAACCAGGTAGACACACTTACATTTAACTGTCCTATTCTCAAGTCACTTTAAAGATTTTATTTATTTATTAAGAGAGAGATAAAGAGAGCAAGCATGAGCAGGGATGGGGCAAAGAGAGGGAGAGAGAGAATCTTAAGCAGGCTCCATGCTCGGCACCAAGCCCAATGTGGGGCTTGATCTCACAACCCTGAGATCATGTCCTGAGCCAAAATCAAGAGTTGGACACCTAACCCAGGTGCCCCTCAAGTTACTTTAATTGTTCTGGTAAAAAAGGTTAATTCCTAGAGATAGTAATACTTCAATAGCTAATTGAACTTCACCAGAGGGAAAATGCTTCTAAAGATGTAGTTGATTGAGTCTATGCTCTCAACCATAGAAATTTATCTAGAAATTAGATAAATGACACAGAGCAAAAAAAAAAAACAAAAAAAAAAACAACTTTAAGAAATTTAGCATGTCTATGATTAACTTTCATTATCTTGAAGTTATTAGTGAAAGCCTAGTAAAGTCTGAAAGAGCCTTATAAACTAGATTTACTCTTTGAAAAATAATTTTTGGTTATAAGATTTAAGATGGTCATATTTCTGGACTCTCAAAAGATACTCTTTAAAAAAAAAAGATTTTATTTATTTATTCGACAGAGAGAGGTTACAAGTAGGCAGAGAGGGAGGGAGAGAAAGAGAGAGGGAAGCAGGCTCCCCACAGAGCAGAGAGCCTGACACGGGGCTCGATCCCAGGACTCCGAGACCATAACCTGAGCCAAAGCCAGAGGCCTAACCCACTCAGCCTGACACAGGGCTCGATCCCAGAACTCCAAGATCATGACCCAAGCCAAAGCCAGAGGCCTAACCCACTCAGCCACCCAGGGGCCCCACTCAAAAGATATTCTTGAACTCTCTCATTATTACTTAAAAATGTTATTTTGTTAATTGTGTGATGAGTTGTTTGGTTGAAACAGGAAGAAAAAGCAAAACTAGGTGAAAAAAGGAAATAAAGCATTAACTGCTACAGAAATTTGAGAAAAAAGCAGAAATTAGCAAATATTTGGCAACTGAATTTTAACACTGACCAACTCAAGGAATGGGTATGAGACTGGAAATCCAACTGAAAACTATTTACCTGAATCACTAGTGGTAACAATGTACTGTTTTGAATTGAGACAGTGCTCATCTCTTAAAATTCTGATGTAGTTTTATTAGTTATTCTCACATCTAAAAATAAAAAAGTCAAGTTGTTCTGATCTCTTGAATATAGCATTTAAACCCTGTATTCTCACCAAGGGGTACATGTTCTTCCAAGTAGGATTCTTTAAGGTTTAAAGTTTTAATTCTACCAGAAAGCAAAGCTCTAGTATTTTTCTTCCACTTAATCCTGCAACAAAAGGTAGTTTGCAATGATGTGCTGAGTGACAAGTAATACACAACCTAAATTAATGCCTGAGCCTTTTATTTGTATTATTTTCGGTTTTTTATTTTAAATTTTATTAACATATAGTGTATCAGTTTCAGAGGTAGAGTTGACTTGTTCATCAGTCTTACATAGTACCCAGTGCTCATTACATCATGTGCCCTCCTTAATGTCCATCACCCAGTTTTCCCATCCCCCCAACCCCTCCCCTCCAGCATCCCTCATTTTATTTCCTGTGGTTAAGACTATCTTATCTTCTGATAGATAAGATAGATAAGACTATCTTATGGTTTGTCTCCCTCTCTGATTTCATCTTGTTTTATTTTTCCCTTCCTTCCCCATGATCCTCAGTTTTGTTTCTTAAATTCCACATATGAGTAAAATCATATGATAATTGTCTTTATCTCATTGACTTATTTTGCTTAGCATAATACTCTCTAGTTCCATCCATGTTGTTGCAAATGGCAAGATGTCATTTTTTTTTTTTATGTCTGAGTAGTATTCCATTGTACATATAAACCACATCTTCTTTATCCATTCATCTGTCAAAGGACATCTGGGCTCTTTCCATTGTATGGCTATTACAGACTTTACTGCTATAAACATTGGGGTGCATGTGCCCTTTGGATCACTACATTTGTATCTTTCGGCTAAATACTTAGTAGTGCAATTGCTGGGTCGTAGGATAGCTCTATTTTCAACTTTTTGAGGAACCTCCATACTGTTTTCCAGAGTGTCTATACCAGCTTGCATTCCTGCCAACAGTGTAAGAGGGTTCCCCTTTCTCCACATCCTCGCCAACATGTTCTTTCCTGACTTGTTAATTTTAGCCACTCTGACTGGTGTGATGTGGTATCTCATTGTTGTTTTGATTTGAATTTTCCTGATGTTGAGTGATGTTGAACACTTTTTCATGTGTGTGTCGGTCACTTGTATGTCTTCTTTGGAGAAATGTCTGTTCATATCTTCTGCCCAATTCTTTTTTTATTTTAAGATTTTATTTATTTATTCAACAAAATAAGATTTTATTATTTGACAGACATTTAATTTATTTATTTGACAGAGATCACAAGTAGGCAGAGAGGCAGGCAGAGAGAGAGAGGGAAGAAGGCTCCCTGCTAAGCAGAGAGCCTGGTGTAGGGGCTGGATCCCAGGACCCTGAGATCATGACCTGAGCGGAAGGCAGAGGCTTAACCCACTGAGCCACCCAGGCACCCCATCTTGTGCCCAATTCTTGATTAGATTATTTGTTTTTTGGGTGTTGAGTTTGGTAAGTTCTTCATAGATTTTGGATAATAGCCCTTTATCTGATAAGACATTTGCAAATATCTTCTCCCATTTTGTCAGTTGTCTTTTGCTTTTGTGAACTGTTTCCTTTGCTATGCAAAAGCTTTTTATTTTGATGAAGTCTCAATAGTTCATTTTTGCTTTTGTTTCCCTTGCCTTTGGAGACATGTCTAGAAAGAAGTTGCTGTGGCCAAGGTCACAGAGGTTATTGCCTGTGTTCTCCTCTAGGATTTTGATGGATTGCTGTCTCAGATTTAGGTCTTTCATCCCTTTTGCATCTATTTCTATATATGGTATAAGAAAATGGTCCAGTTTCATTTTTTTGCATGTGGCTATCCAGTTTTCCCAACACCATTTGTTGAAGAGACTGTCTTTTTTCCCATTGGACATTCTTTCCTGCTTTGTTGAAGATTAGTTGACCACAGAGTTGAGGGTCCATTTCTGGGTTCTCTACTCTGTTCCATTGATCTATGTGTCTGTTTTTGTGCCAGTACCATACTGTCTTGATGATGACAGCTTTGTAATAGAGCTTGAAGTCTGGAATTGTGATGCCACCAACTTTGGCTTTCTTTTTCAATATTCCTCTGGCTATTAGAGGTCTTTTCTGATTCCATATAAATTTTAGGAGTATTTGTTCTATTCCTTTGAAAAAAATGGAGGATATTTTGATAGGGATTGCATTAAATGTGCAGATTGCTCTAGGTAGTATAGACATTTTAGCAATATTGGTTCTTCCAATTTGTTCTTCCAATCCATGAGCATGAAAGGTTATTCCATTTCTTTGTGCCTTCCTCAATTTCTTTCATGAGTATTCTATAGTTTTCTGAGTACAGATCCTTTGCCTCTTTGGTTAGGTTTATTCTTATGTATCTTATGGTTTTGGGTGGTTTGGGGTGCAATTGTAGATGGGATCAACTCCTTAATTTCTCTTTCTGTACATTGATTTTTTTTATCCTGCCACTTTGCTGAATTCCTGTATGAATTCTAGTAATTTTGGGGTGGAGTCTTTTGGGTTTTCCACATAGAGTATCATGTGCATGAGCCTTTTTAATGTTGACCTCTAACTCACAGAAACACACTCTCATACGAGAGGATTATACTACCAGACTTCAAATAAGCCCCTGAATAACTCTTTTGTGGTGACTGTATTAATGTATATAAGTGGTTTGAATGCCCACATGCTTGTGAAGGTCACATTTGGAAGATCATGTGATCTTCCAAACTTTTTCAAAATACACAATTCCTTCCAGGTAGTATTCACTGTGAAAGTAGTTCTTTTAGAAACTTTTATAGTTTTGTTTTATACATTTATATGTTACATACATAATCACTTATCTCTATTATAAAGTTACCTTTATAAAAATAAAATAATTATTGTCTTTGTCCTGTTTAGTGCTCTTTCCTTCCCTTGAGTTCTACTCTGACCATCATCAATAATATATGTGTGCTTTTCTCCTTTTGTCCTTTTTTTTTTACTTTGAAATTGTTTAACTACCTTAAAATATTCTTACTTTGACAATGTGTCTCTTTGTAAAGAACACATAATTGACTTTGTATTTTCACATAGTTTGAGAATATTTATGTATTTTTTTAAAGACTTTATTTATTTGTTTGACAGAGAGAGATCACAAGTAGGCAGAGAGGCAGGCAGTTGGGGTGGGGGGGGAAGCAGGCTCCCCGCTGAGCAGAGAGCCCGATGCGGGGCTCGATCCCAGGACCCTAAGATCATGACCTGAGCAGAAGCTTTAACCTCTGCTAAGGCAGAGGCTTTAACCCACGGAGGCACCCAGGAGCCCCAATATTTATGTATTTTAACTGAAAAATTTGACCCATTGATAGTTCTTGTCATAGCTGGCATCTTCATGTCTTTTAACATGTGTCATTTTGTTTTTATGCTTCTTTGATAATTCTATTGATTTCTAGTTTTGCTGTAAGAAAACTAAAATTTAACTGCTTATTCTGGTGATGTTGGTAGTATCTGTTTTATCATTCTACTAAAGATTACCATCCTATTACATAAATAAATCCCTGTTTCTTTAATGATTAATGTACCAAAAAAGTAAAATGTGTAATACAAAAGAATTAATACCCCCTGCACCCAACATTAAATATTTTTATTCTGTGTCTTTTTAAAGAGATCTTTGCCTCTTGTTTTGAAATAATTCAAAAAAATCATTTTATTAATTTAATTCTACATTTCATTGTCTAAATTATTTATAACTAACTAATTTATAATGCCATCATTGAGTTTTCTGTTTTCTTTGTTTCTCATTTATCTGAAACAGGCCTTCACAGTTTATTTAAGGATAGATGAATGGCATATGTTCTAAGGCCTCCCATACCTGAGACTAAATTCTGCTGCTTTCAAACATAAATGACAAATTTGGTTTTGGTTGAAATTCTTGAGTCTCAATCTTGTATTCCCTTAGAATTATAAATGTTTCTCTCTTTTCTTCTATTTATTATGAGATGCTATTTTTGTTATAAATTGTCTAAAACAAGTTCAATCCTTATTCTAGGAAAGGAACTCCCTAGAATTGTAGTTCCCTACAGTCATAGGGGTATATTTAAATAGTAGTGATGTCTTTTCATTAATTTTGATCCTTACAGATGAGCCTGTTCCATCTATATAGACCAGTCTTTTCCTCAGTTCAGTCTAAAGTTTCACTTTGCTTTCATTTGTCAACTCTCTGTTCTCTGCATTCTTTTCTGTGATCTTTTCTTTCAAAATTTCTTTTCAAAATTTTCAAAATTTTCAAAATTTTCACTTCTGCAGGTGACTTTTCTTTTTGTTTCTTCCTGATCTTTCTTTCTATAATTTACTTCATCTGGTTTTTAGCCAACTCCCTGTCATCCAAGTCTGTTATCTCATCTTTTAGTTCTTGATTCATAGAATCTAATTTTTTCTGGATTTTGGGGGATACAGAGAAAAGCTCTCTAAAATTCCTCATTGTAAATGTTCTTTGAAACTGTGGTATCTATTCATATCATAAAAGTGAAATACTTGAATTTGACATTATAGCATATTTTCATAGGCTTCATATTGGTTTTTTTTTTTCTATACATTTATGCATTAGGGAAAAAAATCTATCTAGTTCAATCTTTCCCCATTGCCTACTTGGTTGTTAGATATTAGGTTGGAGGGATGGTTGATGTGTATTGTTTGCATACTATTTTCTGGATATTTAAAACTGGAAGCAACCCAGATATTCTTCAGCAGGTTTATGGTAGAAGAAACCAATACACCCATACCATGGACTACTACTCAGCAATAGAAAGGAGGGAATTCTTGATACGCACAATATCCTGGAATAATATCACCAGAGAATTATGCTGAGTGAAAAAAAAAGGCCAATGATGAAAGGTTACATATGATATGATTTCATTTACATAACATTCTTGAAATGACAAAATTATAAAATGGAAAACAGATTAGTCATTACTAGGGTTCAAGGAAGAGTTGGGAGTGAGTGGAGGATGAGGGCTGTTATAAAAGGGCAAAAGAGGGATCCTTGTAGTGATGAAAATGTTCTGTATCTGACTATATCAATGTCAATATTCTGATTGTGATACTGTACTCTCCTGTACTATATTGTACCAGTACCGTGTTACCATTGGGGGAAATGATGGGTAAAGTGTACCTGGGTCTCTTTATCATTACTTACAACTGCATGCCAACCTGTAATTATGTCAAAGCAAAAGGTTTAATTTAATTTTTATTTTTTTAAATTTTTTTAAAGCACTGTTTTTTTTTTAAAGATTTTATTTATTTATTTGACAGATAGAGATCACAAGTAGGCAGAGAGACAGGCAGAGAGAAAGGAGGAAGCAGGCTCCCCGCTGAGCAGAGAGCCCGACATGGGGCTTGATCCCAGGACCCTGGGATCATGACCTGAGCCGAATGCAGAGGCTTTAACCCACTGAGCCACCCAGGCACCCCAATTTTCTTTTAAAGATTTTATTTATTTTAGAGATAGAGAGATGGAGAGAAAGCATGAGTGTGGGAAGGAGCAGGGGAGGACAGGCAAGCAAACCCCATGCTGACAGCAGAGCCTGACATGGGGCTCGATCTCAGGACTCTGGGATAATGATGTAAACCGAAACTGAGAGTTAGATGCTTAACTGACTGAGCCTCCCATGTGCCCCCAAAAGGCTTAATTTTAAAAGGATTTTTCTAATAAAAAGGATATTTGGACATTTACCCAAGAAACCACAAATGACAAAGTGAAAAGATTATTTGACAGGCATGGGTACAGAGCACAAAACATAGAAAAGGAAGTGAACCTTCCAAAAATAAATACCCATGGGCAATATTCATGCTTACACTAAATATACATAAAGTACAGTCAAGTACTTGCTCAGGTGAAATGAGCTCACTCAGGTGCTCTGGCTGTGACCTACTAAAATATTTTATCCTGAGAGAGGGAAGGAGAGAAAGTAAATCTCAAATTGATAAGCACTGTTTCTCCAAGGCGTGGATTACTTACCTCAATATGAGATCTTTGGAATAAGACCCCATCTGAATCTTCTAGGATTTAATTTGACTGCAATGCCATCTGATTTGCTCAGAAGTCATTTATTTTGCAGTTGTAAACATGCAAACTGAAATTTGCTATGATTTGGGAATCTTGCCCCTTTCACCACTTGGTTTGTTGGTGCTAAACAACTGTAACAAAGCAGAATTTTCTACAATTATTCATATAGCTTAATGGACAAATCGATGGCTTTTTCTCCACTGGCCTCTGCTGCTGTCTCTCTACATTTCACATTATTTAATGCTCACTCTGTCACTAAATTGCTACAGTCCTAATATGATAGTTCTAATATGATAATAATGGCTAATCCTCACTGAGTACTTACTGCATGCCAGACCCATGCCAGGCACTGTTTAAACACTTTACATTTAAACTCACTTAATCTTAACTAAGAGTCCTGTGGTTGGCTTTTGTTATTATCACCATTTTACAGATGAGGCACAGGGAGGTGATTTAATTTATCCTAGGTGACACCTGTGCTTCAAACAGTGAAGCCAAGAAATAAATCCAAGTGATTTTAACTCTAGAGCTCATACTCTTAACCACTGTGCATTACTGCCTTCCATGAAACTGTACTATACAGTAAAGTATAAGAAAGTCTTCTAAAAATTGTGTGATATAAACGTAAGGTATGACAGATTCTGACCAGTTAGACCTTACATTTTGGTGCAGCTGGATGACTGAATTTTGGCTACTGGTATGTGAGCAGTAGTGATACACATCACTTTCAGGGCTGACCCATAAAACTTGCCTTCCATGACTTTCCATTTCCTTTTTCTTTTAAGATTTTTTTTTTAAGATTTTATTTATTTATTTCACAGACAGAGATCACAAGCAGGCAGAGAGGCAGGCAGAGAGCGGGGGAGGCAGGCTCTCTGCTGAGCAGAGATCCCAGGATGCTGGGATCATGACCTGAGCCGAAGGCAGAGGCTTTAACCCACTGAGGCACCCAGGCGCCCCTTTTTTTTAAGATTTTTTATTTATTCATTTATTTGTCAGAGAGAGAGAGAGAGAGAGTACACACAAGCAGGCAGAGTGGCAGGCAGAGGCAAGGAGAGAAGCAGGCTCCCCGCCGAGCAAGGAGCCTGATTTGGGCTCCATCCCAGGACCCCGGGATCATGACCTGAGCGGAAGGCAGCGGCTTAACCCACTGAGCCACCCAGGCGTCCCTCCATTTCCTTTTTCTATCCTTTGACTGAACAGTATAGACTTTAAGGACTTGGAGGAATCTGAATCCCTTCACTGCTGCTGATAGAAGAGTTGCCTAAGCAGGAATCCATGTTGGGCTCTTGCTTGAGTGAGAGAAAAACTTTTATTGTTTGAAACCACTTAAATTTGGCATTGTTTATTGTTGGCCCATCTTGAGTAAATACAGGGTGTTGGTAGTATCTCTATCCACGTTCTCTTCTTTCACTGTTTTTCTTTTCTCTCCCCAAACCAAGCCCTTAACCCCTCCAGTTTATGTTTTCAGCCCTCTTATCTTTTTTTTTGTTAACTCACCCACCTGCTCAGCAATTTTGTGCTTTATTGATTAGTTCCACGTGAATAAGTCCCAAGTTTCTTTCTTTTCCCATGCCTCCCTTTACAGAGCAACCTGCTTTCCTCTAGGTAGGTGCTCTCTTTCTAATCCTTCAGACTAGTCATGGTCAAAACCTACCTTGCCTTCTTTGCTAATCTAGATACTGCCACCCCTGCTTCTGCGCACCCAGATGGGAAACAAAATCTTGAATTTATCTTTGACTCTCTCTGTCCTCTTTCTTTCTCCTCACACTTCAAGCCGTTGTCCCAGTATTCTTCCTGTTTCCTAGTCTTTCTTTTCCATGTCTACAGTCTCTGTTCTTTTCTAGATTGCCTCTTCTTGAGCTTTGTACTGTCCTCCTAATTGGAATTTGGACTCAGATCTGCTTCATTCCAGTCTCTCTCTTTCCCCTATAATCAGAGATTTAATCAAATCACGCTCATGTCACCAATGGCTATTAATTCCAGTAATAATTTTAATCATCACAATTTAATATTCAGTCATCAAAACAATAATAATACAAATAATTTTTAGTTTTATAACGTTTTCCTACCTTATGTTCTAAGTAAGTAGTAGAGTTTTGAATCTAAACAGTCCTAGGCTTTTCAACTACATGTCAGGATCTTGCTGTTTCTACCCTCACTTCTTGGTTTATCAAAACAGTGTCCTTTTGTCAAGGTCTATCTTAAATGCCACTTCATTCATGAAACCTTTTTTAAGAGACACTTTCTATTATGAAAAAATTAAATGGACAAAATAATATAATGAACCTTCATGCACCCATTATACAGCTTCAGTTGTTTTCAGTTTATGCCCAGTCTAGTTTTATCTGTACCCCTACCTACTGCCCTCCCTTTTATCAGGCATCAAGCTACATAGAACCACTCCCTCCTCTTTTTGTAGCACTAACACTCCGTGAGCATTTTATAACTATTGGAATATATTTTATGCCCTCTCCTAGATTTAAAGTCCCTTGAAGGTAAAATGTGTGTGTTGCTGCCCTTCAGCACCAATCCAGCACTACCCGGTACCCTAAGTCTAACAGGAAAAACAATAAAATTTTTAAATTTGAATTAAACTACCTAATGTTATTTGAAAAAGGGTTATTTTCTCCAGAGTTAATAATTGTATCTTTTGACAAAATTATTTCTATCCAAAGCCAACATGAGTACCAATCTTATTTTTGTATTTTCTGAGAAGGAGATCCATGTGCTTCTTTAGTAATCCAATGCCCTATTTAGATTATCTCAATAATCACTCAGTTCTATGCTGAACCTTAGCTCAGGGTGACATTGGATAAATCATTTGGAATTAGCATAGTGAATATATTCTCTTTGCCTGTTTCCTTATTAGCAAATTGCATCTTCCCATTCTAGCTCACAAGAGAATTACAAGATTAAATAGGGTAGTCACCTATTTATTATACAAGTTATGAACCATTCAGAATTTCTTTTTTGTCCTTTCTAGATCTGTTGTCCAATTTTGTGTTTTTATTATTCATTAGCTCTCCCTTTAAAGGATGATGCAAAGGGAGAAAGAGGATGTTAAGCTTAAATTATTTAGCAGTGGGGTCAGTAAAAAATTTGGCAGGGTGGAAAATTAAAGCCATTAACTAAAATGAAGATCATCTGCCCTTCATTAACATGAATGACAAAGAATCATCTGTGAAGCATTTTGAATTCCTTAGAGAAGGTCTTTATTTATGTTTGTTTATCTGTGTGTGTTTTGTCATGGACATCCTTAATTTCCTCAATTCTGATATTTCACTGATTCAAGAATTTCATCATGCCTTAAGAATATATATAGAATTGAAACATGAACCTCACAAAATCATTTACTATATTGACACAATAATTTCTAATGTTGAGAATGAGATTGTGGGTGGTATTTAGTTTCTGTTAAGCTTATGCATACCCTGGACCGAAATACTAAATCCAACATTAAACCAAAAAATGGGATTATATAAAAGACGATGCAAAAGGCTCTCTCTGAACAGTTAGAATACTTTGCAAGGTTGTTGTGTGGGAGCAAGTCATGTAGGTAACAAGTGAGCCTGGGAATTACCCAGCCTGTCATTTCAGAGCGTGTTTGTAGTTTTTTAATGCATTGTATGTGTAGTTACTCTGATTAAATTATGCCATATTGGGGAAGGTAGGGATAATTATATACTTTAGTGGTATTAATTTGGAGATTTGCAAAAATCTAAGGATGCATCTTTATAAAGGCCAGGCTGTTTTATCATTAATCAAGGGATGTAAAGGACTTGGAGAAGTCATCTGGTCCTTTTTACTTATGTTGGGTAGTGCCCTAAAATTGTGCAGAGAAGCCTCAGGGCCATACTGAGATGTGTTGAGTGACCCTATCTGCCATGCCCATCCCTCTCTCAACCAGAACAGCTCTGCATTCATTGGTCTAAATCAAGTGCTGTATATGGTTGCTTCTTTTTTATTCTTAAATTTAAGTACTCACAATTAAAAAGTGTTTGAAAACCATTGATCAGACTTAACCACCACTCCCACTCACTTCTACATAAGATTTTACTTGCACCTAAAGAATCTCCGACATATTAGTTACGATCCCATTTTTAAAGTCCAGTTATATATCTTGTGATTATTAGTCCATGCCTGAGTTAGACACTCTTTTGAAATCCTCATTTCAGGTGCGCCTGGGTGGCTCAGTGGGTTGAGCCTCTGCCTTTGGCTCAGGTCATGATCTCAGGGTCCTGGGATAGAGCCCTGCATTGGGCTCTCTGCTCAGTGGGGAGCCTGCTTCCCCTCACTCGCTGCCTGCCTCTCTGCCTACTTATGATCTCTTAAAATCTTAAATAAATCTTAAAATAAAATCTTAAAAAAAGAAGAAATCTTCATTACAATTTTTTTAGTTATCAGATCTTTACATTAGGTAAATTATTGAGTTCTTTCCTTAAGAATTTGTTTTCAAGTGTAACCTTCCTCCACCCCTTACCTCTTAATCCTAGTTGTTCTTTACTGCTTACCAAATTATGGGCAATCACAGGACATCAGAACTATCTAGTGCTGCACACTTCCATGTGCCTGGGAGTATGGTAGAGCCGAGGGGCCAGAGCAAGATCTCACACATGCTGGGTTGAATTCAGTCTCGTAGCAACAATATCAAGCAACCAAATCTCTGCTGTTTTTGGTTGTGCTTCACATTGTTAGGCCCAAGCAACTAATTCTTTAAAAAACTCTGAGGAAGAAATATGTTTATTTTTCTTCTCTCTCTAAATAGAAACTGCTGTTTAAGCTTTATGGCAAGTGAACATGCATTTTTCTTAGTACTGTGTTTCTTCTGTCTTTCAAGAAATAGCATATTTCCTCCCCATTGGAGAAATATTTTTCAGGACACACAAGCAATATATTTGACATTAAGTTTGAGGCATGGTTGTAAGGTTAATAAATGCTTAATAAAACCACCAGTTTTTTTACTTTCTGAAATCACATAAGAAAAGAAAAATACAACTTTTTTAATGTGTGTAAATTCAGTACTCCTGAAGATGCCAAATAAAAGATTGAAATCCTTCATTTATGACCCAGATAAATAAAATAAGGTAATAAAACACAGAGCTCTATCACAGTTATTTATTAAGTATTCTGTTTTATTTTGGAGTACTTTGAAGGAGGCATTCTTCACATTAAAACCAAGAAATTTTAAATCAACAGTTTAAAAACTGTGGGGTACATTTTAATTTAATATTGACTACCACTATGGAAACAATTAGACTTACTTGTTTTCTGTTTGTTTCTATTCCTGGAAGATTTCTAATATAGTCTCAGTGACCAATTTTCTAGACATCACGTGCAGCTTATCAGTTTGCTTCCATTTAGTAATCATTAGGGCATTTGGATACATTAAATAGAAATATGATACATGACAGATTTTGATAACATATATAATTTGCCTTAAATACTTCATGGTGATTGCCTAGTGACTATACTTATGTATATTATATCTATATTTATATATGTTCTATATAAATACATATATACATATTTTTAGAAACTACATTATAGATAGACTGAATGTTATATCTTTAATTGTAGAATATGCTTTTCTTTTTTCTTAAATGGCTCTTTTCAGTTTATTATCTGAATCAGCTCTACTAATCGCAGTTAAACTTAAAAACTGCCATTACTTTTACAGTGTTTGTACAGACGGATTGGAGGAAGTGGCAGAAGGGTGGGAAGTGCGGAGGTTCTGGAAGCACTGAGAATAGTGAGGAAGTTCAGGGGCTGGTTCTGGTAGTTTCTTTACATCCTAATCCATGCAATTCTCCTTAGCCTTGTATTTATAATTATTTCAGGTCATGCAAATATTTTCGTTTGTTCAACATAGCAGTTTATCTTTTCCATGCTCACGTTCTCATATGAATGTGTTGAAATTAAATTATATATAAAATTATATATATGTGTGTGTGTGTGTGTGTGTGTGTGTATATATATATATATATATATATATATATAATTTGCAGCTTTCACTCAGAGTCCCTGTGCATTAGAAACCATTGCTTGTTTACTGATTCCATTGCATCTTGCTGCCCGTGGCATGCCCCTCCCAGTTGAGTAGTCACAGGGGCTCCTTCTTGTGCCTCAGTTTCAGCTGCCCTGAGGGATTATCAAGTTTTCCAATCTTTAGTTTCTGTCATACTATCCCAAACATAACCTCAAATTTAGTGACTATCAGTTCTGGACTTTCCGCATAAGGTGATAACAGACAAATAGAAAACATTCTATACAACATGCCCTCCACCACAGAACTGAAGCTATATTGCAGAAGAAAAGACAGCAGACATGTTTTATTTCAACATTAACAAACTTAAATGCTGCACTGTTTGTCACAAAATGAAAACATTTTATTTATATTCTTTCACTCATTTTATTTATTCCTTAGTACAACCCTATGAGAAATGTATTCCTCTTATTCCCATTTTACACATGAAGAAACTGAAGCTTAGAGAGGTTTATCATTTTCTCAAAGGCACACAGATAAGAGAGGCTAGGAATCTCACTAGCTCTATCAACCTCCAACCTTCAGAGTTTAAGCTTTTAAGCAGTGCATGATATTTATCCGGCCCTTGAGGTACTCAAAATCTAATTAAGAGATAAAGAAACAAAAAAATGAGAGAACATGGAACTATTAGTAAGCAATTATACCCCATTACATAAAACTGTTACATGGTAATAACTAACTTTCTATTTCATAATCCAGGCCATTATGTTAAAAAATTATATATATATTGGGGAAGTAGAGCCCATCTAACTATACTTCTAAAAGAAGAATAATTACAGCCTCAAAAGGTGGGTTAACTCTATTATTGAAAACCTGAAAGTTACCTAAAGATCATTTTTATTAAATGTTATTCATGAGTTTACTCCCCTTTGTCCAATGATCCTTATTCTTTTTTTTTTTTTTAAGATTTTATTTATTTATTTGTCAGAGAGAGAGAGAGAGCACTCGAGCGCGGGCACAAGTGGCGGGGGAGGGACAGCAGACAGAGGGAGGACAGGCTGCCCACTGAGCAGGGAGCCTGATGACAGATTCCCTCCCACCACCCTGGGAATGATGACCTAAGTGGAAGGCAGACACCCAACCGACTGAACCACCCAGGCGTCCCAATGATTCTTCCTCTCACACAGGAGACTGTCTTTCTCATCCTAGCCTTACCACTCTAGGAACCACCCATCCCTCAGACCTTAGCACTTGATCTCTCTCAGTTCTGCAGATAGCTCACCCATTCAGCACTCGTACTGTGCAGAGGATCTTACTGTGTTTGATTCAGTGTAACTGTCTGTCTTCAAGAGGGAACAAGAGTTTTCTTAAATCAGATACTGAAGTTACTATTCTCTCCTATATTCTTAATTTTTCTTCTCTTTCTTTTTCATCTTAAACTAACACTTGATAAATACTGTCTCATTGAACTTTGCTATTCTATAACGCAGCGAAGGCTTATCTGGAGAAAATCTGAACCTAATGCAAGATTCCATACCCTATTTCAGATCTGGCATAGTCCAGCTTCCCTGATTCCATTCAGCCAGTTCCTGAACTTAGAATACCTTTCCTTGACCATTCTTCAGATTGTCACCTCAGACTGCTGCTAGGCCATTAGTGCTCTTTGTCATCTATTTTTTTTTTTTAAGATTTTATTTATCTTAAATAAATAAGATAAATAAAATCGAGAGAGGGAACACAAGCAGGGGGAGTAGGAGAGGGAGAAGCAGGCTTCTGGCGGAGCAGGGAGCCTAATTAGGGGCTCGATTCCAGGACCTCGGGATCATGACCTGAGCCGAAGGCAGACGCTTAAGGACTGAGCCACCCAGGCGCCTCTGTCATCTATTTTTCGAGTTTGTCAGCATAGTTTTCCTATGTACCCCTGTATCATTCGCCTAGTTTCCTTTTAAGTCAGTTGATAAAGAACCATGTCCCATTTTACTTATGTTCAGAATTTTGTACTGTTACAGATACTTGTATCTGCTTCTAGCTAATGAGACTCTCCAGGAGAAATTACAATCTTCAGAGAGAAATGCTTCTTCTAAATTGTGGTATCAGTTTTATAGTTTTGTGTTAAGTTTAACTACTGGAGGGAAAAGGATAGAGATATTTTGAACCAAAGATCCCATTTTTACAAGAGATTTATTTTAGAATTTCCTGGGTTGGCAGAGTTACTTAAGTAAAGTTAAGAATTTAAGACTAGATACGAAGTGTCCTGCTTTTCTTTTGTTTTCAGGCAAATATCCCTAACACCGGATTCACCATGATATCACATCTGTGAAATTAGATTTTATCGTACATACTGAACATAAAGTGGTGCCTATGATTAAAACAGGTTTTTTTTTTTTTACCTCAAACTGTAAAATTTGCAGCAAAAACAATGGGAAAAAACATTTATAGGTGTTAGAATCCATCTTTGCTACTGTATGTGTATGTATACATATATGCTCAAAATTCCTATTCTAAGACCAATTAAAGTAAGATACAATCAAAAGTGTAAAGATAGTAGTACCTCCCTTTTAAGTGAAAGAAGATCCCTAGTCCAACTAGGGAGTGCTGACTTGGAAAAATTGGTAGTTTGACACAGTGAAAGAAATAAAATTGTCATGAACAAAGGTGAAAAGGGATTATATTTGTCAAGAAGGGACTTCTACTGAATGAACTGTCTGAAGGCTGTGGCATGTCACATCTTGTCTTGGAGAGTTAATGGCTGGTAATGTTGAAGGAATAGGTCTTTTGTCAGATCATTAGGGCAGTCCTAGTTACAACTGCCCTAAGATGTAATGACTGGTTCAGATAAGGGGCCAAAATACTTCAGGTGAAACATGACTCAATCCAATCACGTTTTCCCTGATGAGGAGAAGGAAGCCAAGGCAGTTTTACCTAGAAAGCACTGAAGGTAAGCCCTAGGGCAAGAACACAGAAGCTGCTTTTTTGGTCCTTAGGAGACTGAGGGCTGAAGAGTTTGCTTGGCCTCCAGTTCTGGGCTTGTAGTAGACCATACTTCGCTCAGTCTTGCTCTACTATAGAATATACTCTTTTCACTTAATCATTCTGGAAAAGTGAGAATTAAAAATTAAAACTGATAAATTAAATGAGGTTGGATAAAAAAATATTACTGCTCCTTAGAAGAAAGGACAAGATCCTACACAGTTAAGGTACCTCAAGAACATCAGGAAAACAAAGGGGGAAATTGTCCCTTTCCAAGGGTGCTGGAGGTCAAATTCATGCCTGGGTATAATGAAGGAGCATTGGTTTTTCTCAGCTATTACTATATCCCAGATATTAATGAGTTTCTAGAACTCGTCCACTAATCTTAACCTAAGGAGGACACAGAAAGACTCCTAATGAGAAAAACACCAAAAGACCTCATTAGGGTGGGAAGTAAATAATCTTCTAAACTGCACCTTAACAGTTAGTTTTAAAGATATTTTCTTATGGTTAAAAAAAAAAAGTTGAAGTTTAAAATAGAGCAGTGCCTCCTTCAGTACTTAGCACATGATAGGTGATCAGCAGACGTTAGTGTCCTCTTATTCCCTTATTCAAAAAGAATTAATATCCTTCATTCCAACTGTAGAGTAGGTCAATTATAGAAATTTGGACAATTTTTAAAGACCATGAAGGAGAAAAAAATCACCTTATAATCCAACTGTTCAAAGGGAAACACTTAAGATATTGCTTATTCATTTTCTTTTTTTACATTTTTAAAATTAACATATAATGTATTATTAGCCCCATGGGTACAGGTCTGTGAATCACCAGGTTTACACACTTCACAGCACTCACCATAGCACATACCTTCCCCATGCTTATTCATTTTCTTACCAACATTTTCAGTACTTCACACACAGATATCATAGATTGAACTTCTTTTAATAATTCCTCCAATAGTTAGAGTCCAGGGCTAACAGTGATCCATTAAAGAAATATAGATCTACTAGTGAATTATTTCAACACCTAGATTCATCAGATACTAAGTGAAGGACATTGTAACAGAATTGATAAGAGCTGTAAAAATTAGGTTCTTCCCCTGACAAAGGGAGAATATCTCCTATTAAGCAAACTGTTTTATAAATAACAACAATACATATGGAGAAAATATAAAAAACAGTTATCTGAAGGCATGGGAATATGACGAAAAGCAATAAAAAATTGGAAGGGAATAGAGACATTAGTTGATAGAGTTAATGACACTAAGTGAGTTTCCTGTTTCTCTGGGTTTTTTTGGCCAACTGGTGTCATTCTGGGTGACTAAAAACTAGATGGAAACCTACCATCTTACTATGTTAAAGAACTAATGTTCAATTAGCCTAAAATTTGTGAATAAGTTGATACAGAGGAATAAAAAAGTAGTAAGGTCATAAAACTAAACACCACCAGAATACTAGTTACATTAAATATAAATTGATGAAAAACTCCAGAAAAGCAACAAACAAAAAACCCAAAAAGCTCTTTGAAAGGATTAACATAAGTGATGAAATATCTAAGTAGAACCATCAAGAGAAAATAAAGAGAAAACACAAGTTACCAGTGTCAAGAATAAAAGGTGTATCACTACAGATTTTAAAGACAGTAAATGTATAGTATGGAAATAGATGAATATCTTTTTTTGCCAACAAATAGAACAATGTAGATGACATAAGCAAATTCTTTAAAATACAACTTCTGCTAATGACAAAAAAAAAAGAAAAAATCTGAATAGCCCTTCAATCAAAGAAATTGAGTTTTTTTTTTTTTTTTATGAAAAACCCTCCTACAAAGAAAGCTCTAGGCTTAGATGATTTCATTGGTGAATCCTATCAAATGTTTAAAGAGGAAATAACACCTGTCATATATAAACTCTTAGGAGAGGCAGCAGGAGGGACCACTTCCCAAATAAAATAAATAGTAGCTATTTTAAAAGCACTGCAATATAATTTTAAACAGAGAAAATATTAAACATTTGAGCCCATAACAGTAAAAAAAGTATCTTAGTACATTTGGGCTGCTGTAACAAATTACCATAGACTGAGTAGCTTATAAATAACTGAAATTTCTTACAGTGCTAGGGGCTGGGGAGTCTAACACCAAGACACCAGGATGGTTGCATTCTGGTCAAGAGAATCTGAATCAGAGCCAGAACCTTCTCACTGTGCCCTCACAAGGTAGAAGGGGCAAGGGATCGCTGTGGCATCTTTTATAAGAGCACCAATTTCCTTCCTGAGGACTCCACTCTCATGACCTAGGCACCTCCCCAATACCCTATCTCCTAATTTGGGGGGGGGTGGTGTTAGGATTTCATTATAGGAATTTGTGGAGGAAATAAACATTCAGACTATAGCAATATCATTTCTAGTTTATAAATAAACAGAAAGGGAATGCCTGGGTGGCTCAGTCAGTTAAGCCACTGCCTTCGGCTCAGGTCATGATCCCAGGGTCCTGGGGTGAGTCCAGCATTGGGCTCCTTGCTCGGCAGGGAGCCTGCTTCTCTCTCCGCCTCTGCCTGCCACTCTGCCCACTTGTTCTCGTGCTCTCTTTCTCTCTCTCTCTGACAAATAAATAAACAAAATCTTTAAAAAATTTTTTTAATTAAAAAAATAAATAAATAGCAGGAACAGGTGTAAGGAGAGTTCACTACATGGTTTAATAATTTGTGTTTTCCTTTTGGATCTTAAAAGACAGCTTTATTTTTTTGTTTCGTAAGTTGAATAAATAATAAATGTACATAGAAAAGAAAACAGCACCTGGGTGGCTCCATCAGTTAAGCATCTGACACTTGATTTCAGCTCAGGTCATGATCCCAGGGTCATGAGACCCAGCCCTGTGCCAGGCTCTGTGCTGGGCATGGAGTCTGCTTAAGATTCTCTCACTCCCTCTCCCCCTACCCCTCCCCCTGCTAACGTGCTTTCTCTCTAAGAAAGAAAAGAGAAGAAAAACAAAGATACAAGAATGTAGACAGTGAAAGGGAAAATCTCCTTTTCCTTCACCTGCCATCCTCTAGTTTCCATTTCCTATCCCTAGAGGCAACCAGTTTTTTAATTTCTTATTAGTTTTTACAATGATACCCGCTGCATACATAAGTATATATGGGAGTATATACATAAGTATATATGTGTGTATTAATATATATACCTATCCTTTTAAGAAACTTCTTTAAAATATAAAACAGTTGAAAATTTTTAAATATTTTGCTAAAATAATCATTGACCACTTTATTTTTCTCTGTGTTCTCTGCTATACTTCTCAAGATAGGCAGCATTGGATAGTCCTGGATACTTTGGGAATTTGGCAAGGGGACAGTTGAGTTGAGGAAATTATTTAATTTGTATTTAGGGGGATATATTTGGGTGTTTCATAGTCCATTTGTGAAGTTAATTTTTCTTACTATCATGCCTCCATGTAGGAAAGGTCTTAGAAATTACCCTTCTCACTGTCCTGACTCCAAGAAAACTGTAGAGCCTAGGGTTATATCATGATGTGAGTATATCCCATCTACCCAGCACTACAGGTTATATAGATTGGTGGAGGTAGTGGTAGAGGAATAAACTTGATATATACATAGCTAAATGATAACTTGTGGATTAATCTTCCAAGAATCAGAAATTCAAAATTATAAAGAAAGAAAATTTAGGGAAAAAAGTACTCTAGAAATTCCAGGCAATTAATAAAAAATATTATATTATTTTTCTGAATTTTGTTATGTTTGTAGAACTATCTTTTTTTTTTTTTAAAGATTTTATTTATTTATTTGACAGACAGAGACCACAAGTAGTCAGAGAGGTAGAGAGAAGGCTCCCTGCCGAGCAGAGAGCCCGATGCGGGGCTCGATCCCAGGACCCTGAGATCATGACCTGAGCCGAAGGCAGAGGCTTAACCCACTGAGCCACCCAGGCGCCCCTGTAGAACTATCTTTATTTAAGATTTATAACTCCAAGGGGTGCCTGGATGGCCCAGTCTGTTAAGTGTCCAGTTTTTTTTTTTTTGTTTTTTTTTAATTTATTTGTCAGAGAGACAGAGAGAGCACAGGCAGGCAGAGGCAGAGGGAGAAGCAGACTCCCCATGGAGCAGGGAACCTAATGTGGGACTCCAGCCCAAAACGCTGGGATCATGACCCCAGCCAAAGGCAGCCACTTAACTGACTGAGCCACCCAGGCATCCCAAGTGTCCAGTTCTTGATTGCAGCTCAGGTCATGATCTTGGGGTCATGAGATCAAGCCCTGCCTTAGTTCCCATGCTCAGCATAGAGTCTGCTTGAGATTCTTTCTTCCTCTGCCTCTGCCCCACCCCCACTCGGGCACCCCACTCTTTCTCTGTCTTTTTCAAATAAAAAAAAAAATAACATCTTTTAAAAAATTTGTGGGGTGCCTGGATGGCTTAGTTCATAGAGCATGTTGATCTCGGGTTCATGAATTTGATCCCCACAATGGGTGAAGAAAATACCTAAAAAATAAGTTTAATATTTATAAATTTGTAAAATTTAAAATTTTATTTGTTCTGATTTCTTTTCTCATTCTTAGCATTCACTTTCTTACCTAACTTTTAATTTTAGAACTGCAAATTGTTTTAAAGAGGAATCTCAAAATTTTTAAGCTACAGGATATACAAAAACTGGATCTGCCCTGTTTAAGTTGTAGGAGAAACTGAAGGAGAAAGATGTGAAATTGATCAAGGGCAGGATACAGATGCTCCTTATTTCTAGACTTTAGGAGAAAAAAAAGAAAAACATATAAATATAATGGATGTTAAAAGTTAAATATCTCGGAGCAGAATAAAATAAAATATATAATTTCTAAACTGCTAAAATAAGAATGCAAGCTTGATAAATTCCACAGAATATAAGAAAGAAAAAAAAAAGTAGTAAGTAATATAAATTAAATGGCAGGAAGAAGTATAATCATAGGGACACCTGGGTGGCTCAGTGGGTTAAGCCTCTGCCTTCAGCTCAGGACTAGATCCCAGGGTCCTGGGATCGAACCCCGAGTCAGGCTCTCTGCTCAGTGGAGAGACTGCTTCTCCCTCCTCCTCTGTCTACTGCCCTGCCTACTTGTGCTCTCTCTCTGTCAAATAAAAAATAAAATCTTAAAAAAATATAATCACAAAAAATATAAATGAGTTAAATCCCCCTAATTAAAAAAAAGCCCTTATCTAATTGGGCTTTCAAAAATCCAGCTATGTGCTTTTTAAAAAAGTAAAGGAAAATGTACTTTTAAATTATGTTAGAATATACTCATATCAGAACCACCTAGAAACTTTTTTTTAAGATTTTATTTTATTTATTTATCAGAGAGAGACAGAGAGAAAGCACATGAGTGGCGGGGGAGGGGCAGAGGGAGAAGCAGTCTCACTGCTGAACAAGGAGCCCAATGTGGAACCTGGGATCACGACCTGAGCCTAAGGTAGATGCTTAACTGACTGAGCCACCCAGATGCTCCCACCTAGAAACTTAATATCACAATCACATAGAGAAGTCATTACATTAGAATCAGGGGGTAGACTTTGGGATAAAGGGATTTCTTTTTTCAGGACTCTAGGAATTAAGTAGATATGTTTGGTATATCTGGGCATTGCTATACCAATGATATACCAATTGATATGCCAAGCAGTCATCGTGGTGACTGCTTGTGGAGAAAGAAATGGGGTACTGATGAGCAGCATAAAAGGTACATTTACTTCTACTCTGCACCATATGCTTTTTTGGGCCCTTTAAAACTTCATTTCTTCATTTTAAAAATTTTTTTACTCGTTGAAAAATTGTTCACCAATCAAACAATTGTATTGTTCACTCGAATAATTAACAGCTTTAATAGAATATTTGGGGGAGGTCATCACCCATATGCAATTATGTGATTTGTGACAAAGGTTCAAGTCAGTGGTCGAGAGGATGATCTTTTGAATAAATGATTCTGGATCAATTGGTGACCAATATGAAAAATATGAACGCTGACCTCTTCATCAGATTATATATAAAATTAACTCAAAATGGATAAAAATCTAATGCGAAGGGTAAAATAAAGAAACTTCTAAAAGAAAATATAGGAGAATAGCTTCATGACCTTAGGGTAGGCGATGTGTTCTTAAATACAGAAAGTACTAACCATAGAGGAAAAAACTGATAAAATAGACTTCATTAAAAAGAAGACCCTTTGTTTATCAAAAGACACCTTTAATAAAATGAGAGAACAATCCACAGAGTGGAAGAAAAATGTAAAACAACTATTGAGGAAGGACTTATATCCGGGCACCTTGGTGACTTAGTGGGTTAAGTGTCTGCCTTCGAGTCCCGCATTGGGAATCCCTGCTCAGCAGGGAGTCTGCTTCTCCCTCTCCCTCTGCTTGCTGCTCTGCCTACTTGTGCACTCTCTCTGTCAAATAAATAAATTTTTAAAAAGGAAAAAAAAGAAATATATTTGGACTTATGTCCAAATATATAAATTACTGTTATAAATCAGCAAAAGAAAGACAACTCAGTGTTTTGAAAAATGGGCAAGACTTCAACAGTCACTTCAAAACTGTAGATATCTAGGGGCACCTGGGTGGCTCAGTTGGTTAAGTGTCTGCCTTTGGCTCAGGTCATGATCCCAGGGTCCTGGGATTGAGCCCTGAACCACACCCCCCAAAGGTTGTTGGGCTCCCTGCTCAGTGGGGAGTCTGCTTCTCTCTCTGTCCATACCCACCCTGCCGCACTCAGCACTCTCTCTCTCTCAAATAAATAAATACATAAATAAACAAAAATCTTTTTAAAAATATACATATCTCAAAGGTCAATAAGCAGGTGAAAATGTTTCAATATCATTATTTATAAGGGAAATATAAGATAAAACCATAGTCGGATACCACTATACAGGAAAGTTTTCAAAATCAGATACTACAACTCTTGTACATTGCTGGTGAGATGTAAATTGATACAAACCCTGTGTTCCTACCATTTCTATCTCCCCTACACCCCCTAACAAATTTTTATCATGCCACAAAATTCCTTTGCTCATCACAAGGTGATAGCTTTTCCTTTATAGTTCAACTAGTAAATATGAAGCACATAAGAATAGTTAAGCACATAAATCTGTACACCCTCCTTTCTTATTCATTCATCCTACCTTTGCTTTCTGCATGCTCCTTGGTTCCTTATTATAAGACAAAGGGACCTGTGTTTCCTCACTTATTCATGGAGGGATTCTCAATCTATCATAGCTTAACAGGTAAATGGTTTTTGCATTGATGTTATTAGGAGAGAGGGCATGTGGAACAGCTCCTTAAAGACAGAAAACTTAAAATTTTGTATTAGCCTCAAGGGACTCTGTATATACTAATCAGTCTATAAAGAGGTAATAAATTTAGCATGATTATGGTCTGAAAAAAATGACCAGGATATTATGGAAGTGAAGTTGCTCTCACACTCTTGGCATGACAGTGGAATGACCCTCCTATTTTGTCTGAGCTTTACTTTCATTCTATCTCATATATTAACATATTTTTCTTTTTCTTTAATTTGTCAGAGAGAGAGCACAAGCAGAGGGGAGCAGCAGGTAGAGGGAGAAGCAGGCTTCCCACTAAGCAAGGAGCCCAATAAAGGACTCAATGCCAGGACCCTGGGATCACGACCTGAGTGGAAGGTAGATGTTTAACTGACTGAGTCACCCAAGTGTCCCACATACTTTGTTTCTATTATAGATGCCCAGAGAAGCAAAACAAAACAAAACAAAACAAAACAAAAAACCTTCTTTTTCTGTTTCTTCTCATAGTCATCACACACTGAAATCACTGTTTTCTGTGGCCAGAGATTTCCTCTAGTCTCTCTTCAAACGTAGTCTGTGCTGTTCCAACCTTTTCTCTCCACAGCACTCCTGCAGTCAAATCAGAGCTTTCAGAAGCTAGAGTTTCCTCTTGATTCTAGTGATTTCAAAATTCACTTCCAGGAAAAGAAATTGATAAAGAATTCACCTTTTTCCATACATAGGCAACTGGTTCAAGGAATTATCTTTTAAAATGCAAACCAATTTCTAATGGAATTTTAAGTTCTAACAGACTAGTTGGTAAAGGGATGGAGGTTGGTTTTTTTAAGCTAGTAATCTTCCCTGTAACCTTTCTTCTGCTCCTTATAGCTATAAATGACCTCTTTTCCAGGCAGGCTCGTTCTGTTTTCAACAATATAGCTATCTGGTCTGCTTTTAGTCCCATGTAAATTTGATCTATTTTCTTTCAGAGGTATTGCCTCAAAAAGCTAGGTGGAACTGTCAGTGAGTTGAAGTTGAAAAGAGCTTTTTTTTTCTCTCCTTCTCAGACTAAAACGCCCTAAGTTGCAAGGACTAGGTGATCTCAGTTTTTTTGGAAAGCACAAAATGTTATTTTTCATGGTTGGTAGTAAACAAAGAACAGAATGCATCATTGGCAACACTTATCTCAATCAACCTTTTGGTTATTCGTAGCTTACAATGGACCTGTTTGTAAGTATGGGCCTGAATATTTAAAAAAAAAGACCAGCATTCAAAACTTCTGTAAAAAGCATTAGCAGCTAACCAAGGTTCAACCGTTGCTGCCTTTGTACTGAACATGCAAAATGCTTTCACTGTCAAAAAGAGATACCATTTAAATAGTTTATAAATATATGGTGTTTAATAGTTACAGATCTGCAGCTTTAACATTTTAAAGCCAGTGCCTCAGAGTATGGAAGGTCCATAATCCAGAGTAATCAATGGTATGTACATGTTATATATTATACACACACATATATGTATACTGTTAATAAGTTGTCATTATTTGAAGTACGAGTAAGTAACAATTTAAAAACTCAGAAAAAGATTGTGGGCTCAGTTCTTTTAAGTGTGTAAACTGTTTCCTAGTAAAGGGTATAGAACTCTTTGAGGTTCTCATTTAATTCAAACTCTTCTTCCTTGGTCTTTTTTTTTTTTAAATAAATAGTAAATATACTTTAAAAAATAATAGTAAATTAACAAATAAACACCTGTTATATGGGAGTTAACATTAATTTCCTTGCACCTTATTTAAAACTTGATAATGCAAAAAAATTTATAAACTCTCTCTTCGATTTGTGTCTTTGACATAGCTTCTTGTTTTTACACAGACATTTGAAATTGGTTATCTATACAGAAAGAATGGAGTTATCCAAGGAACTAGCGACTGTGGCCCAAGGGACTAGCAGGACAAAATGATTAAGTATATTAACGATAATAATAATTGCAGCTACCATATGTAGTACTTACAATAAAAGGAATGGCTTTAAGCTTTATGTATACAGCTCATTTAGTCCTTGCAAAACCCTATTAAGTAATTATCATCCCCAATTTACAGAGGATAAATCTAAGGCAAAATTGTTTCTAACATAAGCCTAGTTAGGAACCGTGAAATTTGAACCTAGGGTCTGGCTCTGAAGCAACATTCATAACTACCCGAATTCATTCAATTATCTAATCAGTTATTCAGTCTTTAATCAAATACTTATCAAATTTGTATTATGTTCTCAGCACTGTGGTAGGCTCCAGGGCATACATGAATGAGTTTAACCAGATATGGTACCTGTTCTTATAGAACCCAAGGTCTAGCAATGAACACGAGCATTGATCAAATAACTATACAAACAAATGTAAATTTACAATGTGACTGGTGTACAAAGGAGATATATGTGATGCTAACAGGGCTAGGGAGATTGGGAAAAGTTTTGCTGCAGAACTGACACACACACTAGATATGAACGATGGGTAAACTCAAACTAGACAAAGAAGAAAAGTAAGAGATTTCAAGGCAGAGGAAAGATCACATACAAATCCTCTATGGTAAAGGGGAACAGGAGGAGTTCTAGTAATTGAGGAAAGACCAATGAGGTGGGATCACAGTGGGTAAGAGGGAGAAGAGTGCAACACATGGCTTGAAATGTTAGTAAGTCCAAGCATGGCATTGAAAGATGTTAAACTGGGACAGGGGTGGTGGTAGGATTACATGAATGGATTGGTCTTTTAAAAGGATCATTCTGGGGCGCCTGGGTGGCTCAGTGGGTTAAGCCTCTGCCTTCGGCTCAGGTCATGATCTCAGGGTTCTGGGATCGAGCCCCGCATCGGGCTCTTTGCTCAGCGGGGAGCCTGCTTCCTCCTCTCTCTCTGCCTGCCTCTCTGCCTACTTGTGATCTCTGTCAAAGAAATAAATAAAATCTTAAAAAAAAAAAACTTAAAAAGGATCATTCTGACTTTAATATTGCCAGTGGAACAGAAGAGGATCAATGGATAATGGATATAAATGAGCAGGAAGATCACTGTAGTGGCACAGGTGAGAGAAGACGGTAGCCTGGACTGGATTGATGGTGGTGATAGACAGAAGTGGATAGAATCAAGCTAGGGTTGACTATAGTAGGCAGAGAAATCAATAGGACTCTTTTGCAAAATGATCTAAGCCAATTTGGTCACACACAGCCATTCTGGTTTTTTATTTTTTTTTTAAAGTAGGCTCCATGCCCAACATGGGACCTAAACTCACAATCCTGAGATCAAGAGTCACATGCTCCGCTGACTGAGCCAGATAGGCACCCCTATTTTGTTCTTTTTGACAGGAAAAAAGTAGCCACCAACTTTTGAAATAAATGTGTGGGGTACTTTGACACACTTTGATACTAAGTTAAAAGTAAGTCTCAGACCAAATTCTGGCATATTAACAGACACTTTGAAAATAAACAGTTATTAATAAAGAGGCTTATATACATAGGTTGTACAGTCTCTTCTGTAAGCTCAGTTAAGTTCCAACTCTCCATCCTTTTATGTACTGTCATGTCGTTGTTATCTGTTGCTGCATAATAAAGGGCCCCCAAATTTAGTGACTTAACACAACAATAAATATTTATTATCTCATTGTTTCTAAGATCAAGGCTAAGTCAAATTGGTTGGGTTAGGGGCGCCTGGGTGGCTCAGTAGGTTAAAGCCCTCTGCCTTCAGCTCAGGTCATGATCCCAGAGTTTTGGGATCAAGTCCCACATCGGGCTCTCTGCTCAGCAGGGAGCCTGCTTCCTCCTCTCTCTCTGCCTGCTTCTCTGCCTACTTGTGATCTCCGTCTGTCAAATAAATAAATAAAATCTTAAAAAAAAATTGGTTGGGTTGTTTTGGTTCAGGGTTTCTCATGAATCAAAAAGTTGGCTGGTGCTTTGTTACCTGAAGGCTTGACTGGGTCTGGAAGACCTGCTTGTAAGTTGGCTGACTCACATGCCTGGCAAGTTAGTGTGGAGTATTGGGAGGAGACCTGTGGACCTCCCCAATATGCATCTCCATTACATTGCTTGAACAGCTTCACAACATGGTGCTTGTCATCTTCCAACATAGATAATCCAAGAGGACAAGACGGAGTCAGCAATGTCTTTTAACTTAGTTTTGGAAGGGGGTAGAGAGTATGGGGTAACTAGGTGATGGACATTAAGGAGGGCAGGTGATGTAATGAACACTGGGTATTATATAAGACTGATGAAGGGACACCTGGGTGGCTCAGTGGGTTATGCCTCTGCCTTTGGCTCAGGTCATGATCCCAGGGTCCTGGGATTGAGCCCCACATCAGGCTCTCTGCTCAGCTGGGAGCCTGCTTCTCCCCCTCTCTCTGCCTGCCTCTCCGCCTACTTCTGCCTACTTGTGATTTCTCTCTCTGTCAAATAAATAAATAAAAAATCTTAAAAAAAAAAAAAAGACTGATGAATCACTGAACTCTATCTTTGAAACTAATAATATATGTTAATTAATTGAATTTAAATTTTAAAAAAAGAAAAGAGACTCTTAAAAAAACCTTATGATGTCATTTAGGTATAAACTCCTAATTGTAACCTACATACATTCTGTTTTACATGACACATTTATTCCCTGCTGAGTAAAGTAGGCAATTCTCATAATTCTGGACAAGATTTATGCTTGTAAATCTATTTAAATTAAACTGAAAAATACCTTTAAAATGTTTTTTCTGGTTGGAATATTTTTATTATCTTGCTAGAAAATAATCTTGAACCAATCATATTGAAAAATCTTAAATTATGGGTTAAAATGTGTGTTTTCAAAGTGATGGTTAAGATCTTTTATATGAGTTACTACTTTTTCTCTTTGGAAATCTAATAAAGTATTTCCAAACCAAAAAAAAAAAAAAAAGACTTAGCTTTGGAAGTCATGTATCTTCATTTACAGACTATCTTATTGGTTACACAGGTTATCTCTCTTTGTGTATGAGGGAACTACACAAAGGGTTGAAGAGTAAGGATTATTCATATTAATGTCATGAGGGCCAATTTGAAGACTGGCTACCACATACTTGAAAGGTTCACTTAAGGTAGATGTAGCACATATTTAGAATCCTTTCAGGTAGTCAGAATCCACTGAATCAAGCTGCATACAGGATGTTTCCGGGATCAAATCTTGGTGCCTTTCCTAAGGATACAGATTATGGGGCTTGTTAGATTTTGATTGCCTTTTCTGATAAACTAGAATGTCTAAAATATATTAGCTAATTCACATAGCTAGACCAACCTCAATTTCATCGATGAAAACCAACTGCTAATATTCATCATGTTAATTAGCAAAATTCTGGTGTTCAAGATAAATATGACTAAAATGTGTATCATAGCTTCCTCTAGAGTGTAGCCTTTTTGACTAAATATTAGCTGCCATCCCTGGGAGTATGAATTCCCAGTTATGGCAAGCAATAGCACTTAAGCTGTAGCCTAAGTCAACACACATATATATTCACAAATAGTATCACATTGTCTATGTACAATTATTTTAAAATAAATTAGACATCATAGTACATTCTATAATTTCGACAGTGCAACCCATAAAAAAAGTAACTGTATGGCCAATGAATTACTGAATGGGGCTGCTCATATGGGATAAAGTAACTTACAGTGGAAATTACCAAATGATCATTAGCACACCATTTCTGGCACTGTGGTATATTGTAGAAAGCACTTACATTGATTTTTTTTTTTAAGATTTTATTTATTTCTTTGACAGAGACACAGGGAGAGAGGGAATGCAAGCAGGGGGAGTGGGAGAGGGAGAAGCAGGTTTCCCGCTGAGCAGAGAGCCCGATGTGGGGCTTGATCCCAGGACCCCGGGATCATGACCTCAGCCAAAGGCAGACCCTTAACAACTGAAGCACCCAGGTGCCCTGATTTTTATTTTTGAAGATGAATCATTTGGAGCTATATTAAGAGTTATTTTGAGAATTACGTGTGTGAATAATTTCAAACACTTAGGACAAATGCCTGGTATGTAGTAAAGTTGTTGGTAAATGTGATAATGATGATGATGGTGGTGGTAGTGATCATCTAAAATTTCAGATAGATACATGCTTCTATGATTATCAGGTGTACTGGACAGTGATCCCACTGATACGAGATTCCTCTTCAGGACTAAAGGACTTGTTTATCCAACTGCTGGGAGTGCTCTTGGCTCAAGATGTCAGCTCTGTCCTTGAATTGTCATACCCAAGGGCATACCTACTCCCTGGGGGCAGTCTTTATCCAGTAACTGGTCACTGATGAGTATAAGAAGGCCCAGCCCTCCTACCTCATCTTAGCCTCTGAAGGGCCACCTAGCTTCAGTCATCAAGAGGGTTGACTTAGGCTATGTTAGAACTCTATCACAAATTCTCACTCCACCCAATCCTGCATCTTGCCACAAGTGTTAATTCCAAGAAAATTCCCTAATAAATTTCCCTGCATGCAAATCTCCATCTCAGGTTCTGCTTCCCAGGGAACATGACTAGAAACATCAGTTGTTAGTGAATTAAAAGTCTGCATTAACAGAACCAGCCTGACTGGTTCCGTTAGTAGAACGCGTGACTCTTGATCTCAGGGTTTTAGGTTTGAGCCCCACGTTGGGTGCAGAGACTACTTAAAAATAAAATCTTCAAAACAAAAAAACAAATTACACTTTTCGTATTGATTGGTAATGATTAACACAAGGTGTATGTTTGACATATATATATTTCATGTGTATGTGTGTCTGTGTGCAATTAAAAGTATTATTCATTTATTTTTTTTTAATTTTTTTTAAATTTTTTATTTTAATAAACATATAATGTATTTTTATCCCCAGGGGTACAGGTCTGTGAATCGTCAGGTTTACACATTTCACAGCACTCATCATAGCCCATACCCTCCCCAATGTCCATTTCCCCACCACCCTCTCCCGTCCCCCCTCCCCCCCGCAATCCTCAGTCTGTTTCTTGAGATTGAGTCTTTTATGGTTTGTCTCCCTCCCAATCCCATCTTTTCATTTTTTCTTTTCTTACCTCCCCCCAACCCCCCCCGCCTTGCATCTCCACTTCCTCATATCAAAGAGATCATATGATAGTTGTCTTTCTCCGATTGACTTATTTCGCTAAGCATGATACCCTCTAGTTCCATCCACGTTGTCGCAAATGGCAAGATTTCATGTCTTTTGATGGCTGCATAGTATTCCATTGTGTATATATACCACCTCTTCTTTATCCATTCATCTGTTGATGGACATCTAGGCTCTTTCCACAGTTGGGCTATTGTGGACATTGCTGCTATAAACATTCGGGTGCACGTGCCCCTTCGGAGCACCACGTTTGTATCTTTAGGATATATACCCAGGAGTGCAATTGCTGGGTCGTAGGGTAGCTCTATTTTCAGTTTTTTGAGGAACCTCCACACTGTTTTCCAGAGTGGTTGCACCAGCTTGCATTCCCACCAGCAGTGTAGGAGGGTTCCCCTCTCTCCGCATCCTCGCCAGCATCTATCATTTCTTGACTTGTTAATTTTAGCCATTCTGACTGGTGTGAGGTGGTATCTCATTGTGGTTTTGATTTGTATTTCCCTGATGCCGAGTGATGTGGAAGCATTTTTTCATGTGTCTGTTGGCCATCTGGATGTCTTCTTTGCAGAAATGTCTGTTCATGTCCTCTGCCCATTTCTTGACTGGATTATTTGTTCTCTGGGTGTTGAGTTTGCTAAGCTCTTTATAGATTTTGGATACTGGCCCTTTATCTGATATGTCGTTTGCAAATATCTTCTCCCATTCTGTCAGTTGTCTTTTGGTTTTGTTGACTGTTTCCTTTGCTGTGCAAAAGCTTTTGATCTTGATGAAATCCCAACAGTTCATTTTTGCCCTTGCTTCTGTTGCCTTTGGCGATGTTCCTAGGAAGAAGTTGCTGCGGTTGAGGTCAAAGAGGTTGCTGCCTGCATTGTCCTCAAGGATTTTGATAGATTCCTTTCGCACATTGAGGTCCTTCATCCATTTTGAGTCTATTTTCGTGTGTGGTGTAAGGAAATAGTCCAATTTCATTTTTCTGCATGTGGCTGTCCAATTTTCCCAGTACCATTTGTTGAAGAGGCTGTCTTTTTTCCATTGGATATTCTTTCCTGCTTTGTCGAAGATTAGTTGACCATAGAGTTGAGGGTCTATTTCTGGGCTCTCTATTCTGTTCCATTGGTCTATATGTCTGTTTTTGTGCCAGTACCATACTGTCTTGATGATGACAGCTTTGTAATAGAGCTTGAAGTCCAGAATTGTGATGCCACCGACTTTGGCTTTCTTTTTCAATATTCCTTTGGCTATTCGAGGTCTTTTCTGGTTCCATATAAATTTTAGGATTATTTGTTCTATTTCTTTAAAAAAAATGCATGGGATTTTGATAGGGATTGCATTAAATGCGTAGATTGCTTTAGGTAGAATAGACATTTTCACAATATTTGTTCTTCCAATCCATGAGCATGGAATATTTTTCCATTTCTTTGTGTCTTCCTCAATTTCTTTCATGAGTACTTTATAGTTTTCTGAGTATAGATTCTTTGCCTCTTTGGTTAGATTTATTCCTAGGTATCTTATGGTTTTGGGTATGATTGTAAATGGGACTGACTCCTCAATTTCTCTTTCTTCTGTCTTGTTGTTAGTGTAAAGAAATGCGACTGATTTCTGTGCATTGACTTTATATCCTGACACTTTACTAAATTCCTGTATAAGTTCTAGCAGTTTCGGAGTGGAGCCTTTTGGGTTTTCCATATATAGTATCATATCATCTGCAAAGAGTGATAGTTTGACTTCTTCTTTGCCGATTTGGATGCCTTTAATTTCTTTTTGTTGTCTGATTGCTGAGGCTAGGACTTCTAGTACTATATTGAACAGCAGTGGTGATAACGGACATCCCTGCCGTGTTCCTGACCTTAGCGGAAAAGCTTTCAGTTTTTCTCCATTGAGAATGATATTTGCGATGGGTTTTTCATAGATGGCTTTGATAATATTGAGGTATGTGCCTTCTATCCCTACACTTTGAAGAGTTTTAATCAGGAAGGGATGCTGCACTTTGTCAAACGCTTTTTCAGCATCTATTGAGAGTATCATATGGTTCTTACTCTTTCTTTTATTAATGTATTGTATCACATTGATGGATTTGCGGATGTTGAACCAACCTTGCAGCCCTGGAATAAATTCCACTTGGTCGTGGTGAATAATCCTTTTAATGTACTGTTGGATCCTATTGGCCAGTATTTTGGTGAGAATTTTCGCATCTGTGTTCATCAAAGATATTGGTCTGTAATTCTCTTTTTTGGTGGGATCCTTGTCTGGTTTTGGGATCAAGGTGATGCTGGCCTCATAGAATGAGTTTGGAAGTTTTCCTTCCATTTCTATTTTTTGGAACAGTTTCAGGAGAATAGGAATTAATTCTTCTTTAAATGTTTGGTAGAATTCCCCTGGGAAGCCGTCTGGTCCTGGACTTTTGTTTGTTTGGAGATTTTTGATGACTGTTTCAATCTCCTTACTGGTTATGGGTCTGTTCAGGTTATCTATTTCTTCCTGGTTCAGTTGTGGTAGTTTATACATCTCTAGAAATGTATCCATTTCTTCCAGGTTGTCAAATTTGTTGCCATAGAGTTGCTCGTAGTATGTTCTTATAATTGTTTGTATTTCTTTGGTGTTGGTTGTGATCTCTCCTCTTTCATTCATGATTTTATTTATTTGCGTCCTTTCTCTTTTCTTTTTGATAAGTCTGGCCAGGGGCTTATCAATCTTATTAATTCTTTCAAAGAACCAGCTCCTAGTTTTGTTGATTTGTTCTATTGTTTTTTTAGTTTCTATTTCATTGATTTCTGCTCTGATCTTTATGATTTCTCTTCTCCTGCTGGGTTTAGGCTTTCTTTGCTGTTCTCTCTCCAGCTCCTTTAGGTGTAGGGTTAGGTTGTGTATTTGAGACCTTTCTTGTTTCTTGAGAAAGGCTTGCACCACTATATATTTTCCTCTCAGGACTGCCTTTGTCGTGTCCCACAGATTTTGAACTGTTGTGTTTTCATTATCATTTGTTTCCATGATTTTTTTCAATTCTTCTTTAATTTCCTGGTTGACCCATTCATTCTTTAGAAGGATGCTGTTTAGTCTCCATGTATTTGTGTTCTTTCCAAATTTCCTCTTGTGATTGAGTTCTAGCTTCAGAGCATTGTGGTCTGAAAATATGCAGGGAATGATCTCGATCTTTTGGTACCGATTGAGACCTGATTTATGACCCAGGATGTGGTCTATTCTGGAGAATGTTCCATGTGCACTAGAGAAGAATGTATATTCTGTTGCTTTGGGATGGAATGTTCTGAAGATATCTGTGATGTCCATCTGGTCCAGTGTGTCATTTAAGGCCTTTATTTCCTTGTTGATCTTTTGCTTAGATGATCTGTCCATTTCAGTGAGGGGAGTGTTAAAGTCCCCTGCTATTATTGTATTACTGTCGATGTATTTCTTTGATTTTGTTATTAATTGGTTTATATAGTTGGCTGCTCCCATGTTACGGGCATAGATATTTAAGATTGTTAGATCTTCTTGTTGGACAGACCCTTTGAGTATGATATAGTGTCCTTCCTCATCTCTTATTATAGTCTTTGGCTTAAAATCTAATTGATCTGATATAAGGATTGCCACCCCAGCTTTCTTCTGATGTCCATTAGCATGGTACATTGTTTTCCACCCCCTCACTTTAAATCTGGAGGTGTCTTCGGGTCTAAAATGAGTTTCTTGTAGGCAGCATATTGATGGGTTTTGTTTTTTTACCCATTCTGATACCCTGTGTCTTTTGATTGGGGCATTTAGCCCATTAACATTCAGGGTAACTATTGAGAGATATGAATTTAGTGCCATTGTATTGCCTGTAAGGTGACTGTTACTGTATATTGTCTCTGTTTCTTTCTGATCTACTACTTTTAGGGTCTCTCTTTGCTTAGAGGACCCCTTTCAATATTTCCTGTAGAGCTGGTTTGGTATTTGCAAATTCTTTCAGCTTTTGTTTGTCCTGGAAGCTCTTTATCTCTCCTTCTATTTTCAATGATAGCCTAGCTGGATATAGTATTCTTGGCTGCATGTTTTTCTCGTTTAGTGCTCTGAATATATCATGCCAGTTCTTTCTGGCCTGCCAGGTCTCTGTGGATAGGTCCGCTGCCAATCTAATGTTTTTACCCTTGTATGTTACAGACTTCTTTTCCCAGGCTGCTTTCAGGATTTTCTCTTTGTCGCTCAGACTTGTAAATTTTACTATCAGGTGACGAGGTGTGGACCTATTTTTATTGATTTTGAGGGGCGTTCTTAGCATTTCCTGGATTTTGATGTTTGTTCCCTTTGCCATATTAGGGAAATTCTCTCCAATAATTGTCTCCAATATACCTTCTGCTCCCCTCTCTCTTTCTTCTTCTTCTGGAATCCCAATTATTCTAATGTTGTGTCGTCTTATGGTGTCACTTATCTCTCGAATTCTCTCCTCGTGGTCCAGTATTTGTTTGTCTCTCTTTTGCTCAGCTTCTTTATTCTCTATCATTTGGTCTTCTATGTCACTAATTCTTTCTTCTGCCTCATTTATCCTGGCAGTGAGAGCTTCCATTTTTGATTGCACCTCATGAATAGCTTTTTTGATTTCAACTTGGTTAGATTTTAGTTCTTTTATTTCTCCAGAAAGGGCTTTTATCTCTCCGGAGAGGGTTTCTCTAATATCTTCTATGCCTTTTTCGAGCCCGGCTAGAACCTTGAGAATTGTCATTCTGAACTCTAGATCTGTCATGTTACCTATGTCTGTATTGATTAGGTCTCCAGCCTTCGGTACGGCCTCTTCTTTTTTTTGAGGTGAGTTTTTCCGCCTTGTCATTTTGTCCAGATAAGATTTGCTTTCTCCTGCTGTGGAATTCCGCTGTTCTTGGTGAGCGAAGTTGCTTTTGGATGGGTTTCTTGTTGATCTTCTGGGGGAGGGGCCTGTTGTAGTGATTCTCAAGTGTCTTTGCTGCAGGCGGAATTGCACCGCCCTTGCCAGGGGCCGGGCTAAGTAATCCGCTCCGGTTTGCTTTCGGGAGCTTTTGTTCCCTGAGCGCTTTCCGTAGAGTTCCGGAGGACGGGAATGAAGATGGCGGCCTCCCAGTCTCCGGCCCGGAGGAGCCGAGAGCTTGGGGTTCCGCTCCTCAGTGCGCTCTCAGAGCAAAGCGCCTACCGCCCCGCCTCCCTGGCCTGTGGTCGCGCCTTGAGGAAAGCAGTCAATTGCTGGAGCTGGAGAAAAGCGCTGGGTTGCTTTCGTCTCCGTGGCCTCCGGCCGCGCTCTGAGCCCACCCAGCCTGCGACCGGCACAAGGTAACCCCAGGCTTAGAGCTCACTCCTCGGCTTTGTCGCTGTAGCCGGCTTCCCCGCTCTAATACCTGCGAGCTCTGCGGCACTCAGACACCCCCAGTCCTTCTGTGACCGCGCGGGACCTGGGGTTATGCTGACCCCGCCTGGGTTTCCCCCCAGTTTAGCCTCTGGAGCGATGTCTCCCAGTGGAGCCGACTTTTAAAAGTCCCGATTTTGTGCTCCGTCGCTCCGCCGCTTGCCGGGTGCCGGCCCCTCCCCCCGGGGTCTATCTTCCCGTCGCTTTGGATTCACTTCTCCGCAGGTCCTACCTTTCAGAAAGTGATCGATTTTCTGTTTCTGGAATTGTTGCTCTTCTTCTCTTCGATTCCCCGTTGGATTTGTAGGTGTTCACAATGGTTAGATAAGCTATCTAGCTGATCTCCTGCTACCCGATGTCCTCTCAGCCTGCTACTTCTCCGCCATCTTTACTCCTCCCCCAAAAGTATTATTCATTTAGATTAGACATTTGAGATCTAAAGTTGGTGGTAGAGGCTAGCAGAATAAGTCATTAATAGAAATGTTTATCGTATTACATATATTCTTGTTAGAAAAGCTGGCAACTTACATATAATTATTTATCTGATGTACAGAAAGCATGAAAGGCCATGGAACCTTTTTGTTTTGTTTTGTTTTTTGAAAACTTTTAATATCGGTGACATTACTGTATAGCATCTATTTGACAGGACAGGCTAGGTAATACTGCAGTAATGAACTATAACAAAATCTCAGATGTTTATCACATAAAAGTTCTTCCTCAGGCAAGTCTGCTCTAAGAGTCAAGGAATTTCTCCAGGGCAGCCCTTCATGTAGTGGCTCAACATTCAACATCACTTTCTTCTTCTGATATCTCCATCTTATTTTGATGCTTCATTCTTTGTGCCAAGATAGATAGCATGGTGAATCATGTACTAGAAGTGACACAGCAGCTCTGGCCATTGTCTGTCAGTAGAACTAAGACATATCACCTTTTACATATCCAGAGAAGGGAAGAGAATGGAAGATATTGGTGAACATTGGTAGTATTAGTCACAAGGACAGTCTTAGACACTATCTAAGAGAGGTTAATATTTTAGTATCCATAAGGGTCATCTAATAAGACAACTTTACTCTTGAGACAAACTCTCTGTGTAAATCTTATCCTAGCACAGGAATTAATTTTAAGCTCCTGTGTTTATCAAGAAATTTAAATGGAAATAAATTTAGTCAAGTATTAACAGAATCAGCAGCTAAAGCAGAACCTGGCAAGATATGGATAGTCTCTTTAGTCATAAGATAAAGAGTAAAAAAGTAGATCAAAATTGAGTGAGCTGTGGAAATTTATGTAAAAATCTTTTCCAGGGGCTTCCTTGAAAATGTGATTATAAAGTTAAAAAGAAGAATAAAATATAAATAAAAATGGGCATTGCCTAAATTTACTTTTGCATTTGGCCATTTACTCCTCTAAGGAAAAGGAGTAAAAATTGTCAGGTAAGTACACCCCACACCCTTCTTTCTATGACATTCTTCAACAAGAAAAATGTTTCATATGAGAAACATTTCACATTCTTTTTTTTTTTTAAAGATTTTATTTATTTATTTGACAGACGGAGATCACAAGTAGGCAGAGAGAGAGAGGAGGAAGCAGGCTCCCTGCCGAGCAGAGAGCCCGATGTGGGGCTCGATCCCAGGACCTTGAGATCATGCTGAGCCAAAAGCAAAGGCTTTAGCCCCCTGAGCCACCCAGGTGCCCCAACATTTCACATTCTTGATTACAAGATAGCTAAACATAAAAAAGCCAATGGAAACAAAAAGTGAATGTAGATACAAATTTACTTGCTTTCTAGAAACTTGAATATAAACATAGTTTCTGTGTGTCTGTCTAGTTCTCTAAAATTTACCACATGTAATAGATTAATGTGGTGATCACCACAATTAGGATACAGAACTATCCCATTCCCCCCCAAATTAACTCCCTCCTGCTACCTCTTTATAGTCACACCTCCCTCTTACTCTAACCCCTGGCACCACTGATGTGTTCTCCATCACTGTAATTTTGCCACTTGGAGGATGTTGTATAAATGGAATTATACCTTATGTACTCTTTTGATCCTGGCTTTTTTTCAGTCAGTATAATGGCCTTGGGATGCATGTAAGTTGTTTGTATGTATGTTGATAGTTTGTTCCTTTTTATTGCTGATAGTGTTCCATGATATAGATGTACCACAATGTATTCATTCACCCATCAGAGGACATCTGACTGGTTTCTAGTTTTGGGCTGTCACATAGAGTTAATATGAAAATCCATGCATAAATTTTTGTGTAAACTCAAGTTTTCATTTCTCTAAATACCCAGTAGTTAGATGTTTATGTGTGTTTAACTTCATAAGAAACTGCCAAACCATTTTCTAGAGTAGCTGTAGTATTTTACATTTCCTCCAGCAAAGAGATGCGTTGTTCTACATCTTGTCAATACTTGGTATCATAAATATTTTTAATTTTAGCTAGCCATTCTAACAGGTGTGTGGTGATATCTCATTGCTTTGTTAATTTGCATTTTCCTAATGGCCAATGATTTTGGACTGTAATGATGTCATATACCTACATAGTGTTTTACATTTTTACAAATATTCAGTTAATTCTTACAAGTGTAGTGTGTTGTATTTCAAGTGATAAAAGGCTGATGTAAATCTGGAAAAGACAGACAAATGTAATTACACCAATGGAGAATCAAAAATTTAAAACTTGGGGTGCCTCGTGCCTCAGTCATTAAGCATCTGCCTTCGGCTCAGGTCACGATTCCAGGATCCTGGGATGGAGCCCCATATCGGGCTCCCTGCTCAGCGGGAAGCCTGCTTCTCCTCCCACTCCCCCTGCTTGTGTTTGCTCTCTTGCTGTGTCTCTCTGTCAAATAAATGGATAAAATCTTTAAAATAATTTTTTAAGCTCAAACGGAACTGAAGGTAATTTAGTCAAACTTTCCCATTTTACAGAGAATGGTGTATCAGAGAGGTTAAATGATTTCTCACACAGCAGGAATCATACAAAAGCCACACTTCTGTTGTTTGAATCTCTTCTGTAATATCCAATCAGGTAGGTGACAGTTTATGCTTGAATCTTTCAAGTGACTGTGAATTCACTTTTTTTTTTTTTTTTGCCAGTTCCATTAATAAAGTTTCTTGACATTGGGCTGAAATGGCCTATAAACAAGTGAACAAGTCTGTAAGTGTTTCGACATTGAACTAAAATGGCTACTATAGCCCCTGCCCCTAGTTTCATCCTCTGAGAATTTGCTGAGGAAGTGTGGTCCCTTTTCTAGATAGTTCAGATATTTGAAGACAGCCATCATGCTCTCCAGGCTAAACATTTCCATTTTCCTCTAGCCATGTCTTACATGAGCTCCTTTATCATTCTTCTTGCTTGTATATAAACTGGTTCCAGATTTCTTACAATGCCAAATACTGAATAAAATATTTCCAGTAACACAGAGTGTACACATTTTCCAATTATACATTGGGAAATAGGGGATAATGAGACTTCTTTGCCTTTCACAGAGTGTCATTCTTTAAAAAATTTAAGCTGAATAATGTATTTTTAAGATTGCATTTTTTGTTGGTTGTGTTACATGCACATGGCACAAAATTCAAAACGTTCAAGAAAGTTTATAGTGAAAAGTCATGATCCTTAGCCTTTTGGTTTAATATAGTATAATATAAGATATAGCAGAATCCTCTTTATAAGACACTTAATACTGATTATGATTATGACATCCCATCAAATAAGCTGTACATATCTCTTATTTTTTTTAGTTTATTTTTTGAAGGTTTTATTTATTTGTCAGAGATGGGTGGGGCAGGTAGAGGGAGAAGCAGGCTTTCCGCTGAGCAAGGAGATGCATAGGGACTTGATCCCAAGACCCTGGGATCATGACCTGAGCCAAAGGCAGATGCTTAACTTACTGAGCCAGCCAGGTATCCCTGTACCTCTCTCTTAAATCATTCGTCTTATATTTTTTTGCTAATATAAATAATCTGTTATGGACTTCCCTCTGTATACTTTGTGTATATATTTTAGATTATTTCTTAAAGCAGTTTCCTAGAAAAAAAAGCTGCATTGCATAGTATGACTTGTATACAATAACTTCCCCCCAAATTACCATTTTATATTTACTCCAATGGTATGTAAATGTCCATTTCACCACATCTTTGCAAACATAAATACTATTATTTATTGATTTTCTTTAAATTTGTTGTCTCAATTTGCTTGTAATTGAGAATACACTTTTAAAGTACATTTTTATATCTTTATTGGCTATTTGTCTTTCCTCCTCTAGGTACTTAAGCCCTGATTAGTTTTTAGAAAATTGTATGAGCTAGAATAAGAATATCAGCCCACTGTCATACTCTTGAAAAATATTTTTTTTTCAGTTTGTTAAACTCCTAAAGGTGTTTTACACATGCTAGAGTCAGTTCATCTTAAGCAGTTATATGTAGTTAATTTTAAAAATTTTTTACTAAATATGAGGCTTTAAAATGAACACTTATGTGGTGATATAATTTATCTCTTTATAAGTCTGTTTCATTCACCAGATTTTAAACTTCTGCAATCCAAGGGCGATACTTTAATCATCTTTCTGAGGCCTACAGAGTAGATTCCCCATAAAGTTGTGATGTCTAAATGAGAGAATAAACTTAAAAATCCCTGTTAGGGGGCACCTGGGTGGCTCAGTGGGTTCAAGCCTCTGCTTTCAGCTCAGGTCATAAACCCAGGGTCCTGGGATTGAGCCCCGCATTGGGCTCCCTGCTCAGCAGGGAGCCTGCTTCCCTTCTTCTCTCTCTGTTCTGCCTCTCTGCCTACTTGTGATCTGTCAAAAAAAAAAAAAAAATCCCTGTTAGTTGGTTGGACTCTGCATTTATGGGTACAGACTCCCCAAATTTTATGAATTTTAATTATGACTGTCTAGAATTTAGCCCAGAGTCAACATTAAGCTGTTCAAAGGTTTGTAAAATATTCTGCCCTTTCCAATTTTAAACTGGGTAAAAACTTGATAAATATAGGTTCTGTGTCCTCTCTCAAATCAATGAAATGCAGTGTTGACCCACTGTGGTTCTACACTAAAAACCTCTGGAGAGGCTGACTGCCATCTAGGATTCAGTACCCTTTGGCAATTAAGTCATTCCCTGAAGGTACTATCATCTACCTCCTCCCAATGCTCAATCCTGGCCCCAGTTACTCATAAGAATGTGATGAAAAATGTCAGTAATGCCTGTTGGGCACAGATAAATATGGTCTACTGCATTTTGTTGGTGTACTAGTTAGTAACCCTCAGGAAAAAATGAAATTAGACAAATTCCTGTTTGCAAACCCATACTATATTGGGTTGATTACTGCTTTCTCTTATAGATGTTCTCAGAGCATCCTTTTAATAATTCCTTTTAGATTCTTCCATAGGATCAATGTGGTCCTGGTAGAGAGTTAGAGATGTTAGGGACTCTCAACTGAATGAATAAAGTCCCAGTCAATGAAAGATTGAAGGGAGTGCTTCCAGTGATATGGATCTCCATTCTTTATCACTGGAACCCTTTAGTTGCCCATAATTGTTTCTATTACTGAAGGTTTGTGACTGCCAGGTAATATTGAAAAAGTACTTTTTCCAAGGGTAGTTTGGACAGGATTGAGTAAAGTGTTGGCATAGAGCCAGCTATTAGTGCTGCTACAGATCAAGAGGGTGGGGAATGGAAAACACTTGTCAATCAAACAGAGGCTCTCTCTGATGACGTAAAATACTCTTTGGGGAAACTGATTATTGGCTTGGCTATCCTGGTTTTGGCAATGTACGGGGTAACCCTTCAAGTCTTTTTCAAGCTCTGACAATCTCTGTCCAAGCAGAGACTGTATGGTCTATATTTTGCTAATGCCAGTCTGGTTCACATATTCCCTCCATGATGTCCCTCAGACTTTCTCCACCTTCTACCATCCATTTCACAACACCCACCCCTATCCCCTGTGCATTCCTTCCAACCAAGAAAACCTAAGCAACTTAAAGATGTTACTGGATTCTTTTAAACTCCGTGCACTAAATTTATAGGGCTGCCATAACAAATTACCACAGACTGGTGACTTAACAATAGAAACTTACTATTTTACAGTTCCGAGGCCAGAAGTCTGAAGTAAAGATGTAAGCAGAGCTGCACTTCTTCTGAAAGATCTAGGATAAAATCTCATTTTTTGCCTCTTCCAACTTTCTGCTACCTGTCACCATTCCTTCAGTTGTGGCCACATTATTCCAATCTTAAGCTCTGTGCTCACACTGCCTCCTCATCTCTGTCCCCTCTCCTCTGTCACGTGAGGATACTTGTCAGTGAATTTATAGCCTGGCGGATAATCCAGGGCAACTGATCTCCTCATCTCAAGATCCTTTAACTTAATTACATCCACAAAAGACCCTTTTCCCAAAAAAGGGTAACATTCACACTTTCCACAGTGGTGGGACATGGACATCTTTTTTGGGTGCCACCATTCAAGCCACTACATCTTGCCTGAGGATACAATTTTTTCCTTCTTTCTTTGGAGAGATCCAAGAGGACTGTTCTTTCATCATCACCTTAGTTTTCAACCCTCGTGCCTTCACTTTAAGTACTTCTTTGGAAAATTCAGTCTATTCCTTTGTTTCAGTTGCTTTCATTTGGAATTCTCCCTTCACTGGGCAAATGAATACTACATCAATGGGAGGAACGTCACTGAGTCAAAAAGCAAATAATTCCAAGTTTTAAATTTCCACTTCTGACCCTAAGGCAGATGTCTGTCCATATTTTATGTTCTAGCACCTGTTGTTTCCCATAATTCCTCAATGACGGGGATCATTGTTCTCAGGCCTCATTTGTGCTCTTCTCACTAGCCTTCCGCTCTAACACCCACAGTAAGAGCTGTTCATATCAGCTGACATACTGTAAACTGGAGCTCTTAGGTACTTTTGAAGAATTTCTTCCCCAATTTGGGAAGAGTACTGTTTCCTGCTTACATTTTTATTACTCTTGAATATTAACAAGTTGCTATTTATTGTCACTACTGGGAGCCTAGCTTAGCCTTTTGAACGTGTTACTTCGTTACTCAGAACAATACTATGAAAAAGATATGGTTGTCTCCATTTTATAGAAAATGGAGGGGAAAGGCGGAAAGGGGGATGCAGGGTTATATAACTACAAAGCGTCGAAACAGAGAATCAAACTCAGATTTGCCTGACCCCACAAACACACGTAGTTCTTTCTACTAAGTCCACCTTCTTCTCATGTTTCTTTTGTAGAGAATGAAGCAAAATAATATTTAGGGAGTTCTGCTTTCTCTGTTAGCTCTAACATTACACCAGAAGCTGCAAGTGGGCTTTTCCCTTCCTTGATCATCTTCTGACTCTGAATAGAATTTTAAAAAGCCCATTCTTTGTCCTTTCTTAACATTTTTTTGCAAGTCTCACCTCATTTGGGGGTTTCAGTTTCCTTGACACTATTCTTTTGGGCCCATGTTACCTTCTTATAATTATCCTTGGTATGTGGTTGCTTTCTCCCAAGGTTTCTGTCACTTCCAATTAGCCAGGCAATTCCTCCTCGTTGGTCAGAATTAGGCTCCCCAGTTGCTCTGCTGGGACATCGAATCATGAGAAAGGCAAATCAAAAACTTGTCAAATGTTTGCTTTTAGCTCAATAAAACTTTTGAAAGGTGTCCTGTATTTGAATTTTCTTTTTTGATTGGTGCCCTGCTACAGCTATTGACAAATAGTATACCATTGGGCACTGTGGTATCAATAATGAATTCTTTTATAAATAATTACACGTGACAGTACATATTTGGAACCAGTTTTAAACCTCTCAAATAAAGCATTCTAAAGCAGTTCCAAGCTTCCCAGAAGTACCTGGTTATCCTAACGCATTCCTGTTTCTCATCTCTCACTCGAGTTCACCACATGGAGAAATACATATAATATTTCTAATAAACTAACTTTTTGTGCATCTCATTTTTAATATAATCCCAAACCAGAAAGAGCAAGGTGGGGTGGGGAAAATGACATTTCTGAAGTAAAATATATAGAGGGCTATGAATTTCAATGGGAGAATATTATACCTTAATTTTTGCTACCCTCTAGGTGAAAGTTAGCATTTCTTTCTATTGTAACATATATAATCAATCACAGTGGTATCAGAAGTACTGATGACTTTTTCACTAATAAAAATCACAGATATTTGCCCATCACATTACTACCGTCGTAGTTGGGTTTTATTTTGTTTTGTTTTGTTTTTGGTGTTCACTACTTTTAAATTTTAGACATTATTAGATCCTCTCCTAGATTTTGTTGTTGGTGCATTAATAAAGAAGCACATATATAGCACACTTATGTTGAAGATCTTGATTACTGTATTTTAATATAATGTGTTTCATTAATGATTCTATGCATATATTATACATTTAAAAACAAGACTCTAAAAAGGGCTTTATAAGCTTCACCAGACTGCCAAAGGGAGCCATGACACAAAAAAGGTTAAGAATGTCTTTTGTGGACTCTGGCATTGTGGTTAAGAGCAGGTAGTTTGGTCTCACATTGCTTGGGTTCAAATTCTGCTCTGTCACTTACGGTATGATTTTGGCTAAGTTATATATACTCTTTGTGCCTGAGAGTCTTCATGTGTATGATGGAGATGATACTTACCTGAAAGTCTTGCTATGAAAATGAAGTAATACCTACAAAGACCTAAACATGATGCCGGGCACACAGTATATTATTTATTTCATATCCACCCAGATGGTAAGGTTTCATTCAAATCCTGTATACATTTACCCTGTATGCAGATTTTTTTCACTATACTGTCACTGTCTAAAATTTTAAATTATATTAGTTGGCTAGTTTCAAATGAACATTTGTAAAATATATGTGTGATATAAAGAAGAACGATACAATGAACATCAGTATGTCCTCCATCCAGATTAAAAGGAAGAAAGTTGCTTTAGAAAGGATGAACATGGGTGCCTGGGTGGCTCAGTTGGTTAAGCAACTGCATTCGGCTCAGGTCATGATCCTGGAGTCCCGGGATCGAGTCCCACATCGGGCTCCCTGCTCATCGGGGAGCCGGCTTCTCCCTCTGCCCCTTGCCCCTTTCATGCTCTCTCTCTCTCTCAAATAAATAAAATCTTCAAAAAAAAAAAAAAGAAAGAAAGAAAGGATGAGCATATAATTTATTATATAAACCAGAGCACATTTGAGAGTGACAGTGCTATTAGTTATAACATCAGGAAAATAGGTAAGCCAGGATTGTTTTGGCTAAACCAAAATATAAAATCACACTACTTTCATGTTCTTGTGTGCCCTTCCTTATTCCATTCCCTTCCTTCTACAGCTAGAGAAAATCACTATTTTGATTTTGTGGTTATCAATCATTGACTTTAATTTATAGATTTGTATCTTATGCTTGTGCTCTTAAACAACAAATTGTTTACTTTTATTGGTTCTTTAATTTAGAGAAATGGAATCCTACTGTAATATTCTTTTGTGAATTCCTTTTTCGCTTAACATTGTTAGATTCATTCATGTCCATGGATTTATAACTCATTTTTTCCACTGTTGTATTCTAATGTATGAGTATACACAATGTACTTAACCATTCTACTGTTGATGGACAGTTGGACTGTTTCTAGTTTTTGTTGTTATAAGTAACACTGTTAAGAACACTTCTCCTGGACCGTAGAGGTTATACCTCTTTAAGTTTACTAGATAATGCTAAATGGTTTTCCAAATTGGTTATATCAATTTATACTCTAAATAGCAAAGTATGTGTTCTGGGATATTGTCACTTTTAAATTTTTGCTTGTGTGGTAGGTGTGAAATAGCACTTCCTTGTGTTTGAGCATTTCTTCAGGTTTCCTCGTCTATGAATTGTCTATTTGGGGTAGTGGAGTATGGTGTAGAGCATTATCTTTTTTTTTTTTTTTAATTAAATTGTGGCTTGTTCTTTAAACAATATGAATGCTAATCCTTTTTTTAGTAATAAGGGTTGTAATGATTTTCTTCCAGTTTATGGCCTGTCTTCTACTTTCCTTATGGTGGGTTTTTTTTTTTTTTTGGCTTTTTATTACAGGAAATATTAAAACATATATAAAAGTATGCAGAATAGAATCATGAGTTCCCATTTACCTATTATCCAGCTCCAACTATTATCACCTCATAGCCAATCTTGCTTCATTTATACAACCACCAACTTTCACCATTTCTTATTATTTTTAAGTATATCGCATACATTATATCATTATGTCTCTAAATATTTTAAAATGTATCTTTAAAAGATAAAGGGGCTTTAAAAATTATTATTAGAACATAATAAATAATTTATAAATCCATAATATCATCAAATACTCAATAAGCATTCAAATTTCTAATTATCACAAAACTTTTTTTAAAGATTTTGTTTATTTGACAGAAATACAGTGAGAGAGGGGACATAACAAGCAGGAGGAGTGGGAGAGGGAGAAGCAGGCTCCCCACTGAGCAAAGAGCCCGCTGCGGGGCTCAATCCCAGGACGCTGGGATCATGACCTGAGCCAAAGGCAGACACTTAACGACTGAGCCTCCCAGGTGACCCTATCACAAAATTTTTTTGAAGTTTGTTTGAATAATGATCCAGACAAAATTCTGTGGTAAGTAGGTTCCAAAGTGGCACCCAGTGACTCCTACTCCCTGGTATTCACACCCTTGCATAATTCCCTTTCACAGTGTATCTTGGTTTCTATGCGTGATCAACTTGTTGGTCACCTATCTGTGTGATGGTATGTCACTTTTGAGGCTAGATCAAAAGAGACATAAAAGCCATGGTAGCCTCTGCCCCTCTCTCTTGAATAACTTGCATTAGGGGAAGCCAGGGGAAGCTCTTTGGTATGCTGAGGAACTAAAGTATTATGCCTAGCAGCCAATAAGGAATCTTGGCAATAGCCACAGGAGTAAGCTATCTTGGAAGTGAATCCTCTAGCACCAGTTAAACCATCAGATAATTGTAGCCCAGCTGACAGCTTGATCGGTACTTCACAAGACACCCTGAGCTAGAACCATTCAGCTAAGCAGCTTCTGGATTTCTGATCCTCAGGCACTGCATGAAACAGGAAATGTCTCTGTTGCTTTAAATATTGAGTTTTGAGGTAGTTTTTATAAAGCAAAAAAAGTTAATAAAGATTTTGTTATCTGGAAATGGGGTACTGCCATAACAAATATCTAAAATGGAAGAGTGCCTTTGAAAGTGGCAGTCGGCAGAAAAGTGGAAGGACTTGGAGGACAGTGTTAGTGAAAGCTTGAAAACCCTTGGGGCACCTGAGTGGCTCAGCGGGTTAAGCCTCTGCGTTCGGCTCAGGTCATGGTCCCAGCGTCCTGGGATCGAGCCCCACATCGGGCTCTCCGCTCAGCGGGGAGCCTGCTTCCTCCTCTCTCTCTGCCTGCCTCTGCCTACTTGTGATCTCTGTCAAATAAATAAATAAAATCTTTAAAAAAAAAAAAGCCTTGAAGAAATTTGTTTATAGATGCTTGATAACTTTGAGGAGGTGGCAGATGAGGTCTTGCCAGATTAGTAGAAAAGTGTTATTGAAAATTGGAGGAAAGTGGCAGAAAGTTTAGCAAATTTGTCAGCTGAAGTTATATGTAAGATAGAAAATACGCCTAATAAACTGGTGATTTCCAACCAGAATGTTAAAGATGTCACCTGGTTTCTTCTTGCTGCCTACTGTAAAAATGAGAGGTGGGATATAAGTTAAAGGAAGGACTGGTAAACAAGGAGCCAGAACTTGCAGAGTTGAAGATTCCCAACTCTCCAGGTGATGAATGATGTCAAAATTAGAAAATGGCTCTGAACAAAAAACAAATCCAGGGACTAACAAGATAATATGAAGTTCAGGGTGTAGTTAGTAAATCCCTTTAGACCTCAGAAAGATCTAACATGGCACCTCAGAATAATTTCATACAGACAAAAAGGGTGTGCCTCCCAGAACCTCTCAATCAAATTACAGGACTTCTAAATTCAAGGGTGTGGTGCATCTTCCCAAGGTAGAGAAGGGTTTATATGGAAGAGAAGTATGGCTGTTGCTTTGTCTAATGGCATGAGCTCAACTAGAATTCACAGGAAACCCACAAAGTTTGTAAGAGAATTATATTAGCAGAATATACTTTTTTGGGGTGCCTGGGTGGCTCAGTTGGTTAAGCGACTGCCTTCGGCTCAGGTCATGATCCTGGAGTCCTGGGATCAAGTCCCACATTGGGCTCTGCTTCTCCCACTGAACTCTCTCCTCTCATGCTCTCGCTCTCTCAAATAATAAATAAATAAAATCTTTAAAAATATATATATATATATACTTTTTTTAAAAAGAGACTATTTAAAGAGAATTATGTTACCAGGCTGTTTTCCAGCCTCTACCAGAAGGAACAGAGTACCAAATGAAGTGAGGTTTTTGGATATCCAACTTTCTATAGGCAGAAAGCAAGCAGTGCGTGTTGTGGAGGGCACGTATTACATGGAGCAGTGGGTGTGGTGCATAAACAGTGAATTTTGGAACACTGAAAAAAATTTAAATTTAATTTAAAAAAAAAAGAAAGAAAGCAGACAACTATAGAGCTGTAAACATGGACAAAGAAGAATAACTCAGTGTGTGGGTCCAAAAGACCAGAAGGCTGAGTGAAGAGTCATGGAAAATTACTCTCAGGTCTCGAATCTTTATCAAGGAACTACCAGCCTGTTGCCAGGTGGATTTAGTAATTTCTGTCAACTTTTGTGCTCATTTCCCTCCTCTTGAATACACATGTCTATAGTATAGGAGAGTAGTTATCCTACCCATTTTCCATTACATATGTGGAGACAGATATTGTGTCTTTAGTTTACAAGTCTTCAGAGCAAGAGGAACTCCATTTAAGGAGCTGTGCTTAAGGAAGTATACATAAAAAAAACCTCATCCACACCTGAACTTGATTTTTATTTCTAGGATTTGAGTTAGAGCTTTAATGAGTTGAGAGTTTGTTTTTTTTTTAAGATTTTATTTATTTATTTGTCAGAGAGAGCGAGCGAGCAAGAGAGTGAGCACAGGAAGACAGAGTGGCAGGCAGAGGCAGAGGCAGAGGTAGAGGTAGAAGCAGGCTCCCTGCTGAGCAAGGAGCCCGACGCAGGACTCGATCCCAGGATGCTAGGATCATGACCTGAGCCAAAGGCAGCCACTTAACCAATGAGTTGAGAGTTTTAAGGGACTTTGAGATAGGATGAGTGTATTTTGAATATTGGAAGAATGAATCTTTGGAGCCCAGATTGTGGTACTTCCCTTCCACATTGCATCAGGAATCATCTGTGGAGTTAAGGAGAAGTAATGGGATGTCATTTTGATGGCTTTGGCTTCTTCTGTCCTTTTCTTGGTCACTTGGTCTGGGAAAAGCCAGGTGCCATGTTGTGAAGACACTTAGGCAGCCCTGTGAGTGAGCCATCTTGGAAGTGGATCTATCACCAGTCAAGCCTTCAGAAGAGTGCAGCTCAGCCGACGGCTTGACGGCAAATTCAGGAGAAACTCTGGGCCAGAATACCTAGCTAAGCCATTTCTGGATTCCTGACCCATAGAAACTATGAGAGAAGTATTTTCAGTTTTAAGCTATTAAGTTTTGGGGTAATTTGTTCTACAGCAGTAGATAACTAATGGAAGTTCACATATTGCTTTATATGTCTTATTTTGTTTTTAATTAATTAATTTATTTTAAGTAAGCTCTGTGCCCAACATGGGGCCTAAACTCATGACCCTGAGATCAAAAGTCATATGCTCTACCAACTGACCCAGCCAAGTGCCCCACTTTATATGTCTTTTTTTTTTCCTTTTGTTTTACTTTTAATTATGCTCCACACCCAAAATGGGGCTTGACTCATGTCCCTGAGATTTAAGAGTCATGTGCTATCCTGACTAAGCCAATCAGGCACCACTCTATATGTCTTTTGTTTACTTATTTTTTAAAAAGATTTATTTATTTGAGAAAGAGAGCACATGTGTGTGGACAATGGGGAAGGGGAAGAAGAAGAGAGAGAGAGTCTCATGCAGACTCCTTAATGAGTGCAGAGCCTGAAGTGGGGTTCACTCTAACAACCCTGAGACCACAACTTGAGCTGAAACCAAGAGTCAGTGGCTCAACTAACTGAGCTATCCGGGCACCCCTATTTGTCTTTTAAGTAAGTCTCTTTTAATCTTTCACTTTCTCTATCCTCCCTTTCTCTGGCAACATATTTGCTAAAGTTAATTCGTCCTATGATTTTCCATAGATTGAATTTTCCTGGTGTTTAACATGGTCTCTGTATTTCCCAGTACTGGCTTCAATTTTTTGTCAAGATTTTTTAGTAGGTGATGATGTGTTTTTGCATTAAGAGGCATAGAAAAGCTTCCTTGTTCATCATGTTAGTAGCTGTTGATGTACAATGAATAAATCTATTCACTAGGAATCTCAAAATGGCAACTTTCTAATTCTGTCCTTCTATTTTCATTCATTAATACGTGTATTTAGAGAAACTTAACCTCATTTATTATTTGGTTACCTGTGGTACAGTGCACATAAAGAAGGCAGGACAAATGCTTGATTAATTTTATAATATATACTTTTTTATTGGTTTTCAAAATAATGAGTTGATTCCAGAGCATCCCCCAGTGTTGACCAAGTAGATGTTTTTTGTTAGTCTTACTATTATTATAAACTCATGGATTTAAACACCTTTGATAATTTGATATGTTCCAATCCACTGCTTTCATATGTTCCAACCTGTGCTCAGGGAGATATCAGAATTTCTATAAACCTGTATGTCCTGACTGACAGTAAAGTTGTCCCGCCTTTGGGCAGTGGGATGATTCTCAGTTATCTCCTGAATCCATTTGACATGATTCTAGGATAACTTACTTGCTATCTTGCAAAACAAAATGTTCCAGGCTCATCTTCTACATTTCCTGTACCTAACTGAAATCAACTGCTACTCCAAGAGCTTTTAGTGTCTTTTAAACATGGGTTTTTAATACGTTTGAATATAATTCTTTTTTCTTTATTGAGTTTGCATTTCCCTACCATAAGACCATAAAGATAATCTTGCTATCTTATCTTCTGAAGGTTTAATAGGTTTTCCTTTCATATTTAAATTTTAATTCGCCTTGAACTGATTTTTCTGCATGGTGTTAAAATCGGGAGTTCCAATTTCATTTTCTTCCATATGGAAAATCCAGTACCATTTATTGAATTGCTCTTGCCTTTCCTGCTGGCCTGCAATGCCATCTCTGTCTTAAATCAAGGTTCCTTATAAGAGTGCATCTCTTTCTAGAGTTGTATTCCAGTATAAATCATTTTTTCCATCCCTAAGGCAGTATCATACTATCCTTATTATTGTAGTTTCAACAAATTTATTGAGATATAATTCACATACCATATAGTTCACCCATTTAAAGTGTTAAGATGAGATTTTTTTTAGGATATTCACTGATATGTGCAACAATTACCATAGTTAATTTTAGAACATTTTCATCACCTCAAAAAGAAATCCCATTTCCTTTAGCTATTACTACCCTGTGCTCCCATCTCCCTAAATCTCACCATCCCTAAGCAATTACTAGTATACTGTCTCTATAGATTTCCTATTACAGAAAGGTTTTATGAATGGAATCATATAATATGGTCTTCTGTGATTGGCTTCTTTCATTTAGGATACTATTTGCAAACTTCATCCGTGTTATAGCAGGTATCAGTACTTCATTTCTTTTCTATAGCCAAATAATATTCCACTGTATGGATATACCACATTTTGTTTATCTTTTGGTAAGCTGATAGACATTTGTGTCATTTCCACCCTTTGGCTATTATGAATACCTAACTAGTATAATTTTATAATTCTTACTATCTGACAAGTTAACTCTTTCCATCTTAAATCTGCTTCTGGAGTACCTCGAAATTCTTGATCCTTTGTGCTTTCATAGAAACTTCAGAATTAGCTTGTCAAGTTTCTGGAAAAACTCAGCTGGGATTTTGTATGCAATTGCTTTCATTGTAGGGGAGATTTGTTGTCTTAACTCTAGAGTCTCTAAATCCTTGAACATGGTATATTTTTCTTATTAGACATTCTTTGATGTCTTTTAATGTTTTGTGGGATTTTTTCCCTTGAAGGAAAAAGATTTAAAATCATAAACTTACTCCTATGTAATTCATATTTTCAAAATAACATGGTAAATGGTATCGTTTAAAAAATCATTTTCTAATAGTTCACTTCTGCTGGAGAGAAATGCAATTCACTTTTGAATATTAATATTATATCCAGAATCATTATAAAGTCTTATTTTAAAATTTATCAGTAAATTGTTTCTTCATTTTCAATCTTTTTGTTTTTACTGTCATACAATGTTGGCTGGAGTCTCCAATATGGTACTTGTTCCTGATTCTAAGGGAGTTTTCCAAAAATTTCACTGTTAAATATGTTGGTTGTAGGTTTTATTCTAATTTGGCAAAAGGTTTTATCCATGGCTGTGTTAATTTTTTCAAAGTCTTTTTCTGGGCAATGTTTTCTTTTTGAAAAATTTCTGCTGATTCAGTCTCTTACATAGTAATCAGACCATTCATATTTTCTATTTCTTCTTAAATAATTTTAGAAATATTACATATTTCTGGGAGCCCTCTAGTTCAATTATATTTTCCCATTTGTTGTAATGAAATTTTTCATGACATCTCCTCAATCTCGACAGAATTTGTAATAATGTCCCCATTTTCATTTCTAATATTCTTTGTGTCTGCTTTCTTTCTTGGGTCATCTTGTGAAAAATTTATCAATATTATTATTAAAAGGTAAAACTTCTGACTTTGTTGCCTCTCTGTATTGAATATTTGCTTTTTGTTTTATTCATTGATTTAATCTCCATTACTCTTTTCCTAATCCCTCAGGTTTAGGACAGATTATCAGATCTATAATTTTCAGTCTTCCTTAATTTAATATTTAAAGTTTTCAATTTCCTTATAAGTACTGTTTTAGCTATTCTGTAGGTGTTAGTTTGTAGTATTTCTGTCATTGTCCAGTTCTGAATATGCATTTTCTATTTTTCATTGAGAATCCTATTTTAATTTGATCCAGCATATATGGGAATGAATTCATTTTCCAAATATATGAGTTTTCTTAGATTTCTGCAAAATTAGTTATACTGTGTTTAGAAAATGTGATCTAATAATACCAATTGTTTTAATTTTTTTTTTTAAGATTTTACTTACTCATATGACAGAGAGATCACAAGTCAACAGAGAGGCAGGCAGAGAGAGGGAGAAGCAGGCTTCCCGCTGAGCAGAGAGCCCAACATGGGGCTTGATCCCAGGACCCTGAGATTATGACCTGAGCTGAAAGCAGGGGCTTAACCCACTGAGCCACCCAGGCACCCCTTACTTTTTTTTTTTTTTTTTTTTTAAGATTTTATTTATTTGGAAGAGAGAGACACAGAGAGAGAGGGAACACAAGCATGGGGTGTGGGAGAGGGAGAAGCAGGCTTCCTGCAGAGCAGGGAGCCTGATGCAGGCTCGATCCCAGTACCCTGAAATCATGACCTGAGCTGAAGGCAGATGCTTAACGACTGAGCCACCCAGGCAGCCCCAATTCTTTTAAAGTTTAAACGATTCTTTTATGATTAAATTTTGTAAATAGTTCATGTGCACAAAATATGTTTTTATTTCTATTTTTTGTAGTGATGGACTTGGTAATTTAGAATAGTCCTTCTTCTATAAACAACTAGAAAAGCTGGACAAAATATAAAACAAACATTTGACAGCATTAGAGAGCTAATGAGACAGGGGAAAATCCAGAAGAAAAAAAAGAGTTGTTGAATCCAACATTCATGGTAGCTTTTCCTCTGAGGTATCTGCTGATTCCTGAGAAGATGGCCAAGAAACCTGAATAGAGCTTCTGACTAAATCATGGAATTACTATGACAGAAATTGTAGTTCAGGGCCTGCTCTGCTAAACTCTATAGGCTTCAGGTTGAGACCCCAAGGATCTATACCCTGGCAAAAAGTATGAACTAGAAGTAGACCTGCTCAGAGTCTAATCATCTCAATCACTGACTTGATTAAATTGATTTTAGCTTACTAGTGCCCAAAACCCCTGCCAAGAAACATAAATCCTTTCTGCAGAAAATATAATTTTAGACCTCAAAGTATAATTTCTTCCCATACTAGTTCTAGTATTCAAACAATAATAACAACATAACTGAACAAAATGTTATAAATAAAAATAAACATAAATAAATAAAAAATAACGTAAGTAATACAAAATTAAAAATACGAGTAACAGAGGCACCTGGCTCACTCTATCAGAAGAGCATGTGATTCTTGTTCTTGGGGTCATAAGTCTGAGACCCATGTTGGGTGTAGAAATTACTTAAATAAACAATTAAACTTAAAAACAAATATATGGGACAGATAACTAAATGAGACAACATTATAAACAACCACAACAAGAAACAAAGGAGCTTCAGATAATAGCAGACCCCATAGTTAATAGACAGAAGTTTTAAAATAATTATGCTTAATGTGTTTGAGAAAATAAAAGATCAGATTGAGGGGCACCTGGGTGGCTCAGTGGATTAAAGCCGCTGCCTTCAGCTCAGGTCATGATCCCAGCGTCCTGGGATCGAGCCCCGCATCGGGTTCTCTGCTCAGCAGGGAGCCTGCTTCCTCCCTTCTCTCTCTGCCTGCCTCTCTGCCTACTTGTGATCTGTCTGTCAAATAAATAAATAAAATCTTAAAAAAAAAAAAAGATCAGATTGAGACAGATAACTGCTAGACAACTGGAAGCCATGAAACAGAAACAAACAGAAATGCCCAACTGACAAAAACCAAAAAAGTAGTAGCTGAAATAAATGAGTCAACAGATAGGTTTAACAGTAGTTTAGAGACTATTCAAAGGGAAACAGTGAACTCAAAAAAAAGTAAGAATTATCCAGAATGAACCATGAGGAACAAATGAATGGATACATAAGGGATAATGTGAAATGATCTAACATACATTTAAGTGGAGTACCAGAAGGAGAGGAGAAGGGAGAAGAATGGGGGAGAAGCAGTATCTAAGAGCTGGGAATTTTCCAAAACAGAAAAAGAATATCATATCCCAGATTCGACAAACATTACAAACCTCAAAAAGAAAACCTAAAACATTTAGTTAGATCATAATAATTCAGTAAAAATGTTCTTTGAAAACAAGGGTAAAATAAGTAGTTTTCAGGATACAAAAACTGAATTTATCACCAGCAGACATTTACAAAAGGAAATAATGAAGCATGTTCTTCAGGAAGAAGAAATAAGACCCCAGGCAGAAGCTCAGAAACTCGAGGAGTCATAAAGCACAAGAGACAATGGTAAATGGTTGAGTAAATATAAATGCACAGTACTTGTAGAAAAATGATGCCTTGGGGAATTTAAGACATTAAGTAAGAGATTAAGTATACACTATGTATATAACATGAGGTGGGGTAGTAAATGAAGTTGATGTGTTTTCAGGTTGTTATATCATCCAGGAAGAGGTACAATACAAACTACTAAAACGATATTTAGCTCTCAAGCTGGGAGAAATAGAATAGGTAAAAATTAATCTAAAAGAATGGAAAAAAGGGCAAAATCAACAAAGGAGAGATAAGACAAATAAAGAGCAAAAAATATCTTAATAGATTCAGATCTAGTCATATTAGTAACTGTGTTACATGTAAGTGGATTAAATACTTCAATTAAAAAATATTATCAAAGTAGACCTTAAAAAAATATATTGTTTCATCCCACTCCTCAGGTTAAAATGCCTTATTCATCACACTCAGAATAAAATCCAAATCCTTTCCTGGTTTTCAGTGCCAATATAACTTAGCTCTTTCATACCCCGCTAAACTTACTCTTTTCTTAGTCACCATGCTCCAAACAGGTAGGCTTCTTTGGTTCCTGAAATATTCCAAATTATTCAAGTTCATGCCTTACGGTTTTGCATTATTGTCCCCTCTGCAAGCATGAGCGAGGGAGCAGGAGGGGCAAGGGAAGAAGCAGGCTCCCCACTGAGCAGGGAGCCAGATTCGGGCTCCATCCCAGGACTCTGGGATCATGAGCTGAGCAGAAGGGAGATGCTTAACCAATGAGCCACCCATGCATCCCTATGTCTGTTCTATTTGCCATTGTTTCCCCAAGTCTAGAACAGTGACTGGGACACAGTAGGTAATTAATAAATATTTAATGAATAAAACGTTAATTTAGGTTTTAAACAGTTGATATTTTCTTATGATTTTGTTTGCTTATTGCTCTTGGTGGTGGTGGTTCAAAGATTTTCCTAGTAGCAAAAGGTATCAAATGATACCAGGATCACATTTATGTAAGTTAGTGATCCTTAAAAATATGCATTGTATAATTTGTGTACAATTTGCAGTAGTTATTCTAATTAACTAGGTATGTGATATGCTCCTAGCTTTAATTATGGTAATATATAAATAAGGGAAAGTTTCAGAGGAAGACTACTGAATTAATTAGAAGGCTTCGGGTGCCTGGGTGGCTCAGTCGTTAAGCGTCTGCCTTCAGCTCAGGTCATGATCTCAGGGTCCTGGCATCGAGCCCAGAGTTGTGCTCCCTGCTCAGTGGGGAGCCTCCTTCTCCCACTCCCCCTGCTTGTGTTCCCTCTCTCGCTGTGTCTCTTTGTCAAATAAATAAATAAAATCTTAAAAAAAAATTATTAGAGGTTGCAATGTACTTCTGAAGAGCTTTATCTGTTTTGTTATTCCCAAATTAGGAAAATGAGAATTATAGGGAAGTTACAAAGCATAATTTTGGGAAAGAAAGAAAAGAAGCTCCTTTCATCCATTGTTAAATAAAATAAAAATTTTAAAATTACCCCTTTACGGGAAGGTTTAGAAGGTAATTCTAGGAGTGGTGATTGATATATTTGGTTACTTCCTTTTTTACTCTTTGTTCTATGTCTAGGATTTTTCTCTTTCCCACATCAAAGCAATCATACTGCTTACAATTTTGTAGCCTGCTCTTTTAAGTTGGAAAATAAACTTTTCCCATTAGAAAGACTAATTACTTTTAAAAAGTAGCTAAATAATATTCCAATAAGTATACATGATAGAATTTGACCAATCTCTAATTGCTAACAATTGTTCCTAATTTTTTACCATTATAAGTATTGCTACAACTAACGTTTTTGTCCATAAAACATTTTAAGAGCAATGTAACTGAAGTGATTTTGTCCACAACATTTATTTAAATGGTATTTCTTAAGGAGAAGGAGGTATTCAACACAAAAAGAAGGTTCCACTTTATAGGCATTTTTGTCCAATTAGGAAAATAATATATGTTGGGGAGAAATTACAAAGGCCATATAAGCACATAATAATCATATTTATTAAAGAAAAAAAGTAATAGAAAGTTCTCAGAAGGGAAGTTTATCAGGAAAACATTTTGCAAAGAATATAGCACTGGCCTTTGAAACAGTGATAGGTGTTAATGGTTGAAAGTGTTCCAGGTCAGTGTGGGTGTTAAAGGAGGACTTTTTGCTGGTGTTCTTAAGTATTTGATAACAGTTCTCACTCAGGAGACTGCAACTCAAAACAAAGCCCTAATAAGCAACTAGCACTTTTATCAAAGTTATCAAAGATTGGACTTCTGATTCCCTTGCAAGACTACTGAATTTCTTGCTAGTCTCCATCGTGCACATATTTTATTTCCTTTCATAATTTTCTCCTTTCTTTGAATCTCTTAAGACTCATCTACTTTAAGGAATGAAAATAGGTAAATCCCTCAACTTCAATACGTGTAAACAATACAAAACATTATAATTATTCTGTGGGATAAAAAAGACTGGGAGGTGCTGCCTTTAAACATAAATGGTATGCATTTTAATCTTTAAAAAATGTTCCTTATAACAGATTTTTCACCTTGTAACAGAAATTGGAATATTAAAGGATATTAACCAAGGATTATTTATCAACTTATCAAATACCAAGTAAGGAACACAGAACCCTATGATCTATTAAAAATGATAAGCAGATAACGAACACTGACTGTGATTTCCTTTCGTGGTTTTACTGTGGCAGGAATAGATTCCATCCTGATAATAATTCCAGTCTTACTGTCACATAGAAGGAGATGCTTTGTGAACCTCAATGAGGCTGCCAGGTTTAGGACGGATGTAAGAACCAAAGTGTCAGAAATGAAAGAGTAAGACTTCACAGAATGTGTTGTCACTGACAGACTGATAGCCAGTTTCCTTCTTCACCTTTTCTTCCTCAAGGATAGCAGCTGCTTCCCACAGATACACAAGAAGAACGACTCTAATTCTCTCTACCACACTTAGCATCTGCAGATGCCCTGGGGCATGTCTATTTACAACGTTGTCCCTATACAGCAGAGGTAGAACCCTCAGGGAAGTTCTGGATTGATTCTCAGCAGGTCTGTTTCACAAACTATTTCCCAGCCCCATCCCACCTCCAGCTGTTTCCAATGTTAGTACTTACAATTCTTCTATCTGGTCCGCCACATTATTCATCTCCCCCCAAAAGATAATTCAAAGTAAAAACAATTCATAACTCAGTCTCTAGCCCCCTTTTTAATATAAAGCAATTGCCCTGTGCATGCTGCTTCTGGATGGCTAAGAAGTGATTCCAAGGGTCTTCCAACCATTTATAGACTGGATGTCATGTTCTCCAGGTACTTTGACAAGGAGGGTGAAACAACATCCATAGCCACTCCTGCCTGCTCAAACTTCTTAACCTCTTGTCAAGCTCCTAGTTTAGCTCCCCAATTGCACCTTTATGACAAAACTAGACAGTGGCAAAAAGAGATCTTATAAATGAAATTGTAGATACAGTCACGTCTGAAGCAAGGATCCCCAAGTTGTGAGACTAATTTCTGGGTTAAAGGTGTTCTGTATATCCACTTCAACCCTGCCTCCAGTACTGTGACTTACAGCCAAATAAGAAGGCACAGAGTTGAAGGGTACAAATCTTGGGAAAACAACAACACAAATTTAAGAGGTACATGGGAGTTTCGTGTGTGTGTGTGTGTGTGTGTGTGTGTGTGTGTGTCTATCTATCTATATATACCAGCATCAGCTAAAAAAGTGAAACTCCCATGCGTATGCGTGTATGTGCATATATATATATTTTATAAATAAAAGGAAACCACCCATATTGGAAGGTGTTTTAAAACAGGCAGAATTCTCTTTCTGGTTTCTCTGGTCTTGGTAGATGTTCTTCTGGTTTCCACTGGTATATATGAATGGTGAAGAAACGTCTCAGGATCAAATTCCACTGCCGTAAGGGGAGGGCTGCGGGACGCACTAAAGCAGGTAAAAGAGACGACAGAAGTCTGTGGAGATCCGGAAAGTCTCCAAGGACGGTCAGCCTGGAAAAGGAAAAGGTAAAAAGGGAGTGGCTCAGCTGAAGAAATTACTGTCGTCCCAGCACGAGCACTGCCTGTGGTTTTTCTCCCTCACTAAATCCTCTGGGGTCGGCTCCCAGCCGGCCCATCAACCTGCACTTCCATCACCTCCCAGGGCGAGGACGCGCTGGGGCCCGAACCACCCGACCTACCTCCGGATCCTCACAGGCGCGGCAACCGCGCGCCACCCGCCCACCTACCTGAGCTGCGCCTGCGCCTCCCTCGCGCGCTCTCAAGGTCAACACCGCCCCCAGCTTCTAACCTAGCACCCGCGGAAGTGGCATTAGAGGACGTCCTGCGTATCCTCACCTCTGCGTGGCGTGGGGTCGCCAGCGTTCAAGAGAGGGGAGGGACTTCCTGTCCCGCGCGGGCAGAACTTCCGTCAGAGCCGGAAAACTCTCTCCCTCGCGTTGTTTAAGAGGCTCCTGGCTGCAGGTTGGGGAGGGAAGGTCCAGGACGGGCCCGGGGATTCCAGGGCGTCCGGCCCACGACCTGTCCTTGGCGCCATGGTGAGTCTTTCTGTGAAGGCTGGAGTAACAGTGGGAAGCTAGGGGCCAGGAGGTTAGCCCTGTGAAGGTAGCCAGTCGGGTGCCTAGCAGCTGAGGATGGAGCGGGCGAGAGCAATGGGATGAACCGCGGGGCAGGACTCCCTACCTGTCCTGGAGCTCCTGGGCCCCTGAGGAAGAGGCATCTGCCCTGCCCAACCGTGAAATCTGCCCAGGAGTGTGGAGTACGTAGCCAGAATGTTCGTGGCCCTTTCACTGTGTACGGCGTGTGGCGCCAGGTGGTCTCAGAGTTGACCTTGCTGGGTTGATCATCTCCGCCCCTCCCTTTTTCTTAGCAGCCTGGTTGTAGCCAAGATCTTAAAGATCTTAGAAATCCCTTTAGCATTTCCGGGTGCACACAACGGATCCTTTTGTAGAAGATCAACACTTGTCACTAAGAGAAAGGCACAGTCAGTTTATCTTTCATACTCAGCCCATTTGAAGTTGGGAAGGGTGTCAAATGAAAAATTCAGATATAGTAAGGAGAGGTTTTTTGGAAAGGAATATCGCAAGGGCTTGGGGAACTAGGAAGAATGCCCTAACCATAAGATAGCAAGAGTCTCGAAGATTTAGCAAAAAGGTTTTTCTTTTTATTAGGGAGGAGTAAAGCAATCCTAGAAAGAACCAAGTGTGGGGAAGTGAGATGAAAGGGAAGTACCATTTAACAGTAGATCAGATTGTTTTACCCTCTGGCCAGAGAAGTTTTTGCTGCTTCAGACCCAGGGTGGGCCAAAGTTCAGGAACCTCGGGAAGGAGGATCTTAACCAGAATTTGAGTAACAAATATTTTGTTCCGGTTGATCTATGGGGACATGTCATTCACCCAGTCATTTATGAAGCAAAAAATGGGAATTTGCGGGCTTTGTCTCTGACTTTGTCATAGGTAAACAAGTGGGGCATCTTTGAGTCTTACCAAAGTCCTATGGGGACCAGTGTTTCTTTGCATTAAGCCCTTTCCAGAACACAAAAGGGCGTGGGGGTGGGGTGGGTATTAACCTTTGCTGTTTTCCAAGATCCCAGGCCTCTGGTTAAGTTCAACACTGTTAATTATTTGCCTATATAAAAGATTTCAAATTTTCATCCAGAGGGCATTCTGTCTTGGAATCTAGCCTCAGTGTACCATGCTTTTTCAGGACCAAATGTTGACATTATTCAGCTTATAGTGTTGGATGTTGGACTTTTGAATAACTTTTTGAATAACTTTTAGAAACAATGTGAAAGAGACGCCTAGGTGGCTCAGTTGGTCAAGCCACTGCCTTCAAATCAGGTCATGATCCCGGAGTCCTGGGATCGAGTCCCATATCGGCCTTCCCCTGCTTTTCGGGGAGCCTGCTTCTCCCTCTGCCTCTCCCTCTGCTTGTGCTCTCTTGCTCTCTAATAAATAAATAAAAATAGGGCTCCTGGGTGGCTCAGTGGGTTAAGCCTCTGCCTTCGGCTCAGGTCATGATCTCAGGGTCCTGGGATTGAGCCCTGCATCGGGCTCTCTGCTCAGCGGGGAGCCTGCTTCCCCCCCTCTCTCTGCCTGCCTCTCTGCCTACTTGTGATCTCTCTGTGTGTCAAATAAATAAAATCTTTAAATAAATAAATAAATAAATAAATAAAGTGGAAGAAAAGGTCTTTAAAATAATGTGGTTTCTGGTGTGCTCTCCCAGCTGACGTAACCTATGAATCTTGGGCATGTGTATGTCTTTAACCTCAGTGAATAACTAATGCTTTGTATTCATAAAGAGGTTTTTTTTTTTTCTTTTTGTATCAGTGAAATTAGACAAAGATACAGAACAGTAGAATGAGAAGGAGGGAAAGAAAACAATTAGCCTAACTCCCCCCCCCCCCCAGCCTTCTCTAATTTTACATAAGGAAGAATCTGAGGTGTAGAAATAAGCATTGGTGGGGCACCTGGGTGGCTCAGTGGGTTAAAGCGTCTGCTTTCAGCTCGGGTCATGATCCCAGGGTCCTGGGATCGAGCCCCGCATCGGGCTCTCTGCTCTGCAGGGAGCCTGCTTCCTCCTCTCTCTGCCTGCCTCTCTGCCTACTTGTGATCTCTGTCTCTCAAATAAATAAATAAAATCTTTAAAAAAAAAAAAAAGCATTGGTTTATCCAAGATAACAATAGTTTGGCATAGTCTGGACTAAAACTCAGATCTCCACTCCCTAAATTTAAGCTCAATTTTTGACTTCTTGGTCTGAAAAGTTAAAGAAAAATATAATAAAAATCCTTAAGATAGTCACAAAGAAGCTCAATGTGAATTTGTTCCGGTATTCTGTAATACTAGAAGAACGCATCTCCTGCCATCTCAAAATGGTAATTTTGTTTTAGGCTAAGGTAAACTCATGCTGTTTCTCAAAATGTCACTTAGGAATGTCACCTGGAAAATGTCACCAACTACCAGCCCAGTAGTTGACTCCATTCTGGTATTGCTTACATTTCTGTATTAACTCCACTTTAGTGTTCCCATTCATGAAATTGATGATGTCTGTTTATGCAAATTTGGTCGGTGCTTGGAATACCTCAGAGAAAAGTGTTTAACCATTAAATGAAGTGAGGTGTTGAATTTATTTTGAATACAGCTTGGTTAAATTAAGAACCTTTGCAGTGCTTGGGCCTAATGATATGCAAAGCATGTAGTACTTGAACTCAGAAGATCCAGATTCTGCCCTTTCTTAGTTATATGAATTTGACAGAATCACTCAACTTGGTAAGAGTTCCAGTTTCCTCCTAGAGAAGAGCAGTGGGGATTAAAACACCTACTGACTCTCACATTTCTGATTCTCTGACTTAAGGACATTTTTCAGAATAGGTATATGTTTCTGATTAAATAAAATGTAGCCTGATTTTCACAATTTTCTTTATCCTTTTGATTTTTCTTTAAGATTTTATTTATTTGACAGAGAGAAAGCACAAGCAGTGGGAGCCTTAGGCAGGGGGAAAGGTAGAAGCAGGCTCCCTGTAGCCTGATGTGGACTCTGGACTCTGTGATTGTGACCTGAGTGGAAGGCAGATGCCTAACTGACTGAGCCACCAGGATCTGCCCCCACCACCGCTTTTGATTTTTCAAGTTTCTTTTGTTTTGTCATCTTTCTTTCTTTTTTTTTAATACATTATGTAGGAATCTTTGGGATCTTTTTAGATATGTTTGGGCATGTATTTCAGTACTGTCTTAAATACTACTCCAGAATGGAGAGTGAAGCCTTGGGACACCTTGATTTTACTTATTTATTTTCTTTTTAAAGATTTTATTTATTTATTTGACAGAGAGAGAGACAGTGAGAGAGGGAACACAAGCAGGGGGAGTGGGAGAGGGAGAAGCAGGCTTCCTGCAGAACAGGGAGCCTGATGCAGGGCTGGGTCCCAAGACTCGGATCATGACCTGAGCCAAAGGCAGACGCTTAACGACTGAGCCACCCAGGCACCCCATACTTATTTATTTTAAAAGATTTTGTTTGTTTGTTTATTTATTTATTTATCTATCTATTTGAGAGAAAGAGAGAGTGCCTTTGGCTCAGGTCATGATCTCGAGGTCCTGGAATTGAACCCCAAATTGGGCTTCGGGCTCATCAGGGATTTTGTTTCTGCTTCTCCTTCTGCCCCTTCCCCTGCTGTATGTGTATGTGTGTGCCCTTTCTCTCTCAGATAAATAAAATCTCTAAAAAGTAAAATAAAATCTGTGGGCAGAGTTATTCATAGTGCTCCTTTATTATTCTTTTAATGTCCACAGGGTCTGTAGTGATGACACCTTTCATTTCTGATATAAGTAATTTGTGTCCTTCCCATTTTCTCATTTAGCCTGGATAGAGGCTTACTGATTTTATTGATCTTCTCAGAGAACCAGTTTTTGGTTTCATTGATTTTTCTGTATTGATTTCTTTCTAATTTTATTGATTTCTGCTCTATTATTTCTTTTCTTTCTGCTTACTTTGGATTTAAACTGCTCTTTTTTTGGTTTCCTAAGGTGGAACTTCAGGTGTTTGATTTTAGATCATCTTTCCTAACATTTGCATTCAGTGCTATAAATTTCCATTTAAGCGTTGCTTATGCTGCATCTCATAAATTTTGATCAGTTGTGTTTTCATGTAATTAAAAATATTTTGAAGTTGTCTCGATTTTTCCTTTTTGACCCTTGTGTTATTTAAAAATGTGTTATTTAGTCTTGACATGTTTTGGGATTTTCCATTTACTTTCTGTTGCTGATTTCGAGTTTAATTGCATTGTGATCTGAGGGCAGACGTTGTATGATTTCTGTTATTTTAAATTTGTTAAGGTGTGTTTTATGACCAGAATGTAGTTTTGCTTGGTGAATGGACATGTGTATATTGAGGGATAAATTCTCAGGGATTTTATCAGTTAGCGGTACGGTGGGAGAGATGTGTGTTTCTTCTCAGTTCTCTGACTTTTCCTGTGACTTCTCTCCACTGCTTCTATCCTAAAGAAGTTTAGCTCAAATAATAGAGACTGTTCAGGGCACCTGGGTGGCTCTGTTGGTTAAGTGTTGACTCTTGATTTTTGCTCAGGTCATGATCTCAGTGGTTGTGAGATCTAACCCACATCAATCTTAAGAACTAAGGATCTCCCTCTTCCTTCTGCTAGCCCTTTCTCGCTTTCTTAAAAAAATAAAATAAAATAAATAAAGTAGACCCTGTTCTTTTGGTTAGCATTTGGTGGATTCAAGATTAATTCTTAAATACTAGCTTATACTCTGGACTGTGGTCCACTTTTTAAGTAATTTAGTTCTTTATTTGGCCTGGAGTAAAAGCATAAAGCAAGTTCAGTTGATTTTAGAAAAGCAGAAGATATTTGAAAGTGTTCATTTCTAAGAGTGATTTTTTTCTAATCTTCTTAATATTGTGCTGTGGTTTTGCCCATGTTAGTAAATCAAGCATGAACACAACTTGTTGCCAAGAAGCTTTGAAGAAATAAACTTGTCTGTAAATTGTCTTTCTACTCTTCATGTATCACCTGCCCTTGAGTTAGGGAAAAAAAAAAAATCTTTGACGTTCTGGTAAAAGGAACATTCTCTTGGTTTTGATTGGAATGATAATACTTTTTGTTTCACCAAACATTTAAAAATCATACTTTTGTCTCAAAAGTATTATTCAATCAATCATTCATTATTTATTAAGCACTGTTTGTATGTCAACTATATATTCTTGGCAACAGGGATATAACTGTTTATTAAACAGAGACAATCCTGCCTTTGTGGAGCTTATGCTTTACTGGGAGATTCTGATGATAATCAAATGAGACATAATACATGTTGGTGGTGATAAATGCAACAAAGATAAAGTAGGGTAAGGGATAGAAAATGATTAGGGTGGTTATTTTAGATAGGGCATTCAGGGAAAGCCTTAACAAACAGGTGACATTGGAACAAATATGAGAGTCATATATGCCTGGTATCTTTGGGTACATATTTATGAACTGTGCCCTAAGAAAATACTGTAATACTGGCCACAAAGCTTATATTCTCTGTAGCTATGTAATTCTTTCTTTCATTCTTTTTTTTTTTTTTTAAGATTTTATTTGAGAGAGAGAGAGAGAGAGAGAATGAGAAAAGGGAGGGTCAGAGGGAGAAGCAGACTCCCCATGGAGCTGGGAGCCTGATACAGGACTTGATCCTGGGACTCCGGGATCATAACCCGAGCCAAAGGCAGTCATCTAACCAACTGAGCCACCCAGGCACCCTATAATTCTTTCATTAAAGTTAAACATTAATCATTTTTCCAAAGAGTGAACAGGAAAGTATTTTTTTTTAAAGCCTCTATGGTAGTAGGTGATATTTAATAGACTAATATATGCCACCTATTTTTTTTTTTAATTATTTAAAGAGAGAGCGAGAGAGAGTAGGGCAGGGAGGGGCAGAGGAAGAGAGAGATTCTCAAGCTGACTCCAGGCTGAGGGTGAAGGTTGACTTGGGCTGGATCATCATGAAGAAATCAAGAGTTGGGTGCTTAATCACCTGAGCCACCCAGGTTGCCCCTGTGCCACCAATGTTTAGTCTTTTTTTTTTTTTTTTTTAAAGATTTTATTTGACAGAGAGAGATCACAAGTAGGCAGAGAGGCAGGCAGAGAGAGAGAGAGGAGGAAGCAGGCTCTCCGCTGAGCAGAAAGCCCGATGCGGGACTCGATCCCAGGACCCTGAGATCATGACCTGAGCCGAAGGCAGAGGCTTAACCCACTGAGCCACCCAGGTGCCCCCAATGTTAAGTCTTTTAAGCTAACTGTGGTTCTTGAGAGAATACAACTCATTCACTCAAAATACCCTGATTTTGTATTCATGTCTTTCAATTATATAAAACAGACTTAGTAATTCCATGGTTAAGGTAGATAAAATATCTTTTGTGTTTTGCCCATAAACAAAAGATAAAAACCTGAAATCATTTCAGCTTTTGATACTTTGATATTGAGACTCAGGATCTTAATGTCCTATGATAAAGTTTTATTTATTTTTTAAAAATCTTTAGGTAATATGAAAAACCTATCTGCTCATACACATGTATTTTTTTTTTTTTACGATTTAAAAAAAAAAAATTTATTCATTTGACAGAGTGAGAGAGCACCTGAGAGCACAAGCCAGGGGTGGGTCAGAGGGAGAGGGAGAAGCAGACTCTGCACGGAGCAGGGAGTCTGATGCGGGGCTTGATTGTAGGACCCTGGGATTGCAACCCGAGTCGGAGGCACACACTTTACCAACTGAGCCACCCAGGTGCCCCCATGCATACGTATTTTTAAAAATGACTAGAGAAAGTACAATAAATCTATGGCATGGAAAGTGTGCTTGAATTAGAACTAGATGACCTCGGTGGTATGACTTAAGGTTCTGTGATTCTGAATATGTGAAACTGAATATTGCTGATGTACATTTAGTTGAATGAAGGGAGGAAAGGAGGTTATATTAAGTTTGGAGTTGAGAGTTCCACAAAGGATTGATTGGATTAAGTCTTTTAAGGGTAAGTAGAAGTTAGGTGGATAAATTGAATTTTACTTTTCTTCAATAATAGTAATAGTGACATTTACTTAGGTGTTAGTATTTATCTACTCTACTTACATTAACTTATTTAAATCTTCATGAAGTATTTAATCTTGGATTTCTTTAACATCCACTTATTTACCTACTTTTTTTTTAAACCTCTATTCTACAGGTTTAGAAATGGAGGCATAGCAGGATTAGAGTAACACTTCCAAAATCATCCAGCTAGTGGTGGTGGAATTTGACTTTAACCCAGGTGGTTTGGCCATTATACTGTTGTGCCAGTCTTTCTGTTTATATTTGATAGGTTTTAACTTAGGAGAGGATTAATTTCTGAAACATTTTCCTATAGAAATAATATTATGCTCTTACATTTCTAGAAAATCTTTCCTAACCTAGTTAATAACTAATATTATATCTCACATAGTATTAGAGAAATTGTTGCTGATCTGCATGGCACTAATGTTTAGCCTGACTCAGGTGCCAAACATGACTGACACTGCTGTAGTCGTAATAAAGATTCAGTCATTCATATTCCCTCCACCTTAACTGCATCCAGTTAAGGCACTTCTTCTCATACTGTATTAGTTTCCATCGTGCTTAGGGATGAACTTCTAGTAACACTGATTAGGTGAGGAGTATTTTGAGAATTGGGGATGAATTGGAATTTCTTACATTGTATTTAGTGTGTCACACTTGTTGCAAGCCTGTCTCACAGTTAGCCCATTTCTTTTTCTGAGGGCTCCTTTTCCTTTCATTTGGACTACCTGTTTGCAACTAGAACTTAGTATTTTCCCTGAGTTGCGAAAAAGAATGTATTGTAGGTTACCTTACTTTCCCTCCCATACATTCAGCACACATGATAAAGGTTTTTACTGCTAGGAGAGTTTTAAAAGTCACCTTCCTGTGTTACTTGCAGCTGACCATAAACTGTTTATCATAAAGATCTTTTAGGGAAAAAAGTAGAGGCTCTAGGTGATATTGATGAGTCTCTGCAATAAATTCTTTGAAGTAGAGAGGTTTGGATTGTGAAGAAAAGGTGAGATGGAAAATATTAAGGGACATTGGAGAGAGGAAAGGGACTTTCTCCACCAGAAGTTACTTACGAAGAAGAACTTGAACAAGCTGTTGTGCTCTGTGTTATAAATATATGATTGTAGACTGCCATCAATTAATGTCACAAGTAAGGCACTGTAAGACTATGCAAGGCTATGGCTGCTTTACTTTTTTAAATAAACGTAACACTTTTTATCTCTGTGCTAAGTAGTAGAAGCCTTTTGAAATACTAATCTGATTGCTTATTTTTTTATGTAGTTATCTATGTCTGCCCTTTACATAGGACTTAGCTGAGTTTTGTTATCTTTTACCTCCTGATTGCCATTGTTTGCCCAAATACAATGATGTACTTAGAAAAGCAATGCCACTTTCCTGACTTTTTTTCCTAAAACAAAAAGTCACATCAGAGGATTCTGCTCCATCATAATTCCTCTAAGTTGAATGTTTATTAAATATTTTTATCATTTCAGAAGATTTTGGTCATTTTTATGATCAGTATAAATGACTGACTAAAAATGTTTCTTTATGGTTATCTATTCAGGTATGAGTGTTTATGACAAGAATCATTTGTTTCTGAAAAAGAAGCCATGACTTTTTTTCCTGAAAAGTTTTGCTTTTATTAATAGTTAAAATACATTTAACTTTTATTAATAGTTAAAAATACATTTAAAAATACATTTAAATTCATGCTTACTGTCTCTTTCCTCCCTTTCCCTATTAGATTAATTAACATGAGGACAAAGAAGCCTCACTGTATCATTTATTACTAGACAGCTTGGTTGGTTGGGTAGGTCAGATGCTAATAGAATTCAAATTAGTTGCAAACTAAATGTGGTTTTTTTAAAGATTTTATTTATTTATTCGACAGAGAGACAGAGTAAGAGCACAAGTAGCCAGAGTGGCAGGGAGAGGAAGAAGCAGGCTCCCTGCAGAGCAGAGAGCCTGATGGGGGGCTCGATCCCAGGACCCTGGGATCATGACCTGAGCCGAAGGCAGTTAACGACTGAGCCACCCAGGTACCCCCTAAATGTGTTCTCTAATCAGGAGGGACAGATAAGAGAACTTGGGTAATATAATGTTAAATTATAACAGTAACTGAAACATTAGTTCTTTAAGACTAACACTATTTTCTAACTTGATTTTAACTATTATTTGAGTGCTTATTCTTGGTTTTGATAGAGAGCTTCTCAATTGTAGCAGAAGTATTTGAGGTCATCCTAGTTCTCTTGATAAAAGAAAATTACAAATCATAAAGAGAGTGAATCATTTAATAAGAGAGAATTGGCCAAGAATCTGAGATAAACTTTTTTTTTTTTAAGATTTTATTTATTTTTATTGGACAGAGAGAGAGAGACCACAAGTAGGCAGAGAGGCAGGCAGAGAGAGGGGGGGAAGCAGGCTCCCCGCTGAGCAGAGAGCCCGATGCAGGGCTCGATCCCAGGCCCCTGAGATCATGACCTGGGCCGAAGGCAAAGGCTTAACCCACTGAGCCACCCAGGCGCCCCTGAGATAAACTTTTAAAAAAATTCAAATTAAAAAAAAAATTCAAATTAAAACAATAGGACTATTGGTATTCACAGATCTCTGCGAGAAATTCCCGTGCACCACCATTGAGGGGAGAATGCTGGGCAGTGGGCTGGGTATACTCTTTCATATCAACTTGTAGCCCTGATTTACTTTCACTTCTTCTATAAATGTTAGCTCATTTAATCCTTATGAAGAAGGGATAATTAGTCCTGTCAGCAGTAACTACACCTCACAGGCTTTGAAGGTGGTTTAGAAATTGTAAATTTGTGAATGCCAACAATCCATTGTGTTTTTAATTAAAATATTGCAGTTATCAACAATAAGATCTTTGAAGATTTTGGAGATCATTTGCCAACTCTTGTCATTTTGTAGATAAGGAATGAGTCCCAGAGAATACTTGTCTAACTGCTGTTTGTGACAGAGAATGACTTTGATTCTAGTATGTTTAATTATTCAGTACATTAAAATATTTGCAAAAAGTGCATGTTTCTGATAGTTACCATTAGTGCACATTAAATTTTCTTGGCTTTTGTATATGGCTTAAAATTTAGCGCTAAGCTGAAATTTTTATTTTAAATTTATTTGATGAATATTTGTGTACTTACCAAAGTTGTAATTTTTAGTTTCTTTAAAAGCAAGTATTTCGGGGCGCCTGGGTGGCTCAGTGGGTTAAGCCTCTGCCTTCGGCCCAGGTCATGATCTCAGGGTCCTGGGATCGAGCCCCGCATCAGGCTCTCTGCTCGGCAGGGAGCCTGCTTCCCCCTCTCTCTCTGCCTGCCTCTCCGCCTACTTGTGACCTCTCTCTGCCAAATAAATAAAATCCTTTAAAAAAAAAAAAAAAAAGCAAGTATTTCGAAGGTGTACCTATTGCAGTAAATTGAGAGGATTATCTTGAAGAAATAGATAAACCTGTTTCTCTGAGATGCGGTATATTGTCTGTTGATCTTAAAGTGAATAATTTTCTTCTTTATGCTGAAGTTCAGTGGTTGGCACATACTAGGAACTTTAATGTAGTGAAGGACAGTGGGCAAATTTATGCTTTATCTTTTTATTTCATCAGCGTAACTTGAAAGCCTGTCATGTTAGGCACTCTCTGGGGAGTGGATTTAGGACTTTAGAAATGAGATGAATACATTTTCAATGGGGGAGAGACCCTCAAATTGTTGGTGATGGTTGAGCATGATAAAAGCTGCTCTGGAGTTGTGCATATGTTTTTTTTAACAAGGAAGGTTTTATAAGTGCAGTGAATGCTGAAGCATGGTTAGGAGTTGGTCTGAAGTAGATGACTTATAAATGTCAAATATAAATTTATTAATTTTGACTAAGAGCTTTGGATATAGATCTGTAGGGATATTTTCTCTAATGTCAAAAAACACAGTTAAGGAAAAGTCCAGATTTAAAGATCCTTTCTTCCATTGAACCTTTTATTTGTTACTTATCAGTACTACAGTGAAACATGCATGTGTTAGAAAGAAGTGAAGTGGCTTGCTAATATCTTTAAAAATATTTCATTCTTCATCAATATTTTAATTATTGGCTGGTATTACTTTATATGAGATATTGTATCATTCACTCAACCTACTGTAACAGGAAAATTCTCTTTCAAAATAAATAACGGTTAATTTCAATACTAATATGTTGAAATGGTTAATGAGTTATATTTCACTGAAATGCCCTCTATTCTTGTGGAAAAAAATATTTATTTTTTCCTGTTTGTTGTTGGTCTTCCACTTTGGCCTTACCAGTTTATATCAAAGAACATGTCTTAAGTTTTATTTCTAAATGTAATCAAATTCCAAGGAACGGTTTTATTTATTTATTTATTTTTAAGGTTTTTATTTATTTGAGAGAGAGCATGGGAGGGGAGGTCAGAGGGAGAAGCAGACTCCCCGCGGAGCTGGGAGCCTGATGCGGGACTCGATTTTGGGACTCTGGGATCATGACCTGAGCCGAAGGCAGTCGCCTAACCAGCCGAGCCACCCTGGTGTCCCTAAGGAATGCGTTATATCATCTTATGCAAGAAGTCTAGAACTGTTGTTTCTGAATATAGTTAGGTCAAATTGATGCATTCTCCTACCATGTATGTCTAATTAAGATATTTAGGATGTACCAAGGCATTTTATTGAGGGTTTTTGATTTTTGACCTTACAGTACATTAAGTTTCTTATTCTGAGTTGGAAAATGGCAAAAATTTCTGCTCATACTTTTTACTTTAAAGAATTACAAAAAAATATTTTGTGCTATGAAACGTGATGCTAGCACACCAAACAAATTCTGTAAGCAATTAAATGTGAAAACCCATGTGCTTGAATTCAGATCAGAGCTGTTGATAATTGTGTTTTACAGTTTTCTTTCTCTCATTTCACCTTCTCATTTATATAGTATTTTTGGTAGTATTATTTTGAAATATATAAAATTGCTGTTTTGTAGGTCAGAACAATTAAGTATCTATGATTTCACGTAACTCGGTTAATAAATTTATATTAAATCAGTAGGTAACCTTATCCTAATTCTTTGCTGGTGCTAAGTAACCTTTTGTTATTTTCTTTTTTTTTTTTTTTTTTGAGATTTTATTTCTTTATTTGACAGAGACACAGAAGAGAGGGAGCACAAGAGGGTGAGAGGCAGAGGGAGAAGCAGGCCTCCCGCAGAGCGGGAAGCCCCAGGCAGGGCTCCATCCCAATCACCACCTGAGCCAAAGGCAGATGCCAAACGACTAAGCCACCCAGGCACCCTGTTATTTTCATTTTATTTATTCGCAAAGTTTTCCTTTTCTTATTTCCAGACCTGTTCACTATCTATAAGGGCTGGAGCTATATTATAAAACCAGATAAAGGCCAGAGTAGACCACGTGATGAACCCTAAGATTTTAGAAATGGCCTATGGGCAAGATTTTCCTTTCCTGTTCTTGATTGTTTTATGCTGTTTTTAGCTGCATTGGCAGCTAGATGGAAGGATTTCCCATCTCGATTAAATCTAGACAGTCCTCAGTCCTATCAAAGACCCTATTAGGAGTAATTATTTTTAAAAAACCAGCTTGGGTCTGTCAGTCATCCACATGTATAAGTTCATCAGACCTTTGTTCCCTGAGTTTCTAGATCTCTTCTCGGTCACATTGTCAAGATCCTGACCTTGGTGTGATTATTCTTCAAGGTCTCTCAAACTTTGTCCACTCGGTTTTTAAACTTAATACAACTCTGTATCTATTTGTGTTTCTCTTCAGTAGAACAAGGTCTCAAAGTTTTTTCAGCTTACACCTTTGGTTTCATCTTTTTCTGATTCTTAAGTGATTAAATTCCCACACACTTCTTTCTAGAATACTCACCACCACCCCTTAACATTTGTTCCTTCCCTTTTGCCTTCAGCATGTGTATTTTCCCCATTATGAAGATATATTTTTATATATTTTTGTATGTCAGTTATTCTCATATCCATTAGATTTTCCTCTTCTCAGTTTCTCCAGAAAATAATTGTGTTCTTTTTTTCCATTTTATCTCTACATAATCCCTTAAGTTTTAGCCTTACTTACTGATGATACTGTCTTTGCAGAGATAATTACTAATCTTATGCCTAATTCCCTTTTTTCTCTAAAAATCTTAATTTTTTTGTTTTTGGTTTTGCTTTTTTTTTTCCTTTTTAGTAAGGTCAGTGTATAATGTGGGGCTTAAACTCACAACAGTATGTGCAGGAGTTGTGCACTCACTGACCTTACTGACTGAGCCGGCCAGGCATCCCTGGTTTTGTTCTGGTTTTTTAAGCTGTTTTACTTTAGGCTCTTATAGTGTTGGACTATTTCAAAGGACTTCTAATTTACCTCTTTCCTCCCAGTTACTTTTAACTCTTCGCTTTAATTTTCGACCATAGTGGCATTTGGCTTTCCAAAATATATTTGACTTGGTTCATTCTAGCCTTGAGATCATGGACTTACTTCTAAATACCTGCAGAAAAGTCCATTGTGTGCCATCCATATCAAAGTCTACAGCATACGGAATTGCTCATTATTTGGGATCATGCCATTTACTTTCTTTGTACAGGTGGGTATATCTGAACTTTTTTTTTTTTTAACTTCTCTGTGAGAGTGGGATACATCTTTAACCTTGTAAGACTACTTCATATGTCACCTCTGTGAACCAGTCTTTCCCAGTGCTCCCATTTAGATTTAATCACTGCTTTTCTTGGAGTGCTCCCATAACACAGGCATTGACCTCTACCATACCTTTATCACATATAGTTTGTAGGTAGCAGTTAGGAGTGCCTAACACTTTAAGAGTTTGATAAAATTATGAAAGATACGATGAAAGAGTTGTTTTTTCACCTTGAACTTAGATATGGATTGGTTCCAAGACCTAAGATAGATCAGACTGTAGCTAAAGCAGTGCCATTTACATACCAAAAGATAGACTGACTTTTAGATAGGTTTTTGTTTAAGGAAAGAGTGAGTAAATCGGAATGCAACTTTATCAATTGAAAATCTAGAAGTTTCGATAGCCAGAATTGAATGTATTTATCCAGAACTATTAAGGGTTGAGATTATTTCACATTCTAGCTATTCTCTATATTTCTTTAAACTTTAACACTTCCTGACTGAGCTATCCCTCACTGCTACCCTTTGGTCTAAATCATTCATTACTCACCTTGAGGAGCCTCACAGCTCAGTTGGCTGAGTGTCCAACTCTTGATTCTGGCTTGGGTAATGATATCGGGGTCATGGGATCAAGGCTGGGGCTTTTGTGTTCAGTGCGGTCTGTTTGGGATTCTTTCTCCCTTCCTGCTGCCCCTCCCCTACTTAACGCTCATGGGTTTGCTTTCTAAGTAAATAAATAAAATCTTTAAATAAAAAATAAAATTAAATTATTACTCACCAAGCAGCCTCCTTATAATTTGACTTCCAAAGGATCATTAAGACAGTAATCCAGTGGAACACTTAATGAACTTGAACTTCTGATTTCCTTGATAGTTTGTTTCACTGTAAATTAGTTGATAAAATTGTTACAACTTGATTATTGTCAGTCAGTTTTATATAGATTGATTGTACCAGCAAAGCATGTATTTCTTTGTTTTCTGAAGCTGAGGATGTAGCCAGGTTGCTGTACTTGGGAGACCTACCTAAGACTTGTTGGTCCATTTGAGTTTCCTTCAGTCTACAGTTTTCCTGCCCAGTGGGTGTAGGAGTCTATCAGTCACTCTGACTAAAACATCCTGAAATAGTCTTTGAGATATTCCTCATTTTTAAAAAAAATTATTTATTTGACAGACAGAGATCAGAAGTAGGCAGAGAGGCAGGCAGAGAGAGAGGAGGAAACAGGCTCCCCGCGGAGCAGAGAGCCTGATGTGGGGCTCCATCCCAGGGATCATGATCCCTGGGATCATGACCTGAGCTGAAGGCAGAGGCTTTAACCCACTGAGCCACCCAGGTGCCCCAGAGATATTCCTCATTTTTATTCTACCGTTGTTTTCCTTCATGTTCAGTCACACTCCAAGTTAATCTGATTGGTTTCCTTTTGACATACTTTTATCTTTTTTTTTTTCCTACTTTCAACTGCTTCTACCTTAGTCTTAGATTTTCTCTTTAATTGATGAATGTATTGCTATATCTCATTTTTCTTACATTATTTGCATTATTTCATCCTCGTACCTCTGCTTAAAAGTCTTCCAAGGTGATCTTTTTAAATATCTCAGCTAAATATGTCCTCTTGATTATAAAGACTCAGCAATGTAAAATTTTGTTTTCATCATATTGCTCACAGTTCTTTGCCATATGATACTAAAGTTTGCTTTGGTTGAGCTAGAATTTTCACTGTCCCATGGTTACCCTGTGTTCCTATTTATCATTTAACCTGGAATTCCCTTTCTTTTATTCTTCATCTCTGATTTCCATTTTCATGTTAGGTTTCATCTATTCGAAGCTTTCATATTCAGTTTTTTCAATTTTTATTACTTTTGTTCATAGTACTATGCAATTTTATTCTGTAATATTTCCTTAACATAATTTTTGTTACCTAGTATGATAATCTTGGATTTTAAGTTCTGTTAAGACTGATTCTTCTGTAGTGATCCCTTTCATTCAGTCATTCAACAAATATCAAATGCTCTGTTTCATGCCTTGAACTATTCTAAGTGTCATTTTGCTAAGTATTTGGGATATAATAGTGAAACAAAAAGTTACTCTGCCAAGTTGCTGATAACAGCCAGCAGGATATTGGACGTATGTTAAGCAGACAGCCTATACTTGTAAATTAAATTTTTGTTTACTTTTATTATATATAGATATAAATAATTTCTATAGTAATATGAGTTAGACTTACATGATTTTTAGCATTGTTTGAGTGAGACCCTAACTCATTTGTCACATGATATATAGCTCTTAGCACAGAAGTAAAAGACACTATACCCATAGTACTGCTACTACCTTTAGTACAGCTCTTCCTTTCCTGATCTTAGCTGTCTTAGTGCTGCTGGCTTATCCCTCATCCATTCTTTACATGCTGTTCAGAGTGATTTTTCTTAAATAATGATCTGATGATACTACTTTTCATGGGTTTTCTATAGCCTTCAGATTAAATTCTTTTGTTTTACCTTCCAGAATGTCCTTTCACAGCTTTTTTCCCCTTATTTTTTTTTTTTTTTTCTCTCTCTCTCTCTCTCATTTTGCTGTGTTCTCAGAATCTTGTGCCTGTCCTCTCATCACTTTGTATCATAATGATGCATTTACTCTCCTGGTTCCCTGGGTGCTCATTGGTGGCAGGAACTGTATTATTTCTCCCTATTGTGTGTGAGTGATTTAATGATCATCAAATTCGTTGCTCATCAAATGTTAATCAAATGCACTGAATTGATTTAGTGGAAAAAGCATTAGGTTGGAAATTAAGGGTCTGGGTTTTGGATAAGTCTATAACTTTGATCTTCGTTGTTTGAACCCTGATTTCCTCATTTGTAAATTGTTCAGTGATGGTTTGTTTAAGTGCTCAACATGTGAATTCTACGTTTTATGTAAATCTAGGTTGAAATAAAACTTATACCTTTAAATTATTTGAGCGTCCTTAAGTCTAAAAACGTTTAGCTATCACTAAATTGTAAATAGTCAAGAGACTAAAAAATAGGAAGGTCATTAGGTAATGTGGGGCACTCCAGTCGATTGGCAGGGCCGCCAAATTTGGGATGTTCAGATTGGGTGGGGGCCAGCAGCACAGGTTCTAAAAGAATTCACCTAAGGCAGAGCAGTGGGCAGGACAGCAGAGCAGAGACTGTCTGCAACTAGGCTGTGGTGAGGGGCAGCATTTATTGGGTAAACTAAGGAAGTATGAGGGCGTGGAATTTTCTGCTCTTTTGGTAATCTTGGGAACTGTGCTTGGTTGTAATTGGTCAGTTAGGGGTTGCAGTTATTTTGAGATGGGTGCTTAATGAGCTTGTTCGCATTCAGCTCCATGGTCTTTCTGGGCCCTTTTGCCTCACTCAGGTTTCCATTGCTCAAGCCTGTTGCCTAAAAGCAGCCTGTACAGGTAATATCCTCTTTCCTTTTTCTCCCTTCTAACTTATTCAGGGAGATTATACTTAAAATCATTTGGGCTGGTCAGAGTCCCAAGTATAAATGGAAATATGCCTTCTAATGGTAAACAGTGTGTGCTTTGTTTCAGTCAGTCTGTCAGCAAGAGAGCTAGTTCAATGAAGCAAAACAATATGTCAGCTCCACTGAATTTGATACAATATTCCAAGTTTGAATTTTAAGATTGTAGCACTTATTTTTAAGATTTGGGAGTTTTATTTTCAATATTGATAAGTAAGATAAAATGTTGATATCTGATATATTTTATTTCTTGGAAGATTGTTTAATCTTTCTTGGTAAGAACTTTTTTTTAACTTAACCAAGAAATGATTACTGACAAAAACCGAAATGATTGTTCTTCTAGAGACTTAAAGGCAAATAACTTTGTCTTGCTCTTCATGGCCTCAGATTAATTGATATGGAAAGGTTGAAACCTAAGTTGCCCTAATGTTTCACCTTTTTTTGGTGCTTAAGAGCTATTTCCTAGGGGCACCTGGGTGGCTCAGTGGGTTAAAGCCTTTGCCTTCAGCTCAGGTCATGATCTCAGGGTCATGAGATCGAGCCCCGCATGGGCTCTCTCCTCAGCAGGGAGCCTGCTTCCTCCTCTCTCTGCCTGCCTCTCTGCCTACTTGTGATCTCTGTCAAATAAATAAATAAAATCTTAGAAAAAAAAAGAGCTATTTCCCAGTTCTAGTTATCAAGATAATCAGGGCCTAGGGGCAGTGAATTTAGACTGAAACCATCTCTTTGGTCAAGTTATTGTTTTGATACATTAATAAAAGCATTAAGGCTACTTGAATCACTGATCCATATGGCTGTGTTTGAGTCTTCAGCCATGATGGACTTTGTAGCCTCAATACATCTCTGCACAGTTTTAACAGTTTTCTGTTCTGAAATATATGGTTGTTTATGGTCAGATTTATTTCATCATTTTCACTAATTAAAAATTAGAAATATTTGGGGCACCTGGGTGGCTCAGTTGGTTAAGTGGCTGTCTTTAGCTCAGGTCATGATCCCAGGGTCCTGGGAGCGGCACGGGGAGGGAAAGGAAGAAGCAGGCTCCCCACTGAGCAGGATGCCCAAGGTGGGCTCTATCCCACGACTCTGGGATCATGACCTGAGCCGAAGGCAGACACTTAACTGACTGAGCCACCCAGGCGCCCGATAACCACTGTAATTTAAAGGTTCATTATATCTGGTCTGGGTCATTGTAAAAACCTAGTTGATATTCCTAATTTTAATCAAACCAGTTTGCTGATTTTTGTTTTTTACCTTCATGTGATTTACATCTTCCATACTGTGTCTGTCAGTGGTATCTTGCTTAGTGATTTGGAATAAGAGGAGAGAGTTGAACAAAATCTCTGTTCTTCCCCAATTCATCACATTCCATCATATATATTTTCATATATATTTTCCATATTGGTCTTTCTGAAATGCTGTTTAATGCCTGTAAGATATGATTTCTGCTATTAAAGAGCTTACACTCTAATAAATTGGTGTATATGTTGGTGAGAGATGATACAAGATGACCTTGAAGATTCTGTGTTACTATCACTTATTGCTTTAAAGACTAGACTGAGATTCACTTTGTCCACAAAACTTTCCTGACTAAAAACTTATCTTCTGCTTTTCCATCTATAATCTCAAATAGACCACCCTTCTGACATACTCGTTAATATATTTCTTGGCCTTGTTCTGCCTGAGAGAGTTCTTTGTAATGGCATTCATTGTATGGAGATTGCAGAACTTCTATCACAAACTGCACAGAAAATAGGATAGTAAATTCAAGTGATAGGAAATGTGAAAGTAGAAAGGTAAAAATGTAACCTTTGATGTTAGGTGAATATAAAAGTGGTCTGAACTTTAACCCAATTGGTAGAATTTAAGGCAGTAAAATATCCACAGTAAAAACCAGGGTTGAGGCAGGTTTCAAAAGCATTTTAAAAGCAGTCCTGTTTAAGAGCCATTTTTACTTTTTTTTTTTTTTTTTTTTTGGAGAACTGTCTGTTCATGTTTTTTCCTCATTTTTTAATTAGGCATTTGGTCTTTTAGTATAGTAGTTACCCGCCATCCCCCTCTCCCAGCCTACCATCCTTGGTTTTCCTTTCCATGGTTTCAGTTACCTGCTGTCAACCATGGTCTGGAAGCAGATGGTTCTCCTTCTGACATACCAACAGAAGGTCAGTAGTAACCTAATACTGTGTCACAATGCCTGGGACATTCATCTCATTTCATCTAATCACGTAGGATGACTATAGAATAATAAGATATCTTCTGACAGAAAACACATTCATTTAACTTATATTACAGTATGTCATTTTAATTGTTCTATTTTGTTATTAACAATTCTTAATCTTTATTGAACCTAATTTATTAATTAAACTTTATTGTAGGTATGTATGTATAGAAAAAGACACCGTGTGTGAGAAAATGTTCAACATCACTAACCGTGAGGGAAATACAAATCAAAACCACAATGAGATACCACCTTACGCCAGTCACAATAGCTAAAATTAACAAGTCAGGAAACAACAGATGTTGGTGAGGACATGGAAAAAGGGTTCCCCTTTTACACTGTTAGTGGGAATGCAAGCTGGTGCACACACGGTGGAAAACAGTATGGAGGTTCCTCAGAAAGTTGAAAATAGAGCTACCCTGCGACCCAGCAATCACACTACTAGATATTTACCCCAAAGATACAAATGTAGTGATCTGAAGGGGCATGTACACCCCCGTGTTTATAGCAGCAGTGTCCACAGTAGCCAAACTATGGAAAGAGCCCAGATGTCCATCAACGGATGAACAGATAAAGAAGATGTAACATACACGTACAATGGAATACTACTCAGCCAACAAAAAAATCAGATCTTGCCATTTGCAATGACGTGGATGGAACTAGAGGGTATTATGCTAAGTGAAATACATCAGTCAGAAAGACAATTACGTGATCTCATATGTGGAGTTTAAGAAAAAACAGCAGCATAGGGGAAGAGAGGAAAAATAAAGACAAAATCAGAGAGGGAGACAAACCATAAGAGACTTAATCATAGGAAACAACTGAGGGTTGCTGGAGGGGAGGGAGGTGGAGGGATGGGGAAAGTGGGTGATGGACATTAAGGAGGACATGTGATGTGATGAGCACTGGGTGTTATATAAGACCAATGACTCACTAAACTACCTCTTAAGCCAATACTACATTATATATTAATTAAGCTTAAATTTTTTTAAAAAGAAAAAGCTCAAAGGAAAAAAAACATTGTGTATATAGGATTTGATACTATCCAAGGTTTTAGATATTCAAAGGGGGTCTTGGAACATCTCCCGCAGAATGGGGGGGTGGGTGGGGGAGGGGGGCACTACTGTAGTTGATTCATGAGAACTCTATTTATAATATAAGGAAGTAATCCCTTTGTGATGTGAGTTACAAATGCCTTTCCCAGTTAGTCATTTGACATTATATTGTTCTCTATTACAGAAATTTGATTTTTTTAATTAAGGAAGTTTATTTTTTAAAGCAGTTTTTGGTTCACAGCAAAATTAATGGAAAGTATAAGAGAGTTCCTGTATACCCTTTCCTTGTACATGTTTAACCACCCCCCCAATGGTTTCCCCCATCACTGGTTCACTCCACAGTAGTACATTTATTACAGTGATAAACAGTCAGTCGAACAGTTTGTTATAATTAATGAAGTGTGATTTTTTTCAACTTTTTGGTCTTTTATCACTTAGGAGACTTGTCATTTTATGATATTCCCTGTCTTGAAATTTAAAAAGTTGTCTTACAGAATTAAAATAAAAACTTTAAAAGAGTTATTCTACAATAGTAGTAATAACAGTGACATTAACAACAAACAGTACTAATACATACTGAGCTTACTCTGTGTTAGGCATAATCCCTAACCATGTTAGGTAGGTTGAATTAGTAGCTTTATTTTATAGGAGACATAATAGAAGTACAAAATGTTTAAGTAACTTGTGAAAAGTCATGCAAGTAGTAGATGGCTGATTCTTTCCCAGGCAGCTTGGGTCTAGAATCCGTGTTCTTAAGCCTGTACACTGTACTGCTTCTTTTTAAACACTTTTATATTTTCTACGGACTCTTTTGGTATAATAGGTTTGAGGTAGGAATTCAACTTTATTTTTGGACTGCTTGGATAGAGGAAAAAGCTAGCAAAGAGGAGTATGAAGAATTGTTTGTCATGCTGTGAGTAAAGCAAGGCATGTGGTAGACGTTGTGGGATACTGCTGTGATTTAAAATAAGGAAAGGTAATTTTGCAAGATGAAGTCATCTTGATGGTAGATGTTTCAGTGGAATGGGCTGAAGCACATAGGAACTGTGTGGGGGCATAAGAACATAGAAATAGTGAAAACAAGTCTTTTGTCAAGTAGCTGTGAGTATGAAGGAAGAGGGCTATAGAATGAGGGAAAATTACTGTTTTATTGCAGAAAGATGAGAGAGACATACAGATGCTACAATGCTGGTAGGAGGGATTCAGATACAGAAGAGATTAAAGAAAATATAGTAAGTAAACTATTCAGTAATTGAGGTTCCTGAAACTCAAGAGGATAGACTCTGAAGCACAGATGCAGGGATATGTATAGAAGATGTTCCATTATTTCTAGAGGGTGCAGGAAAAGATGGGTGTAGATACAAGTGATTGTGAGCTTGTTGGTAGCAAGTGAGAGTTCCCATTTGATGATGTTTCTTTTCTTTCTTTCTTTCTTTCTTTCTTTCTTTCTTTTTTTTTTAAGATTTATTTATTTGAGAGTGGGGTGGGAGGGTCAGAGGGGAAGAGAGAATCTTGGGCAGACTCCCTGCTGAGCAGGGAGCCCCACATGGGGCTCGATCTCACAACCCTGAGATCATGACCTGAGACGAAATCAAGAGTCTGATGCTTCCCTGACTGAACCACCCATGTGCCCCAGTGATACATATTTTCTTTGTGAAGTTCAAGATGTCCTCTACTGAGTGGAGAGTTAGAGGGAGATTGGAGGTATAAGGAGTGGGCAGAGTTAGTTAGTTGAGAACAGGCAGGGATTAATGAAAGTAAATGAAAGGAGGTTTTTGGACATTGTTGAAGGCCTACCCATTGAAAGTTGGTGATGACATCATGAGTGAATATTTTTTTTCTAGTGACTTTCAGGCCGATTCTGTCATCACATTTACTGTAGTTAATGTTTTTAATCATTTGCTTATTCACTTAATTGTCAGTACTAATTTAGAAGTAAAAGGTAGGGCATACTCCTTTTAAAGCTTGCCAAACTAGTGTTTTAAATGTGTTGAATAGAGTAAATTTGGAGAAAGATGAAAACAGTCACATTTTGATACCCTTAAATAAAGGAGAAAAGTTTTTTGGAAATTAATTTTAAATGTGCATGCTAACTCATTTAACTTTTATTAACATAGATGTTATCCTTGGGTAATTTGTACAGGATTATTGAGATAAGATGTCTTAAGTTTAAACATGTGGCCTTGAATGTTTAAATGCCAGAATAATACGTATTTTATTAGTAAACTCATGTTTTTTTAAGGTAGAATTTTCAGAATGTATAGAAAGGTTTCCACCACTGTCGTCAAATTTAAATTCATTCTTTATTAAACTTGTTTTGTTTGTTTTATACAGGGTGTGATAGGTATACAGCTGGTCGTTACCATGGTGATGGCCAGTGTCATGCAGAAGATTATACCTCACTATTCTCTTGCCCGATGGCTACTCTGTAATGGCAGGTAAGGCAAAGAAAGGCTGATTGTGTCACTTTCAAATCTCAGGCTGATTGACTTCCCAGAAGTCAGTTCAATTAAGTATGAATTCCTATTTTTTTAAAAACATGACAAAAGGAACGTTACGAGAAGAATTTAGCTTCCTTCTTTTTCTTACTTGAGATACTGATACTTTATTTTGTTAGTATAAAGGTGATTGGATCATGGTGAAGAATTCACTCCTCCCTCCTGTCCACTTTTGTCCATGGCCAATGAAAATACCAAATAACTTTTCTGTAGTTACCTTCTTAAAACATTGACCAACAAGAGGATGAGACTATAAATTGAAGTGTTTAAGTATTTTCACTGTTGCTGGAAAAAATGACCGAGAGTATGTGTTCTATTATTGGTGACTCAGTTGAGAGCTTATTATAAGAATTAGGGGTTCTTTGTTCTATTGCACAGAATTTTAAACTTTGACTTGACAAGGAGAGAGCAAAGTTACTTTTTATGGTTTTAATTGTGTCTACTGCACTATAAGCTTACTACTATTCCCAGTCCTTCCACAAAGGAGCTAAGTTTCCTTGCTGATATTTGTACAATAAAATTGAAAGTAAAGATGTTGAATTTAGGAGCTATGACATAAATGCCGGAAAATTGCATATAGAACTACTTGTCAGAATCCTGTGCAATTATGAAAGGGAAGTTACAGATTTGGTACCATGTCTATAGTTTTATTCTAATTATTCATCCCAGTAAATAACCAAATTCTGTTTACTAATTTGTAGGTCCATTTTCTTTTGTTTAGACCTTTCGGACTTATAAAACAATGGATAGCTCTTATTCTCCTAATGATTTCATACACTGCAAGACAAATAATAAGCCTTTATTATTAGTTCAAGGCCATTCTATCCACAGAGCTTAAATTTCCATTAGAATTTGTTTTCTAGTTTAATATTCTTTATGCTTCATACTTTTTTCATATTGTTTAAATATAGAAAAATATTATTTGGACTGCTTAAATTTTTTTTGACCACTTTCATATTGTTTAAATATAGAAAAATATTATTTGGACTGCTTAAATTTTTTTTGACCACACACACACGGAATAAGAGAGAACAGCTGCTTAAAAACATGTTTCATTAGCAAAGTAAATAGTGACTAAAGTTTCAGTGAAGGTGAAACCTCTATCAAGAGTTATTTATAAGAGAAAAATCAGTCACCTGCAACTAGTTTTTAACTGTGTACTCTTGTGCCCTATATGTAGCCTTGTTTACTTTTTTGCTGACCAAATAAATCATGAAAAGATAAATATCAGCCAGGCAAATTATCATTCATTCTAAATAAATGGGATCTGAATTAATGAACTAGATAAAAAATATGTTAAGGTAATAACTTGTTTTCTACTGAGAATTTCATGTTTTATAGACTATGATGAGTCTCCAGTGAGACTTCCACATCTCTTACTGACTCTAAAGATCTGGGCAGACTTGTTTCAATTTCCATGTTCTTACATTATCTGCTTTCCATTTGTTTATAAAACTTACATTCACCAGTAAAAACTAAAACTTCAGAGATTGAAAACTTAATTCTTTTCTCTTTGTTAATATTAGAATTACATATTATAATTAAAATCTTTACTTTTTTGATAAGACTGTTTAATAAATATACATACTACTAATTTGAGGGGGGAGTTCAGCCCTAAATATAAACATAAATTTGGTAATTTTTTGTGATCCTGATTTGCTTTTGTGAACAGATTAACTTTAGTGTTAATTAGTGCTGTTTCAAATTCCAAATCAGGTTCTAGGGAAAGCAATCAGAATTTTCTAGTAATAGTTAACTTTTCTGCCATAATTAATTTCATTTCCTGTTTTATTTTGTGTTTTTAAGATCATCTGTCTTTCTTTAATGTTAATCCTGAAATTTTTAGGTCATGAAGTCAGATTGCTAAATGTTGTTACCAACCTGTTGAATATGATCATTGATTTTATCCTTTTGGCATAATTATTGTTATATCTCCCTTTTATGTTATGAAATTATACTGTTTTAATATTAATAAAATTTAAAATGCCTTCTGAATTGCTCATGTAAAAATATTGATCAGAAGTGATCATTTGTGTTTCAAATCATACGATGCTGTTGAGTTTAAGAAAGAGAAAGATCTGAGGGCATTCTTTATCATCTGTAAAATGTCTAAAGGAATTTAAGGGGTGAGGCTCATGGCTTGGGAGTGACTATATTGAATGGAACTATTGAATAGGACTATTCAAGTGAATAGATGTGTGGATTCCATGATAGCTTAATCATGAGTATGACAGAAGAGACATGTTTTTAGGTTCTGTTTCTATTGTCCTAATATTTGTTCCACTAGTATCATATCTTCATATTGTAAATAAACATTTTTCTGAAAAGTTATGGCTTGTCTTTTTGTGTCATAAATTTATGTCCATATCTCTCATCAGTCTGTGTCTTTTTGGAATGGAAGGTTTAAAGTGCCATTGGATTTTATTATGTTTACTTAATGATTAAGCCTCCCGCCATTTACTTGAAGAAGTCATACCTTGAAGGAATAAACAGTTTTGCTTTTATATTAGCAGCTTATTGATTTATTTTTTATTTTTTATTTTTTATTTTTTTAAAAGGTTTTATTTATTTATTTGATAGAGACACAGCGAGAAAGGGAATACAAGCAGACGGAGTGGGAGAGGGGGAAGCAGGCTCCCCACTGAGTGGGGAGCCCGATGTGGGGCTCGATCCCAGGTCCCTGGAATCATGACCTGAGCCAAAGGCAGACACCCAGTGACTGAGCCATCCAGGCACCCCAGCAGCTTGTTTATTTTTAATATAAAAAAATTAACTAGTTTCCTAGCTCTTGTTAAATAATATGTATTGCTGTTAGTGTTGTATATCTCTAGTTTTTTTTTTTTTAAACTAGTTGTTAACCTGGCTTAGTTAATATTGCTTTTACACTATTATAAAACTTAATATGATAAAAATTTTTATTGTCTGTTATCCCATTTGGATCTGTACACTGAATTAGGTAGGAGAGGGGATGTGTTTGGGATATGTTAAGGCCTCAGGAATCTCAGTGTCTGAACTTAGTTTCTCATTCCATTTGCCTAGGTGGGAATCAGGGTCAGATGGGAGATTCAGGAAGGGATTGGGCAGCTCTCCAGGTCATGAAATGATATCTTAAGGATTCAGCTGTTCTTAAAGTGGTGACTTAGGGAGTCCACGCTTTTTCAGACTTGTTGGCTCTTTTGTTCTTCCTGCTACCTTGGAATCTTGTGTTACAGATGCTGTGTCACTTGGCAGCTAAAGGAAGTAGACTGTGGATCTTTCAGGTGATTCAAGGGGCCAAGCTTAGAAATCGATCTATCAGTTCTGCCTACATTGCATAGACTGGGGCCCTGTGACTCCAGGCCAAAGTGCAAGGGAATGTGGGAATTCAGTTGTCATTGTACCTAGAGAGTAAAAGCAAGATTGGTGTCTGGCCCTTCTCTGCTGCAGGTGATGTGTTTATAGATGAGAAAACAAGTTTTAACTTTACTCATATTCATGAGTAAATGAAATAGATGTAGGTAGGCTTCTTATCATGAAGTTCAGTTCACAGTATAGTATTTATTTAATGTATGGCTGCTCATCAACTCTAGATACTGTCCTGGAACTGACGTCCTTGAACAGAGTTTGGAATTTGGTGGTGGTGAATTTTTCTACAATTGCTGTGACTTCTTTTGGCAGTTAACAGAGTAATTTATTGAAGATTTTTTTTTTCTACCTTCTGTTCCTAGTGGTACTTGGCCGTGTATAAGCTGTCCTCTAGGTTATATGTAGTTGGTGTATTATTTGTCTTTGCTTATTATATTCTGGCTTTTCTATGACTGCATAGCCACCTTTTATTTTGAATGAAAAGGCACCTCAACATTGAGTTTGATGACCATAGATGTGCTTAGTGTGAAGTAGAGTTTAAAAAATATCATCTGTTCAAATTATACCTCTCACCTCACTATTTGAAATTAAAGTTATACCACATTACTAAATAATAAATATTTTGTATTCCATTCTTCCAGTTTTCTTTACTAGAAAAATATTTTTCTTCTCAAAAATGTTATTAGTTCTCCTTTTGTACATGCCTTTTTATGTGACTGTCAGATTTTGTTGACGGGATTCTGCTTTAACAAGAACTTAGGTAACAAAATCTCTTCTTCTGTAACCTGTGAGCATCTATTACTAACCTTGAAAAGCAACTGTGAGGAGTCTACTGCTCTCACTGTTCCATTCCTCCCTCTTTCCCCAAAGGGAGGAAAAACCATGGGAAGTTGGTTTCTTTGTACGTTTAGTGTAAACTGCTGTCCCTAACATAAAGAACACTTCTAACAGTTGCTCAGATCATCCAGAGATGTTTTTTAAATCATGTCCAGCATACCACTGTATAGTAGCCAAAGAATTCTCTACTTTCTATTGTAATTAAAGTTCCTTTTTGTTTTGAAGTTTGCTTGGCCCCTCTTTTCATGGAGAGGTAAGTGATAGGTTACATTCTTTGTACATTTGAATAGTGGGTTTTGCATGAGGAAGTAGGATTTTGCTTTTTTTTTTCCCCTGTACTAGCTTCTTTGCTGACCTGCTTTCCATTTCATTGATTGTTTAGCTTAAACCTGCATTCTTCTTTACCCCTTTATCTCCCGAGGCTCTCACTTTGATCTGCTACTTCTTATCATATGTTCCTCACTGGAAACATGTTATGGTTGGATTTATTCTGATTTTGTCTCATTCTATATTGAGTAAATGGCGTGCAACACCTTCATATTCAGTTGCTCTAATTCTTTTTGCCTGTCTCTTTTGCATGTTGCCTGATCCAAGAATCTGCAAGTTCCCTTTGGTGAGAGAAACCTACTATTCAAATGCACAGTAGGTGGGACCCAAGACCCAAGGGAAAGTTTAAATTGTCAGCTACCACCCTTATGGAATGCCTGAGTCCTTGCTCTCCTTGCCTTTAGTCCTCTTAACTTCCATCTAGTTCCAGAATGCCGTGCTGTTCTAGTAAAGTTTCCAGTAAATAACGAGAGTGTGTATGTATAGTGATATTTTAGTTACTTGTGCTGAAAGGTTTTCTAGGTTTTAAGTGGTATTTGTTTTCTCTAATTTTTTTTTCACTTGTTACAATTACTGAGACTTAGAATGAAGACTGAGAGTATCTATAGTTCATTGAACACTACTACATCAAAAACTCGTGATGTACTATATGCTACCTAACTGAACATAATAAAAAAGTAAAAAATAAAAAAAATAATAAAAGAAAGTATCTATAGTGATGTTTGTTTTGAAATAGTTTTGTATAATTATTTTCGTATTAAGATCTTTTTAACTTGCTCTCAGTACTAAGCTTTTCTCTATTTGTTCATATTTAGATTTCCATTGTAAATTTCTGAAATTTTTATTTTTGAAAAATTGTAAAGTGAAATGACATTGCTTTTTAGTTTTTTTTTTTTGGAAGAGTCTGGGTCAATGCATTCTGTATTTTCTGATAACCTATATTTTTAGTGCTATTGAACTTTAGTAGGAAAAGTTATAGTCTGATGGTATTTTATGTAAGAGGCTTATATAAGAAAAGTAGTAAAAAATTATTTCAGTGATTTGGTGAAGTGGAACACCAGGTTGGCTTTATTATCTGAGACACTGCTGACAATTTGAACATAGGTGAACAGAGCCACTGAATAGCCAGGTATATGTCATAAAATACCCTGATATTAATGCATTTAACTTAAATGTAAGAAGTTCAGTTTTTTTAGTGAGATCCTCTTAATACTTTTTATTTTAAAGTTTTTTTTTCTCTATTTCAAACAATATATGCCTGTGATATAGAAAAAGATGATAAATTGATGAGAAGGAAAAATAAGAGGTAATGAACTATATTCTCATCAGCTAAAGATAGTCACTGTTTACATTTTGTTGTATTTCCTTCTAATCTTTTCTATTCATAGGTTCTTATCATGGTTGTAATGATATTGTATGTGCAATTTTGTAACATTAACACAAAATGTTTCTCTAATTGTATTTTTGTAACCATTCTTATTAACTGCTACATAGAATCTAAAGCTAATTAGCTTTCATATGTCTTCCAAGCCCATATTAGAAAGGCACCGTGCAGCAGTTATAAGCACATTGCAAGTTATTTTGCTAAGATAGATGTACCAACTAATAGCAAAAGAAAAGGCTAAAAACAGACCAGAGCTTAAAGTGTCTAGAACATGGGAAGCACATGGTATGGAATCCACCTATGTATGAAGCACTGTCTGTTAAGGAAAACTGTGCAACTGTACTTCTAAGTTTTACTTTGAACTTTCAGACCTTTGCTATTCCATGCTGCCTGCCCGTCTTTGTCTGCTCCACTTCTCAGGCAGCTTTCAACTCTCAATCTTTCTCCTCAAATAACTGTGTATGCCTGCCTCAGGCTCAGCTCTTGAAACCAGAGCCCCGCAATCATTTTTCTCACCACCAAACCCACAGCCCTAGTTACATGTGCAGCCCATCTTTATTTTAAAAAAAAAAGTTTATAAATTTTAATTTTGGCTTGAGGAGGTGGTGTCCTGTCTCTCAGGGCCCAGTTACTGCATTTGTGCACTATACCTCTTTTCCTCTAACTTTCACGTACTGCTTCCTTTCTTCCTTGTCATTAATTGCTTCACTTCCTTTGGATTATTCCTGTTAGCACACACACACATACACATAATTTTTTTTTTAAAGATCTCTTATTAAAAGTAATAATATATAAAGAAGAGTCATAGGCCTACCTTCCTTCTGCCTTAAAACACGAAGCCCCTTCCATGTCCATTTCTTAGTTTTGGCCTATTTCCCTTTTTTCTATTATAGCAACATTTGTCACATGAATTGTCTTCATGAACTTTACTTTTCACTTCCCTTTTTTTTGAAGGTTTTATTTATTTGAGATAGAGTGAGCACAAGTTGGGGTGGGAGGCAGAGGGAGAGGGAGAAGCAGGCTATCCACTGAGCAGGGAGCTTGATGCAGGACTTGATCCCAGGACCCTGGGATCATGACCTGAGCTAAAGGCAGCTGCTTAACCGACAAAGTCACCCAGGTGCCCCTTCTTTTCACTTCCTTATTAACTATCAGACTTCTGCCATGTTTTATTTTCCCCTTAGGTGATCTTACTGATTCCATAAATACCACAGTTACCTAATGACCCTAAGTTATCTTTGAGCTCTAGATTCCAATAAACAATTGTCCTCTTGATGTTTTCACATAATGTCTCATAGATACTTAACAACTCAGCATATTTAAATTCGTGGTTCTTCCTATTCTGCTCCATCTCAGAATATGTACTACCATCTTCCTCAAATCAAAAGGGTAGATACCCTTCATCTTTTTTCCCCCCCACTTCCTCCATTTAGTTCATTAGCAAGACCTGTTGACTCAATGTCCAAAATATATCTCTTTTTCTTGCCTGCTTCTGATTCACAGAGCAGCAAGAGAGATCTTAAAAGGCAGATCAAGTTATTGCTCTCTCCTGTTTTGAGACCATTATTTTAGCATAAAATCTAAACTCCATACTGTGACAGAGGAGGCTTTGCATGATCTGTTACTTTTTATCTCTTCAGCTTCCCTCATACATTTCTCTTTGCATGTGCTACAACTGCCTCTTTGGCCTTTTGGTTACTGCAGCGTTCTATGTTCTTTCGTGCCTTTGTGCTTTGGGACATGCTCTTCTCTGCCTGGAACGCTGTTCCCCTCCATTCTTCTCATCCTTTAGGTTGCTGGGTAAATGTCATCTCAGAGGGATTTTCCTAAGCTACAACTTAAGTCTTGTCTTTCTCATTTTCACCATTTGTTTGGTTCTTTAGTGTAGTATCCAATTTTGTGTAGTATCCAAATTTGTGATTTTTTTTGTCATATTTTAATTGGTTAAATTTTGCCCCAGCTAGAATATAAGTATCAAGAAAGTAGGGACTTTTGCTTTATTGTATGTGATTAAATCTCCATTGCCCAGCAGAGTACTTGGCTCTAAGGAACTCCGTAAGTGTGTGATGAATGAATGGATGGATGAATGGTACATGAGTAGCAGACGAGAAGTGGCCCTAAGAGCACCCACCATCCTTAGGTTCCAGCTTTGAACAGTAATTATTACTGATGTAGAATGACCTGAGTTGCCCAATAAAAAGTATAATAAGTGCAATACATTTTAGAAAAATGGATTTACAAAAATGAGATTAAACAAGTTTGAGTGTATTTAAAAAGAAAATGAGTCCTAAAAAATGAAGAATCTTAAAATTTTCATTATTGTAGTGTTCTAAAAGTAACTTAAGTTTTCCTATACTAAGAGTTCTTTCATTGATTAGCAATAATTAGTAATTTCTCAGAGCTAAATGACTAATTTTAGTCTTTGTGAGTTATTGCATAATTGGTCTTCTAAATGTTATGCACTCAATCTTTTTATTCATGGATTCTGTATTTGCGATCTGCGTACTTGCTGAAGTTCATTTGTAACCCCCAAATTCATACTTGTGCTTTCAAGGTCATTCGAAGACTTATCCAGAGTGGCAAAAAATCTTGAGTGGCCCAGTGCCCATGTTCCCAGCTGAGGCCTTGTTTCACCTTTCATATTGTAAACAAGTGTGCTTTTCATGGTCTGTTTAGTATCATGTTGTTCACGTTTTAGCTTTTTGTTGATTTCACCGTTTAAAATGGCCTCCAAGCATAGTGCTGAAGGGCTTTCTAGTGTTCCTAAGCAGAAGAAGGCTTTGCCTTATTGAGAAAATTTGCTAGAAATACTCACAGAACTCAGGAAGATACTATATTTAAGATTAGAGTTGTTAAGTAAGCTTTATTTAGGCATGAGTTATAGTGCTGTTGGCTGTGAATTAAATGTTTAATGAATCAACAGTATATATTAAATAAGGTGTCTTTAAACATAAACACACATAAAACAAGGTTTTGTATTGATTGATGAAAATGTTGTGACCAGAGGCTTGCAGGAACCTAACCCTGTATTTCCCCTAGGAGCAATGTTCAGTGTTCGCGGCGACTTTATAGAACATAACTACCGCGAATAACAAGAATCGACTGTAAGTTAAAATTCTGGACTTAAATGGAAATTTCAGGAAGTGCCTCTTCACCCATGTTAATTACAGTTTAGAGACTTTTTGGTTGGGATAAATATTTTATTTTAAAACCTTTCAACTATGAGGAGAACTGAATTCATTTTGGTTCAGTGATCCTTTTTGAGCACTTACTATATGCCAGTAACTGTACTAGTTTTGAAGCATACAAAAACAAGTCATAAAACCTTTCCTCCAAGAATCTTTCAGTTAGGGGAATATTTCATTTTACTCCAACTGGTCTGATACCAACTGCAGTTTAATTTTGACACTACCTGGAGTTAACATAGACTCCATTGGTTAAAGACAAAGTTCTCTGTAAGAATGCCAAGGCTTCAGATGCCAGCTGCAAGTTCTTGGAATCGCCAGGCCACCCATACTTCTGAAAACTGGCTACTGGCTACAAATTGGGGCATTTCTATGACACCCCTCATGTTCAGTAATTTCCTAGAACAACTAGAACTCAAGAAAGTGCTATACTTGCAATTACAGTTTTGTTATAAAGATGATAGAGGAATAGGTTTGGGAAGAAGTGCAGTTTCCATGGCCTCTCTGTGAAGTCAGGGCATGTCACCCTCCAAGCACATTAGTGTTTTGGCCAGCAAGGATGCTCCTCAGAGCTTCATTGCCATGAGATTTTACGGAATTTCATTACATAGGTATGATTTTAAATAACTAGATGTGTGATTGAACTTAATCTCTAGCCCCTATCTCCTTCCTGCAGATCAGGTGTCTAAACATCCCAACTCTAATCACATATTGCTATTTCTGGTGACCAGCCACCATTCTGAAGCTATCTGGAGGTCCACTAGGAGCTCCCTTATTAACATAACAAAGATACCCCCCTTCTCTCAGGAAATTCCAAAGGCTTTTAAAGCTCTTTGCCAAGAACTGGGGACAATTACCAGATGTATTTCTTTTTTATACTACAGGACAACTTGGCTTACAAATAGTAGAAGGTAAATTAGATGTTTGCCAGATAGGAGCATAGATGTTTATAAGCAGATAGAAGAATATGTGCAGAAACATCAAGGGATGAACAAATTTGTGGATTAAAATGTTATTTAGTTAGCTAGAATGTCATGTTTAAAAAGGTAGTTGTTGAAAGTGAGTCTGGTAAAGTAGGTAGTCCGATCATGAAAGTCTGTGGAAACAGGTTATAAATCCTCTGCATATTTGGGCCTTACAATGTGTGTTCTAACTTCAGTGGAAAATTTCAAACATGTGTAAAGAGTAGACAATAATACAATGAATATATAATGGAAATAATGATCTATGTACCTATCACAATTAACACCTGGTGGTCAACTTGTTTCATTTGTGTTCCCCTTCATCTCTCCTCTACCCAACATATTATTTTGTAGCAAATATTATTTCATTCATAGATATTTCTGTGTATATCTTTATGTGAGCTTTTAAGAATAACTATAATCCTATTTTTACAGCTAAAAGTTTTTAACAGTAATTTCCTAACATCATCAGATATCCAGTCATTATGCAAATTGCCAATTTTCAAAAAATAGCAAATCAGTTCCTAGCATTTTTTTAATTGAGATATTTTACTTTAAAAATTTAGATTTTGTAATTGAAAAATTGGAAGTTTAGCAATACTAGGGATATGTTTCTCCTTTATAGAAACAGGGCCATGATCAAAGTCTTTGCCTAGCTGTCTCCTCACTGCTTTACCTTGTGAAGACTCTTGGAAAGGATTCCAGCAGGTGCTTACCTTGATAAGATTTGCATTATGGAAAGATAGCTAAAGTTGGGATCAGAATGCATTTGGGGAAAAGAAAAAAATGTATTTAGGAGAGTGCGCAGGGAAGACAAGGACTCCAGTTAAAGAACAGAATTAATGATAATATGTGGAGAGGACGCATTGAAAATTAAACTTGAATATCAAGTTTAGGTAGTTGGTAGATAGGAAATTCAGGTGAGACAGGAAATTGAAAATGAGCAGGTGGGTGCTTGGGAGAGAATAAGTGATTTGTTTGGGTGTTTTGACGGTGTGGTGGAGGTAAATACACCCAGTTTATTGGAGCCCTAACTTTAAGGGTTTTATAAATACAATTTACTCTTATTTTTGTATACATAAAGTTTGAGAATTCTCCAACTAAATTAAAGGAGGGGAGGACAGGAAAGGAAAGCAAAGACTACTTTTATTTTGAGGACATTCAGAGAACTCTTTTTAAGACAACTCTCGATTCCTTCTGTGTAAATGAAGGATGGGTGGAGTATTCTAATGTGTTCATGCCAGCTTGCCTGCAGAGTTCAGTCCATTTACTTTTAATAGTAGGCTTGTATAGCCTTAATATATATTAATAATTGTCAGTTATAAGAAATATACTTATAAACAGCATTGCAGGGTCTGGCATCTAGTAAGTGCTTGGTAAGTGCTGGATTTGAATCAAAAGCCTTTTAAGACATAAGCAGTCGTATCTTAATTCAGATTAGAGTTTTTCACTTCAGTGTCTTCACAAATAGGAAACTCAATAAATATTTGTACAATAAATGAATAATTCTGGTGATCTTAATTCCTTTATTTAAAAGGATTCTTTTTTTCTTAGTTTGAGATGGTATCAACATCCTACAGAAGAAGAATTAAGAATTCTTGCAGGGAAGCAGCAAAAAGGGAAAAGCAGAAAAGATAGGTAAGTTACATTGTTGAGCTTATAAAGTGTTAAGTATTTGACACAATTTATGTAAATCTATCTTGTACATTGGTTAAAGGAACTTTTACTGATAATGCTATGAGCGTTTGATAAATTTGAGATTAAAACCCATGATCTAAAATAGTTTTGTATTACCTTTTAAGAAAACTCAGTATTTAGTAATTTAATATATGAGCGCAGAAGTGATTATTTTACTTAAGAATGGTTAATTTTATTCTTTGTATATAAATTATGAAAACAGTATAGCCATCATATTAGAACTTGGTGGGGGTTGACTGGGGAGAAAACCAGAGATCATCTTTTTACCCTGTAACTCATTTACCTGTTGATTTGGGTTCTTTCCCAGGTTTTGCTGTTATTCAGTATTATGAGATTGGGCAAATTTACGTGCTTTTGACTTCTTTTTATTTTTTCAAATGAAAGGGTAGACAGAGTAACTTTGTAGGTACCATTCAGTTGCTGCAAATTATATTGGCATTTAAACCTTTATGAAGAGAACTGCCTGCTAATAAACCTCACTGAGTAGACCACAGCAGTCTTATCTGTGAAATGGAAGGACCAAACAGTAATTTTGAAGGATCTTTCCAGCTTTAAAATTTTTATCTCTATTTGAATTGAATTCTCAAGTAAAGTACATGATAATTAGCCTCTCTATATGGGTCTTAGTGTCCTTAGCGGGGGAGGACTTCTTAGGACCCAAAACTATGCTTTTGATATATTACAAAATGTCAGTGACAAAAAATAGTCACCAAATTTCTCATGTGTATCATAAAAATGATATTAACCTTGGCTAGTGCATTTGTAAGTGCTAAACTTTTTTAAAAATTTTAAACATTTTTTAAACATGATTCTTTGGCATGAAATTGGAAATTTTAAAAAGACTTTTCTGATCTTGCTACCATTCTCTTTTACACTTATCATTGCAAATATACCTTGAAGATCATTGGAATAGTAAATGTAAGCCCTCCTTCTCTTTTTATTTTGAAAAGGCTTTACATGTACAAAAAGATGCCAAAATGGCACTGTCTTATTCCTGGTAGCAATAATTATTGTTTGGTTTATTGACATGAATTGATATTTTTACCAAGGTTTTTCCAGAATAAATGAAAATTATTTCTTGGTATTGTGATTAATGCTTTTGAAACTTAGTTTATTACTTTCTATATATATGTGATTGTCTTTTAAAAATTAAATTTAGGAATGATACACGTGCACCTAAAGAAAGAACTCTTTTATTTCCCCCATTCGTGATTCAGTAAAAGCAACTCCAGATGAGCCTTTCACATTACTGAATTTCTTACACACATAAATCTTAATATATTTCTTTAACTCTGACTTGTTTATAGCTACAGGTCTCTTTATATGTATGTGTGGACATAGATAATTTCGAAGAGAAATGCATTTTTGTTTCATTGGCTTTGGTTCTTGCACCTAAGAAATAGTTAAATTGTTTTGAAGTGAAATACTAGAAAAGATGCCAGTTCCTTGCCTTTGCTTTCTTAAGTGCATTTCATGTCACAGAGGAGCCACTTTATCCTCTTTAAGGTATTCTGAGGTTTTCTTCCAGATGTTTAAATATTGCGTGATAATGGTGTTTCTTTAATTTTTTGTTTGGTTTTACTCTTGAACCTAAAGGAAAAGACGTTAGTTGTCTTTAAATCTACACAGGAGAGTAGGAGAAATAGGGTGAAGTGCTAAACTAATAATTAAGATTTTGTCACTAATTTAGGTAACTCTTTTCCCTGGTAATCTGCATACTCACATAATAATTTACATCCACATTTTGTAGTCTTCCCTTTAAAAACTACCTGTGACTATTGTACCTCCTTTTTGATGAAATATTAAAAATTCTGCTTCTTTTTATACTGTGAAATTTAACACCCCATTTTTGATTAGTTGATATAAGCGCTTGGATAACAGTATAGGTAACTTGCTTTTTGTGTCACTTGTCTGATTTTTATAGGAAATATAATGGTCACATTGAAAGTAAGCCACTGACCATTCCAAAGGATATTGATCTCCATCTAGAAACAAAGTCAGTTACAGAAGTGGATACTTTAGGTAAGGGAAATCTTGGTAAAGTGTTCTGTAAATCTCAGTTTTCTACAATGCTAGTGAAAGTACTTTCATTTTATCTATTTTTTGTTTGGTTTTTAATCATTAAGTCCATTTTACGGAATATGAAATCTTTTTCAGGACTTAGAAGCTCAAAATGACTTCATTCGAATTGAATTTCTTTTTCAATTCACTTAACCTGTACTAAGAATTATTTTTCCCATTTTTCAGAAAGGCTGACTTACATGTTTGTTATGCACTTTCTGTTTTATGTCAAGATCACAGTGACTTTTCAGTATTTTGAATTCTAGACTTATTGCCATAAGTGCCATTGTGCTCCTTTTATGGTGTGGCTTGCACAAATGCTTTTGGGTGTTTGTTTTTAATTACCTGAACTTTTATGCTCATGCTTAGTAGACAGGAAAGTGGCTTTAGAGCAATGATCTGGATTAGGAATCAGAAAACTTATTCAAGATTTACTTTTGCCCATGGGATATTTCTGATAAGTTATGTGGTTTTTTCCCCCCTGTATATCAATGCTTATAATTGTATAATAACTATAATGATTTTATATTTAAAATAAAATTTATATGAAATTATTTGAATCCTGTAAGGGAATGGCTTCTAAGATGATACTATACTAAACACTGATTTTCAAACCTGACTGTCCCTCAGAATCCCTTGAGCAGCTCTTTAAAAAGAAAGGTTTTTCATATCTACTCCTGGAGATCCAGTAAATCTAGAGTGGGTTCTGGAAACTTGTGTTTTTTAAAATGCTCTTAGTGGTTCTGACTTTGGACCAGGTTTGAGAAGTAATGGTTTACCTGATAAGTGAGGAATAAAAATAACATGTTAAAAAAATAATTTTGGTAATGTATAAATATCATATGTAATTTGGCCCTTCTTGTGTTAAATCATAACCACCCTGAAAAACCTTAGTAGCTTCATATAACGTCTCATATAGAATTATTTAGTGATACAAAATGGCTTCAGGATATTTGAAAGTTGATTCTGTATTTACAAAGATTTTTACGTGTGTATTCTATACACACACACACACACACACACACAGGCATACATATATATTTTTAATATACTCTATATAATATAGAAAGGGTGTCCTAGAATCCAAAAATGTCAGTGAGGAACAGTATAATATTATTAAGACTGTTATGACTGGTTATGTCATCCTCTTTTTTCTTTTTAACTATTTTTCATGCAAAATCTAAAACATTTAAAACCCTTTGACTTTTTGACTAGTTGTCACATTGGTTTTATTAATCTTTTATGTGTGCTTGCATGTATAAAATGTTCATAGACATGTAAATATAAGAATATATACACATTCTCCCAGATTTCTAGTACAGATTTTTGTCATTCTTACTAGAAACTCATGTTAAATGAATAATTATCAGCTTATTAACTTTAATAATAGCTTAAATTTGAGTATTTATCAGGCATTGTTTTAAGTGCTTTACTTTAATTAGCCTTCTTCTAGTTCTATGAGGTATGTAACTTTTATTGGCCTTTTTTTAAACCCCCTTGAACTCATTCAGTAACTTGGTGTGGGTTGTACTCCAAATGTGGTAGAGCCAGTTAGTGAGAACTAGGCTATTTTAGTGAACTTAAAAAGATTAAAATTAAGGCCTTAACACATAGCTTCTTCAATATTTTGTTTCATTAATACAGTTTTGAAACTAATTGCAAATGGTAGTAGTTTAACAACTGGGCATATAATTTCAAGAGCAGAGTAAAATGGGGAGATGTTTTATTTATGTTTCTGTACTCATTTGTGAATGCATGCTGTGTATGTGTGTTTAGGTAAAAGTAGAGAGTTTACTCCTTGAATTTAGTAAGGTACACTCATGAGCTTAAGGCAAACCACTAGGTTTGATGAGTTTTCTTTAGTTTCCAATAGCCTAATAAAAGGCACATAGATAATTATATTATTGAATACAAAAAGAATATAATACTTGGGTAAAATACGTAGCCAAGATTATGTATAATTTGTACTTTTGTTGAATATATATATATTACTGGTATCCCAATAAGTATCTTGAAAGTCTGTCTTAATTTGTATTAGCTATCTGTTATAAGAGCCTCTAAAAGTGCATAAACATAGAAAACTACTTGAAATGTCACTTGCCTATTTGCTGTGAGTGAGTTTCCTGGAGGAACCCTCTGAATGTGGGCAGCACAAATTGGAACACTTGCTTCAGTTCTTAATAAAAATTGAAAGCTTTTAGATAAATGGATGTTTGTCTACCCAACTAGATATTTTTCTGTCTGTTCTTCCCATTTCCCTGTCCTCCTTCTGAGAAGTTGTTGATTCTAGATTTTAGATTTTAGGGTGATTTTAGAGGAGAAGTGAGGTGGCTAGAGGGTAAGAGTCCTTCAGCTACTTCAGGGTAAATCTTTCAGACTGCTATTCATAAGCTAATATATTTATCAGGAAAAAGAAAAAAAAAACTAACAGTTAAAATAACTAGATGCAAATTAAAAATTTACCCAGTCATAAAAGGATTTGCAATTTTTGTTATCTTATAAAGATATGAGTTCGTTGTTTTAATATTTTAAATGTCTTAACTTTGAGTGGTGTTTTATTTTCAAAATACTTTTTCTATGAATGCATGATTTTAAGTTATTCTCAGATACTACATTTTGCAACTAAAATTTTTCCACAGCAATGTAGATCATTTTATTATGGAAACATAGGAATTGATGTTTATGTATGTGACTTACTCCCACATTTTCAGAAGTCTTCTACAAAATGATGCTGATACTTTGGACTGCACTCAGGCAGAAGTAAACCAGAATATCTGAGATGAAAAGAGAGATAGAATCTGATTTACTATCAGAGAATGCTAATTTTAATGTAAACCCTCTGTTGGAAGGGCTGTCGTTTTTATAGAAGGCATTTCATCGACTTTTTTTGCAGGAACACAAGCAAGAATAAAAAGTATATGTATTGGTTATTTCAATCTACATTAACTCAAAAAATTATTAATCTTCCTTTAATGCATGCAGTTAATAACTATAGCAAAGCTTAACTCTCTTACCTCACAGAAATGAAAAATGTAAATAAACTTAACTTTGTACACCAATTTATACTTTCATGTTAAGGTAACATACTTTAGAATCTTAAAAAAGTCTTGAGGGGCACCTGACTTCGGCTGAGGTCATGATCCTAGGGTCTAGCCCCTGTCTACTGCCTGCTCAGTGGGGGAGTCTGCTTTTCCCTCTCTCCTTGCCCCTCCCCCTTGCTCATTCTCTCTCTCTCCTTCTCTGTCTCTCTCTCTCTCACAAATAAACAAATAAGTAAATAAATAAAATCTTTTTAAAAATTAAAAAATATATTTAAAAGAGGGGTGCCTGGGCGGCTCAGTTGGTTAAGCGTCCAACTCTTGGTTTCTCAGGTCATGATCTCAGGGTCACAGGATTGAGCCTCCCACCAGGCTTTGTGGTCACTGCAGAATCTACTGGAGATTATCTCCCTCTGTTCCTCCCTCTGCTCCTGCTTTCTCTCTGTCTAAAATAGTAAATAAAAATCTTAAAAAAAATTTTTTTAAACCCTGATTTTTTAATTTCTGTAAAAAACAGCTAATCAGCTGAGAAAATACCAGCTCATTTTGTAATCATATATTTTTAAAAACAGTTTAAATAGTTTTTGGCAATCATTCCAGGTCTTAAGAAATTATTTAATTTGTGAGGTATTAAAATTTAATTTTGAGTGTCAACATTCTCTGTTTCCTGCATTTTTAGATTCTCATATTTGCAAACCTTACATAGCATATCAACAAATGAAAAAGTTTAGCATGGCTAAAGTTAATTGTAGTTAAATCCTCCTAAGCTATTTATTTATGAAAGTTTAAGTAAACTTTTTTTTTTTTGACCTTTATTTTTCAGCATTGCATTATTTTCCAGAATACCAGTGGCTGGTGGATTTCACAGTGGCTGCTACAGTTGTGTATCTAGTAACTGAAGTCTACTACAATTTTATGAAGCCCACACAGGAAATGAATATCAGCTTAGTCTGGTGCCTGCTTGTTTTATCTTTCGCAATGTATCCTTCAGAACATCATTAATAATAATATATAAGTTTGTGCTCCTTTTGTAGCTAATACAATTAGATCTCATCTCTGATTTGAAAAAAAAAATTGGGATAGAAAATTTTTCTTTGTTGAAATCCTCTTTATTTAATAGAAAAAACTTTACAAGTAGAGGTAAATAGTTTAAAAAGTGAAATACAAGAAAAGATGCCAGTTCCTTGCCTTCGCTTTCTTATGTGAATTTCATGTCACAGAGGAGCCACTTTCCCCTGTTTTAGGTATTCTGAGATTTTCTTCCATACGTTTAAATAAGGTGATACTTAAATGATGTTGCTTATGGTGATAATGGTGTTTCTTGAATCTTAGATTATTGCACTTTTCTTCCCCTTCCTTTTACTTTCTCAGTTCCTCCAGAATAGTAAGGAAACAACTGTTTTACCAAATCAGTGGTCAGTTTTAGTGATACCTATGAAAATATTATTTATAGTAAGCATTATAGTCTTCTACCACCTTCCTTGAACAATTTTTTATTCTTGTATGTAGACGCTAAATTTCTTTACAGAATTCTAAATCTCAGTAGTTCAAACACATCATTTCTTTTTTGTTTTCCCTTGGAAATATCCTCCTGGAGCTCTTCAATTCTGTAAACTTAACTGCATAGCTGTTAACCTGGGATTTTCTTTACTGTCTTCCTAAGAATTCCCTGTGCCTCTTTTTGGATCACATCATCTGCTTGTCTTTGGTTTACTGTCCTTTGGCAGAGTACTTTCCCCTATAGTGTCCTGGAAAGGGGTGTTACAGTTTTTAATTTTGAAATCTGCATGCCTGAAGTTATTTTTTCCTCATACTCAGTTGATAGTTTGGCTCAGTACAGATTCTGAGAAAGAGTTTTTCCTGAAAGTTTTGAAGGCTCTCGAGAAAAATAGATGCCTTCCTGCCCTTGGCATATGCCTCCCTTTCCCCTATGTGCACCCTCTAAATGCTTTCTCTCTTTTGGTATTCTGAAGTTTTCATCATTAATTGGGTTACATTCTAGGTTTAGCTTTTAAATCTGGGGACTCATCCTTTTTTACTTGGCAGTTTTTTTCCTTTTATTAAAATTAAACATTACCTCCCCCATTTCTGCCTCTCCAGAGATAGTTCCTTTTTGTTTGATATTTACATGAGTATTTCCATGTGGGTACAAAGCTCCTACTTTTAGTTTCCGGCTTTAACTGATACTATTTCTGTGTAAATGAGGACTTGGCACATACGTGTGGCTTGTCATCTATCACTAATCATTTCCCATTCACCTTGTCTTCTAAATAAAGTAATGTCATTTTTTAGAGGAATTTTCCTGCTTTTTTTCTTCTCATTCATTTTATTTATGTACTTAAAAACAATTTTTTTTTTTTAATACTGTCATTTTGGTGTGGAGGGAGAGACCAGAAGTCAGTGGATGTACTCAATCTGCACTTTTTTCCGGAAGTTTTATACTGACTGTGATAGAATTCTGTTTCCTGTTATCTTTTTCAGGGACTCTTTGTAATAACTTATTCTTCCTTTGAATGGTTCTTTAATATTATCTCCCTTTTTCCATTTATTTTATTTTCTTGATTTTTCTCTTAATTTTCTCTTAACCCTTTTGCTGAATTTTTTTATATCAACTTTTTAAAAAATTTTGAAGACTTTGATGTTCTATTTCCATACCATTCTTGTGTCATGGATGTGTAACATCTTTTTAGTTCTAAGGATATTAGTATCTTTTAAGTTTTAATTTATGCCTAGTGTTGGTTATTTTGTGAGTATCCCTCCCCCCTGCCTTTTTAGTCGTTGTCATGTTAGAGATTGTTCTTAAAATGTTGAATGACCTTTGATTATCTTTATATTCAAGAAGAAGGCAGTTAAAAATTAGAAGTTTTGTACAAGTGGCTGGAACTTGTTAGTTGGTGGCCTTTTTTGCAGATGACTGAGTGGGGACTTATTATCCTGGGGGACCTCTTAATATCAGTGTCTGCAGGTTGTTGGATTGTCATTTTCTCCAACAAGAATTGTCCGTTCTCTCATCTTTGGGGTATAAATCTGACAGCCAGTGTTACAGGCACTGACTGGGGAGGAAGGCTCAGATATTTAATGTAGAGGCATTAATTTAAATGCATATCTGTGACCCCCGCAGTGCCTCTTGTTTTCATGTCTTCATTGTCACCCTAAGTTTTGCCTGGTGCTTCCAAGCCAGATCTTCGCTGATGTAATATCTTCAGATAGTATTTATTCTGGGTTCTGCCAGTATTGGGGAAGGGCCATCACCTAATATTTATGATTAGGCAAGACAAGCTCTGGCATGATTACTGCTAATATAGTCATTCAACGTATCATCCTGTTTTCATTCATCCTGCAACTTCTCCTTCAAAGGTCCCTGTTGTCTCCATTTTCTGAATTTTCCAGAGCTTGTGAATGAGTTGGCTTTCTTTTTACTGGGCTTCTCCCTTTGTTGACCCCAGCGTAACAGAGAAAGTAGAGGCCTAAATCAGTTACTGCTTGTTCATCTGTTTAGACTGTCTTCCAAACTTTTGTTGACATTGCTTTTCTAGCAACTGTCATCTTTTCCTCCTCTTCGTTTCTGATGGCTTTTAGTTTCTTTGCTATATGGTTTAGTCAGATTTTGGGAGTAAGCAGAATAAATGCATATCCTACATCTTTTACATTCAACTAGAGACTGCCGAACTGTCTTTTAAAAATATAAATGGATACTATTTTGAATATATGATAGGATTTGACATTCAACATCACTATGCTCCTTGTTGACTTTTTGGACTGATTTAGGTGTAATGTAGGCCAGGAAAGCCAGAACAGTCTTTAAGAGTTGACATCTTCACCAGGTATATATTCTGCTGGACAGAAATACTGATCATATGTGTCAGTTGAGAAACATCCCCAGATATCTTGTATTATACTAATCTCAAGAGGAGATTAAGTTGATAAGCAATTAGAATATTACTTTCTAATTCTGTAGTGTTAAATATGTAAAAATACTATGCAGTCAGAATAAAGACCCAGCTGTAGACGTCAAGTTACATAAACACACTAAAAATATCTTAACTTGATAATTAGCACTAGCTGACTACTTTTTTTTTTCATACTTTGAAATATTTCTCTGAAATACTGCTTATTTTGGAATATTCTTCATTTTCATCATGGTTGATGGCAGGATATTAAAATGGTATTTGTAGTATTTATGTAGAAATGCATACTTGATATCCAGTTTTATTTAATGTTCTACAATCCTTAATACCTATTTACCAGAGAAATTAGAAAAATGTACCTCTTAAGAGCTACTCAGATTATTGTTTATGTGAATAAATTTCATCTTTCATTTCATTCAGTAATGCCTAATAATGCGAGAGCAAAGGTCCCACACAGTGTTCTGCACTGAACTGGCTCTGCTTAGTTTTAAGTAGTGCACTTGTGAAATGCTCCAGACAATAGCTTCTCTGCGGGAATCTGGTAGCTGGCTGTCTCGCCATCCTAGAGAAGACAGAAAGTGCTGAAGGGCTTTAGAATCCAAGCTATTTTCTGCCAACTTTAACCCTGCACAAAGGGGATAGGGAAGAAGAAGGAAAGGAGAATTGTGTGTATGTTTAGGTATGTGGTTTTCCTTCGATCTTGTAGCATGTGAGAAAATGACCTACTGCCTTCAGTGGTATGCAGGAATCCAGAATTCAATGCCAGCTTTCCAGATTTAACATCAGGGAGGAGTCTGTTTATAGCCCATCTTTTAGTTATAACATATCTGGTTTGCCTTTCACACTGTATGAACAGTGTGTAACTGCAGTGACCCCTGTCTGGCTTCTCTTTATTTTCTTATTGTATGTGCCTACTTATTAGTCAAACACATGTCTCCATTGATTACATAGGACAATAGTTCCACTTAATTCCAGAGTCACACATACATCAATTGATTCAGAAATTCTCTGCAGTTGTTACTGATAAAATGTCCTTTATTAAAGTGGTCCCAAATTTAGACATGTATAACTTAAACAATTGGCTCACTTAAAAGTGAGAAAGAAAACTGTTTCATTACATGATCATTTTGGTTTTTTCTCCTCATCAGTTTTATTTGACATACTCATGTAGGACCACAATTATAACTTATACAGAATCTTGAAAGTTGTAAAAGCCCAGGAATGAGGTTTTTTTAAAAATGTGTGACACTCAACTTTTGAACCCTAGTACCTAATACTGGGCTGTCTCTTACCATCAGCTCTGCTTTCTGTTTCAACAGAGTTGTACATGCATCTCAGCTCTCACACCTTCTGGCCTCACTCCTAAACCCAGGCTCATTCTCAGCTTTACTCCCTTGCCTATTTGTAATTCTAACCACCTCATTTGATCGAATGTGTGTGTTCCAGGGCCATTTATGCTGAGTTACATGGTGTGGGGAAGACAAAGGGTAAAGAAAGCCTTAGAGTAAGGATGGAACAGTTGTATTAATTGTCTTTCCTGTATGATGACCCATGAAGTCTTAGAGGCACTAGAGAAATGTCTCCTGATTTTATAATATGAAATAATATCATTTTCATTTATGAACAAAGGAAAAGCAAAAGGTAAAAATGATGCTTACAAAAAATTCAGGAATCCTTTGGTGGAAGTAAAACTTTTAAAAATTAAAATACTCTATAATCGATGGATTTTTTTTCAAAGAAACTTTCTTATGAATAAGCTGTATCACATAGTAATATTGAGTCAATTACATGAATTTGAGTGAGAAGAAAGCTGTTCTACAAAGAATGATAAAGCTTCTCAGTAGTCCTATTATATTTGGTTAAAGGACTGGATCATTAGTCACATTTCCACATTGCTTGTATTTTACAATGTGGATGGTTTAAGGTACAAAACCCTATTATGTATGTTTTTAAGACTATGTTTTAAATTTTTAATTTGCCTTGGTTGCCAGACATGCAAATTTCATACAGTGCCAAAAGTTGGGAATGGTTTAAATGGAAATAAATTCTAAGTTAAATATTAAGTTCTATATGTAGATTTGTAAATTAAGGTATGCAAATTAAATGCTACATTTGTTTGCTGTAGTAAATAGACAGCTATCGCAAACCATCACAACTTGGTCACCTTTTTAAAATTCTTTAAAGGATTCTAAATTACTGTATTCGTATTTTATAAAACGTTCTGCTTTATATCAGTAAGAAAAATGAAACACTAAACCCTGAAATGAACTGCATCTTTAAGCCATCAAGTCTCCTGGTGAGAAAGGAACAGAGTAAAAGCTATTGAGTCTAAACCAAAGTACTTGGTTAAAAATTTGTACTTAGCATGGTATGTCAAAGATTGTTTCTTTTACAGACTTTTGGAGATCTTCTGTGATACCATTGTTGCCAATTTATTTGCCTTTCAGGTCAGAAGCCCAGAGTTAAACAGAGAACTTACTTTGGGAGATAAAACCAGTATTTCTGGTTTATTAATTTATAATTGAGACTTTTTTTTTTTCCCCTTTTGGCTAGGAAGTGATAATTTTCCTCCTACACCTAAAAGTTTAAGGATGCTCTTCATTATTTTGCTTTATTTTAATCCAGATGATTAGTTAATAGTTTCTTGTTTGCTTATTTTTAAATAAAACCTATATTTTATGCTTCCAAAAATCCATGGCTGTTATTTCCTTCTACAGTCTGGCTAGGTTGAGGGTCTTATGGGAGAAATTCTAAACATGCATAATAGTTTTGTTTTTGTTTTGGGGGGTTTTTGTTTTTGTTTTTGTTTTTTGCCTAATTCTGAGAGAAATTTAGGTTCTCTGTTTTCTCTTTAAAGTAATTGAACCTTCTTCTCTTAAGAAAATATGAAAAAATATTTTAGTTTAAATTATTCAAGTTGGTGGTTCTATTTTTTAAGTTGGAGGACAGACTCAGATCTTAAAATGATTTTACTTGATAGGTCATAAGGATTAATGTACTTGTTAGTTTTCAGTGTATGTACTGTAGCAGATTCTTGATATAGATTTTAGGCTTTGCAGAGACGATGCAAAGTACAATGTGTTTTCAGTATTTTGGTTGCTTTTTCTTATATAAAAATAGATGTAGGAGGGTTAGCCATTTGAATAGAAGAAACCTTTTTATTGTTAGTTGTCACAAAAACAAGACGATAATCTCTCATGGAGTAGAAAACTTTCAGTTTACATGAAAATGACATAGTTGAGTGGAAACATGATATTTTAAAAAAGTACTATAAATTTTTTGAAAAAAATTTGAGAAACGTTTGGAAAACCTCTGTGTTTATTCTTAGGATAGTATCCATTAGATTCGTGTATTGGCAACAAAATTATTTCATAATGGGATCTCTTTCTATTTCCTTCTTCCTCAAAAAAAGCATTGATAAATATCTTTGAATAATTTCAAGATGTTAGGGTATAGAAGACATTTTCTTAATGTGAGAATTGGGTCTTTAAAATAATGCAAGTACAAATTAAATTAAAACAGTGTCTTTATAAGTAGATGTTCTGTAAGTTGCTAACCTAGATCTGAGAGAAATTTGCCATTTTAGATCTAAAAATTAAGCCTATTCTTCATTTAAAAGCTCTTTCTCCAGCTCAAAGGTAAATATATTTAAAATATTTCCTACTGATTAAATCTTTCTACTTGTCCTTGATTTTTCTTACGTATTGAAATTTTGGTATTTGCCTGTATAGTTGCTTAATTCCAGTTGTGAAAAATGTTGATAATTACATTAGAACTTTAAAAATGTCAGCCATGTGGCAGAAAAAAATTTATCCTATCTCTAACATTCTTTTTATTTTAAGCGTTGAGATTTTGTTATCTAAGGTAAAATAAGTTAGCCTTTAAAGTATGAGGTCCATTCAGCTGGGACTGAGGGGTTAAAGGAAAAAAAATTATTAAAAGAAAATGACTATTTGCATCAGTAGTTTTGCATTTGCTGTTTTGAATATTTACTAATATATTCTTTATGAAAGTATAATATACAGAATGATCTATGAAAATAATAGCAAGATAAAGGTAGCGGAAGAGTTTATTCAAAGTACTTGATCATTATTTCCATTAAATTATAAATCAGGAAATGTTTTGTCTTTAATGTTTTTTGCAATACATGTCTGTAAATACAGAAGCCTAATTTTTTTGGTATAATAATGTTATTTACATTATCAGGTTGTATTTATGTATGAAAGGATAAAAGTAAGTATATCTTACTTGGAAGAACCGATTTAAAGGAACTAAGTTAGAGAAATTAATTTTGAAAGCCATTCCAATCATATTTCAGGTATAGTCTGTTACTTATTTTTCTATATGAATAATTTACGGTTAGTAAGCATATTCATGGGATTAGAGCATAAAAGGATTGTTCCTATTTCAAAATAATCTATTATATTTAGGTATTAGAGACGTTTGGTAAGTAGCTCAACAAAAACTTTGTTACTGTTTTAGCTAGTATAGAGAGTCTCTGTAAGTGATCTCAACATAGAGTTACCACAGTTACTGGTGAGGAACTCTAAATGGGGTACCACAGTGTAGTTATTTCGCCTGTCTCAAAAAATAAGCCAGTTTTATATTCTGATACATCAAATGCTAACAAAAGTCTGTCTTCATAGGAAGTTTTTCTTTAGTCTACTACTATATACTGTTTAACAAGTTTGGACTTACTATATATTAATTGAATAAAATACACATTGCTCCAAAAGTTTGGTGAAACAAGCAGATGAGTTTTGAGTTGAAACATGGTGAAGAGTCTACAAAATAAAATCCCATGATAGACTTCAGTTGGTTCAGCAAATCTTTGCATAATTCTTTTGGCCAGGAATAAACCTTTAGGCACTGGGGTTATTGCTGGAAAATACACAGATACTGTACTTTTTTCTTTCCTTTCTTTTTTTTTCTTCTTTCTTTCGTTCTTTCTTTCTTTCTTTTTAAGGTTTTATTTATTGACAGGGGCACAGCGAGAGAGGGAACACAAGCAGGGGGAATGGGAGAGGGAGAAGCAGGCTTTGCGCCAAGCAGGGAACCCGATGCGGGGCTCTATCCCAGCACCTTGGGATCATGACCTGAGTTGAAGGCAGATGCTTAACCGACTGAGCCACCTAGGCTCCCAGATATTTTTCTTTTGGAGAAAGAGTAGAACTCTTGGAAAAGCTGCCTGTTTACTTGTTTATAAAATAAGTTAAATATTCTGTTCTGTTATCTTCTGGGTTGTGTATACATCAGGTTTTTGCCAGTGGATGATTAAATAGGCTTGAAATCATAACAGTTTTATGATGGTAGTGTTTCATGGCATTGAAGCATTTCTAACAGTTGGTTAATATTCATTACCATTAACATTTCACTATATTTTAATAGGATGTGGAAATAATTTCAGTGCATGAGATTGAAAAGGTGGTAAAGCAAACATACGTGCTTTATGCTGTGAATTCATAGTTATTTAGGTTCTTTTAAACTCCAGGACACATTGTACCTTTTTTCTGGCATTGGTGGGGGATATGTTGTAGATCAAGACTTTATTAAAACCTAGTTTGAATTTCTTCAAATGTTAATGTTTGTCAAACAATGTGTACACATAGGTTATATAGACAAAAGTATTTAACATGTTGTCTTGAAAACCAGCTCCACTTCCTGATACCCCTTGCCGCTTCTGTTCGTATTTTAGCTGGTTATTTTGACTTTTAAAGATCTTTGTGTTTCTAAATATAATGCTAGTACTACTAACTGTTAATTCAACAGTTCTGATAGGTGAGGATTTTCCTTAAATTATGCCATCCTCTCTGCTTCCTCTCCTTTATGTTCTTAATTACTTCACAATTTTACTGAAAAGTTTCAATATCCAGTAATTATTACACCTATGTAAATATTATTCATATGTGAGCATTAAAAAGTATTGTACCTTCTTGTGTAATTTTGTTCATTACTTTAAAAAATTTACTTATTTTTCTTTGTATTTCTTATTATTAATTCTACTAGCTTCTTGGTATTGTTTTCCACAAGGTCGCTTATAACTTGTATTCGTTCCCACACATTTCCCCTTCCCTGTGGAGATACCTTTCCTAAAGACTTCATTCTCTAGCTTCTAGCTGGAGGGATTGGCCTCAGGCCTGCCAGATAGCCATCATTCTGGGACTTATTTTTGTTGTCATCTTGGAATTCTCTTTGCCTTTCTCCTAAGTTTAATTTCCCATCTCCAGAATTCAGTGTTTTTCTCTTTCTTGGTTTGTTCAAATGTTTTGGTGGGGCTTTCTGATGACGTGTGCATTCACAGTCACTAGTTTTAGACTGCAGTCTGCAAAGTGTCTTAATTCTGTATTCTCATTAACCTGGATATAGAATTGCAGGTCGTCGATATTTTTCTTCATAATTCTGAAGAAGTTTCATTGTTCTCAACCTCAGACTTTACTGTTAAGTACAGTGTCATGATATGTAATCTTGCATGTGATTTGTTTTATTTTTCTTCTCAGGAAGTTTTTATAGTATTCTCTGGTTTCTGAAGATTCATGATCACATACCTGTTGGAAATCTTTTTTTTTTTTTTTTTTTTTAATTCTTTGTGCTGGGCTTCTGGTAGGCTATTTTAATTTAGAAACTTTGATTTGGAAATACCTTTTATGTTATCTTTGATAACTTACTCCCTTTTGTAATCACCCCACTCCCTGTTCTCTTTCAGTCAGATACTGTACCTCCTAGATTGATCCTCTCATTTTGTCACCATTTATGCTTGATGGAACTTTGCCTCAGCTTTATCTTTCAAACGTATTTTTTAAAATTTATTTTGCCTAGGGGCACCTGGGTGGCTCAGTGGGCTAAAGCCTCTGCCTTCAGCTCGGGTCATGATCCTAGGGTCTTGGGATCAAGCCCCATGTCGGGCTCTCTGCTCTGCAGGGAGCCTGCTTTCTCCTCTCTGTCTGTCTCTGCCTGCCTCTCTGCTTACTTGTGATCTCTATTTGTCAAATAAATAAATAAATAAAATCTTTAAAAAAATTTTTATTTTGCCTAGGGTGCCTAGGTGGCTCAGTCAGTTAAGCATCTGCCTTAGGCTCATGTCATGATCCCAGAGTCCTGGGGTTGAGTCCCATGTCAGGCTCCCTGCTCAGTGGGGAGTTTGCTTCTCTGTCCCTACCCTGTCTCGTGCTCACTCGCACTTGTCTTACTCACTCTCTCAAATAAATAAAATCTTTAAAAAATTTTGTGGGGCACCTGGGTGGCTCAGTCATTAAGTGTCTGCCTTCGGCTCAGGTCACGATCCCAGGGCCCTGGGATCAAGCCCTAGATGTGGTTCCCTGCTCAGCAGAAAGCCTGCTGCTTCCTCTCCCAAACCCCATGCTTGTATTCCCTCTCTCATTCTGTCTCTCTCTGTCAAATAAATAAAATCTTTAAAACTATTATTTTGCCTCTTCTATTGATTTTTGTTTAGCCTAATGAAATAACTTTGTGAAATACAGATACATCTCATATGTAGATATCTGTGTATAAAAACATACATGTAAAAAATTTTCACTCTGTTGCCTTTTTCATCTTTCTTTTCTCCAAGTTACTTTTTCCCTAACGCTATTTTTTTTCTCTTTTACATAAGGTGCTATCCTCTAATACAGAGATTGGTAAACTGGCCTACTGCATCTGAGTTGCATCGTGTTTTTGTATAGCTCTTGAGCTGAGAATGCTTTTTAACATTTTTAAAGGTTGTTTAAAAACGATTAAAAAGCAGACAGAAGAATATGCTGCAGAGACTGTTGATGATCCACAAAGCCTAAAGTATTCACAGTCTGTTCCTTAACAGAAAGTTTTCTGATCCCTGCTTTAATGTCTGTAGATTCCTTGCTTTTCTTTCATGGTTAGGAGTCAGACACTACAAGTGAGTTGGAAACTGTATGTAAGTAGGGCTTGGTTAGCTTTCCTGGAGATTAAAACTTGTTAATGCTGAAGTTAGTTTTGTTCTGGGTAGACTGTAATGTCATTATCTGTTGGTCTTTTCTTTGGGGCCTTTTGGTTTCTCTAGAAGAGTCTGCTCTCCTCACCTGAGGGTGTGAGCCTGCTGCACATGTTCTGAAGGTGAGAACACCTTTGAGTATGTAGGCTTTCATTTATTCTGATTTCAGTACGGTTGCCTTACTCTAAATTGTGTACTTCAGAATCAGTTTCTTCAGAGGCTAAATCTTCATCTTCTGCTGGAGTCACAGTGAAGTTTGTTATATGACTGCACAGGGAGTAGAGAGTTGGGCATCCAGTTTCTACTCACATAGAAGTCAGCTCCCCTCCCCTCTCTTCAGCCTGACATGACACTGCTGTTATGTAGAATATTATACCTCCTAGATTAGATTTTCACAGAAAAGGTTGAAAGATTGAGATATAACTGGGAATTGTATATAAAGTAAAATTAACTTATTTTTTTATTATTATATAATCTATTTGTCTTTGTATATAATCTCATACTACTTTTTGGTATTGGAAGTTCATTATTTTATTCCATTATGTAGAAAACATCATTATTGCTAAAAAGAAATCTTTAATATTCAAAACAGCACTCTGAGGTTTTAGATGTATTAGTTGCATTTTACAAATGAAGAAATTGAAGACACAGAGTGGTTAATTAACTTTTACGTGGAGGATCACATAGTAAGAGTAGAACCAAGATTCAAGCAGGCAGCCTAGATTTAGAGAATGCTTTCTTTCCGTCTATGTTACACTGTAGTTCAGAATAGCATATGATGGGGTGCCTGGCTGGCTCAGTCACTTAAGCATCTAACTCTTTGATCAGCTCAGGTCTTGATCTCAGGGTCGTGAGTTCAAGCCCTGCATTGGGCTCCATGCTGGGTGTGGAGCCTAAAAGATAGCATCTGATAAACATAGCAGGTGAATTAGAATAGTGATGCTGTGAGTTCAGAAGAGGGAGACAATGGGCTGGAGAGTTAATGGTAAGCTTTACAAAGGATGTAGAGCTTACGTCTTTGAGTAGGTAGAAGGGAATAAAGTAGTTCAGATAATAGGTTGTGATCCAAGACAGTATAGCTGATACCTTTGGAAAATGTTAACACACCATTCTGATTTAAATAGAGGCCTGGGGACTGTTGAATGAAAGCTTGAACATATGGGTGTAGCCAGATCATAATATTACATTTCAGAATATTTTATGTGTATTTTACACTGTGGGTTATGGGAAGGTTTTGTTCTAATATGGGATTCAATAGAAACTTGGTTTCAAGATTCATCCAGTGTTCAATATGAATTGAGGGTGCAGAGGTTATAACGTTTTAGGTGTTTGTGGTTAATATATTAAGGTAGTAGTGATACAAGGAACATTATGCTTCCTGCCTGGATTACATTGCATTTAATTTTGTTATTTTCTTCCCTTGAGTGTTGACATATTTTGTAATTTAATTATTCTATGGTAACAAAGTGTTGCGGTGGGTGTAATATTTGAGAAATTTCATTTTGGTCATTTCATAGCACTTTTGGCTAAGATTTTGTTTTGCTTTTCATTGTAAGTGAAGGAGTTGGAAATTGTCTCTAGATTCTTGTATCCATTTTCAGTAAAAATGAAGCAGTGTTTTTCCAGCCTGGTCTTAGGGCCCTCAGCCAATGAGAGAGATCATAGGTAGCTCTCAAAAGCAGGTCAGTTGTGATTTGGGGGAGGTATGGGTTGTATTTTGTTTTTTAATCTTACTCCATTTTCCCCATTCTTTCCGAGTGTGTAATGCCAAGAAAGAGATGGATGTATAGTGTTTGATGTAGTAAAATGAACCACCAATGTTGTTTCTTTTATAATTAAGTTTTGGAGAAGACTTAAATGAGTAAGGAACACAGGATTCAGAATATCCTAGGGGGAAAAACTGGAGTATCTGTATTCTAGAATTTCATCATCAATCTTTTTTTTTTTTTTTTTAAAGATCGTATTTATTTATTTGACAGAGAGAGATCACAAGTAGGCAGAGAGGCAGGCAGAGTGAGGCGGGGAAGCAGGCTCGCTGCTGAGCAGAGAGCCCGATGTGGGGCTCGATCCTAGGACCCTGGGATCATGGCCTGAGCTGAAGGCAGAGGCTTTAATCCACTGAGCCACCCAGGTGCCCCGTCATCATCAATCTTAAACATTGTTTTGTGTTTAATGCTGAAAGTTAAGATGAAGTTTAAAAGACTTGTAAAATTGTTCCTAACTTGCTTTCTTAGAAAACTTGGTACTCAGAGATAGATTCTCTACTTCATTATAAGAAAAACAGTGATTTGCATGGGGAGAAGCTTTAATAGTCCTATTTATTGAAAAAGTGAGATCTTTTTTTAATTTGCTTTCATAATGTTCACACTTAACCTGGTTTCAGCTCTTAATAAAGTGATTGATATCACTTAATCATAGATATAATGAGGTTATGCTTTTATTAATGCATTATTTTAAGAATAATTGTATAGGGGCACCTGGGTGGCTCAGAGGGTTAAGCCTCTGCCTTCAGCTCAGGTCATGGTCTCAGGGTCCTGGGACCGAGTCCCGCATCAGGCTCTCTGCTCAACAGCAAGCCTGCTCCCCTCTCCCCTGTCTGCCTCTCTGCCTACTTGTGATCTCTCTCTCTGTGTCAAATAAATAAAATCTTAAAAAAAAAAAAAAGAATAGTTATATAATAGGAGCTTACATGTGTAATACTTTTCTTCTCTGAGTAGAAGTTGGGAAATTTTAAGCAGAGAAGTCTTAATTTTGTAGTTTTTAAGTAAACTACTGAAAACTAAATCATAATGTAAATTTAAGCTACAGTGTGTTTTTACTTTTGTTAATTAGAAAACGATCCCACAAGCTTAGATTATGCATGGTGGTTTAGGTTAATACTTGGTAGCTTTTTTCTCTGTATGTAAACGCAGCCCCTCTCAGAAGCATCTTTCATTACAAACAATGTCATTTCACCCAGGTTAATGGAACAGGTCTATGTTGATGGCAGGCCAGATCCGGCCTTTATTTCCCCTCGCTGGAAACTCTTGATTACTGTCAGGGCCCTGTGTGGTGTATATAGTCTTAACTGTTTTTCCCCCCCTTTGGAAAGTCTTTATACTTTAAGCAGCTGTAGACTACCAGTGTTTGTCTTTGATGTGAAAGCATAAATGCAAAAACTCTAAAATCAAGATATTCTTACTTTCTGAGAAAAATATAATGATAGGATATATGCAGTGATTAAGTTGTAAAACAATTAAAGAATAATTCATATTACATCTTAGAATGATGTGGAACCTAAATGTGCTTTGTTAAACTCTCATTAATCATTTTAATTGAAATTGACATCCTATCATTTTGACAATCCTGCTTAAGCTGAATATTACAAAATCATGCCAAGTTTTGCAATGATGCGATATACTCTTACTGCTTGTAAATGATTTAGTAGCTGTTAGCCGAGATAGGGAAAAGATTGACAAATATGTTAGGGAGAACTTGTACAATAATGTTGGCTGATTTCAGAAAGAATTGTGAAGGGATAACACATGGACTGTCACAAAATACCGCACTGCAAAATAAGAACAATGTAAATATCACTCTTGAAATTCTTACTGTAAATTGCAGAGATTGTTGGTTTTTCAGATTTATAAGACTTGAGGATTTATAAAAACAATTTAGCTTCCCCTTTCCCCCTTAGTGCTCAGTATCATTGAAACTGACATCTATTATTGTGTGGGTTAGCTTTTTCACTTCAGTTGAGTTTCAGATTTCTCTGTTCTATAACTAGAGTACTACAGACTTAAATTGAGCAAGATAACTTTGTGATAGAGTACTGAATATTTGCTAAGGGTACTAACTGTAAACTAATGGCACTTGCTTATTTATTAGTCTTATTTTTTTTTAACATTAAAGAAGCAATTAGTTCAAATACTTAACCAGTATATATTTAACTTGAATTACGGTGGATATAAGAAGACATTTAACATACCTGGTAAGTGACTTCAGAAGTTGTATGCTGAAGTTCTATATGTGTATTCTGGTTTTACATACCCTAAAGCAGGTATTCACTATAGTAAATATGAAAACATGCAGAAGTCTTTTACATAAGAAGTTCAGGGGTTATCATCTAGCTTTTCAGTATCTGTTTTTGTCTTATCTTAGAAGCAAATTGGGTATTTTATTTATAGAATATAACATAAAAATATTACAATCTATGAAGAAATATATTACTTGAAATCAGTTTCTTATACAGCAATTTGTAGGCAGTATCTCCAAACTAATGTGTAGACTGTATTCTAAAATGCCTAGAAATAAAATAATACTTTTTAAAAGAAATAATGCTATAAATGGCATCTGCCCCAGCAATATTAGCCCATGAAAGTTCATTTTGTCTGTAACATAGTATACAAGACCATAGTTGTCCAAAGAAAATAGCACTATAACTAATAAGTAATTAGGAAAACAGAGAAAGTATTTAACTTGCATCATGGTATTTAAGAAAAAGAAGAGAGATTTATGTGAAAAGGAGGTTAGCTGATGTGGAAGTAACATGAGAAGAGATGAGAACAGTGAAAGGCAGGGAGGGGATGCTACTCACTGAAAAGTGAACCGAGTAAAGGGCGGTAATAAAATAACCAGCACATAGTGTTCTGGGGGCCTGATTCATTTGAAATAAGTGAGTAAAGATGAGCTATTCCTGTACTACTTTTTTTTTTTTTTTTTTCATTTTAAAGGGGAAACTACCCGCTAAGTAAGCCTTAAAACAACGCTATAGCCTTTATAAAACCGAGGCAGTCCCTTAAATTTATAACCATGGGTGGTAATTAATTTATATTTTTGTTAATACCAATAATAAAAACAGATCTTTAGACTAAAACTTTTTCTACATTGAGTGGGTTTTTTTGTTTTGTTTTTACTTTGAGTATATTGTCCCAGGAAAAAAGTGTTTTTGATATCATTGTCAAAAGATCTATTTACCCTTGCAGCATAGAATTAATATTATTTCTGCTTACCTAAACTGCCATGTAAAAACATTTCTATGGCAAAATTCATTCACTGATTGTTTGAGTACCTACTATGTGCCGGGCATTTTTCTTGGAACTCTAACTACAGCAGTGAACAAGAGAGAAGAATCCTTGATTTAATGGACTTTACATTCCAATAGACATTTATTTCAAGTTCCATTTGAAAAATGCCCAAAAGTCATCTATCTTTATTACCTTTAAGTTGTCTTACTTTTGGAGAGGTGACCTTAACTAGAGCAGCTGGGACGCTACATTTCTATCCAGTATGCTAGATAGTATCCCCCCCAAAAAAAGAATAGGCAATAACCCATTATTAACCCATTTTTAAATAGGGCAAAAAAGAACAGCTTTTGAGCAGCAAGGGTGAGAGTTCTTATCCTTTCCCAACTTTCCGTGAAGGATTCTTCTGATCATGAGAATGTTTGAACTGTACACATCTTTCATGGCAGCTCTGTTTTTAGGTTTCTTGTGTTACTGCTAAACTACCACATGACTTAGATGCTATATGTACAGTTTAGAAGAGGCAGTATTAAGTGAACATTCTGGATCTAGACTGCCTAGATTTAAATCCTTACTTCCTCTAATTAGGCTTTGTGCTTTTGGACAAGTTACTTTTCTGTGCCACAGTTTTTTAAAATCTGTAAAGTAATGGTAATAGTTGGCTAATGGGAGGATGAAATTAATTAGTAATGCCTAGCACTTGCAAGTACTAAATGACAGCTATTACTCTTTTCCATGCTTGACATGGAGTTGATGTAAAAGTTGCTTTTCTAGATTTTTTTTTTTTTTTCCTTTGGCCAAGCACCTCATTATTTTGTTTGGCAGGTTTATGCTTTCAAGAACAATTTGATAAAATGGAAATCTGGATTCTAGCTTTGCATCATCCACTGGTTTGATATTCATTTGATCACTTAGTTAGAGGAGTGGGGGAGTTCAGATAAAATAATCTAATATTTTTACATAAAAGCTTTTTTTTTTTTTTTTGAATAACTGAGCATGTTGTACCTTTGGCTGTTTTTGAGTACTCAGCTGGAACTTATTTTCTCTAGGTGTTTTGTTTAATGGTAATCTGTGAAATGATACCAGCTTACCAGTGGCTATTAATAATTCTCAAATTTTGAATTATTGGGTGATTTACTGATAATTTCTGTGATGTTTGTGTGTTTAATTCTAAATGTAATTTACTCAAAAAACATGCCAAAGAAAAGGAAGTTCCCTAAAATAACCTCTACTTTGGCTTTTCATGTCACTGAGAACCTATTTCATAAAATTATTATAATAACCTCCTAGTAAAACTTGAATCTGATAAAACAGAAATATATTCTGTCCCTAGTTACAGCTTAACATGTATATGTGCACTTTTCATTAATTTTAAAATGTTATAAACTTCACTAAAATTTGCTTTGTTTTTATGTCCTATTTCCTGAAAGACTAATCAGATTTTCATTGGTTTTTCACTTCCTTCCAAAGGGCACCTTGTAGATAAGCATGTTGTAGAATCAAAATAAATGTTGTAGTCAGATGTTATTGGAGTTTAAGTCCTGTAAAGATGATTCTGTTTAACTCCCACAAAGTTACCTGTGGTTTTTCCTGAACTTTATCTTCTGCAGCAAAGTTCTATTTTCATTAACTACACACTATTTTAAAGTAGAAGATGGTGGTGAGAGATCAGTCTGTGTTACCTTTGGATTTTTTTTCTTTGTGAAAGCAATGGCAGTCTTGATTGTAACAGAAAACTATCTGGAATTTGGACTCGAAACAGGTAATAATTTCATACAAATTTAAAAATCAGTTTTGCTTTATCAAGTGTTAATATTTTTTACTTCATTTAATTATGTTTTATATTTGATGTTTTTAAAATTAGGTTTGAGATGTACAGTAATCTTCTAAATAATTAACCTTTATTATTCTTAATTTTCTTTTTTTGTTTGTTTTAGCTAAATTTTTTGTTAGCTTTTTCCAAAATGCTGCCCCCTCATTTTTTCCTTAAAGTTAAATTTAAGTTTCTGCAATGCTGAAGTTTACTCATATAGATAAAGATGCAAATTTTGATGCAAATTTTATGCACACTTATGGAATGTACAAATATCAAAGGGATGTTTTCAAAGGCTGTTCCTGCTAATAACCAAATTTTATTGCATTATGGCATACTAATTAGCACATGAAAGAGCCTAAGCTAGTCACTTCAAGATTTAAGATGTTCTGTTTCCTAACACTTTATTTCCAAAGAAAGAGTCAGTATTAAGAATAATTTTTTTTTTTTCCCTGCAGGGTTTACAAATTTTTCAGATAGTGCGATGCAGTTTCTTGAAAAGCAAGGTTTAGAATCTCAGTAAGTTTTTTAAAATACTAAGTATCACTGAAGTTTAAATTTTTTCATTTTTTTGTAAAACATTTACTGTAAGTGGCTTTGTATTTTTAATCCTTGAAAAGAGTTCTTTTTATCAGGACTTTCAGAAATATCCTCATTTCTAATGTTTACATATGTATAAAGTTAATATGTTTGATAGAATTCTTATTTGGATTTGCTCTTATTTGATTTACTATCTATGCCACCAGAGATTAAATAACTTTATATCTGAGTAATATATCAAATTCTGTGTTGAATATGCAGGTTGGGTTGTTATCAGTGTGACTAGAGATGCTAGTTCACCAAAATCCATTGTAGGTAATTGAGTCTGAGCAGTCTCTTTGTAAAAGTTTATTTAGTTTTTGTTACTATGAATTGTGGTTTGTAAAGTAATTAGAAGAAAGGAAATTCCTAGAAAGTCAAAGAACTTACTACTTTTTTTTTCCTTTTTTTTTTTTTTTTTTTAGGGGTCCTGTTTCAAAACTTACTTTCAAATTTTTCCTGGCTATTTTCTGTTCACTCATTGGGGCTTTTTTGACATTTCCTGGATTACGACTGGCTCAAATGCATCTGGATGCCCTGAATTTGGCAACAGAAAAAATTACACAGTAAGCGGAAAATGTACATAAGCACATGCAGATAAATATATGTTTTCCATCTTAATGAAGGTATATTATTGTAATGAAATCATAAATTATTGTATTGAAAATTAATAAATAACCATTTGATGTCACACTACTTTAAGCAGGTTTCTTTTATTCACTTCTAAATTTTAAGTCCTATGACTAAAAACATATCAATTACTAAATTTTTTACTTGTTAAGAAAAGGAAATATCAGTATTTATTTATGTTAGTCAGAAGTCAGTGTTTATGATACCGTAGTCTCTACAACTGAACTAAGGATCTATGGTAATTTTTTTAAATCAGAATATTTTCATTAACATATTTAAATTTTATGTAAATCTTAATTTTTACTTAAAAGTGTTTTGAAAGTTAACTCTGTATACATAAATTTATGTTTTTCCTGTATTACTGATTGGCTTATGAGACTTAAAACAATATTTTATTTGGGGATTGCTGATACTATACAGTATTAAATACTATAGATTAGTTTTAACTGCCAGATTCTATTTCACTTCTCAAATGGAGAAATCATATTTGAATCTCTACATAAAGTTCAAAGCCCATTTACTATATTTTTCGTGGTTATTATAGATGTTTTTTGTTGATGTTAGACACTTTGGCAGAATGGCAGGTTTATATCTTTTCAGTTCATATCCAGACACAAATTTCCATCTTGTCTTTATGTTTTGCAGTAGACTCCCAAGTTGAGAACATTCCATTTTGATATATGTATATATACTCTCTGAGTTTCTCTGAATGATCATTTTCTTAACATTTCTGCTCTTAAAACTGTATTTAATGATGCTGATTTTGTAGTCTTTTCACATTCTTCTCTCTTACGTATGTCATTTTCCTTTATTTTAATTTTGAATCTTTTTTGTTTTTTCCTTAACATCCATTTTTCTACATATTTTGTCTGTGAGTGTGTGTGCGCGCACACACGTGTGCAGGTGTCTGTGCACGCGCACACTTGTCTGTGCGCACACGTGTTTACCTGTTCTCACCTCCCAGTACCCACTTCTTCATCCCTCTTTTTTCCCCTCCTTTTACTCAGCATGCTGTTGGCTGCATCCTGCCTTTCTCCCAACATCCATCCATCTCTCTAATGGCTTCTTTTAAAAACAAAACCGGGTTCTCCCCCTCCTCTCTACACATACACTTTAGTCCACTAACCCCAGTGTTAGGATTTAAATAAGCTGAAAGGGTGGGTGGAGGGGAGCCCTTCACCAGCTACTGAAACCGCTGTGGGCTGCTCCTTGATACTAGAGTGTTCCCTAGCAACACTGCATACCTAATACTGCTGCTTTCTTCCCTGCACCCGCACCCGGTGGTTTACCCAGGCTGGGGGATGAAAGGATCACTTTATAAAAACATGTAAAGCATTTAGTGGTGGTTTATGATTGGGAGGGGGCACATCTTAGTTTCCTTTTCAGTAAAATGTAGCTTCTTTTTAAGGTTTTTTTTTTTTCCCTTTGGGGTTTGGAGCTTTATTTTCAATTCATTGCAGCCCCCGATTGTGTTGTAGCACTCTGCCATGATAACAGGAGTGTGGGTAACCTTGTTCTGGTGTGAGAATAGCATGACTGGCACAAAGATCAGCGTTCTCCTCAGCCCTGTGTCTAGGCACTAGTACTTGTTTAAATGCCAGAGCTTAGAACCAAAGTTCCACCTTTGTCTGCCAGGTGTTCTGACGCAGCCCTGTTTTCCTCACGTAGATCATTGCCCTGTTTTCCTCACATAGATCATTGTCATTTTCACTGTAGTGAAGATTTTGAAATGTGTGTGTGTGCATGTGTGTGTATTTAAAACCCTCCAGTTTAGCCCTTCACTGTGGTTAATCCTGAAAACAGGACATGGTAATAAAATAGAAGAATTTGTCTTTTTTTCTGAAATAAGAAATGTCTTTACAGTCATCTGTCTTTGTATGATACAAACTTGGGACAATAATTAACAATAAAATTATAACTCAGACCTAAAACCTTCTGGTGTATTAGGTATATTGCCTTTCTGGAATAATGTAAATTTTCTTGGTATGTGTAGAATAGGGAATTTAACTTCATAATACTTCATGAAGAAATAAAAAATATATGAATCATTTATGATTTTAACAGTGTATTAAAACATTATACATGATTATTGCATATTGAAAGTTTCCTTAATTGTAAGTTGTTGTCGTGGGTTCCATGTGCCGTATGCCTTCTAGTATTATGGACCTTGTTAATCACTGGCTCTCACTTGTAAATAATAAGGAGGCACTTTGTTTTAGCTTGTGCTGAAAAAGTGTCAAAAGATGATACCTCTATACTGAAAATCTATTGGATTCATTGACTGTGTAAAGTTGGTCATTTAAATACCTGTGTATCAAATCAGGGATATAGTAGGGGATTATTAAAGAACACTAGGATAGAACTGAACAGATTTAGATTTTAGTGCTACATCTGCCTTTAACCTATAATATTGCCATGAACAAGTCATTTAACTTTCCTGAATCTAAATGTTCTCATTTGAAAAATTCAGGTAATGAGGTAGTTTTGCAAGGGCTCAAATCAGTGTCAAGTGATAACAATAAATAGAAAATAATGATGACAGTAGTACCTTAATACAGAATAAGTTTCTACCTTCATTTTGTAAGTTCCAAGTATCTGTAGTTTATTAGTGTATTTTGTTCCTGGGTTTTTATATTTATTTCTTACATACTTTCAGAACATTACTTCATATCAACTTCTTGGCTCCTTTATTTATGGTTCTGCTCTGGGTAAAACCAATCACCAAAGACTACATTATGAACCCACCATTGGGTAAAGAAAGTGTCCCTTTGTAAGTATGGGTATTTGAGGGCTAATTTTTGATTCCTTATAGAATCAAAACTGTTTTCCAAAATGGTATATACTGTAATTTAAGTTTTTTAATGATAATACTAGAATACTGTATTTTTAAAACCTTAATAGAAATGCTAAAAGATGTGTTCTAAAACAAGCTACAAATCGTCATTTAACTTTTTTATGATCTTCATTAATTAATGAATGTTAATACGCATTAACAGTTATCTTGTACACTTCTAAGTTTTTCTGCCTTCTCACTTAATCCAGTTGTTTTTATGTCTTGGCCTTAATATAGTTTCTTCAGTTCTTTTTTTCTTAACTGTGAAAATTAACAGAGGATAAAATAAGTAGTATAAATGGAAACTCATTCAGCCCCTGTAACGGATATTAATATTTGACATATTTGCTTCACCCCTTTTTTGTTTTGTTTTGTTTGTTTTTTTTTAAGATTTTTTTTTTTAATTATTTAACAGACAGAGATCACAAGTAGGAAGAGAGAGAGAGGAAGGGTGAAGCAGGCTCCCTGCTGAGCAGAGAGCCTGATGCGGGGCTTGATTGCAAAACCGTGCGACCATGACCTGAGCCGAAGGCAGAGGCTTTAACCCACTGAGCCACCCAAGCACCCCTGTTTTGTTTTTTTTGATGAAGTAATTTTTCAAGTGAAGTAGAGGTCTTAACATCTTTACCCCTAAGTACATGAGTATGTACCTCTAAGAAATAAGGACATTTTCTGACATAGTATTATCATCATACTTATCCAAAAAAAAGGCCTTAACATTATTATCTAATACTAGGTCATAATTCCCCTTTTAACAAAAGAAGATGGTAAGGAAACACAAACAGTTTATTAAAAGATACTAATAACTGTACTTAACAAATTAACTCATTAGCCTTCTGGAACTATGTTAGAGTAATAGAAAGATTGAGAGGAAGCTGGTTTGAATGCCATTCTGATCTTCACTGAAACTGTCACTTGAGGGAGATTAACTTCACCGAGCCTCTGTTTCCCCATTTGGAAAATGAAGATAATAGTATCTACCTCACAGAGTTATCATCAGAATTAAAGAATGTGTGTACTGGAACCAGCTGGAAGTAAATGCTTAATCAATGTTTCTTTCTCTGCTCTGCCTCATCAGAATTAAAGTAGAAAACCTTGACAAGTCATTGACTCCACAGTATACATTTTATATTATGTATTTCTTTTAGAGCCTGGTACAGATTTGTCTTCCAGTATATAATCAGTGATGACCAGGACTTTTTTTTTTTTTTTTAAAGAATTCTCTTTGAACTAGGGAAGTATTCATTGAGGTTATAATGTTTTCCCCCCCACACACAAGTAAGTCAGTCTTAATGGTAATTTTAACTTGACAAATTTACAACATTTTTATTTAAAAGTAAGTTCATACATTTCAGCTGTCCTGTATTAAGTGCCTGATGTGTGCTGGAGTTTAGAACAGATACGAAGCATGGTCTAGATGTTATTTTCAAATTACTCACAGTGTTACCTTTTATCAAAGGAGAAACCCTGGCCTTTTGAAAACATTAAACCACAAATGACATCAGAAATTACCTCTTCTTTCTATAGTCCTTTAAGGAGCCCTCGTCAGTCAACTGAAAAAAATATCATAAGGGTACATCTTCTACCTGGAATTCTCATCTTAGTCTTGAGGAATTGTGCCCAACTGAGCCAGCTTGAGCACATAGCTTAAATGACTTGTTGGAGAGGAATCGGAGACATCCAATTTCTTCATAATGTATCAGAATTTCTGGTTTTCCTGTGATCCCAATCAGGAAGTCAGCAGAGTGACTGATACCTGTTCAAATATCTGTATAATCAGACAAAACTGTAGGCCTGGGTTGTTGACTTGATAGTTCCACAGGCAGTCTCCTATAGTTTCTTTCTTTTTCTTACTCTTCAGTTTAACAGCACCCAGCTTCTCTCTCCATTTCACAACCAGGTTTTTTCCATGGAGGAGGGTAGATAGTGAAGAGGATCCCAGTTACTTTCTACACTTTTCTTCTAGATGTCTGTTACTACTGTTCTTAATGATACAATTTTCTGTCTAGGTCTATTACACAAGTCAAATTATTAAATAGATAAGTTTGTGATGTAGTAGAATACTTTTGTTTTATATCTCCAACTGTAATTAAATATAGATATCCTATATTTTATATGGTGAGCACTGACACATTTAACTAGCATGCTAATGGATTTTGGTCTTTGAGAGCACCGTGTCAACTTTTTGATCTATAGAATGACAGAAGCTACATTCGATACTCTGCGACTCTGGTTAATAATCCTGCTGTGTGCTTTGCGGTTGGCCATGATGCGCAGTCACCTGCAAGCTTACTTAAATTTAGCCCAGAAATGTGTGGATCAGATGAAGAAAGAAGCAGGGCGGATAAGTACAGTTGAGCTACAGAAAATGGTAAGTTTCATACTGTAGTCAAGTGAAGAACGGCAAGCACTGTATTGTATGAAAACAAAGCATTTAATTTTCCTTAATAGTAATTTTATCCCACAGTACTCCTGCCGTTGAAATAAATGGCATAATCTTAAATTGACAGATACCGAAGAGACCTCAATCTGATTTTGGTGCTAAGTGAAGAAAGAGTCTCGAGTCCTCTTCTTGCCGTAGTACTTCAAGTCCTATAGTTTGGGTTGCAATGCTGTGGTATATCTATTGCTAAATGGGACCCCCAATTGATTTGGAAGACATTACAATATATTATTGTCTAGCCTTCAAGACTTATGGGGTAGGAAATACTAGTTTTAGTGACATGTAACATTATTCCAAGTATTTGAACATGAAATGTAAATATTTAACTTAATGGGAATTCCAGAGAAAGAAAGGGCTAGGAGTCCATCCACCATTATGGTTAATTGGATCTGTATAACCAATCATGTCTTTTCTAGAAATCTGGTGTTGGGTGTTCTGTTTTTCATATTCTTTCATAGTCAGGGTGTTCATCAGGATTCAGAGACTTTGTAATTGTTTTTCCTTACATATTTTTGTTCTCTCTATGATTTTTCCTCAAATTTTAGTTACATATGTTCATGTAGAATGGGGACTTGATGTTTTTATTTATGAGGGTTTTATGACTCATCTGTTACTTTTATTTAGCTTGATTTTCTGATGTCTGCCTAGAGATTCTAACATTTTGTTTTATATTTGAAATGTAAGTGAATATACCATTTAAATTTAAGGGATTATTTTCTCCAATTTATATTAACCACTTAACTATTTTCAAGGAATTTAGTATTTCCACATTTAAAACTTATCTTCAAACTGAGCCTTTCAAAGTCGGAAGTCAGTTTGGGGGCATTTATAATGAAGTGCAGACCTAATAACATTTAGCTTCCTTCCCGTGATGGGACTACTTATCTCTTAAGCAGTTCATTTTGACAATTATATGAAAGTTTAATTCACTCCTAACATGTCAGCCAGTGTTAGATACTTAAGAATTTTGTTGGTTGCAGGTGGCTCGAGTCTTTTATTACCTTTGTGTCATTGCCCTGCAGTATGTGGCACCTCTGGTAATGCTGCTTCACACAACTCTGCTTTTGAAAACACTAGGTAGGCTTGCCCTGGCAACTGGGAAATGTGTTTGACTTTCTACCTATAATTAATACTGCTTTTTGTTACCTACAAAGCAATATGCTGCTTTAAATTGTTTTCTTGGAGAGTTTTAGGAAGAAACATGGGAAACTTTTAAAAGTTGATTTGTCATCTTCGGGTCCATATAGTTTTAGAATATTATGCTTTACTTATAAGAATTATTTGCTAAAGATTAATTCCCATATTTACTGAGAAACTTGAATGAGCACTCTTGGTCTTAGTTATTTTGTATTTTAAGAGGGTGATGAAAGATTTTGTTAGTGCCTGATCATTTCAGTTATTATAAGGTAGTTGTATACTTACATGAATCCAGGATCCGTTAGTGAGTTCTACTTTAAATACTGATAAGATAAAGATTCTCAGCAGAAAAACGAAGTTCTCCTGTAAGTCTGTTCACTAAACTATCAAGTTCCTGTGTGGTGTTATTTGAGAACTATTCATTATTTTATTGATTATTTCCCTTTGCTTAGATCAGGCAGCCAGCCAGTGTGGGGGTTTAAGAAGCCCAAAGGAACTAAAAAAGTATTATTTGGGTGGGCTTCATAGATACTATAGAGCTGATGATAGATGTAAATGGCCTTTAGGAATCTATGAAACATAAAGAAGTAGCTCAGTTATAAATTATGTGACTCATATCCTATCCAACATAGGAAAATATACGATGAAAACTTTCTGGAAGCTATTAATAGTCTCTCACATTGAAATCATAGATAGTTTCTGAGAAAGAAATTTATTCTGATATTCTAGAGGTAGAAAAGATTTCTAAGAAGTTACTGAGTTTGTCCCTGTCACTCCAGTAGAGGTAGTTGATTAATGTATTATACAAGGAAAAAATTGTTTTTATTATTTTATCAGATTTTAGTGCAGTTAGTTAAAAGTAAATTAGATTTTTATGTGTACTTTTACTGGTAAGACCAGCTTGTAGTCTAATCAGGTTAAATGAATTTTTTACCGGATATGTACAAAGGTTATTTTACTTTATTTTCAACATGAAGTAATTTGTTATGCCACTAAACTTCCTGCTCTTAATTTCAAGTATAATTTTAAAACTTTTTTCTTTCTTTCTTTCTTTCTTTTTTTAATTAGTGGGTTTAGAATTAGTTAGTCTTCAAATTTTATTTGTGTCTTGAATTTTCTAGGTAATCATTCCTGGGGGATATATCCAGAATCTATCTCTGCCTTGCCAGTGGATAATAGTCTACCCTCCAACTCTGTTTACTCTGAATTACCATCTGCTGATGGGAAGATGAAGGTAACTGTTACACAAATAACAGTGGCACTGAGCAGCTTAAAAAATATTTTCACTCCTCTGCTTTTTCGAGGACTTCTGTCTTTTCTGACCTGGTGGATTGCTGCTTGTCTCTTTTCTACAAGCCTTTTTGGGCTTTTCTATCACCAGTATCTGACTGTGGCATGAATCTCGGTTAACAAAAAAGGATATCCAAGTCACACTTTGAATTGAAATGCTTGTGCCCTTGAAGGGCTGTCGGAAACCAGAAGAAAGCAAATACAAAGGAAAAAAACATATCAGAGTATCTTGTTTTAAATGCTTCCTCTGTATTCTCAGGGTGAATCAATGGTATAATATTTAAAATTACAGAGTAGATTATTAACTGCTATACTGTGGCATTGGAATTTTAACTCCTTGTATTAACTGATGTGAGAGGGCTATCTACAGGGGTAATACTTTGATTACCTTGGTTTACAGAAACCTCCAGCAGTCTTTGAAACTTCTCATATGACTCCAGTTATTGATTGATTGTTCTTAATGGTGTAAAGGTACTGTTAATACTCATAGTGGCTGCCTATAGAACAGTCTTCAAACTGAGCCATGCTTTGGGAGAGGGAAAGGAGCTAGAGTCACTTCTGTTGGTAACCTTTCAAACAACAATAGCAAAATCCAACAGAAAGGAAGAAATAGCTACTGTATATTACAGTAAAAAAAAGCTGCATAGTAATTTTAAATTTAAAGCAGATGTACATGTTTAATATCTACAAGTACTGCTGCTTGAGAGTAGCAAGAGTATTGTTTTAAAATGTATTCTGTCCAACTTGAGGGATCTTTTAAAATGATTGGCCATATGAACATTTGCAATCTAATAGGCTTGGAACTCCCATATTTTATTTTATTCTGTGATCCTAAATACAGTTCTTTTAATAGTCTAAAGATATTTATCAATATGATCAGACTTTTAAAAAATTACTTTAATCCTGCTGACTACCTGTATGTATTGTATTGTATATATATTATATATTAAATATATAATATATTGAGATTATAAAAGGTGAAAATATTGGATCCTTATAATATTTTAAGTTGCTGAATGTATATTAAATGTGATCGAATGAGCTGTGTTTGTATCTAGAAATTTTCTTTCTTTTTGGAATGAGATTAAAATACATTTTGAAAGTTTATCAGATCAAGCAATTTATTTGCGTTGCCCATGTGTGAGACTGCTTAAAATTTTATAAATACTTGGATGAATTCTCCCAAATTAAAATTCTTTTTCTGTCATTTTCAAACATCAGAACCTTTCCCACTAACCAAATCTACAGGAATAATTTAAACCCATGTTAAATAGGATTTGTTTTAAGTTTATAGTGTTTAGAATAATTGAGATAAGTTGAAGGAAAAATTCATAGGAATGAAAAATATGTAAAAAATTTTTTGATGCTTTGTTTATCTAAAACCTAAAATAAAGTGTTTCATTTATAAAGGGAATGAATATAAGAGATAAATAAGGTTTGTTTTCTTTTTTGAACAAGTAGTAGAATTTATAGATAAACTTTATTCCAAAGAATATTCTTGAGAGGCTATATATCAGTGCTATTGTCACTATTGAAAGCAATTTTGAAGGTCTTTTGAAATTACTTTCAAGTCTTGTGGTTCATATTCATTTGAATAATCGCAATTCAGACAAGTTCCTATCTTTTGGTATAGATTAGATATTTTGGAATTAGCTGATATTTTTAAATATGAGTGAATAATAAGTGCTTAAGTTGGATAAAACTCTGGTTGATCAGAATTGTTAATATAGCCTAATGGTAGTTCATGTGAATTTTCAAAAGAAACATTCCAAAAACATCTTGAGATAACACCATCCACTAAAATATCTTTTAACAAGATTATAGCAAAGTATAACATTTATTTTGTATGTGAAAGTTCTCACATGTTGGACTTGAAAAGAACCTCACCTGATACTTAAAACCTTTTTATTGAAGAGCTACATTTTAAAAACTATAATTTAAGTTATTTTGAGTTTCAAAGATTGTACCGAGAAGTAATATGGGGGGGGGTGAGAAGACTTAGAATTTATTATTGGATGAAATCACGTGCATTTCTAAAATACTATTGATTCACTCTTTTTAGACTTGAAATCTCCCTGAGTATACTGTGAACGTGTGCAAACTGCATATTAAAGTAATGGGTTTGATTTAGGTTTTTTTAGTCTTTCCAAATAAATTAAAGAGAATGATGGTTATAACTACTGGTTTGTTTAAGCATCTTGTCTCCACACAAATTCTATTCCTGAGTGCAAAGGGCTTATACTTTATGTAAGCCAAATATTTTTTTAATTGAGATAAAATTGACATATAACATTGTATTTGTTTTAGGTGCACAACAGAATTTATATAAATAAATTCCAAAATGATTCCAAATTATATTTTAATATTCTTAATTAGGCTAGTAGAATTCTTTTTATGTTGGGCTCTAGTCAATATAAATGCTTCATAGGCCAGTTATTTTATATTTCTACTAAATTAATAGGAATCCTTATAATCTTGCTTCATATGATTTGTGGGATTGCATTTGACAATTTGTTGATTCCTGCCCCCCACCCTCTGCCCATTGCACTATATAAATCAGAGCTGTATTCTCCTTCTACCTCCATTGATATGTCTGAAATGAAAAGCATATAATTTTATCTTAATATCCGTATGCATTTTGATTATCTTTGGCATTTTCCCCAGAATTCCAATTGCTATGCATAAATGACCAACGCATCCAAGCAGAATGGACTCATTGTCTTATTGTTTCTCATATAAATATCATTGGTAAAATAGTGACATTTCTTCTTGAGTTATGATTCAGAACAGATATTCATCCATTAATGGAATTGATAGGTCCAGGAAGCACTAAGTAGAATTCATTATGAAATCTATAATTGGAACTTCACTGGATAGATTTTATTCTTTCAAATGAAAGATTAAATTCTCAGTACTGAAAAGCATAGGGTCTCAACATTCTCTGAATTCAAACACACTTTCTGAGCCATCTCATAATTGAAAATGGTCTATCATGGTATATGGCTCTATTCAGCAAAATAAAACTAAGTGATTTTTGAATGTGGATCATCCTGCATCTTCACAAACCTTTAGGTGGCTTAAAAAATCAGATTTGAACACATTCATGATCCTAGACCATGAACTGAGTATCTCAGATATTTCTACAATATCATCTTTTAACTCTTACTTGTCCCATTAAGTTTGTATCCTGTGTTCATAGCTGAGCTGGTTATATGCCATGAAAACTCTGACATGGATACAGCATGATCACAAAGCTAATATCAACCTTTCTCTCCTTTAAAATGGTAAACATTTTACTTATTGTTTTTTCTTCCTAAGAAAAAAGAAAAACCAGGTAAAGCCTCTTCATAAGTTTGTCTTCTGTTAAAATTTGAACTTTTTTTTCTTAAGCTGCAAACTATTATGTTGGATGGGCCTATCTTCAATGATTCAGAAAATGTGTATTTCTCTATTTCATTGTTGTTCTTTACTTTCTTTCCTCCTTACAACTAGCTATGTGTGGTTACTCCCCTCCTTTCTTCCGCTTGGTAAAAGACTATACATTATCTTAAATGAAGAAGCAGCATAATTTTGTGGAAAGAATGTTAATTTAACAATCAGGAAGCATCCCATTACTGGCTTCAGTTAGCTATTTTTTGTACTTAACTAGGCGTCCAAACTATACTAATGAAATAGAACTGAATTATCAGTGTTGACCTCAGTTTTATCATAAAATAAAATAAGGAATTTACATTAAATATGTGGCTATATATTTCTACAGCTGGTATCAATTTCTCTTTATGTTAGCCTGAGAAAAGTGAATAGCAGTTTTTGGTTTCAGGAATGGTCACAGATCATGTTAGAAGAGATTCACTTACCATTTCCTGAAAATGACTTCACAGAGAGTGTTTTCTCCAGGAGCATTTAGTTTTGTACTCTTTTAATTATTCATTCAGTAAATCTTTATTGAGTACTTAAAATATTCCAGAAACTGCCCTACATAACAGCAGTGAACAAAATACCAAATCCCTCCCCTCAAGGAGCTTAGTTTGGTGTGGGAATGCCGCAAAATAAATGAGTCAAATGTAGGATATGGTAGATAGTGATAAGATCTAATGAGTGGGGAAGGTGGGGAGAAATCAGTGAAGGGAGAGAGAATATGAAATTGGAGGGTAGGGATAAAGCTAAAATTTTAAGCAGACCATCAAGAGAAAAAGCTTCACTGAAAAAGTAATTTCTGAGTAATGACTTGCAGAAGGTAAGACCTATCATAGTGGGTTTTTCTTTTTCTTTTTCTTTCTTACTAGCAGTTTTCTTAGTAATGCATTGGTTGACAAAACACCCCGATTGGTTGAACTTTACCATTTGTGAGCTCACTAGTGAAATTTTTGAAAAGATGGACAGTATTATATATTCCCCTTTTCGGGTTGGTATATTGTACAGAAAGGATTATAGGCATTGAATTTAAATGCTGCTTGTTTGCTACTGAACAGCAAAGCATGTAAGAAATATAATCTCCTGAGTCCGCTTGTTACAGTTTTTCTGTCAAGTGCTTTTTAACTTTATTCAAACATGTTTACTTTTTTTTTTTTTTTTTTTTTGGTAGAACTTTTAAAGACTCAAAGGATTTCAAATGAATTGCAGGACCCTAGAGCAATATGATCTGTCCATTTGGCAGACAAATTTTACCCACTAGTTTTTTAATCTGTTAGATAATCTGTTACACGAAGGTAATTACGCGGAGGGTAACATGGCTGAGGACAAATTTGATTAATAGCATCTTATCAAAATTTTAAATATTCTAACACGATTTGAGTAAATCAAGTGTACCCACTGCTGAAGTATTAAAAGTGAGAGAATGTATTTTTTTAAATAGTGCTCTACAAAAATTAGCTTTGACATCTACTTTATTTGGGATGCATTTTTCTTTCTGTAATGCTAGTGAAACAATTTATGAGTAAATAATTCCAAACGACTAAAACAAAACTGTTAGTAGAATCACTTCAGATAAGGAGCAGTGATAAATTACAGGAATTACTGTGATTTTGTGTTTATGTGTCTATTTACTTGTTCTATAACATTTTCTCAGAGCATGAAATGTAACTTTTTAAAATTTAAACATATGAACTTTTAAAAATTTAAATGTATTAACTTTTTAAAATTTAAACATATTTAAATTTCTGTCATTATAGTAGATAGTCCATGTACCAGTTTTGGATAAGTGACTTAAGTCTAAAGTTAATAGTCCCAACTGGACAGTCCGTTGAAACTGTGTATCAGTATCAGAGAAAAAACTGAATTACAGGAATAAACCAAATTTTATTTAACAAACTTTAATCATTAAAATTTTTTTTAATTGAATAGTGAAATTTTAAAGGAGTAACACTGCAGTAATGCTGAAAGCATTTCAACTGTTGGCATTAGAATAATGAGATATCCACATTTTAGAAAATGAACCTCAGTTTTTCCATTTGTAGTATGTAGTACCTCAAACTACACACAAAATTGAATTCAAGAGGGACCATATTAACTTGTTGTAAAAGCTAAAACCATATAGTTTTTAGAGAAAGTCATAAGGTAAGAGTTTGGTAATTTTAGGGTTGGGCAAAGGTTCCTTACTATGTAAGCAATAATCATAAAATTTATTTAATGATAAAACAGATTTCATAGAAATTAAAAATTTCTCATCCAAAAACCTGTTAAGAAGATAGACATGTCATAGTTTCAGATAAAATATTTGGAAAACATGAGGAGGACTGGTGTTCAGGATATAAACTACCAAAAAAAAAAGGAAAAAGGAAAAAGATAAAGAAGTGAGCAAGAAATTTAAATAGACACTTCACAGTTGACCACAAAGCAGATGATAAAGTCCTCATCCTCTAGCAGTTTACTATGGTGATCCTTCTTAAAATTTTCTTAAATTTCTTATACTGAATTGAGATTCTTAGATCACTAGGTTTTTTATCTCAGGTCAGGTTAAAGAGTGACTAATTTTTCTGTCTTGAGAAAAGTAGTAGAAGTGTAGTTGCAATGCATTGTTGGATTTTACAATTTTTTGACAGCTCTTTTGCAGAAGAATGTGTTGAAAGAAAAGAAAAAAAGAGTGTTCAATTCTTAAAAGTTAGGATGGTTCAATAAAATGTTAAGTACTAGCACTATCTAGATCATGCATAAAAAGTTTTTCAATTATATGAGCAGACATATGCAATAAATTTGATAATAGTTTTCTTTACCTCTTTAAATATTGATTTTACTTGAGAGTATTAAGGTTCTTGGCAGAAAGAGTGGATTTTACTTTTCACATTTTAAGTGAAGAGCACTTTCTTGTCTTGTTACTTCATTTGAATACCACTTAGAAGTTCTATGTTTGTAATTATTAAGCTATATTTGTTGCTGATTGTAAAGCAATAAAACAATTTTTTTTAATGTGAACTCATTCCACAATTCATTGACACGGTTTGGTTTTGTTTAGGTGATTTTTTCCTCTCGGTGTTTATTTTGTATAGTTTCTGTGGCTTTGTCTTGAAGTTTGTTTATTTGTTTATTTGTGGGGGTGGGTAGTTTCTAATCTGGTGTTTAATTCGTCCAGTGTGTTTCACCTCAGACCTTTTTTTAATCTCTAGAAGTTCAATTTGGGCCTTCTATATTTCCTACATGACTCTCCTTAATAGGTTTATACTTTACTTTCAAATAGGTTCCACACCCAGTGTGCTTGAATTTATGACCCTGAGATCAAGACCTGAGCTGAGATTAAGAGTTGGATGCTTAACAGAGTACGCCACCCAGGTGCCCCAGTTAATTTTATCTTCTGTCTTACTTTCGAACTTGTGTCTGTTGATAGATTTTTTTTCTTCTCATTGTGGTTCAAATTTTCTAATTTGTTTGCCTTCCTGAAAATCTTTGGATGGCAAACACTGAATTTTGCCTTCTTGGGTATTGGATATTTTTATGTTTCTTTAAATATTCCTGAGCTTTGTTCTGAAATGCATCTAAGTTCCTAGGAAACCTAGGAGATAGTTTTGATTCTTTTGAGGCTTTCTGTTAAGACAAGAGCAGCCTTTAAGTTGATGCTACTTTTTACCCACTGCTGAGGAAAATACCCTTCTGAATACTCTACCAATGCCCACTTTGACTCCTGGGAACAGGAACCATCCCCACCCATTTGAGTCCCAAGGATTGTCTGCTTGTTCCTTTCTGGTGGTTCTTTCCCCAACATCAGGTGATTTCCTCAAATGCATCCATTCATCAGAACTCAGCTGAAGACATGAAAGAACTCTGCCAATCTCTAGAGCTCCCTCTCTGCAACTCCCCTTTCTGATACTCTTTCCCTGATTTTTAGTTGCCTTTTTTTCACCAGATTCTCAGCTCAGAGATCACTGGGTTCAGGTTTGGTTCTTCTTTGCTGTCCTGTGGCTTGAGTGCTTTTAGTCAGTAAGCTGAAGTGGAGTTCACCTGGTAATTTTGTTCTTTCAGGGGTTACCGTCCTGTGCTTCCCTTTCAGTAGTTCTGTAAGATAGAGTACATCTGATCCCTATTAATTTCACTATGGCTGGAAGGAGCATGCCCCAAATTCTGGGTTTTAATTTTTTATTAGAGACTTTCTGTTTCCCATGAAGAGTCTGTTCAGAGACAGCCTTCCATTCACATAGTATTTTAAAATACGTATCATTAACATCATTTGTCACCAGGATAATGCAAATTTAAACCATAGTGAGATACTGTTGTATACCTACTGCAGTGGCTAAAATTGAAAACTCTGGGGGCATCTTGGTGGCTCAGTTGTCTAAGTGTCCAAGTCTTGATCTCAGTCCAGGTCTTGATCTCAGGGTCATGAAATCAAGCAAGCCCAGTGTTGGACTCCACACTGGACATGGAGCATACTTAAAAAACCAAAAACCAAAAACTTCTGACCTGACAAAATGGTGACAAGGATATGAAGCACCTGGAACTCCCCTCCATTGTGCTACAGCCACACTGGAAATGATACAATCACTTAAAAATTGTAGTTTTTTTTTTTTATTAAACTAATAACAACACCTGCCCAACAACCCAGTAATTCTATTCTTAAATGTTTACCCAAGAGATAAAAATATATTCACGGAAAGACCTGAAAATATTCATAGCAGCTTTATTCATAATAGCCCCAGACTGGAAACAGTCCAGGTGTCCATCAATAGTAGAATAAAGTGTATATGTTCAATGAAAAACTTAGCGTAGTAGTACATAGCAATACACACATAGCGACTTCATTACAAAGGGTACAGGATGGAAACGGGAGGGAAACTAATTTTACAGTGGAGAAACCTGATAAACCTCATCCTAACAAAGTGATCAAGGTTAACATCAGTAAATTATATTAATAACATGTACCTTTACAATAATGAGAATGGCACTTTTCCGCTGTGGTGTTATTCCCCAGAACCCAAACACCAGTATGTATAATCATGAGAAAAACATCAGAAAGGGGTCCCATTTGAAGGACATTTTATAAAATACCTGACCAATAGTTCTCAGAATTTTCAAGAATATCAAAAAGAAGGAAATTCTGAGAAACTGTTAGAGCCAAGAGGAGACTAAGGAGATAAAATAACTAAATAGAATGTCGTATCCTAGATGGGATCCTGGGAGAGAAAAAAAGGGCATTAGATAAACACTAAGGAAATCTAAACAAAGTATGGACTTTGGATAATAATATATCAATATTGGTTCATTAATTGTGGTAAATGTGCCATAATAATATAGGACGTTAATAAAAGAAATAACTGGGTATGAGGTATATAGAGCTCTCTGTACTGTCTTTGCAGTTTTTCTGTAAATCTGAAACTGCTCTAAAAGTTTATTTAAAAAAAAATGAAGTTTATCTACACTTATTAAAGTTATATAAATCTTAGACTCCAGGAATGCTCAGTAAGAATGGAGCTCATAGTTAGGTTTCTGAATGCAGTGGAGTGTTTATTCTTGTGTAGCAAGATAAGGAGAATAGGACAATGTAATATATTCTTCATGAAGCTAAGTTGATAAAATTTTAAGGTTCCTTATTCTAAAATTGTTTCTAGAGTTTGGTGTTAAAATATCTTTTGCTTTGAAATGAGACTAATAAGTAGATTTGGTCTACTACTATACAATCATAATAAAAGTTGATTATTAATACCTGAAATTTTAAAAAAAGAGATCTGAGAGCCACAGTTTTTATCAGTTTATTTCCTGAAAACTCAGAAAATTCATCTTCCTGCTGCGTAGCACTAAAATACTGTTGCTTTATGGTATTTCTCTTACATCTACTTTAACCTGGTTTAAGAGTCTAGATAGGTATCTGATCCTTTCCGGCACCCTTGAGCAAAGGAGGAAAAAAAAAAGGCAGAAGAACCAAAGAGAGTTCCCACGATCTCATCTCACATCCATCCAGTGGTGAGAGGAAATGCCAGGATCTTCTGAAGTTCAGAGTCCAAGAGAAGAATTCTTTCATCAACTCTTTCTTACGAGTGAGGTGGGAAATGGAGACACCTTCATTTGGCACCCCAGGGCAATGCATTGAAAAAGTGGTAGGAATCCTTCCATAATGGAACCCAAAAAGGCTAATCATGGTTTTTTATGTTTTAGGGTGGCGTGAGCTGGGATTTTTTTGTTCCTACATTTACTTATATTTATTCGTAATTTCCACTGACCTTTTCACATTATCTGGAAATAATTTAAACCTTCATCAACTTGTACAACTGCAATCACATTATATGGTAGTACATTTATTTTTTTTTTAAGGTTTTATTTATTTGAGAGAGAGAGAGCAGAGGAAAAAGCAGACTCCCTGCTGAGCAGAGAGCCCAGTGTGGGCTCTCAGGACCCTGAGATCATGACCTGAGCTGAAGGCAGATGCTTAACCAGCTGAGCCACCCAGGTGCCCCATATGGTCGTACATTTTATTTATTTATTTATTTTTAAAGATTTTATTTATTTATTTGACAGAAATCGCAAGTAGGCAGAGAGGCAGGCAGAGAGAGAGTGGGGGAAGCAGGCTCTCTGCTGAGCAGAGTGCCTGATGTGGGGCTCAATCCCAGGACCCTAAGATCATGACCTGAGCCGAAGGCAGCGGCTTAACCCACTGAGCCACCCAGGCGCCCCTATGGTAGTACATTTTAAAAAGCAAGGTGAAGTTCCAAGTGTTCTAGTTGATAGCTATATCTCTGTATGTTAAATGTATGTTTAAGTGATATGTATCCTTTATTCAGGTGTACATTAGTTTGCCCAGCAAACATTTAGTGGTTACTGGTTGCCACTATAATGTGTGCTGTGCATATAAATGTGAACAAGATCATCTTAGCCTTGAAGTGGTTCCTAATGTCTTTGAGAGACATGATTGCCATACATTATGATAAGTACTTTGTTAAAGATTAATGTGTATTTGATTTTTAGGGAACACTTTATGAAGGACGAAAGCTGTCTTGGAAGTTGGAGTTTGTGTGGATGAGTTAGCTGAGTGTTAAGAAAATCAAGATGTTAAGAGTTACCAGTACTCTTAATGTTAAGAGTAATAAGGTAGAAATTTCAAACTTCGTAGTTGGAATGATATTGAAATAAAAATATATTCACCAATCACAGATATGGGGGCAACAGTATGAACCATTATTTAAACCACTTTTTTAAAGGTCTGAATCTGAATTATAAACTTGGTTTTAGTAGGATTCCTTATTTGTAAGGGGGGGGGGCTAGTCTATCAAGGAAGGAAAAGAGATGGTTTGTATCTGAATCCTTTGCTTAATCTTTTTATCTTTGTAGCTGCTAATAGAAAACACTAAATATATAAAGCATACATGTATCCAGAGACAGAGACAAAAGCTAGAACAGCCTAGAGGTGAGTTTAGATTAGTGACAATGGAAGATGGGATGAATTGTGTGGTGCAGAGAAGGGGAGAGGTGGTTCTACAGCAGAATATCTTTGCACATTCATTGCCAAGGCAAAGACCATGTAGTAGTCTCAAATGAAGATAATTATTGGCTAGTAGGCAAAAAGAAGAAAGTTTAGGCAGTTGTTTTCCTGGATCTCTTCAGTTTTAACATTTTCTGCAAAATGTACAGTTTAAGACAGCTGACTCAAACTCACACTAACCACTGGTTGCCCCGCTCCTGATGTTGGATGGTGTTTCAAGTGTATGGGGCATCCAGCTAAAGGTAAGTCGAATATCAGATCTCTGTTGTTCAGGTTTAGTGGGGTATATTTTATGTGGTTTTCTGTCCCTTCCACGTGTAGTTATTGTTGGCCATCCAAGTAAAGGACTGGCTTCTAGAATATTTCTAATTCCCATTGCTGACTCACTCATCCAGCATCATGCCATGAGATGCTGGTCCAAAGATATGTCATTTAATAAAAATATGTTGTTTGGGGGTGCCTGGTTGGCTCAGTTGGTTAAGCCTCTGCCTTTGGCTCTGGTCATGATCTCAGGGATTGAGCCCCGCATTGGGCTCTCTGCTCAGCGGGGAGCCTGCTTCCCCCTCTCTCTCTGCTTCTCTGCCTACTTGTGATCTCTCTCTCTCTCTGTCAAAGAAATAAATCTTTTTTAAAAAATATGTTGTTTTTCTGGATTTTGTGACCTAGTTGTTATTTTCAATGTTTTAATAATTATGATGGGATTTTTTCATTGTAAATACCTATTCACTTTTTAACCGAATTCTGTATACATAATTACATATTTTTCTTAAAGAGGTCCCCCAAATTATATATGCTTCAGAAAAACAAACAAACAAACCTGAATCTGCCCATGTTTAATTCATCTAATGGGACTTAACTCATCTCTTCCTTCTGCTCCAATAACCAATCAATCAAACAAAGAAGTGACAAAAATAATTTGTCCATCTGCCTGCTGATGCATGTAAGTATGAGAATGTAAAATTTTATTTCAGATTTAGACTACATAGCTTTAAAAAGGAACTACTTAGTTGAGGTAGTGTTTTCACCTTCCTCTGTTTCACTTATGTATAATCAGTTTCTCCAAAACTCTGAGTACACTATAGCCCCTTCTTTAATACTGTGAGAGGATGAAAGACACAGGATTCGTTCTAGAGATTAGGATACATTGTCACGAAAGAGGTAAACCAGCCAGAAGAAGGAGGCTGAGAATTTAGAAAGCCAAGACCTGCCACATCCCTGTTTATCATTATCCTGGTAGTTATAAACAGAAGCTTTGGACAAAGGAACCATTCCTCACTGGGGAACTTTTTTTTTTTAAATTTTTTATTTATTGTTAATATTTTTTATAAACATATAATGTATTTTTATCCCCAGGGTACAGGTCTGTGAATCGCCAGGTTTACACACTTCACAGCAATCACCATAGCACATACCCTCCCCAATGTCCATAACACCACCCCCCTCTCCCGACCCCCCTCCCCCCAGCAACCCTCAGTTTGTTTTGTGAGATTAAGAGTCACTTATGGTTTGTCTCCCTCCTGATCCCATCTTGTTTCATTTATTCTTCTACCCCCCTAACCCCCCATGTTGCATCTCCACTTCCTCATATCAGGGAGATCATTTGATAGTTATCTTTCTCCGATTGACTTATTTCATTAAGCATGATACCCTCTAGTTCCATCCACATTGTCACAAATGGCAAGATTTCATTTCTGTCGATGGCTGCATAGTATTCCATTGTGTATATATACCACATCTTCTTTATCCATTCATCTGTTGATGGACATCTAGGTTCATTCCATAGTTTGGCTATTGTAGACATTGCTGCTATAAACATTCAGGTGCATGTGCCTCTTTGGATCACTACGTTTGTATCTTTAGGGTAAATACCCAGTAGTGCAATTGCTGGGTCATAGGGTAGTTCTATTTTCAACTTTCTGAGGAACCTCCATGCTGTTTTCCAGTGGTTGCCCCAGCTTGCATTCCCACCAACAGTGTAGGAGGGTTCCCCTTTCCCTGCATCCTCGCCAGCATCTGTCATTCCTGCCTTGCTAATATTAGCTATTCTGACTGCTGTGAGATGGTATCTCATTGTGGTTTTGATTTGTATTTCCCTGATGCCAAGCGATGTGGAGCACTTTCTCATGTGTCTGTTGGTCATCTGGATGTCCTTTTTGCAGAAATGTCTGTTCATGTCCTCTGCCCATTTCTTGATTGGATTGTTTGTTCTTTGGATGTTGAGTTTGCTAAGTTCTTTACAGATTTTGGATACTAGCCCTTTATCTGATAATATCGGTTGCAAATATCTTCTCCCATTCTGTCTCAGTTGTCTTTTGGTTTTGTTGACTCTTTCCTTTGCTGTGCAAAAGCTTTTGATCTTGATGAAGTCCCAGTAGTTTATTTTTGCCCTTGTTTCCCTTGCCGTTGGCAATGTTTCTAGGAAGAAGTTGCTGTGGCTGAGGTCGAAGAGGTTGCTGCCTGTGTTCTCAAGGATTTTTTGATGGGTTCCTTTCACATTGATGTTTTTCGTCCATTTTGAGTCTATTTTTGTATGTGGTGTAAGGAAATGGTCCAATTTCATTTTTCTGCATGTGGCTCTCCAATTTTCCCAACACCATTTGTTGAAGAGACTCTTTTTTTTTTTTTTTTTTTTTTTGAGACTGTCTTTTTTTTATTGGATATTCTTTCCTGCTTTGTCAAAGGTTAGTTGACCATAGAGTTGAGGGTCTGTTTCTGGGCTCTCTATTCTGTTCCATTCATCTATATGTCTGTTTTTATGCCAGTACCGTAATGTCTTGATGATGACAGCTTTGTAATAGAGCTTGAAGTCTAGAATTGTGAAGCCACCAACTTTGGCTTTCTTTTTCAACATTCCTCTGGCTCTTTGAGGTCTTTTCTGGTTCCATATAAAATTTAGGATGATTTGTTCCATTTCTTTCAAAAAGGATTGATGGTATTTTGATAGGGATTGCATTAAACATGTAGTTTGTTTTAGGTAGCATAGACATTTTCACTATATTTGTTCTTCCAACCCATGAGTATGGAACATTTTTCATTTCTTTGTTTCTTCAGTTTCTTTCTTGAGTACTTTATAGTTTTCTGAGTGCAGATTCTTTGCCTCTTTGGTTAGGTTTATTCCTACGTATCTTATGGTTTTGGGTGCAGTTGAAAATGGGATTGACTCCTTAATTTCTCTTTCTTCTGTCCTGTTGGTGTATAGAAATGCAACTGATTTCTGTGCATTGATTTTATATCCTGACACTTTACTGAATTCCTATACGAGTTCTAGCAGATTTGGAGTGGAGTCTTTTGGGTTTCCCACATATAGTATCATATCATCTGCAAAGAGTGATAGTTTGACTTCTTCTTTGCCGATTTGGGTGCCTTTAATTTCTTTTTGTTGTTTGATTGCTGAGGCTAGGACTTCTAGTACTATGTTGAATAACAGTGGTGATAAGGGACATCCGTGCCATTTCCTGGCCTTAGCGGAAAAGCTCTTAATTTTTCTCCATAGAGAATGATATTCGCTGTGGGTTTTTCCATAGATGTCTTTGATGATATTGAGGATTGTGACCTCTATCCCTACACTTTGAAGAGTTTTGATCAAGAAAGGATGCTGTACTTTGTCAAATGCTTTTTCAGCATCCATTAAGAGTATCATATAGTTCTTGTTCTTTTTTTTATTAATGTATTGTATCACATTGATTTGCGGATGTTGAACCAACCTTGCAGCCCAGGAATAAATCCCACTTGGTCGTGGTGAATAATCCTTTTAATGTACTGTTGGATCCTATTGGCTAGTATTTTGGTGAAAATTTTTATATCAGTGTTCATCAAGCATATTGGTCTGTAATTCTCTTTTTTGATGGGATCCTTGTCTGGTTTTGGGATCAAGGTAATTGTGGCCTCAGAAAATGAGTTTGGAAGTTTTCCTTCCATTTCTATTTTTTGAAACAGTTTCATGAGAATAGGAATTAATTCTTCTTTAAATGCTTGGTAGAATTCCCCTGGGAAGCCGTCTGCACTGGGCTCTTTGTTGGGAGATTTTTGATGACTGCTTCAATCTTCTTACTGGTTATGGGTCTGTTCAGGTTTTCTATTTCATTCTTGTTCCGTTGTAGTAGTTTATATGTCTCTAGGAATGCATCCATTTCTTCCAGATTGTCAAATTTGCTGGTGCATAGTTGCTCATAATATGTTCTTATAATAGTTTGTATATTTTTGATATAGGTTGTGATCTCTCCTCTTTCATTAATGATTTATTTACTTAGGTGCTTTATCTTTTCTTTTTGATGTCTGGCCAGGGGTTTATCAATTGTATTAATTCTTTCAAAGAACCAGCTCCCAGTTTTGTTGATTTGTTCTTTTGGTTTTTTGTTTTTGTTTTGTTTGTTTGTTTGTTTCTATTTCATTGATTTCTGCTCTGATCTTTATGATTTCTCTTCTGCTGAGTTTAGGCTTTCTTTGTTGTTCTTTCTCCAGCTCCTTTAGGTGTAGGGTTAGGTTGTGTACTTGAGACCTTTCTTGTTTCTTGAGAAAGGCTTGTAATCGCTATATATTTTCTTCTCAGGACTGCCTTTGCTGTGTCCCACAGATTTTGAACCATTGTGTTTTCATTATCATTTGTTTCCATGAATTTTTTCAAATCTTCTTTAATTTCCTGGTTGACCTATTCATTCTTTAGTAGGATGCTCTTTAATCTCCATGTCTTTGGGTTTCCAACTTTCCTCTTGTGATTGAATTCTAGCTTCAGAGCGTTGTGGTCTGAAAATATGCAGGGAATGATCCCAATCTTTTGGTACCGGTTGAGACCTGATTTGTGACCCAGGATATGATCTGTTCTGGAGAATGTTCCATGTGCACTAGAGAAGAATGTATTCTGTTGCTTTGGGATGGAATGTTCTGAATATATCTGTGATGTCCATCTGGTCCAGTGTGTCATTTAAGGCCTTTATTTCCTTGTTGATCTTCTGCTTGGATAATCTGTCCATTTCAGTGAGGGGGGGTGTGAAAGTCCACTACTATTATTGTATTATTGTCAGTCTGTTTCTTTGATTTTGTTATTAATTGGTTTATATAGTTGGCTGCTCCCATGTTAGGGGCATAGATATTTAAAACTGTTAGATCTTCTTGTTGGACAGACCCTTTGAGTATGATATAGTGTTCTTCCTCGTCTCTTATTATAGTCTTTGGCTTAAAATCTAATTTGTCAAAAAAAAAATCTAATTTGTCTGATATAAGGATTGCCACCCCAGCTTTCTTTTTATGTTCATTAGCATGATAAATTGTTCTCTACCCCCTCACTTTAAATCTGGATATGTCTTAATGAGTCTTTTGGGTCTAAAATGAGTTTCTTGTAGACAGCATATTGATTGGTCTTGTTTTTTTATCCAGTCTGATATCCTGTGTCTTTTGATTGGGGCATTTAGTCCATTCACATTCAGGGTAACTATCAAAAGATACAAATTTAGTGCTATTGTATTACCTGTAAGGTGACTGTTACTGTATATTGTCTCTGTTTCTTTCTGGTCTACTACTTTTAGGCTCTCTCTTTGCTTAGAGGACCTCTTTCAATATTCCTGTAGAGCTGGTTTGGTGTTTACAAGTTCTTTTAGTGTTTGTTTGTCCTGGAAGTTTTTTATCTCTCCTTTTATTTTCAGTGATAGCCTAGCTGGATATAGTATTCTTGGCTGCATGTTTTTCTCATTTAGTGCTCTGAATATATCATGCCAGTTCTTTCTGGCCTGCCAGGTCTCTGTGGATAAGTCTGCTGCCACTCTAATATTTTTACCGTTGTATGTTACAGACTTCTTGTCCCAAGCTGCTTTCAGGATTTTCTCTTTGTCACTAAGACTTGTAAGTTTTACTATTAGATCATGGGGTGTGGATCTCTTTTTATTGATTTTGAGGAGGGTTCTCTGTGCCTCCTGGAATTTGATGCTTGTCCCTTTGCCATATTAGGGAAATTCTCTACTCTAATTTGCTCCAATATACCTTCTGCTCCTCTCTCTCCTTCTTCTGGAATCCCGATTATTCTAATGTTGTTTCATCTTATGGTATCACTTATCTCTCGAATTCTCCCCTCATGATCCAGTAGTTGTTTGTCTCTTGCTCAGCTTCTTTTTTCCCCATCATTTGGTCTTCTATATCATTAATTCTTTCTTCTGCCTCATCTACCCTAGCAATAAGAGCCTCCATTTTTTTATTGCGCCTCATTAATAGCTTTTTTGATTTCAGCTTGGTTAGATTTTAGTTCTTTTATTTTCCCAGAAAGAGCTTTTATTTCTCCAGAGAGTGTTTCTCTCATATCTTCCATGCCTTTTTTGAGCCCAGCTAGCACCTTGAAAATCGTCATTCAGAACTCTAGATCTGAGATATTACCAATGTCCATATTGATTAGGTCCTTAACCTTCGGTACTGCCTCCATTCTCTTTTTTGTGGTTAGTTTGTCCACCTTGTCATTTTATCCAGATAAGAATTATGAACGATAGAATAAAATACTAAAAGGGTGGCAAAGACCCTAGAAAAATGTACGCTAAGCAAATCAGAAGAGACCCCAAATCGGGGGGAGAAGAAGGAGGTAAAAAGAAATTATAAAAAATTTATTCATATATATATATATATATATATATATATATATATATATATATATTAGACTGGTGAATAGAACAGAGCCACCCACTTGATTTTGGGTGTATTTTGGTCTCTTAGAAGAAACTACCTCCCAAAATTTTAAAGAAAGAAAAACATACATATACAAAAATAAGGGTAAATGTGATGAAGGGATGGAATATGACTATATAGATGAAAATTTTTAAAAAAAAATCTAAAAAAGGAATTGATAAGATAAGTTGGTTGGAAAAAGAATGTGGAGAGTATGTGCTCAGGCTGGAGACAAGAACAAAGCCCTGTGGTAGATTTAAGGTATATTTTGATCTATTAGAAGAAATTGTATCCCAAAATTTTTTAGAAGAAAAAGCCCTATGCATATACAAAAAATAAAGTTAAATACAATGAAGGATAAAATATGACTATAATAATGAAGGTTTAAAAAGATTTTTTTAAGAAAGTTATTGTTAAGAAAAACTAGTTAAACATTAAAAGAGGAAAGAGGAATGTTAAAAAAAAAATTAGAGTAAGAACAAAATAAAATGAAAAAATTTAATTAACTTGCAGGACTAAAGAATCATGGGGAGAAAGCCATGAATTCCATGCTTTGATTTCTCCTCCTCCCGCTGTTCTCCTTGATCAGTGAGCTTGGTCTTGGCTGGATGTTCTTGCTGATCTTCTACGGGAGAGGCCTGTTGTAGTGATCCTCAAGTGCCTTTGCCCGAGGCAGAATTGTACCACCCTTGCCAGGGGCCGGGCTAAGTAAACTGCTCAGGTTCACGGGCGCTTTTGTTCCCTGAATGCTTTCTGTAGAGTTCTGAAGGACAGGAATGAAAATGGCAGCCTCTCAGTCTCCAGCCCAAAGGAGCCAAGAGCTCGGGGCCCCAATCCTCAGTGTGCCCTCAGAGAATAGCGGTCAGTCAGTCCCATCTGTCTGGTCTCCAGCAGTGCTCTGAGCTTAGCCGGCTTGTGACCAAGCGTTTCTGTCTATGGTGCACAGCCCCATTTAGAGTCTCCAAACCCAGCAGATTCCTGCCAAGCTACTCTTCTGGTGGAAGAAGATGAGTCTCCCCACATCTGCGACTTGTGGGGTCCCTGCTCAAAGATCAGTCACTCTTCTGTGCCACAGATCACAGTTTAAGATAATCCCGAGCTGAGAGCTCACTCCTTGGCTCTGTCTCTGTAGTCGGCTTCCACACTGATACCTGTGAGCTCTGCTACACTCAGACACCCCCAGTCCTTCTGTGACCCTGCAGGACCTGAGACTACACTGTCCCCGTGAGGGCTCCACCCCTGCTTAGCCTCTGGAGTGATGTCCCTCAGTGGAGCAGACTTCTAAAAGTTTGAATTTTGTGCTCCGTTGCACTGCTTGCCAGGAGCCGACCCCTCCCCCCACGGTCTATCTTCCTGTCGCTTCGGATTCACTTCTCTGCTTGTCCTACCTTTCAGAAAGTGGTCAATTTTCTGTCTCAAGAATTGCTACTCTTCTTCTCTTCGATCTCCTGTTGAGTTTGTAGGTGTTTGGAATGATTTGATAACTACCTAACTGAACTCCTGCGACCTGATGTCATTTCAGTCTGCTACTCCGCCATCTAGGCTCCTCCCTCTCTCTGATCATTATGAGTAAATTCAGGTTATTCAACTTTGGGAGGATTATCATAGAAGTGACATCTTGCTTTTCTCATTGTATCCTATCAGCTGGCACATAATTATTGTTCATTTACTCTCTTGATTAAAGTGGTGCATGCCACTCTGAATATATTTTTTTGAAACCTCTTTGTAATAAGTATTTTGTGGAAAGGTACTTTGGAAAAAACATAAATATCTTGGTACTCACCAAATGTACAATTAATTTAAATCATATGGACTCACGTTCATTAAATGGGTCAAGAAAGCAGTCAATCTCTCCCATCTCCCTGGTCTCTGGCCATGCTCTGAGCTCACCCCACCTGTGACTGAGCATTCCTATCTCTGGTGCACGTCCCTGTTTGGAGTCTCCAAACCCAGCAGATCCTGTCATCCTCTCCCTTGCCGCTCCTCCTGGAGGAAGCTTGTGGGGTCCCTGCTCAAAAAGCAGTGGTTCAACTATGCCACAGATCATGGTTTAAGGTAACCCTGAGCTGAGAGCACACTGCTCAGCTCTGTCTTTGCAGCTGGCTTCCCTGCTCTGATACCTGGGCGGTCTGCCACACTCAGACACCTCCAGTCTTTCTCTGACCCCGACGGGTCCTGGGACCACACTGGCCCCATGAGAGCTCCACTCCTGCTTAGCCTCTGGAGTGATGTCCCTCAGTGGAGCAGACTTCTCAATGTTCTGATTTTGTGCTCCACTTCTCTACCACTTGCTGGGAGCTGGCCCTTCCCCCCGCCATCTATCTTCCCACCTATTGCCTCGTGTTCACTTCTCTGTACTTCATACATTCTGAAAAGTGGTCGATTTTCTTTTCCTATAATTGCTGCTCTAATTCTCTTCTGTCTCCTGTTGAGTTTGTAGTGTTCAGAATGGTTTGATACTATCTAGCTGAATTCCTGTGACCTGATGATATCGGTCTTCTACTCCTCCACCATCTTGTTCCTCTCTCTGTCCATCTGAATCTTTTAAGCACTGAATTGTTCAGGAGGAGGAATGGTTCAAAGTACTTTTTTTTTTTTAAAGATTTTATTCGTTTATATATTTGTCAGAGAGAGAGAGAGAGAGAGCGCGCGCGTGCGCATGTGCACAAGCAGGCAAAGTGGCAGGCAGAGGCAGAGAGAGAAACAGGCTCCCTGCTGAGCTTTGAGCCCCATGCAGGACTCGATTCCAGGACCCTGGGATCATGACCTGAGCTGAAGGCAGTGGCTTAACCAACTGAGCCACCCAGGCATCCCAGTTCAAAGTACTTTTTAAATATCTGAATAAAAACTAACTTGAGATGTTACTGATCTTTGTCTCAGGTTCCTCCAAACTCTGTATGTATTTTATCTCCTTTTCCAGACTAATCTGCATTTCTCTGGGTATATGCTAGGGAGAGCTCCTGCCTCATCGAAAGAGGAATATAAAGAGTCAGTGCTTTTCTACCTTTAACTTAATTTTTTTTGTATTTTTTTAGCTCAGTATTTATCACTTAGTATTTTTAGCAAGAAATGCTTTATTAAAGGATTGTCACATAAACTGCAAGATATTTTGTATCCCTAACTCTACAATCACTATTGCCACCTGAGGCCCCCCACTTAAAAATGGGGTAACTAAAAAGCAAAAACAAAGCACTGTTACCCATTTCCAGCTGCCTTGTAGGAAGGCAACCTTCCCTTAGTTGAGGACCCCCAGAGCTCTTTGCAATTTGTATAATAGCTGTTCCTTAATACATTCTTAGGTTCACACTAATTCACATGGAAACGCACACAGAACAGTTTAACTGCCTCCATCTATTCTCCATCAAGTTGGTTAGCCTTGTAAAATCAGTGCTCTCTCTTTTGCTTTAAAAAAAAAAAAAATGCTTGCTTTTTGGCTTGGTAAGTGTCCCCTGTTGATCCAATTTTGGGTACCTAGGCCCAAAACCAAATCCTGTTTTGTAAGAAAATTTTCTTCTGTCACTGAAATGTCCCTTAAATTAAGACCCCAATGCCATATATGAAATGTATGTTGTTAGCTTTTGAGCAGTACATTTTCATAGAAATGGTAGATTGTTTGGGTTCAGTCAAGTCAGCTTCTAGTTTACAGTCAAGGCTGTACTCAGCAGGCTCGTAAACAGAGAGATGACTGAGGACGGTCTCTCCTGGGTGTCTCTCCTGTTGTGCTCTTTCCCTGACGAGAGGAGGAAAGGCCATGTTTTCTCTGGGCCAGGAGGCTTCTGGAACAAGTTCATCCCCCTTCTTCACTGTGGGTGTGTACAGTAAGTAGCCTACCTGCATCGGGAAGATAGCACAGTCTCCGGATGGAGATGTTTCTTCGCTACTGTGTCTTAGTCCTTTTAAGCTGCTATAACAGAATACCATAGAGTGTACATATAAACAGTAGAAATTGATTTCTCATGGTTCTGTAGGCTAAAAGTTCAGATCAGAGGGTTGGGTTCTGATGGGGGCCCTCTTCGGCTGTCTTTTCACTATGTCCCACTGTGATGGAAAGAAGGATAGAGAAATCTCTGGAGTCTCTTTTAAAAGGGCATCAATCCATTCAGGTGGGCTCCATCCCATGACATAATCTCCTCCTAAAGGCCCCACCTCCTAATAACTATCACATTCAAGGGTGGGATTTCAACCGATGAATTTGATTCAGTCCATTGCCCACTGGGACTCAATAAGAGCTCATTTGTGTTCTGCCCTTAAGAATTTGAATTCTTGGGGGCACCTGGGTGGCTCAGTCGGTTAAGCATCCGACTCTCAATTTCAGCTCAGATCATGATCTAAGTGTTGTGAGATCAAGCCCTCCATTGGGCTTTTTGCACAGCCCAGAGCCTGGTTGGGATTTTCCCTCAGCCCCTCTCCCTGCTTGTGTGCGGGCTCTGTCTCTCAAATAAATCTTAAAAAGAAGAAAAAGGAATTTGAGTTCTTGTTCAGAGGAGAAAAAAATCTGCCCCTTGTTTCACCAACTTTTCAAATATAGGAAAAGGAAATAAGGTTCAATCCACGTTATGTTTGAAAAAAATTATCACCTTAGACTTGAGAGTAAGCTTTGTATGAATACATAGTATGATTTAAAAACTTAGTGGATGCACTGCTCTGTTTTGGGTAGAACCCATGACAGAGATGTTTACTGCATAACTAATATGTGAATGTTCCCTCATACTTCCCAGCTCTTGTGCAGGTAGGTGGGGCCGTGTGACCAATTCTACTAACTAGGGTGAGCTAGAGCTGTGAGAAGAGACGTGTGTCACCCAGCCTCAAATTTGTAAGGATATATTAATTTTTATGAATGCTTTCAAGTGAACTAAATTTGAGTTGTACTAAAACTGGACATAGACTGTTTCTAAGATAATTTCCAGCTATCCCGGGAAATGAAAGACATTATTACATTGTCGAACACCTTCATTTAGAAGCTAATGGTGTGGTTTTATTTGGTTTGGTTATAAACAAGTCTGAACCAGGCTTGATACTCATTACCTGAAAGGACCTAATCTGAATGGGATCAATTCAATAATTTAACGAAAAAAGCAAATTAGAAAATTGTGTCAACATGACAATATTTTAGTGCTCATCAGCTAGTGGTTTAAGCCACAAGAAATTTGTTTTAACTCAAAAAGAAACTCAGATACTGTAAAGTGCCTTAATTCACTTCTTTTGCCTTCCCTTCCCTCACTTCACCTGGCAACCTGGTACATCTTATTTCAAGGGCATTCCCAAAGACTTGCATCAGCAATTTTTGTACCTATGAATGTCCTGGACGGATGTAACATACACACACACACACACACACACACACACACACAACCCTACCTAGGGTATCTTATCTATAATCAAATATTTCTTCATCTGAGAAATTTTTAGGAGTTTGATTACTTGGTGCTATTGAAAAATGAAGATTTTGCACATTGTGTCCTTATGACCATTTTTTTTTTTTTTTTGGCACTTGGTGAACAACAAAAACAAGGAGAAAAAACACAGAACAATTTCACACCTAAAATTGAAGGAGTTGATTACTGTCATTTTGATGATGTACCTTTTATATGTTTGCAGTGGTTAAGAAAGACTTTATGGTTTGGAGCATGAGCACTTTAAAGTGATTCAAAATTATTGAAGAGCTACAAATTTTATAAAGTGCTTCAATTTGTTACTGACTAGAGCAGCAGTGGAACGATTCAGCAGAGCTTTTAGTACTATGCACAGCCTGCAAATGCTCTCATAATCTTTCCAGGTGTTGCTTCTTTTACACGTGGGGGCTCTGAATGTTCCTGCCTAGAGACACTCCGTTGCTAACGGAAGCAGAAATTCTGTTTTGGAGGCCTGTGTGCCACAAAAGTGGTACTCACACATGGGTGTAATTTTGGCAGTGCTGCTAACTCCAAAGCAGCCTTCTTTGTTGCTTGGCTTTGCCAGAATTAAAAAGCTGTTGGTCTAAAAAACCACTACTGGTCACTTAATTTAGTGTCTGCGTGGGCATAGACCAATGGGGAGTGCAAACTAAGTGTTGTAAATGTGGGCAAGGTGTCTTAGATGCTGCAAAATGAAAAAGTGATCTATTAGTCCCTTTGAGATAGAAACTAATGTTTAAAAAGTTGGTGCTTGTAAGAGAGGTCAAAATTTTGTAAAAGCACGGGCGCCTGGGTGGCTCAGTGGGTTAAAGCCACTGCCTTCGGCTCAGGTCATGATCCCGGCGTCCTGGGATCGAGCCCCGCATCGGGCTCTCTGCTCAGCAGGGAGCCTGCTTCCTCCCTTCTCTCTCTGCCTGCCTCTCTGCCTACTTGTGATCTGTCTGTCAAATAAATAAATAAAATCTTTTAAAAAAAATTTTGTAAAAGCAGGTTTTAGAGTTTTCTTTCTGCTTTGCCATTAGCTTGCATTATTTTGCTGGACTTTGATTTGCATGTTTTAGAGCACCAGTAAGCCCTGCTCATGTAAAATAGGAAAAATAAGGCATAATCTTTGAAATTTAAAAGGACCAAGTGGTTTAGATATTGACTTGTAATATGGGGTTCCACTAAAGCATGTGTATGATTCTGCCTTTTAAAATCGATTTATAGGGGCGCCTGGGTGGCTCAGTGGGGTAAGGCCTCTGCCTTCGGCTCAGGGCATGGTCCTGGGGTCCTGGGATCGAGCCCCGCATCGGGCTCTCTGCTCCGTGGAGAGCCTGCTTTCTCCTCTCTCTCTGCCTGCCTCTCTGCCTACTTGTGATCTCTGTCTGTCAAATAAATAAATAAAAATCTTTTAAAAAAAATAAAATAAAATCGATTTATACCCCTGAGATGTCCTGAATATTATAGTACACAGCCCCTCCATGTGATGGCTGTAAATGGCACCTTTCATTTCTCTAGAACTAGAATTGTAAAGCTCAGCCAGTTCATCAAGGAAGATGCAATCTTAGAACAGAAATAATGCAAATAAGTTCAAAGACATAACCAGTTTGGCATTGCTGGGGTGTAGGTGGGGTGGCATTCAGCAAGTTTCTAGTTGTGAGTTTCTGGCAACATTAGATGTCCAGAAAACCATGGTCTATTTCATGACCTCACCCCGGTGATTCTTGCCAGAGATGAGGTTAGAATCCACATTTCCAAGACTCCTGTCTCCCACTGTGCTTTTTGATCATTCATTCTATTTAAAATTATGATACGTCCTTTTGGAAGAGGACTTAACATGTTAGAATATAGCTTATAAATAAATTTTAAAAACAACAGGAAACTCCAGTTTTTAGCCTTAAGAAATCTAGAATTTGCATTGAGATTTATTAATACAATTAATTTGAGTGCCCAGTACCCCTAAATTGAAGGGCACCAAGCATTTCTCTCTATCTGGCTATCTTGGTGGAGTTTCCAGTGAATACCCCTGTGAATGCCTCTTTTATCACCTAAAATCCGAAGCAAAACATTTCTGACAAGATCCAAGACTTCAGAGCCACCGTATGGTAAGGTAGAGAGAGGGTCCTGTTCATAGTACTTACTCAAGGATAACAGTGGAAAAGTTATATGACATTTTAAGATCAGACTTTCTAGAAAAATAAATTATCTCCCCACCTTCCTTCTTCTGTTTTCTCTTTAGGTGAACTAATACATGTAAAGCTTAGAGTGTTTGACTCTTATTACCATTTTATCATTTGTTATCATTATTTCCTCCTTTTTAAAATTCAATTACAGTTTTTTCTCCGAAATCCTGTGTATCCTTGTCTTTTTTTTTTTTTTTTAAGATTTTATTTATGTATTTGAGTGGGGGGTGGGGGGTAGGCAAGGGAGAGGGAGAAGCAGACCGCCTACTGAGCAGAGAGCCCAATGCAGGGCTCAGTCTGAGGACCCTGAGATCATGACCTGAGCCTATGTCAGACACTTAACCAACCCAGCCACCTGGGTACCCACCCTATTCTTGTGTCTTTTTGAAATACTGCTTTATTACTGCTTTATTAGAAAAATTGGAATTGATGGTGATTCTCAACTCAGCTTCAAAGGGGGCCCCAGATAAAACTCTTCACCTAGAAGAGTTTATGCACCAGCTCACCCTGAGTGTCACAATCTGTCCCTGTTTGTGCTCTTTTGGGGAATATTAGCCAGATTCATTTAGTTCTGCCTGATCTACTTTGTGGTTTATTTGATTAAAGTGTGAGCACCTGGATATTTGTAAACAGAACATTAAAATATCCAGACATTCTGTTTTCATCAAGAAAATCTAAGAACTGCAAATGGAAATTACTTAAACTTCCAGTAACATAATCAGGAATGAAAGATATTTGTCCTTATTTCCTAAGCAGATAATCAACTGTAAGGGACATTTGCATAGTGAATTATTATATTTTAATTCAGCTCCAAAGCTAAGCAGATATGGTCTTTAACCTTGCCTCAAGAATGTGGTTTTGTATACGAAGATGATAATGTCTAAATATCCATTCAATAACTTTATAGAGTTGATCTAAGAAAGAAAACCTGATTTGCCTTCAGTGCTTATAAAACTGTTATTTTTGAATTCTGTAAGTCAGGCTTTTGTTTTTAAGTTAAATATATTAAATGAGTGCACATACTTTATAAGTTGGATATTATTTTGACTTAAACCCTTTATGCCATCTAAAGGCCCTTCTCATTTCTACCTATCAAAATCCTATCCCTCATTCTCTGCTATATATTGTAATCATCCTGGCTTAAAACAGTCTATCCCTCTTTTAAATGTCTTTTATTGCACTAACACAGGTGACCCCTGTAACATTTATCACATGCTGCAGACTCTTATTCCCAATATATCTTACTACATCTAATTTCCCAAACCTGATTGTCAGTTTCAGAACCTTGTTTGGACACATAGTTCATTCAGCATTTACTCAATACATGTTTATCAGTTGACTACATTGTGCAAGAGCTATGCTTGGCCCTGGAGATACAGTGGTGAAAGACATGACCATAGCCACCTTGGAGCTGATCTATAAGATGAATAGATGAATGAGGGTCAAATAATGTGTATCATTTCAGTATTAAATATAATGCTGTGACTATTGTGATAGTACTGAAAGTACTTTTTTTTTTTTTTAAAGATTTTATTTGAGAGAGAGAGCACAAGTGGGGGGCGGGGCAGAGGCAGAGGGAGAAGCAGGCTCCCCACAAAGCAGGGAGCCCAACAGGGGGCTCCATCCCAGGACCCTAGGATCATGACCTGAGCCAAAGGCAGACGCTTGACCAACTGAGCCACGTTCCCTGGTACTGAAGGCACCTTTTTTTTTTTTTTTTTTTGACAGACAGAGATCACAAGTAGGCAGAGAGAGAGAGAGAGGGAAGCAGGCTCTCTGCTGAGCAGAGAGATCGATGCGGGGCTCGATCCCAGGACCCCAAGATCATGACCTGAGCCAAAGGCAGCAGCTTAACCCACTGAGCCACCCAGGCGCCCCCTGAAGGCACTTTTAAAGGAGGATCTAATATTCAGTGTTTCTTCATAAGCAAACTTAGAACTACTGTTGGAATGCCAACTATTGGTGTATATGCTTTTGCTACAAATAGGACTTTCTAGTTTGTTCAAGTAGCTTTTGAAAAGATACATGATATAGGGGCACCTGAGTGGCTCAGTGGGTTAAGCCTCTGCCTTCAGCTCAGGTCATGGTCTCAGGGTCCTGGGATTGAGCCCCGCAATGGGCTCTCTGCTCAGCAGGGAGCCTGCTTCCCCCTCTCTCTCTGCCTGCCTCTCTGCCTACTTGTTATCTCTCTCTCTCTCTTTGTCAAATAAACAAATAAAATCTTTAAAAAAAAAAGAAAAGATACGTGATATAAATAAATAACATGAAATCCAAGATTGTCTTTTCTAGGCTCTTTTTTGTTATTTAAATTCTACTTAGTTAATAAATAATGTAATACTGGTTTCAGGAGTAGAATTTATCATACTTCCTCATACTTCCTTACATATAACACCCGGTGCTCAACACAAGTGCCTTTTTTTTTTTTAAAGATTTTATTTATTTATTTGACAGACAGAGATCACAAGTAGACAGAGAGGCAGGCAGAGAGAGAGAGGGGGAAGCAGGCTCCCTGCCAACCACAGAGCCCGATGCGGGGCTCGATCCCAGGACCCCGGGATCATGACCTGAGCCGAAGGCAGAGGCTTTAACCCACTGAGCCACCCAGGTGCCCCTACAAGTGCCTTTCTTAATACCCATCACCCATTTAGCTCATCTCCCACCCACCTCCCTCTATCAACCCTCAGTTTGCTCTCTATAGTAAAGAGTTTCTCCATGCTAATGTTCTCTGTATCGTTTCAGTTTTAGTATATGTGCTGTAGAAGCGAGCATTGTTTTTTTTAGACTCTAAGCACTAACATAGGACTCCCTAGAAATAAATATTTTATATCCATTTCACATTTTGAAGCATAGTTTGCAAAAGAAAGAGTTATGTTTGGTCATTCAAATCATCCAAGACTATGCCTTAGAACAAACTATCTAATTTATACTGTAATTAAACTCAAGTTCATGATTGATTACAAATGGCCAATAAAAAGCAATAAATCAGATGTCTGAAATAAGTGTGAACAATATAAAAAGGTTTTTAAATTTTTTAAACATAAGCTTCTGATTCAACTTGGCAGTCTGTCCTAAAACATTAGTAAATTATAGGAAACCATGTTTAAATGTATAAAAGAACATAAGAAGAATCTAACTACAGGGGCGCCTGAGTGGCTCAGTCAGTTAAGCGTCTGCTCAGGTCATGATCCCGGAGTCCTGGGGTCGAGCCCCACATCAGGCTCCCTACTCAATAGCGAATCTGCTTCTCCCTCTGCCTGCCGTTCCCTCTGCTTGTGCGCGCGTGCTTTCTCTCTCTCTCTCTCGTTCTATATCAAATAAATAATCTTAAAAGAAGAAGAAGAAGAAGAATCTAACTACAAAAGAGAGATTTTGTGAAAGTCCTAGGAGTTGAAAAATAGATGGAGAAGTAGTAACTAATGAACCAGGGGAGAAGCAGCCACTACCTAGAATATATGCAGAAGTGAATACAGGCAAAGAGGGATTCAGACTGCTCTGTGGAACCCTGAAAGTCTCAGAACTCTTAAATAGGTGTGAGGGAGGATGAGGGTGAGATGTGTGACAAAAACCAGACATTTAATAGATTATATGTGAAATCATCAATGCCCCTACTCCAATATGTAGAGTATAGACAATCATATCATTTTGCAATATAATGAAAGTCCTTCTCTAAAGAAATTGTCAAAGTGGATCCAGGGAACTTGTGCTGGCATTGAAACTACAGATCAAAGACCTGTGAGTTATGACAAATATCTGTTCTTCAATAAAATGGCCAGCTTCCAAATTACATCTTATTAATTGAACTGCCTGTAAATAAGACCCTACCCATGTTCAGAGAACAACCAGTCAGCCATTTTACTATTTCCTATTTATAAGCAGATATCAAGAATCTCTAATCATTTGAGAAGAGCCAGCATTATAAATGAGAAAGGCCCAGAGAAAGACCTAAAAAGAAAGAAACAGACACAGAGATAACAGTACCCTGAAGGAAATAGATAGTTCAGGAACAACAACAACAAAAAAAAAAATCCTTAAAAATTGTAATCTATACCACAAAAAAAGTAGAAAGCATAATACATCAGTAAAATAAGAATGGGTTGGGGGAAAAAAAAAAGATTATAGATGGAGTAAGTGCTCCTTGCATTTAACATGTGATGATCAGACTAAAAAACAATTGAATGACTGAAGAATAAAATTAAGTAAATTTAAAAAAAAACAAGTAGAAAGGTAAATGGAAATCATAAAGGACATGCAGAGAGAAAAAATTAGTCTTAAAAGCTAATAGGAATTTTAGAAACAGGAAAAAGACAACTAAAGAGGAAGTAGAGTTGAAGACCATGAGTAATTAGATTGAAGGTATCCATTCAATGCTCAGAACAAGTAAATAAGTGCAGACCCTTATTCAATACATTATTTAAATGTATAGAACACTAAAGATAAAGAGTATACTGAAAGTTTCCTGGGGATCAGGGTGCCTGAACTTTAACAACAGAAGAAGAATCAGATTCTCTTGGTCTTCATAGCAGCCATAACAAAAGATAGCAGATCAGTGTCTTTAATTTTCTTTTCTTTTTTAAAAAGATTTTTATTTATTTATTTGACAGACAGATATCACAAGTAGGCAGAGACGCAGGCAGAGAGAGAGGAAGGGAAGCAGGCTCCCTGCTGAGCAGAGCGCTGATGCGGGGCTCGATCCCAGGACCCTGGGATCATGACCTGAGCCGAAGGCAGAGGCTCTAACCCACTGAGCCACCCAGGCGCCCAGTGTCTTAAATTTTCTAAAGGGAAATATTTTAAACCTAGAATTCTTAACATACACACACACACAATGACATGAGGGGTGGCTCAGTCAGTCAAGCATCCAACTCTTGATTTTGACTCAGGTCATGGTCTCAGGGTCAGGAGATGGAGCTCTGCATCAGGCTCTTTGCTCAATGGGGAGTCTGCTTGAGATTCTCTCTCTCCCTTTGCCCCTCCCCACCCCATGCACACGCGTGCATGCTCACTCGCTCTCTCTCTCTCAAATAAATCTTAAAAAAAAAAAAATGACATTAGATGCAATGCAGAAAATATTGGCTACCACCCAGGAAAGTAATGAAGGGATGTCTCAGTCTATCAGTTGTAGAGACCGCTTAGAGAGAAATTTGTCAAGATTGGAGTAGGAAAGGAGAAAGCTCTTGGAGGGAGGTTTTAGATAAATAGACTTCAGAGGTTTGACTCTATTAAAACTTATGGAGGCAACAAAGAGAATTGAAGGGTGCGGAAGAAAGGGAATAGGAAACTCCAGGAAAAACAAAAAGAAATACTACAGTTGTGCAATAAATAATATTTACATTGTCACAATTGTAAACCTTTATTGGTTTTCAACTTTATACTTAACTTATAAAAAGGTACATAAACTTAATTTTATGAATTTTAAAAGCAGAATATAATGTCATCAAATTTGTTAAGATAAATATAAAATACAAAAAATACTATTTGGGTGGTGAGAGATGGGAGGAGAGCTAAAGTGTGAAATTAAAGGATGTCACCTGTGGTTGTTGCCTCAAGAAACACATGTGAAATGTATTGTTTAAAATTAGAAAGACAAACAATGTAGGAAGTAAAATGTGGTGAGGAAACTATTTTGGGAAAATGTATGGGAAATGGTAATACAGGTAACCTATATATACATTTCAGAACCATGGCAGGAAGTTTATGACATTGTCCAAAATTAATGAACAAATAGGTGTATAAACACAATATTTAGCAATATGGTAGTAATCGCCAGAAAAAAAATCAGAAGCAATGGGGAACATTTAAAATTCTTCTTTTTTTTTTTTTAAAGATTTTATTTATTTATTTATTTGACAGACAGAGATCACAAGTAGGCAGAGAGGCAGGCAGAGAGAGAGAGAGAGGAAGGGAAGTAGGCTCCCTGCTGAGCAGAGAGCCCGATGCATGCGGGGTTCCATCCCAGGACCCTAGGTTCATGACCTGAGCTGAAAGCAGAGGCTTTAACCTACTGAGCCACCCAGGTGCCCCTAAAATTATTCTTTATGAGGGGGTATAATGAAAGTGAAGAAAGGGCAGGACACTGTTCCTTTTCATCATAAGTCAATCTATGTTATTATTTTTAACCATATATATCTTTAACCTTAATAAAAATTTATAGAAATAAGTGTATAATTAAATACATGTAATTTAAAAATATGTTATTAGTAGAGAGAGCTCTTCTTACAGGGAAATTAATGACCAGATTGAAAAGTCTGTCTCCTCATTTTAAGCTCCCTCATGCCCTTGCATACATCTTCCTCATATTTCAGGCCTTCTCTACATTGAATATTCTTTTAAAAAAATATTTTGCTTATTTGTCAGGGGGCTGGAGAGAGTACAAGCAGGGGGATCAGCAGGCAGAGGGAGAAGCAGGCTTCCTGCTGACCAAGGAGCCCAATGTGGGACTCGATCCCAGGCCCCTAGGGTCATGATCCAAGCCTAAGGCAGACACATAACTGACTGAACCATCCAGGCATCTTTTCGGATTAGATGCACTTTGTACTTCAAAGACAGTACTTTTGGTGGGGGCAGGGAGACTACAAGTTTATCTTAGAAACACAAAGAGCATAACTTTGGTTTCATCTTAATTGTGACAGAAACATTCTTTGAAGATATCAGATTGGGAAGAACAGTGGGATGTTGTAGACGTATCTAGAGGAGCCTAACTCAACTGAAAATTGGCATTTCAATTTTCACAATCGAGCCAAGGCTGAAATTAGGATACAATTCAATCTTACGATCTATGTCGCACCTAATAGTAATTGATATTTACTTATTTTATAATAATATATAAATATACTACTTATTTTATAGAAAGTACTTTGTATCCATTGTATTTCATCGTTACAATTCCATAAGATTGTTATTTTTATTGCCATTTTACAGTTGAAGAACTGATGCTTAGAGAGGTTAGGTAACTGGCCCAAGGTCTCACAGCAAAAGGTGAGGCCTTAGAGATGTGAACCCAGCTCAGCTGACACTACAGTTCATGCTGTGCTGCCTATTTATTTATTTGCCATTAGAAATATGAGTATAATCTCCGGATTCTTTGAAGCACTTGCTATTTTTCTGAATATTTCTTTAATTTCCATGTTCTTATACGTCTTTCAACAAATTATGTGACCGTCAGTTTAACACTGTTCTGTGTGAAGTACCATCTAAATGGCTAAGAGCTTTGTCTAGAACCAGACTGCCTCCATTTGAAACTTGGCTCCACCATATAGCAGTCAACAGCATCATATGATGTCGAGTAGTGAGTCAGTATCTCTTGCCTTGATTTCCTCACCCGTAAAATGCTCAAAACAGTCCATGCCTCAGAGGGTTTTCCTGGGAGATTGAATGAAATAATCCACACAAAACACTAAGAACAATGCCTGACACCATAATCTCTTAGCCTTCCCAAGGAAGTTTCATTTTGACTTCTCCCATTTCCATCAGTTGGAAGACTTCTAAAAATAATTTTATGATAAAGGACTACTTAATTTTATTTCAGATTTATTATATATATTTAGAATTTAATTGTGTTCATTTTGTATTTTTCATTTAAAGAGCACTTATAGGAAGTATCCTAGGAATTACTAAAAAGCTGCCGCTTCTCCCATGACTCAAATAGTCAAACAGACACTGAGTACCCTGCATATTCATTCATTCATTTATTAATTAATGCCTTCTCCCATCCATGTGCCAGGTATGCTGATAGGAATAAAGTAAAGACATACCAGTGTTCTAACTCTAGCTACAAAAAGGCAGGCAAAATATGGTACCCAAATTGGTATTTGATCTTCTGTATTGTATGAACGCTAGCTGTGGTAGGAATTAAGATAATGGTATCTGGAATTCTGAATGTGCCTTTGTTAAGTCACTTGTAATCTGTTAACATTTAATAATTAAATGGTTGTGGACTAGTGCAGCAGAATGGGGCCAAAAATCCCATCAATGAATGCAAGAGGATCTTAAGCAGCTTATTGAAATAAAAAGAAAGGTGAAGTTTCCAAAATGGTATTCAGCCTTTATTCTGTGATGGAAAGAAAAATGCCAGTGCTTTAATTGCAAACATGGCTTCTTAAAGCATTCCAAGTTTTCCTTAGAGACTTTCAGAACCAGGGATTGACTATCCTTGTGCCTGCTTGGATAGAAAAGGGCTTGATAAAAGTGTTATGTCTGCTGGCACAGTTTAATCACTTAATACCTTGTTCCAATTGAAAACATAACCCAACCCCATTCAGATGATTGAGCACCTACACTTGATCTGTCTATGGCTTGTGCAGTCACTGATATTTCCAAGGGAAGTCTTGTGATTGTCGAAATGGAAATTAATTTCATAGACTTGGGCCAAATTGAAAAAAAAAAAAGTTCATTGTAATCTGCTGCTGCTGATTCCTGAAAATGTTGCTCAGACGAAATAAGCTTGGGTCAGCTTGGAAGAATGGGCCTAGGTGGGGATGGCGTATTGGGAATAGAAGAGGGGCTCGGGGGTGAGGAAGAAGAGAACTGAGAACAGATTATTACTGGAGGAAAAGACAACTTCAAAGACACTATCAGAGAGCATATTCTCTACATATTTCTCTCTTTTTAAAAGTTTATTTATTTTTTAGTAATTTCTACCCCCAATGTGGGGCTTGAACTCACGACCCCAAGATCAAGAGTCTCATACTCCTCCAACTGAGCCAGCCAGGCACCTCTCCACATAGCTCTTGATTCTTATAATCACTGAAATGAACTAGCTCTCTTCCAGAGAAAGTTATAAAATTATCAAAGGTATTAATTCACCAGCTTCAATAATAGCTGGAGGAAAAATTTAAGCTCTTTTTGGGGTCATAAAATTCTTACAGATAACACCATTCCTGAGATCTCCATTTTTTACAACTAGATGGAGTGCTATTGTACAAGTTCACATAGCATTCGTTGCCCTTTAATTACTTTAAGAACTAACTCTTTCATCCATGCAGAGGAATGCAAATCCAACGATTGAAGGGTTTGTTGTATTTTTGCCTACAGATGCTTCCAGTATTGATCGATGGTTCTTAAGCTTTTCTGAATCATGACTCTTTGGGAATCTAGTGAGATATGACCTCATTTACAGAAAAGTGGTTATATGCATCAAGATACACATTCCTTTATAATCCATCCTGGATTCCCTTGGACTGTTATGTTGTGATGGATCAGGTTAGATAGTCCTCCCAGATGGTTAAAACAGAGTATTACATAGACAGTTAAAATACAGACTTACTGTATAGAATAGCCAGGAGAATATTTATTAATATTGTCTTTATGTAACTGTAAAGCACATTGAAGTAAATATTTTATAAAACTATAACTTTGGGGGCGCCTAGGTGGCTTAGTCGGTTACGCATCTGCTTTCGGCTCATATCATGATCCCAGGGTCCTGGGATTGAGCCCTGCATCAAGCCTGCTTCTCCCTCTCCCTCCGCCGACTTGTGCTCTCTCTGTCAAATAAATAAATAAAACCTTAAAAAAAAAAAAAAAACCTGGGGTGCCTGGGCTCAGTGGGTTAAAGCCTCTGTCTTCGGCTCAGGTCCTGATCCCAGAGTCCTGGAATCAAGCCCTGAGTCAGGCTCTGTGCTCAGCAGGGAGCCTGCCTCTCCCTCCCTGCCTGCCTCTCTGTCTACTTGTGATCTCTCTCTCTCTCTCTCTCTGTGTCAAATAAATAAAATCTTTAAAAAACAACTAAGAAAAACCCCAACTATAATTTTGGAGGGTACCTAGGTGACTCAGCCGGTTAGGCGTCTGCCTTTGGCTGGGATCATGATCTCAGGGGCCTGGGATTGAGCCCCACATTATGGTCTGTGCTCAGTGGAGAGTCTGTTTCCCCCTCCTCTTCCATCTCCCCAGGCTCGTGCTTCTCTCTCTTTTTCTCTCTTTCTCTCTCTCTCCCTTTCTCTCACTCTCAAATAAATAAGATCTTTAAAAAAAAACCCCTATAACTTTTGAACTATAGATTATTTAGTTCAGTCTCCAAAATTAACAAAACTGAGACCCAGTAAGGAGAAAAGACTTACATTCACCCACGAGTTTATAATAGAGAAAAGGCTATATTATGTTCTATGCACATATGTATGTGTGTGCTAAACTTTCAAACTACTATATGAAAAGAGTAGATTTAAAGGACAAATTTAACCTTTAAGAGGGTACTGTTGTTTGTCAATCATATCTGTTCTGGAGGGGCCTGGATGCCTTAGTCAGTTAAGCATCTACCTTTGGCTCAGGTCATGATCCTGAAGTCTAGGGATTGAGCCTGAGCCTGGAGTCCCGCTCTCTGCTTAGCAAGTCTTTTCTCCCTCTGTCCCTCACCCGGCTCGTGATACTAGTAATATCTGTTCTGATTTCTACCCCAACATATTAGGACATTATGTAGCAGAAGGAGGAATTAAATTAAAAAATGCTTAAATCTATATTTATTAAATCACAACCTCATTAGGATAAACATTTTATTTATTTATTTATTTTTAAAATATCATGTATTTCTAACTCAGTTGTATAAAAATACAGTATTTTTAAGATTTTATTTATTTATTTATTTATTTGAGAGAGAGAGAGAGAGAGCATGAGAGGGGGGAGGGTCAGAGGGAGAAGCAGACTCCCTTCTGGGCAGGGGGCCCCATAGGGGACTCAATCCCTGGACTCCAGGATCATGACCTGAGTGGAAGGCCGTTGCAGTTGCTTAACCAACTGAGCCACCCAGGTGCCCCCCAAATATCGTATTTTTTCAAGGAATTTTGGGTACAATTAATTTTCATGAAGTTTTCATGAAAGCTTTCATGAAACTTTAAATTCAAGAAATTTCAACATTGTTTTCCAGGGACGATTATTTGAAAATAAATACTTTTTGAATTGTTAAATCAATCAATTTGTTAAAAATCAAATGGTTTCAGTTCATGAATCAGATGCAAATAAGCAGTAAAAGTAGGAAATAAATTAGGTGCTATTAGGAAGGATTTTAACACTGCAGTCTTATCAGAGCTGTGTCTGCGAACTTTCTGTGAAGAATCTTGGAAGGATGGCGAGGGGCCCTGGCATCTGCCTCACTTGCGTGGCCGTTGTCCTGGAGCTCATATTCTGAGAAACCCAAACGTTCATCCTCCGCTTGTCCTGTTGAGGCATTGCTGCCTCCTCGGAAACTGCTATTGTCTTTGAACAACAGTGGCACATCTGAGAGCACTGTCCCCACTTCTGTACTCATCCTCTACCCTTAGAGGCTTTGGGGAAGGTATATTGTTTTGACCTTAAGCTCCTTCCAGAAGACTGGGTTCCGAAGGGGGTTACTGCCAGGTGATTAATCCCCACTGCGGAGGCTGTCAGCCCCCCGGAGACAGCTGCTGTGTGTGGAGTGCAGGGCGACTTCCTGCCTCCCGGAGGGCACCCTGCCCCACCGAGCCCGGAGCTCGGTTCCGTGCAGACTCCTCCCCCGCTCCCTGTTCGGCCAAGGCCTTTCAGGGTCCAAGCTGGCCGCGAGCACAGCTCACTTTCAGAGAACTCCGGCCCTCCTGGCCAAAGGAATCAAAGGCTCAGGACCTGGCGCCTGTAGGAAGCAGAGGCACTGGCCTTTCTCTTCCTGAAAGTTCTGCCAACTTTACTTGTGTCCATTTCCGGACCGGCTTTCTTCGCTCTCTGAGGAGAGCTGAGGAGGATACAATGCGGCGCTGGAAGGGCAGGCTCCTTTGAGGGCGGGGGGCGGGGAGGGGGCGTCCGGGGAAGAAGCGCGGGACTCAGCCACTCTGGCTCTCGGCCTCCCGTCCAGGCCTCCCCGCGCTGGCGCTTGCCTCGTGGGAACTCAGGAAATGGGTGAGAAGTGGCGCTCCCGAGTATTGCATTCTTGCTTCTGCCAGAGGACACCGCCTGGGGTCTGTTTTTTGTTTTGCTTTACTTTCCTGGATTTCTACTTTCCCCGTTCTGTTTGGAAACATGCATCTGCTTTTATTTACCTCCTTCCCCCAAACGCATTCTCTTTGCCCTTTTTTTTTTTTCTGTACCTCTAAGCTCCAAGGTGAGTGTATGTGTTAGTAGCTATCTTCACTTTCCTTAAGTGCCCGGAGTGTACCGCCTTAGGCTGCTATCCTTGACCGCCCCACCCCCCACCTTCCCGGGAGCCCGGGGAGGTCCTACAATTCCGTTACGGGAATGAGGTCCCTCCACAGCTGGGCATTACTTTTGAGATTTTCCCGCCCACCACGGACAGAACTCAGCGACCACCGCCAAGGGCGCTTGACGCAGAACGAGATACCCGGGAAAAGCTGGGCCAAGCCCCACCCAAATCCTCACGTTTGGTCTCAAAGACGTTTTAGGGACCCTAATCTCTTTGGTTTATCAGAGCTTTACATTTCACTTCTGTAATAAATTCCCAAAAGGAAGGCAGGCGATGGGGGAGGGACCATGGAGGAAAAAAGAAGAGCAAACAGGAGACACTTGAATTATATGTATATATTATATAAAGAAATGATACATATGTAATTTTAGATTTTCTTCCGAATTAGAGTTCTGAGGCTATAGAAAACCTATTTTTAACACCCCCTTCTCTCATAACGGCCTTGATTGCTTAAATTGCTTCTAATTGGGAGGCACATATTACTGGAGACGAAGGACGCATGACAAGCAGCCTTCATTCTTTCGCAAATTTAGATAATGTCTTTGGATGAATATCTTTTCCGATCAGGAAGAACTAGAAAACTCTTAAACTGCCCGCAGTTTTCCTAAGGGGTTTGTGCAATGGGAGAGAAATGTCCTGACCATCACACAGTCATGCAAATAGATGGCATTTTACAGAATACATCGCATAACTATCCAGTGCCAACGTTTTCCTCCGCGTCTGGCGTGGCACGAAGAGTAAACATTCTTTCTTTCTTCCTTCCTTTCTTTCTTTCTTTCTTTCTTTCTTTCTTTCTTTCTTTCTTTCTTTTTTTTTTTTAACTCAGTCTTCCTTCCTTCTCTTATGTGACATCTGTAAAAGTTTCTAGGAAACCTCTTTAAACGTACATGTTAGCTACTCCCTCTTCCCTATCGGTTGCCCGCACCCCTCCCCCTCCCGCCCCCCTTGTCCAAGGTTTGGGTGGCTCTAAGCGCTCCTGGCGCGGCACTCCAGCCCCGACAGCAGCGAGCAAAGGTCATTATCACGCAGGCAGGCGCGTTTTATCACCGCGGAAGAGTCAGCTCCGGGCAGGTAGACCGGGAGGCGAGGAGTACTTGGACGCTGAGGGGTGTATCCCCAAACCGAGTGTGTTGAAGGCTAGGGTCCAAGGTGAGGGCTGGTTTTTCTAAAGCGCTTTCTGGCCACTGGTGAGTAGTTCGCCTCCGAGAAGAACAGACATCTGAAGATGGTGGAAGTTGAAATATTATGTGGTCACCTGAACAAATATGGCATGGAGTCACACCTCTCATTATCTTGCCAAACTGCGGTTTCACTGTTCCCACCACCCCGCAACAAATAAATACATAACTGAAGTTACTATTTGAGGCCAGAGGAAACGTGTCGAGAGGAAATGTCCTTTTCTGTGTCAACTTTAGAGGCAGCGGATTTGCCTTGCAATTCTTTCCGAAAAAGAATACCCCAGAATGGCGCGGGAAGCTCCTTCAGGGCACCTTAAATTGTGTCACAGGAAAGTTCTGGGTGAGACTGGAACACCCCAGGGGAAGAGTGCTTGTGGGTCCTTCGGAGTGAAGCCCACCCAGGTCACCTGCCTGGAGAGTTGGGAGTGGCAGCGTAGTGCCCTTAGAGGGTCACCTGCTCCTTTCCCGCAAAACCCACCCACAACTTTTCTTTTCCCGCTAAGCATCAAAGTGAGTACACCTCGATTTTGGATTAATGTAGCACTTTTACTGCATTAAAGGCCCATTGTTAAATATCTTCACATTTTACATTGGCCCTCAGAATAAGCTTATTAACCCGATAAAGACAGATTTGTGCAGTAAGAAATTTTCAACGGTGGCATTCCAAATTGGTTCCTGCAATGGGTGTGTGCCTCACCTCTGGCCTTGGCTGGGTTGCCAAAAGGCTGCCGAAACTCCCCGGCTGTGTTTAGAAGGTCCTCACTTACGCAACTGCCCTCTATTAGTCCCCTTGACGGGCTGAAGGTGCAACGCAGAGGAAAACATCACAGATTGGGGGCACCTACAACTCCAAAGGGTCAGGAAAATCCCTCCCATCTAGGAGATGCCTTTTGGTGGCAGTTTAAAAACAGAGGCAACATCAAAAGCTTCTCCTTTAAAAAAAGGTAGCCCTGGTGATTCAATACCGATTTTTGGCTGGCAAAGAAGCAATTGCCTGAAACGAAATTGGCATTCAAATAGGGTCAGGTAAAGCCCAGCGCCCCCGGCCACATTTTGGACTCCAGAAGGGCACCTCTCGATCCTGCCTCTTTTAGAAGGAGAGAGAAAAGGAGGAGAGAGGGCAGAAAGGGGGAGAGGGGAGAGCACAAGAGAGAAAGAAAGGGAGAAGAGGGGGATATTTAGCAAGTTAAGAGGTTAAATATTTGAACAGATTTGTAAATATATAGACAGCCCTTGTTATTTGGAATGTGTAATAATGCCTTTTGTGGTGCCGTCTGGCTGGGAGGCTGCGGGAAAGACCTCTCCCTAGCACCTTCCTCCCAGGGAAATCAACTGGAAAGCTCCTGAGCTCGCAAAACAAAAACAGGGCTACCCTTCTCTGGGGAAGGGGAATTCTCCCTCTTCCCGGTCTTAAAAAATACGAAGGGGGTGGGGGGGGGGAGAATAAAGAAAAGCAGAACAAATGAAAATGTTTTCTTTTTCTTAGGTATGATTTTTCAGGAGCATCCCAGAAAGCCATCTTCAGACTGAAGTAATTTCAAAGTATTGTTTAAGCTGATGACATACTCTAGTTCTGTTATCTATTGTGCATCCATTATTTCTTTGAACCTAACTCTCCTGTCTGATAAGCGTGTGTGTGTGTGTGTGTCTGTGTGTATAGAAAACCAGGTTCACTAATAATGACGGTTCTTCTGTGGCTTAGCAGGGTGGGTTTCTTTACGTTTTTCTCACGTTAATGTTTTCTGGAAAACTGTACTGATGGCAGCTGATGGCATCTGTCCTCTGCTTGTGCCCGTGGGCGGAGGACACCGGCTGTGGGTGTGTCCCGCCCACAGTCGCGCTTGCGTGTGCGTGTGTGTATACACGCATTATCTGGTGTGTGCCTCATATGGAGCCATTTTTTTTTTTGCCCCTGTCGCCGTCCTGCATATATTAGTATTATGCAAATAGAATCATTCTGCTTGAGTATTTTTTGGAGGGGGAGGGGATGAACCATTTATATTCTTCTCCCATATTTTCTCGGCAGTCTTTCCACTGCGTGTGAATTAACTTGGATGCCTTTTCTGAGGGGTGTGTGTGTATGTATGTGTGTGTAGTGGTGGTGCTGGTGGTGGTGGTGGTGGTGGGTTTGCTGGTCAGTGGGTGTGTGCCTCAGCGTGTGGGCGAGCCCGTGAGCACCTTGTGAGTGATGTGTGTTCTTTCCGGGTGTCCTGTGTGGCTGTGCCCCCACCCGCACCGTATTTTGTGTTCTCAGGGTGATTATGTGCTTATTTACATATGTGTGCCTATTCCCCTGCCTACATGTATTGTCTTTCTCAATAATCCCCACATTTCATATATATTCTCTTATCTTTTGGCAAAGTGCCTTTTTTATTCCTGGAAGAATATTTATTGATGTGATAATCTGAAATGAAAAGTGGTCTCCCATGAAGGAGATGGAAGAGAAAGGAGTGTTCATCTTTCTTAATAGACGGGGCAGAGCCAGTTGACTGGATCACAGGGTTTCTCTGCACTTTCTGCGTGTGTCTGTGTGTGGGGGGTGGGGGCAGGGACGGAGGGGGTGGGGAGGAGAGAAAAGGAGCCTTTAACAGGAACAAAGATGGGACATCGCGCCCCCTCGCGGCCAGGCTTCATATTGCGCAGACCGGGCCCTCTTGGGCTTTCTTTAGCCAAATGAATCCTGTAATTTCCTCCGTTAAACCATTCAGCAGCCGCCTCTCAGACCCAGCCTCCAGCCATCATCCAATCACCAGGCGCCATGCAAATCACCTCTTCCGTTCCCCGAACCCGCGTAGGCCTTAGCGGTTGCTCTTGCCGCCTCGCCCGCGCCTCTTTCCTCCCCTCCACAACCCCTCCCTCCTCCGCTCCCGCCCGAGCAGCTGCGGGGAAGAGGGCAGTGCTGGGTGCCTCATGCATATGCAGATAATCTTCCTCCTCCCTCCCGCTTCTCCAGCACCCCCCGCCCCCTCTTCCCGCGCCCCAAGCCCCCGCCTTCCGCCGGCGCCTCCTGCGGTTTCCCCGCCGCGTCCGCGCGCCTAGACGTGCAGTCCTCCGAGCTCTGGTCCGGGGCAGCTGTTTCTCAGAAGGAGGCCTGCGCTCGCTCTTGGAACAGGAGAGGGAAAGGGAGGAAGGTACTATCCTTGAAATCCTCTCGAAGGTCAAGTTTGAGGCTTGCTGAGCAGGGGCGAAAGGCGTCGAAAATGCCTCAGCAGGTCTGCAGGAAGGTTCTGCACGCAGAATGATTTTGAAATGCCTTTCTCCTCCTAAACACCAGATTAATTTCTCAGAAACACACAATGTACTGGTCACGTCCAAAGGCAGGATGATGATAGATGGTTTTGAAAGCCCAGAGCTAGAGCGTGTGTTTGTTTTGTACATCAAGGCTACACAGCTTCTTAAACGGCAAAGAATTGGAGATGAGATCAAACAGCATTAGATCTACCTAGTAGTATCAGAGAGTGGAGGCATTGGGGTGGGGGAGGGGCAACGGGTGGCTTAAGACCCGCTAAAGGCGGGCAGTTTCGTGTCGGAGCCTTAAACCACTCAGGTGAGCCGACTTGGAGCACAAACGCGGACCCATGAAAGAAAAACCAAATCCTGGAGGAAGAAAAGACCTGGGAATAGTAGGTTGTTATTGTTACTTACAACCAGACTCTGGTTTCCGGCCTTTTACAGCTACCGGTAAAGGGTATTCAAGCTTTGAATACTGCTCTGAACTGACCTTGAGGCACATAGAGGGGACAAATGTCAGTGGAGAAAACCGCGGTTTGTATGGTGCTTTGAGATCCTTTAATGAGAAAGGAAGCAAATTGTTAAGTGATCTTGTTTCATAAATCTCTGCTTGGACACAGGAGTATTTAGAGGGCGTTGTACTGAGAATTGAGTCAGTTGTCCCTCAAATCTTACACCATGGAGAAGCGAGTAGAGAGCACAAGATTCGAAATATTTTGCCATTATTTATTCATTCAATCAACCCATTTTTATGGAGTGCTTATTGCATGCCAGGCACACAGCATCGTCTTCTGTGTGAAGCACATTGCATGTGCCTCAATTCTCTGGGGCGATGGAATTAGGGAGAGGAACAAGGATTTGGGATGGTTTTTGCCCTGGACTCGCTCATTGTCTTGCAGAAAAACGGAGACAGACAGATAGATGTGTAACATGGAGCATGGAAACAGCTTAAATATCTGTCAAGAATACAGAGAATGAGTATATGGGCATATTCCGACAGTGAAATACTCTGCAGCAGTAAAAAAGGAATAGAGTGTCTTCAAAGCAGTGTTGGATGAAAAAAGCAAATTGTAAAAGAATACATGTGGTAGTAATGTTAATATTAATAACTGTTGATATGAAAAGATTTGGAAACCTTTCCAAGTCTAAAAGTTGTTGGTACATAATTATATAGTAGAAGTATACAAACATGTCAGGGAAGTGCCATGCCACCTTCCAGATGGAGGTTATCCCTGGAGAGAGAGGGATCCTTTAACATATGGGCTTGAGCTATATGAATAATGTTTATTTCCTCAAAGAAGAAAGGTGGGGTGCAGGGAGGAAGAGAGAACTAGAAAGTTAACACAGAGAAGTATGGGAAGGCTTTATTGAAGAGGTGACATTGAACTAAGTTCTTGAAGCGATAAGAGTTTGATAGGAATATTCAAAAGACAGTTCTCCCTTTCTGGATACATAAGAAAGAAATATTGAAGCTTTTGCACTTGTTATCTAATTTTTAATATCCATACAGGATAGTTCACTTTTGGGGGTATAGTATTCTATGATTTTGCAAGTGCAAGGAGTCATGTAACCACAGCCAGCAGGAAAACAAAACATTTCCATCACTCCTTCCCCCCCCCAATGCCTTTGTGCAATCCTTTGTAATCAACCTTTACCATCTATAGTCAACTCCCCTGTAACCTTAAACCCTGAAAAGCACTCTATCCCTATAGTTTTGCCTTTGTCAGAATGTCATATAAGTGAAATCATACAGTATATAGCTTTTTCTTTGCTTCTAATTGCCTTTACTTAGCATAATGAATTTGATCTTCATCTGTGTTGTTAGATGTAATGTGTTCCCATATAATTTGTTCCTTTTGACTACTGAGCCTTATTTCATGGCATGGGCATACCACAGATAGTTTTTTCTTTTTACCACTTGAAGGCCATTGGAGTTGTTTCTGTTGTACAGTTTCTTTTTCTTTTCTTTTTTCTTTCTTTTTTAAATTATTTTTTCTTAAAGATTTTATTTATTTATTTGACACAGAGAGAGATCACAAGTAGGCAGAGAGGCAGGCAGAGAGAGAGGGGGAAGCACGCTCCCCACTGAGCAGAGAGCCTGATGTGGGGCTCGATCCCAGGGCCCTGAGACCATGACCTGAGCCGAAGGCAGAGGCTTAACCCACTGAGCCACCCAGGCGCCCCTTTTCTTTTTTAAGTAAGCTCTCTGCCCAATGACCCCGAGATTGAGAGTTATCCGTTGCGCTGACTGAACTAGCCGGGCACCCTTGGTATACAGTTTCTTGATTCCAGGGAGTGGACTCATTGTTGTCCAGGATGTTGTCGTGTATAGTGGATCTTCTGTGTTTGATCATTGTGTAATATTGATAAATATGCTCACTTATTTCCCGCAGAGGTGGAATCTGTAATCTGATTTTAAGTACTGTGTGCTGTTGAGCTAGGTACAACCTATTCCGTCAAATGTATGGAAACGCACATATGTTCACAGTCGTTTGGAATTGCCCTAAATTGGAATTTAGTAGCCGTGAGTGAGTGGGGTGGGTGCAGGACCTACTAACTCGAGATGCTGATGGTCCGCATGTGTGAATTTACGTGTGTGACTGATGACCTATGTTTCTAACTCTGAGCATCCGTGTATTTCCAAGTGTGGAAATATGGCTTATTTCTAAACATTCCCTTAAATCCTTATTGAAAGATGGACCTTTGCCCCTTGAGGTCCAGACTCAGGCAGGCTGAGTCTCCCCAGGTCTGATCCAGGATGATGATTTGTATCACCAGTCTAGGGGTTCCAGACAGGTGTAAGGATTCTATGCAATTCCAGATCCTGGTCCGTTCTTGCTTGGTCTCATCTTTGTTTTTCACGGGGATCCTGAGAAGCACACACCTGGGCTCTACAGAGTAAGTCCTGATTCAGAAACAGAATAAGCCTGTGGGGATGTAAACATTTCTTAATGTCTATGTCTCAGAATTCCAAAGTCAAATATCAAATGTTTGTGAGTTATCTACTACTTGGAACCTTATTTATTTACTTATTTTAAAAACTTGTAGCCCTCTCATGGTTATCTGAAAGCTCTCTTTGTCCAAGGCAGCTGGCCCAGGATTAACATGCAAGATGGCAACGAGAGAAGCAGACTTTGTAGGTTGACTGTGTTCTGGGTGTGGTTTAGAGTAGAGGACAAACAGTCCCAGCTGTAAAGAGTGATGATGATATTATGGTCAGTGGAGTGGTGTTTTTCATCCTTGTTCTGTTGCTAAAACAGGCCGGTGTTCCAATTTAAATTGTATCCAGCTGCTCCGCTGAGACTTTGCATGTCATCCTTAGTCTTACTTCTAATAATTAGCATCACCCTTTGGTAAATGACTCTAGAAAGGAAACTTTCATTTAACTAGTCAACTAAGGGACCAGTAGGTAAAACAGAGCCTTGGAATTTACTTTGGTAAAGGTTATAGAGGTTATACATCAAGGACTAGAGAGGCCACATTTGAGCTTTGTTAAGGCTTTTGAGACCTTGAGAACAACTCTACCTTATGTGTACCACAATTTTCTCACTTACAAAAGGGCAAAGGAGCAAATATGTTGCTATTTTTTGTTTTAAGATTTCCCCGGTGCCAGACACTGGATGAGCTCCTCTTCCCTTCTGGGTTTTTTGGCCGATCTAATAATTAAATTGATATGAGGCAGATTAACAGGAGAAAAACAAAGTTCATACTTTCAGGGACCCCATAAAAATATGAGACCCAGAGGCAGCCAGGTAATTGAGGCTTATATAACATCCTGAGCTAAGGAAAGGGATAGAGTTCTGGGGACATGGAGGGACAGAAGACCATTTATTGGAAGGCAGAGAAGATGTTTGGAAAACAAAGGTTACCCTGTTATGCAGATAACGTTTTTTTTAAAGACTTTATTTATTTATTTTAGAGAGAGTAAGAGGAAATGAGCAGGAGGGAGGGGAGAAGCAGACTCCACACTGAGCAGGGTGCCCCATGCCGGACTCAATCCCAGGATCATGGGATCATGACCTGAGCCTAAAGCAGAGGCTTAACTGACTGAGCCACCCAGCGCCCTGCAGATAACTTTCTTGGGTAAAAAGTATCTCTGATAATAGCCTCTTTCCCATGTAAATTTAGGCAGTTGAGGAGGAGGTAAAGAGCTTTTCCTGAATCTGCTAGGTTTTGATTGCTTTTAGCTCAAAATAATCCTTATGCCACAGAGACATATTTTGGGGTAGCAAAATCTGCTCCCCTTTGCGGCATAAGTGAGTGCCTTATCATAATGTTGGAATAATGACATCTCCAGGCTTGTATGCTGCATTCACAATCAAGGAAAGTCCCAGAACAGGGTTGACTCAGCAGTACCTGACCAGGATATTTAATGCAGTGATGAATACCGTTGCCCCTAGGAATTAAATATAGAGGTGCCTGGAGCTTGTGTAAAGTTCTCTGTGCCATTTGAGAAAGGTACTCAGAGAAAAGATAGGCTGATTTTTAATTTTGATGTTTTACTCATCAGTTTAAGTACATTTATGATTTGCGTTGCAAAATGTCAACAGGCATCCCAAGTGGATAACATTTAAAAAAGATTGACTTTCTTGTATTTACTCTAATATCACTTCAAAAATATGGTCATTAGTGCCTACAGGTTCATTGGTTAAAAACAGCCCACTCAAATGATTATTTAAAAACATCTGACAACACTTTTTGTTATTTTCCACATTGTCCCAAATTCTCACTGGTTAGAATTCTAGCAAGCTAGATCCAAAGGCTTCATTCTAGTTCTGATGCATTTAGGAAGGACTGCAAATGGCATTCCCATCTATAAGATGGCCAAAGGACACTCTGAGAAGAAATAATTTATTATCTGGCAGTATTACTTATCCATTTCATGTTATAAATAACATTATGCTTTTGTATATTATATACTCAGCAAATAACATACTTTCAGATAAATTATCTCATTTCATGTAAATTATCTCAAAATAACCTAGGATAGTCTGATAACAGTTATCCTTACTTTATGGTAAAGGTTATGGAGGTTCAGAAATATTGAAAATAGCTCATTTTTTAATGGAGTACTTTCTTTGTGCCGGACAGTGTTCTAAGAACTTTTCGTGTTTTAATTCATGGAATAGCGGCTGTAGGAAGCACATATTATTGTTCTCATCTTCCTCTTATAGACTGAAGTGCAGAGGTACAGAGAAATAAAGTAACCTGTCCCAAGCTACAGAATGAGTAAATAGTGGAGTCCCATGAGAACCCACCAGTCTGGTTCCAGACCCCAGTGATTAATCAGCGCACTCTCCACCCAGAGTTCAGCAATTTGCCCAGGAAGTTTGGCCAATAAGTGTTGAGTCATTAACTTAGAACATAGGTCTTTTTTTTTTTTTTTTAAAGATTTTATTTATTTCAGAGAGAGAGACAGTGCAAGCATAAATGGGGAGGGGGGCGGGGCAGAGGCAGATAGACTGCTGAGCAGGGAACCAATGTGGGACTCAATTCCAGGACCCTGGGATCATGACCTGAGCTGAAGGCAGACACTTAACCAACCGAGCCACCCAGATGGCCCTGAACATGGGTCTTCTGATATCCAGCAAAGTGCTTTTCCATTGTGCATTTGGTTGTAATTTCTCTCAGTGTCTCATTGTCTCTCATTGTAAATTCTCTCATTGCCTTAGCCCACGTTTTTTACCTTATGTACTCTGTATATTCTACCTCTGTACTTCCTTAGTACAGAAAAAAGAGGATGATTCCTTTAATACGTGGACTTTCCCCTACCATGTCTGGAAATTCTTCTGACATAGAGGGAGCTACTTAAAATGTATTGAATTGAATTGAAGCTGGGGAACTCTTCAAACATTTTAGGCCTGAACATTTGCAGCTGGATCTTTGATGACATAAGAGTGGTTGACAATGGGAAGGGGGCAGTGATTAAACCAGGGAAAAAGGGGGAGGAGTTGATATGATAAGAAAGAGTGTGATAACTACTTTTATATAATCCTTACTATGTGCCAGACACTTTTTATGTATCAACCCATTTTGTCCTTATGACATTCTATTATTACCTCCTTTTTATGAATGGGGAGAATGAGGCACAGAGGTTATAGGACCAACACATAAATATACCGGTTTTGGGGTCTGTCTGTGTGTAAAAGAAGGAGAAAGACAGTCACAACATTCTTGCCCATCTCCCCATCTCCCTCACCAATAATTCCCAAGGGTTTCCTTGTATATTTATTTGATTTTCTTTTTTCTTCCTTCCTTCCTTTCTTTTTCTTTCTTTCCTTTTTTTTTTAAGATTTTATTTATTTATTTTGAGAGAGAGAGAGAGAGAACACAAGTAGAGGAAAGGGCATAGGGAGAGAATCTCAGAGACTCCCCACTGAGTGTGGAGTTGGATCTCTCAAGCTGTGAGGTCAAGACCTGAGCTGAAACCAAGAGTCAGGCACTCAACCAATGAGGCACTCAGTCGCCCCTGTTTATTTGATTTTCCTCAGATATTTCCTATCCTAAATGCCCTACACTACTGACTTTTTCTCCTCTAGTCTTTGTAAAGTACCACACTTATTTTTCTAAAATATATATCTGATTCTGCTCCTTGTATTAAAACATTTGCTGGTTCCTCATTGCTAAGAGGTTATGTGGCCAGCCACGTCACAGCCCTGTTTTACATTTTCATCATCATTTCTGTCTCCTTTCCCAGACCTCTTATTATGATTGTATTTAAATCCTTTTCAACCCCTGGATGAACCATGTACTTTAATTCTCTTGTGACTGTTGGGGAGAGAAATGTTTTTTTTTTTTTTTAGTTTTTATTTATTAATCTGACAGAGAGAGACACAGAGAGAGAGGGAACACAAGCAGGGGGAGAGAGAGACGGAGAAGCAGGCTCTCTGCTGAATAGGGAGCCCAGTGCAGGGCTTGATCCCAAGACCCCGGGATCACGACCTGAACCGAAGGCAGACGCTTAACGATTGAGCCACCCAGGTGCCCCATAGAAGGGAAAATTTTTATTTACCCTTCAGAGGTTCTTTTGGCTGGTCTTAGAATCAAGTTGACATGAGACAGATCAATAGGAGAAAAGTCAAATTCAAGTTCATACATACAGGAAGCCCACATTACATTCAAAGGGGAGGAGAGCAGCTCACAGGGCAATGAGAAGAGAAGCAAGTGATTGGTAATTAGACATTTGCCTTGCCATACAGATGGATCACTCAGATAAAATTTATCTCCGGTAGAAGCTCTCATTCTGAGAAAGTCCCCGCAATTTAAATTCTTCTAGCAAGTTAAGGGAGGGGCAAAAGTTTCTCTTTAGATAACTTGTCCAACTTGGGTAGTAACTTGGGTAGTACATTTTCAGACAGCGCTGTATGACCCCCAACCTATAAATTTAACTATTTTGTTTTGCGTCCTCTGCTGATACCCTTTATTACCCGAGATCACCTGATCATGTATCACTTTCTCTTCAGTAATACGAATTCTGGAAAAACCAGTTATTTGATTTGCACGCTTAGTGCAGTGTCTATGCGATAGAGGAAGCTCCAGGAAAAAAAAAAAAAAAGAGGGGAAAGAAGTTCCATGAACACAGTTGAAAGACTGAATGGATGTCATATAATCTGTTCTCTGAGCCTGCATTTCCCTCACCTGGCCCGTTGTATCCCACACTACAGATCACGCTACTTCCCTTTATTCTCCCAGATTACTGACTTCTGAAGTGTCTGGTCACAAAATAGACCATCTTGACAACTGTTGCCAGTGAGAGTCTTTATTTAACACCTTGAGTAGGTATGGCCAGAAAATGATGACAAGGTATGATCTGCTCTATAAGACTTGGGCTGCAGGCACCATCTTTTTTTCTTTTCTATTTCTGAGTTGAATCAGAACTGGCTTGAATCTTACCTCCATGATAGACATAAACATCAATATTGTACCCTTGGAGAACCCCTTCCCCTAATTGGAAATATTTAAGGATTCTGTTGATTTACAGAGGCCCTGAAGAAAAGCCCCATGGCTCCTCTGGCCCCAGGAGAACTCGTTGTCTGGGGTCATTGTGGCATTGCTTCATTTTACCACACTGTGCTGCATGGATCTCCAGGCCTTGATGCTCCTTTGAATGAGAGCATTTCCACGGGACATGCATCTTAGTGCCCGTCCTTTATGTTTGCACACCACCCAAGGACCTGCTAGTAATATACCATGCTGGGTGGTATCCACTGTCCACATTCAACCCCTGGGAATTCACCCAGAGGGATCAGTAGTCTTCCCTCCCGTTGCCCCAAACAAAGGATCGATTCTTCTCCCATTTCTGACAATAGAGCTTATTTGTTGATAGAAGTTTCCAGACCACAAAGACACAAATGTCTATTTACTTCCACAATCTGGAAACGTTTCCCTTCCTTTATACGAATTCCTTCTTCCAAGGACAGATTGGAAGACCTCATGGTATCTTCTTGCTAAAGGGGCTGCCACAAGATCTTCCCCAGGTCGGTTTTTTAAGTAGTTAAATCTGTAATTGGGTCTCCAGTTGAAACAACAAAAATGGCCAAACTTAAGGGGACACATAAGTGAGAGTTGCCCTTTTTAAAGGAGTCATGCTGTACATTGTTGTAATTTGCCACTGTCATCTGAACAGTTTTTTGATTCCATCCGCAGGTTTTCAGAGCCTGGAGCCCATTTTTTTTTTTTTTAATTACTCCCAAAGAAAACAAATATTTGTGTTTGAAAGTGGATTTGATTTTGGAAAGATCCGTGTTATTTAGCTTAGTTTTGTGAATAAAATCAGTGTGAAAAGCTGCTTTTGGTATTAAAAGGCAGTGAAACTATAAGGTGATGCTACTGATTTTGTGAGTCTTAACAAATCCAAAAGGGGCTTTCCAAATATAGTGTCACGGATGGAGATCAGGGAAGTTAGTATATAGCTTTCAAGGGTGACTACACCAAGAATGGCACAAATCTGAATACGAGTATTCTGGTATATTTGTGACCAACTAGTCTCATTATTGTCTATGAAAGTATTGCTTGCATATTATGTCCAAAATTCTTGCTGAAAATAGTAGCGGACGGGTGCTTCTCAAATTCAGTATGAACACAAATCCTCTAAGGTTAAAAGTGCAGATTCTGATTCAAGATCTCTGATATGGGCCCACGATTCAGCATTTCTAAACAGCTCCAAAGTGATGGTTCAGAGACTTCTCTTTGAGTATCACTGTCCTAGACTCTCTAAATAGCTCTCTTAAGCAAGTTAAGTCTTGGTTTGCACATTGATTTGGGTACCCATGTTAAACTATGCAAGTTATTTTGTTCCTTAACAGAATATTTGTTTGTGTTCATATATATGAACTTTGTATAGAATAGAGAATTTTCTGTGTCCATTATCAGTGAAGATGCAGCAGTGACCTTGTGCCATTTTCCTTAGATTGGATATTTTCTTTATTCAGAACATAAGAGAAATTTCCATGGAAAAAGTGATAAAGTTATTTAACTGCTCAACTTCACTAATTATTACATGGCAGATATTATCCGATGAGAAAAAGCAAGGCACATGTTGATATATTTAAAGCTGTTCTTTCTGATGGGATAGTTTTTGAAACTGATGCAACAAAAGTTCTTTTGCTAGCTAGCTAAAAACAAAATCCCATTTCACAGCTGAAATGTAAACAGCTAAGAAGTAATCGGGGGACTAAATTTTCACAGCTACAAAAACACAGCTGTGAAACATAACTTTAGATTGTAATAAAGCCAAATAGTACTGCATGCTAATAATGGATATTACAAATAAAGATGAGAATGACTTTGTTAGAATTTTTTAGTGTTTAAATACCTTCACTAATGTTACCTGTTTAACTGAGAATGTTCTCAAGTTACCTGCCACGTAGGTGTCTATCGAATGTCTAATATGTGTGTTTTGCTAGGAACTAGGGATACGGAGTTGCAGGGGTCCTGGGATAAGTCATTCTTTCAAGGAGTTATTTTGTATTATGTAATATGTCCTGTGTCAGTTTGTTTGAGTTAATTTTTTTTTCAGATTATAAAACTAGTGCATGCAAATTGGAAAATTATTAGAAAATGCAGAAAAAAATTACAAAAGGTAAAATATACATTATTAAAAGACTTGCCACTGTTGATATTTTTATATTGTAGTTTAAGTTTCCACTGACCTGATTTTAAGTATTATTATTAGTGGCTTCTTGGTGTACTTTATTATTCTTATTTTTAACTGTGGAAATAACTCTTGATGGTCAGTGTCAAGGTATATTGCAGTTGTATTTTTATTGCCTGTGTTGGCCTGGGATGAATTTTGGAAACCCACAATAATGTTGTGTATGACATGTGTGTGTGTTAGGGTGGAGACTCACGGTTCCTAGGGAACTAGAGCAGTAGTTGAAATTCCATCTAACTCTGTAGATGCTAGTAGGCTAGAGATTCTTTATGATATAACTGATAGTGTTATGTTCCCAGAGTTACTCATGGGCACGTTGTGTTTTGCTCTCTCAATTTTGTGTTAAATTTCTTGGATTGTGATAATTTTGGATTGGGAGTCAGTGGACCTAGTTCTTTACCAAAATCTATTGCACATTTTTATCTGTAAAATAAGGTACATTGACTACATATCCTCAGTTTTTCTTGATATCTTGAATTTTGAAATTCTGCGGCTATTTTTAAATTTATATCTTGCATATAAATTGCTCTATCCTCATAGAAACTTTCACATAATTTTTTTAAAGAGGATTAAAGTTTACTGAGTACACTGCAAGGGAGCGGCAGGCAGGACAGCAAAGGAAAGACCATCTGTGATACCTTCATATACTTTTGATAATAATCTGAATTAATGTAAATCTAAAGTCTCTTTTAAAATCTCTAATTTGGAGGGGTGCCTGGGTGGCTCAGCTGATCAAGTGGCCAGCTCTTGGTTTCTGCTCAGGTCATGATCTTGGGGTCCTGGGATCAAGCCCCACATTGGCTTTGTGCTCGGCGGGGAGTCTGCTTGAGGATTCTCTCTCTCCCTCTGCCCCTCTCCCCACTTGTGCTCTCTCTTTTGCCCTCAAATAAATAAATAACTCTTATAAAAAGTAAAATCTGCAATTTGGACTACTAATGTAGAATAGACCTCAGCAAATTATTGCGTGTAGGCTAAATCTGGCTCTCTACCTATTTTTGTAAATAAAATTTTATTGGAACACAGCTATACCTACTCCTTTATGTATTGTCTATGGCTGCTTTCAAGCTATAATGGTGGAATTGAGTACTTGTGAAAGAGACTGTATTTACTAGCTGAACTGTCATAGGAAGAAACTTGTTGACCCTGATCTAGATTAATGATCTTCTGAATCAATAAATGTGCTTTTCTTTGGATACTCAGAGTGACTGTGAATAAGTGTGCTATCTTAGTAGCACACTTACCTCCTGTCTCAGCAGGAGGTATAAATATGGACAACATGCCTGGGTCATATAAAGCAGCTCTCAGTTTTTAAACAGGGCTTTTTCCTAAATAGAATTTACTTGGGCTTGATTTCCAGAGGTCAGCTAGATCTGCATCAGGTAAATGTCACATCTGTTGTCATAAGAGAAACTAGAGTGTCAGAGTGACACTCTTCGAGCCTGGCAAGATTCATCTTGAACAACTCACACAGAAGCATTTTCAATTAATGTGGGGACTCCGTGTAATAAAACCAGGCCAGACAAGCAACGAGCTTTTAATATCATAAGGTTAGAGGTATTATTTCACAAGGAATAGGGGCCAAAGTCATGCTAATAGTTGATGTACACATTCCTCAAGGAGATTAGACAGGGCTTTGCTCAAGCCTTTGGAAGAAAGTGAACCCTCTCTGTGATTAGGGGTGTAAACTTTGAAGTATTTGGTGGGAAAGTGAGTTGCAACATTGCTGGTGAAAAGTGTCCTCACTGACCTTGAAATACCTACCTTTTCCACAGACCTTGGACTTGGAGGAAGCTGAAGCAGTGATAGACCTCTCTGAATTCCTAATGAAGTCTGAGATGGCAGAGTTTTAAAAGCAGAAGATGAGACCAGGTCCAGGACTCAGGAGAGTGGTGTGTCCTTTTTTGAGAGGGGCTGAAGAGAAGACAGCCGGAGGGACCTGAAGATGCTTGAGAGAAGGTAAGAAAAAGGGGGAGTATCTACTTGGAACTTCTTCCAGAGGCCTAAATAGAGAGACCATGCTTCTTGGGGTACCACAAAAAGTCAGTTCTTAAGTGTAGACTTTCATGATGTCCAAGTTTGGATCCTTTGCTGTTTCGGGACACCCCATGAGCCTTTGGTAAAAGAATGCTAAATATCCAATAGTGTCTAGTTTATATCATTCTGGTGAAAGGGTTCTGGAATGAATTCAGTTTGAATCTGAATAAATACCAATATGCCCATTAATAGACCACCAGCAAAGGACTGTCTAGCCTGTGAAGTAAATAAAAGATTTAAAAGATTATCAAAAGTAATTTAACTTTCAAGAGAAACTAAAGCATCTTGTATCAGCAACAAATAGAAAAATTAACTTCTCTTCTTATTTATTCCTTTCACTATTTCTTGTTCTCATGGCATTGATTACTCTGATGCTATCACAGAGAATGGAAATGTACCAAACCCTTTTCATTTAGAAAATATTAAAAATCACTTTCTGAGATTCAGATGAATTGGGAGAAAGATTAAAACTGAACTGGTTTATTCAGTTACTTGAGTTCCTTTCCTTTCCTTTCCCTTTCTTCCTTCCTTCCTTCCTTCCTTCCTTCCTTCCTTCCTTCCTTCCTGATGCCCTACATCTGCTGGACCAATGTAACAATGTAAGCTGGCAGCCTAAGTCACTTGGTAAATACTGGTAGGATCAACACACTAGGCAGTGTTACACTGAAATGTATACATAAGTCTTGTCCCAGATAATAATGGCTTCTGGGGAAAGGGTTGTAAGTCACTTGCATGTTTTTATGTTTAGGTAGAGTTAGACCTTCAAGTAACTGATCAATTAAAAAAATTTTTTAGGGGCACTTGTGTGGCTCAGTGTGGTTAAGCATCAGACTCTTGATCTTAGCTCAGGTCTTGATCTCAGAGTCATGAATTCAGGCCCTGTGTTGGCCTCCACTCTCCATAAAATAGAGAGCGGGGTCATGTGTGGGTGATATGTGAGAGGCAAACCCAGGCCATCCTGCCATGCAGTGTTCTGTGAGGGGACAGGACCTCTCAAGCAGTGGTAAGTGGATGCTGAGGTTCTCCAGGCTTGAGGGGTCGTGGAGAAAGGTCTCTGTGGCCAAGCTTTGGAAACTGTTTTGGAATAAATTATATGGGCCTGGTCAATGATGACTGTTGGTCTTTCCTCAAAATTTCTGGGCTACATTCTTATTTATTTATTTATTTATTTAACATATAATGTATTATTAGCCCCAGGGGTGCAGGTCTATGAATTGCCACTTTTACACACTCCACAGCACTCACCATAGCACATACCCTCCCCAATGTCCATAACCCCACCACCCTCTCCTTAACCCCTTCCCCCTGGCAACCCTCAGTTTGTTTTGTAAGATTAAGAGTCTCTTATGGTTTGTCTCCCTCCCGATTCCATCTTGTTTCATTTATTCTTTTCCTAGCCCCCAAACCCCCCACATTGCATCTCCACTTCCTCATATCAGGGAGATCATATGATAGTTGTCTTTCTCCGATTGACTTATTTCGCTAAGCATAATACCCTCTAGTTCCATCCATGTCGTTGCAAATGGCAGGATTGAATTTCTTTTGATGGCTGCATAGTATTCCATTGTATGTATATACCACATCTTTATCCATTCATCTGTTGATTGATATCTAGGTTCTTTCCATAGTTTGGCTTTTGTGGACTTTGCTGCTATAAACATTCGGGTGCATGTGCCCCTTCGGATCACTACGTTTGTATCTTTAGGGTAAATACCCAGTAGTGCAATTGCTGGTTGTAGGGTAGCTCTATTTTCAACTTTTTGAGGAACCTCCATGCTGTTTTCCAGAGTGGCTGCACCAGCTTGCATTCCCACCAACAGTGTGGGAGGGTTCCCCTTTCTCCGCATTCTCGCCAGCATCTGTCGTTACCTGACTTGTTAATTTTAGCCATTCTGACTGGCGTGAGGTGGTATCTCATTGTGGTTTTGATTTTTATTTCTCTGGGCTACATTTTTATATAATCCTAGGGAGTATTCCTAAAACACAATTCAGTTTGAATTTTCCCTCCACCTAGACAGCTATGAGCAGAGCCAGATGAATTTGTGTGTGCTTGCACATACACACACACACACACACACGTGTGCATGCACACATTCCCTCTCTCTCACACATGCACATGCGTGTGCACACACACATGCATGTATGCACACACATACATTGTTTCTTGCACCTACGTGTCATGGAGGAAATCCATACTTTTTACCTGAATTTCATACCACCCAGATAAAACAACTGATGGACTGAACATTTTACTTTCTAAGTGGTTACTCTGCATCATAGAGACATAACTTACACTTGTCTTTTCACGTGAATTTTATAAAGTGGGGATCTAATGAAATTTTATTTCTTTTTTTTCCTTTTTCATTTAAAAAAATTTCTATTAACATATAATGCATTATTTGCTTCAGGGGTACAGGTCAGTGAATCATCAGTCTTACACACTTCACAGCACTCACCACAGCACATACCCTCCCCAGTGTCCATCACCCAGCCACCTCATCCCCTCTCCCCACCCCAAGCAACCATCAGTTGCTGAAATTAAGAGTCTCCTATGGTTTGTCTTCCCTCCCCGGTCCCATCTTGTTTCACGTTTCCCTCCCTTCCCCCCACAAACCCCCGCTCTGCCTCTCAAAATCTTCATATCAGCGATCATATGATAAATTGTCTTTCTCTGATTGACTTATGAAATTTTATCTCTGATACTCTTCTTTTCCCATCCCTTTTCTTCATCCTTCACCTTTAAAAGTGTAGAGTAAATAAGAGGTAAGAAATACAACTTGAAATGATACTGAGCATTCTGCGAGGAGTCAATAAATAGTTGAGTGAGTGGTAGAAGGAAAAGGACTCGGTATAGGGCTTGTTAGCATACGAAGCTCATCTGTTCCACCACTTAGTGTATTGCTTTCTACCTTTTCATCTCTTTGGATTACCTTCAGTGCACAATGGTTTTCTTGCTGATGGGCTGATCTTAATCTTCTCTTGAGAGAAACCTGGTTTTCTTTTGTTGCCTGAATTCCCCATTCCCCAACTCTCTCTCTTTTGTTTCTCGTACAAATTCTTTCAAATTTCTTACTTGGATGTATTCTGGCTATACAAGCCTTTTTTGTTTGGGTCCTTGGTTTATGACTCTTCATTCAGTGTTGAGCTTTACTAATTGAGCATACATGCACCATAATTCACCATAATAATTAAAGACAGACCTAGTCAGAATCTGAGATTCACATTTTTTATAGTGCTCTTTAGGTGGAATACTGGGACTACTGGCCCATAATCAGGCTGTATGACTACGAATAAAATGGAAGACCATAATGAGATTGGCTGAAATTTTCACTAATTTTCTGAACTGTAATTTCTACTGTGTGGCTCACATATGGTTAGAAATTTTCTTAAGCCCCAAGGGGAATATCTAAGATACAGATAAATTTTTTGTCCCTTCAAGGTATGAGAGGTAGTCTGGGAAACTGGCCAACATACTGACATTTCCTTGGCATTATTACCTTTTTTTTTTTTTTTAACAACAATGGGAAGAATATTTATTATTGGGACTGTTCTAGGAAATCTAAGAACTATGGCAGTCATAATCATGTTGATTCAGTTTTTCTGGCTGGTTCTCTCTGAATGTGGTGGCATAGAAACAGCTATTCATTTTTCAACCTTTTATATTTTTGGAGGAGGGTAGTTCTTGTTTATTGTCATAAAAGGTCATTCCATATGTGGGTATTATTTAGGGGGTACCCTGAATGTGTCTGGACAGAGATGTTTCCCACTGTTTCCTTATACTCCACCTTAAGTAATTCATTTCCATATGTTGAACATATTTTTTTTATTGCTGTTGTCTTCTCTTAACAGTTTAGTGTAAATAATTTTTTTTAATTTTTAATTTTTTTATTTTAATAAACATATAATGTATTTTTATCCCCAGGGGTACTGGTCTGTGAATCGCCAGGTTTACACATTTCACAATACTCATCATAGCACATACCCTCCCCAATGTCCATTTCCCCACCACCCTCTCCCATCCCCCCTCCCCCCAGCAACCCTCAGTTTTTTTTTTTGAGATTGAGTCTTTTATGGTTTGTCTCCGTCCCAATCCCATCTTTTCATTTTTTCTTTTCCTAACTCCCCCACATTGCATCTCCACTTCCTCATATCAGGGAGATCATATGATAGTTGTCTTTCTCCGATTGACTTATTTCGCTAAGCATGATACCCTCTAGTTCCATCCACGTCGTCGCAAATGGCAAGATTTCATGTCTTTTGATGGCTGCATAGTATTCCATTGTGTATATATACCACCTCTTCTTTATCCATTCATCTGTTGATGGACATCTAGGCTCTTTCCACAGTTGGGCTATTGTGGACGTTGCTGCTATAAACATTAGGGGGAATGTGCCCCTTCAGAGCACCACGTTTGTATCTTTAGGATATGTACCCAGTAGTGCAATTGCTGGGTCATAGGGTAGCTCTATTTTCAGTTTTTTGAGGAATCTCCACACTGTTTTCCAGAGTGGCTGCACCAGCTTGCATTCCCACCAGCAGTGTAGGAGGGTTCCCCTCTCTCCGCATCCTCGCCAGCATCTGTCATTTCTTGACTTGTTAATTTTAGCCATTCTGACTGGTGTGAGGTGGTATCTCATTGTGGTTTTGACTTGTATTTCCCTGATGCCCAGTGATATGGAGCATTTTTTCATGTGTCTGTTGGCCATCTGGATGTCTTCTTTGCAGAAATGTCTGTTCATGTCCTCTGCCCATTTCTTGACTGGATTATTTGTTCTCTGGGTGTTGAGTTTGCTAAGCTCTTTATAGATTTTGGATACTGGCCCTTTATCTAATATGTCATTTGCAAATATCTTCTCCCATTCTGTCAGTTGTCTTTTGGTTTTGTTAACTGTTTCCTTTGCTGTGCAAAAGCTTTTGATCTTGATGAAATCCCAATAGTTCATTTTTGCCCTTGCTTCTGTTGCCTTTGGCGATGTTCCTAGGAAGAAGTTGCTGTGGTTAAGGTCAAAGAGGTTGCTGCCTGCATTCTCCTCAAGGATTTTGATGGATTCCTTTCTCCCATTGAGGTCCTTCATCCATTTTGAGTCTATTTTCGTGTGTGGTGTAAGGAAATAGTCCAATTTCATTTTTCTGCATGTGGCTGTCCAATTTTCCCAGCACCATTTGTTGAAGAGGCTGTCTTTTTTCCACTGGACATTCCTTCCTGCTTTGTCGAAGATTAGTTGACCATAGAGTTGAGGGTCTATTTCTGGGCTCTCTATTCTGTTCCATTGATCTATATGTCTGTTTTTGTGCCAGTACCATACTGTCTTGATGATGACAGCTTTGTAATAGAGCTTGAAGTCCGGAATTGTGATGCCACCGACTTTGGCTTTCTTTTTTAATATTCCTTTGGCTATTCGAGGTCTTTTCTGGTTCCATATAAATTTTAGGATTATTTGTCCTATTTCTTTGAAAAAAATGAATGGGATTTTGATAGGGATTGCATTAAATGTGTCGATTGCTTTAGGTAGAATAGACATTTTCACAATATTTGTTCTTCCAATCCATGAGCATGGAACATTTTTCCATTTCTTTGTGTCTTCCTCAATTTCTTTCATGAGTACTTTATAGTTTTCTGAGTATAGATTCTTTGCCTCTTTGGTTAGATTTATTCCTAAGTATCTTATGGTTTTGGGTGCGATTGTAAATGGGACTGACTCCTCAATTTCTCTTTCTTCTGTCTTGTTGTTAGTGTAAAGAAATGCGACTGATTTCTGTGCATTGATTTTATATCCTGACACTTTACTGAATTCCTGTACAAGTTCTAGCAGTTTTGGAGTGCAGCCTTTTGGGTTTTCCACATATAGTATATATCATCTACAAAGAGTGATAGTTTGACTTCTTCTTTGCCGATTTGGATGCCTTTAATTTCTTTTTGTTGTCTGATTGCTGAGGCTAGGACTTCTAGTACTATGTTGAACAGCAGTGGTGATAACGGACATCCTTGCCGTGTTCCTGACCTTAGCGGAAAAGCTTCAGTTTTTCTCCACTGAGAATGATATTTGCAGTGGGTTTTTCATAGATGGCTTTGATAATATTGAGGTATGTGCCTTCTATCCCTACACTTTGAAGAGTTTTAATCAGGAAGGGATGCTGCATTTTGTCAAATGCTTTTTCAGCATCTATTGAGTGTATCATATGGTTCTTATTCTTTCTTTTATTAATGTATTGTATCACATTGATGGATTTGCGGATGTTGAACCAACCTTGCAGCCCTGGAATAAATCCCACTTGGTCGTGGTGAATAATCCTTTTAATGTACTATTGGATCCTATTGGCCAGTATTTTGGTGAGAATTTTCGCATCTGTGTTCATCAAGGATATTGGTCTGTAATTCTCTTTTTTGGTGGGATCCTTGTCTGGTTTTTGGGATCAAGGTGATGCTGGCCTCATAGAATGAATTTGGAAGTTTTCCTTCCATTTCTATTTTTTGGAACAGTTTCAGGAGAATAGGAATTAATTCTTCTTTAAATGTTTGGTAGAATTCCCCTGGGAAGCCGTCTGGTCCTGGACTTTTGTTTGTTTGGAGATTTTTGATGACTGTTTCAATCTCCTTACTGGTTATGGGTCTGTTCAAGTTATCTATTTCTTCCTGGTTCGGTTGTGGTAGTTTATATGTCTCTAGAAATGTATCCATTTCTTCCAGATTGTCGCGTTTGTTGGCATAGAGTTGCTTGTAGTATGTTCTTATAATTGTTTGTATTTCTTTGGTGTTGGTTGTGATCTCTCCTCTTTCATTCATGATTTTATTTATTTGGGTCCTTTCTCTTTTCTTTTTGATAAGTCTGGCCAAGGGTTTGTCAATCTTATTAATTCTTTCAAAGAACCAGCTCCTAGTTTTGTTGATTTGTTCTATTGTTTTTTTAGTTTCTATTTCATTGATTTCTGCTCTGATCTTTATGATTTCTCTTCTCCTGCTGGGTTTAGGCTTTCTTTGTTGTTCTTTCTCCAACTCCTTTAGGTGTAGGGTTAGGTTGTGTACTTGAGACCTTTCTTGTTTCTTGAGAAAGGCTTGTACCACTATATATTTTCCTCTCAGGACTGCCTTTGTTGTGTCCCACAGATTTTGAACCGTTGTGTTTTCATTATCATTTGTTTCCATGAATTTTTTCAATTCTTCTTTAATTTCCTGGTTGACCCATTCATTTTTTAGAAGGATGCTGTTTAGTCTCCATGTATTTGCGTTCTTTCCAAATTTCTTCTTGTGATTGAGTTCTAGCTTCAGAGCATTGTGGTCTGTAAATATGCAGGGAATGATCTCAATCTTTTGATACCAGTTGAGACCTGATTTATGATCCAGGATGTGGTCTATTCTGGAGAATGTTCCATGTGCACTAGAGGAGAATGTATATTCTGTTGCTTTGGGATGGAATGTTCTGAATATATCTGTGATGTCCATCTGGTCCAGTGTGTCATTTAAGGCCTTTATTTCCTTGTTGATCTTTTGCGTAGATGATCTGTCCATTTCAGTGAGGGGAGTGTTAAAGTCCCCTGCTATTATTGTATTACTGTTGATCTATTTCTTTGATTTTTTTTAAAAGATTTTTTATTTATTTGACAGACGGAAACCACAAGTAGGCAGAGAAGCAGGCAGAGAGAGAGGAGGAAGCAGGCCCCCCGCTGAGCAGGGAGCCCGACGCGGGGCTCGATCCCAGGACCCTGGGACCATGACCCGAGCAGAAGGCAGAGGCCCAACCCACTGAGCCATCCAGGCGCCCCTATTTCTTTGATTTTGTTATTAATTGGTTTATATAGTTGGCTGCTCCCATGTTAGGGGCATAGATATTTAAGATTGTTAGGTCTTCTTGTTGGACAGACCCTTTGAGTATGATATAGTGTCCTTCCTCATCTCTTATTATAGTCTTTGGCTTAAAATCTAATTGATCTGATATAAGGATTGCCACCCCAGCTTTCTTCTGATGTCCATTAGCATGGTACATTGTTTTCCACCCCCTCACTTTAAATCTGGAGGTGTCCTCGGGTCTAAAATGACTTTCTTGTAGGCAGCATATTGATGGGTTTTGTTTTTTTATCCATTCTGATACCCTGTGTCTTTTGATTGGGGCATTTAGCCCATTAACATTCAGGGTAACTATTGAGAGATATGAATTTAGTGCCATTGTATTGCCTGTAAGGTGACTGTTACTGTATATTGTCTCTGTTTCTTTCTGATCTACTACTTTTAGGGTCTCTCTTTGCTTAGAGGACCCCTTTCAATATTTCCTGTAGAGCTGGTTTGGTATTTGCAAATTCTTTCAGCTTTTGTTTGTCCTGGAAGCTCTTTATCTCTCCTTCTATTTTCAATGATAGCCTAGCTGGATATAGTATTCTTGGCTGCATGTTTTTCTCATTTAGTGCTCTGAATATATCATGCCAGTTCTTTCTGGCCTGCCAGGTCTCTGTGGATAGGTCCGCTGCCAATCTAATGTTTTTACCCTTGTATGTTACAGACTTCTTTTCCCGGGCTGCTTTCAGGATTTTCTCTTTGTCGCTAAGACTTGTAAATTTTAGCACTGGGTGTGGTGAAAAAACAATGAATACTGTTACGCTGAAAATAAATAAAAAATTAAAAAAAAAAAGACTTGTAAATTTTATTATCAGGTGACGAGGTGTGGACCTATTTTTATTGATTTTGAGGGGCGTTCTTAGCATTTCCTGGATTTTGATGTTTGTTCCCTTGGCCATATTAGGGAAATTCTCTCCAATAATTGTCTCCAATATACCTTCTGCTCCCCTCTCTCTTTCTTCTTCTTCTGGAATCCCAATTATTCTAATGTTGTGTCGTCTTATGGTGTCGCTTATCTCTCGAATTCTCTCCTCGTGGTCCAGTATTTGTTTGTCTCTCTTTTGCTCAGCTTCTTTATTCTCTGTCATTTGGTCTTCTTTGTCACTAATTCTTTCTTCTGCCTCATTTATCCTAGCAGTAAGAACTTCCGTTTTTGATTGCACCTCATTAATAGCTTTTTTGATTTCAACTTGGTTAGATTTTAGTTCTTTTATTTCTCCAGAAAGGGCTTTTATCTCTCCGGAGAGGGTTTCTCTAATATCTTCTATGCCTTTTTCGAGCCCGGCTAGAACCTTGAGAATCATCATTCTGAACTCTAGATCTGTCATATTGCCAATGTCCGTAGTGATTAGGTCCCCAGCCTTCGGTACTGCCTCTTGTTCTTTTTTCTGTGGTGAGTTTTTCCGCCTTGTCATTTTGTCCAGATAAGATTTGCTTTTGTGAAGTTGGTCTTGGCTGGGTTTCTTGTTGATCTTCTGGGGGAGGGGCCTGTTGTCGTGATTCTCAAGTGTCTTTGCCACAGGTGGAATTGCATCGCCCTTGCCAGGGGCCAGGCTAAGTAATCCGCTTGGGTTCGCTTTCGGGAGCTTTTGTTCCCTGAGCGCTTTCCGTAGAGTTCCGGAGGACGGGAATGAAGATGGCTGCATCCCAATCTCCGGCCCGGAGGAGCCGAGAACTTGGGGTCCCACTCTTCAGTGCGCCCTAGGAGAAAAGCGCCCAATCGCCCCGCCTCCCTGGCCTGCAGTTGCGCCTGTAGGAAAGCAGTCAATTGCTGGCACTTGGAGAAAAGCACCCGGTTGCTTCCGTCTCCGTGGCCTCTGGCCACGCTCTGAGCCCACCCAGCCTGCGACCGGCACAAGGTAACCCTGGGCTGAGAGCTCACTCCTCGGCTTTGTTGCTGCAGCCGGCTTCCCCGCTCTAATACCTGTGGGCTCTGCGGCACTCAGACACCCCCGGTCCTTCTGTGACGCGGGACCTGGGGTTACACTACCCGGCCTGGGCTTCCCCCCCGTTTAGCCTCTGGAGCAATGTCGCTCCGTGGAGCAGACTTTTAAAAGTCCTGATGTTGTGCTCCATTGCTCCGCCGCTTGCCGGGAGCCAGCCCCTCCCTCCGCGGTCTGTCTTCCCATCGCTTTGGATTCACTTCTCCGCAGGTCCTACCTTTCAGAAAGTGATCGATTTTCTGTTTCTGGAATTGTTGCTCTTCTTCTCTTCGATTTCCCGTTGGATTTGTAGGTGTTCACAATGGTTAGATAAGCTATCTAGCTGATCTCCTGCTACCTGATGTCGTCTCAGCCTGCTACTTCTCCGCCATCTTGACTCCTCCCCCTCAATAATTTTTTTTTTTAAGATTTTATTTATTTATTTAACAGAGAGAGATCACTAGTAGGCAGAGAGGCAGGCAGAGAGAGAGAGGAGGAAGCAGGCTCCCCACTGAGCAGAGAGCCCGATGCGGGGCTCTATCCCAGGACCCTGAGATCATGACCTGAGCTGAAGGCAGAGGCTTAACCCACTGAGCCACCCAGGTGCCCCGAGTGTAAATAATTTTATCAGATTTCTTTAGTCGTATTTTGAACAAACGAACCAATATCAAAGATGTTCAAGGCATTCAGTCTAAAGAAAAAGGAGAGGAGAGAACATAGGGGAGGAGGAAGGGATATTTATCATGTTATTTTACTGTGTTAATGTTTCAAACGCCTATATGAGAGGCCTCGTGGGTTTTCCCTCTTCAAAAAAAAAATTTAAAAATCACGCTAAAACCAATTTTCCAGTGTAGCATGAGTTAATGGTGGAGCACTGTTTTCCTGTTACCAAATGGACACTTTTACTAGAGTTTAAGGAGAGCTTTTCTTTGATTATAAAGATGGGGACTACATTTGGTGTGAAATATCTCTAGAGTATCAGTAACTTGAAAGTGCTTAGCTACATCTTTCATTATTTGTGTGATGATTATATTCACAAGATCCTACCCTTATTGTTGACATTATTGATGCCTCTAAATTTTTTGTTTGTTATACTGCTTTCTTTTTATTTTAATACTTCTTTATTGAGATCTAATTAACATATAATATAGTCTAAATTTAAGTTGTACAATATGTTGAGTTGATATATATTATGAAATGATTACCACTGTATTGAAACATTAGCTAGTATCTCCATCATATCACATAATTAGCATTTATTTTTTGTGGCAGAACATTTAAGATCTACTCTCTTAGCAATTTTCAAGTATATAATACAGTATTGTTAACTATTATCATGCTGTACATTAGGTCTTCATAACATATGTCTTATAACTGGAAGTTTGTACCCTCTGACCAACTTCTCCCCGTTTCCCTCAACCCTCAGGCCCTAATAACCACCAGTCTACTATTTGTTTATATAAGTTTGCTTTTCTTAGATTCTACATACAAGTGATATCATGTAGTATTTTTCTTTGTCTGTCTGACTTACTTTGACTTAGCATTATGCCCTTGAGGTCCATCCATGTTATTGCAAATGGCAGATTTCCTTCTTTCTCATAGCTAAATAATATGTTCAACTCTTTTCTAATCTCTCTTTTTAAGATTTTCTGGTTCCACATTTGTACACATTTGAATGCTTGTGTTTGATCCTAGGAGTTAAGTGGATGTATTTCAATCTGAAAATGTACCATTATGTTTATTAAGGATTAATTAAAAATATTGCATAAAAATGGCAAATTTTTTTGTATATATATTTTATCTTAGTCTTGTAGAAAATATACCAAAAGATTCCAGTTTTCTGCAATGGGGAGAATTTCATTTAGCATCTCCTTAATATTACTCTAATCGGAAGTCTGAATTTTCTTTGGATTAAATAAATTCCTTGTTTTTTCTTTTAGCATATTGAAATTTATTTAGTGTAAATGTATGTTTTACTGTAAACTAATGGCATATGTTTCCAGTGAGTAATTTGGTAACTGTCTAGCTTCTGTTCTTACAAGTACAAGTGGTATGGTAAGCCAGTGGGAGTAAGAACAATGCTCTTCTCATCTTCCTATGTCCAGAACTTAGCATCATATTAGTATACTTCAGGTGCATATCCCCTGACATGTTGAATCAATGACCTAGTGATGATAGAATAAGAGTAGATAAGGATGATTAGGTTACTGAATATGACATGGGTAGAAGCAAACACTTCCCAAAAACTTTGTGATTTTATCCACATATTAGGCTATTGTTGTGAATATACTACATGAGAAATAATACAAATTTGAGTATACTTGCTTAGAGAAGTTTATCATTAAATATCTTAGTCTTTGCTGATTTATTTATGGAGAAAATTTAAAAGTATGACTGATTTGTTGGCAAGGTGTTTATTTTAAAAATACGAATATGTGATTTAAAAGTTAATCCTATACTATCTGGTATTGTATTCTTAATTTTAGTATATATGAGATATATAATATATATATTTTATATATATATATATATATATATATATATTTGTGTAATCTTTCCAACTATATTGCAAATTTGTTGAGAGTACCTGGGCTCTTAGCAGCTTCCATTCCCCACATATGTAAGGAGTCAATAACATTTATCAAATGTTAGTATTGGATTCATGATTCACTGAGTGGTTTTGTATATGACCTTCTGTATGTTTCCCCAAATGTAAAATTGGGAGAATACTGCCATTTCTATGCTAGTCATACAAAGTTTATATTTATGCTTTGAGTCTTGTATGAATGCTTTCTAAATGATATAAATTGAAATAAGAATAAGCATTTTAGCAGTTTAACAACCAAGTGTTTTAACATGTGCATTTGAAAGGAGCAAGGTATAAAGCCTTTCGCTTTTTTTGGGAATTGGAATCCTGGTTTTGCTACACCTTGTACCTTGGGGATGATGTATAAGGTCTCTGGACCCACATACGCTCTCCTATAAATGGAATGTGTAATTTTTTCTTTATACTGGTGTTGGGAGGTTAAATTTGATAACAAGTGTAATTCTTAATGTTATGCCCAACACAAGGTAGATATTCAACAAATACGGGCATCACCACCTACCCTGGCTTTCTGTCTTGTTCTCTTGGCAATTTGAATGATTTCATATCCTTGACAAAGTTGGTCTGTCGTTAATCTGCATTTTCTCAGAAGCTCAGACCTGCATTTCTGGTCACCTCCCAGAGATATATACATTATATCTTTACTTGCTCCTAAAACTTATATGACCCATACCAAATTTAATTTTTTTTTAAAGATTTTATTTATTTATTTGACAAAGAGAGATCACAGTAGACAGAGAGACAGGCAGAGAGAGAGAGAGAGGGAAGCAGGCTCCCTGCTGAGCAGAGAGCCCGATGCAGGACTCGATCCAGGACCCTGAGATCATGACCTGAGCCGAAGGCAGTGGCTTAACCCACTGAGCCACTTAGGCGCCCCCAAATTTAATTTTTTAATCCATTTTTTCCCCTTCCAGTATTCCCTATTTGTTATTTAAATCACCAATCTGTACTAACCAGTACAAAGACTTTGAGCTAAGTTTCATTCACTTTCTTTCTCTTATTCTCTGCATTTAATTGGTTACAATTTGGGAGAACTGACTTAGCATATCATAGTAGAAGGCCAACTCGTTCCTCCATCCCCAAACAATGCCTGAAGGATGTCAGTTACTGGGTGAGGTCTACATCTTCCAAGTCTGACCCTAGATCTGCCCACAGCCTTCAGGTCCAGGGCCCTCTCCTCAGTCTGGGTGAAACCTGACTCGTTCTTCTCTGGCTTTCTGATATAGACTCCTGGCCTTGTACTCTAATTTGGGATTTTTTTTTTTTTTATTCGGATAGGCATGATACAACTAATTGGATTACAAGTTTCTTTGTAATGATCATATTCCAGGTTGTCCCCTGGGTTAACATCTGGGTTGGACTTAGTTGTATCCAGGTGTCCTTAGCCACACATTTATACTTCTTTTACTTGTCAAGTTTAAAAAACAATTCTCATTTGTTGTGGGTCGAGGATTCCTAGTTGTACTATGAGAGAATTTATGTACAGTGTTGCCAATCAGTCCATGAGATTTTTATTTTTACCTCACATATTGATCTTGCATATGTCCTATTGCTTTCAGATCCGTTGACATCATCCAGGCAATCATTACCCTTCACCAGCATCATTGTGCTTCTGGTATCAGGCTGCTTTTGGCTAAAACAAATAGAAAAACAAACTAAAAGTAGCTTCAAGGACAGGGACTTTTTTCCCCCTTTCCCATAACAAGAAGATCCTAAATAGGAGGCTCCAGGGTTGCTTTAATAGTTCAGCAATGTCAGGGCTCTGGATTGGTATTGTGACTTCCTTGATGTGCTCCCCATGGTCACAATATGGCTGCAGCAGCACCAAGCCTCAGGTCCTCCCACAAGGGCATTTAGTTGGCAGGAAGGGAATGGGGAGAATTTCTCCCCACGGGAGAAGTGCTTTCCCAGATGACTCTTGGAAGACTTCTCTGTACATCTTATTAGCCAGGACCATGCCACTTTCCTCTGCCCTGGATCAAGTGTAACCAGGTAAGGGAGTATCTGCTATTTTTAGTCTCTGTATTTGTTAGGGAGAAAGAAGAAGGTTGGGAAAACTCTCAGGTCAGTATTTAAATCCATTCCGCATTTCTGCCAAATGTGCTTCCCTAAGTACATTTCTAAAGAAAATGTCATCACCCTGGTCTTAAACTTTCAGTAACTTTATTACCAGAAAATACAGTATATAATCCAGCTCTTTCTTTGTTCTTCTACTTTATTCTCCCATGGCTATTAGGTGAATCCTGAACAGAGCCAGCCTGTCCCTGTGTTCACACCTTAGCTCATGGCATTTCTCCTCTTGGAATCTCCTCTGCAGTCCCACTGAGAGTTGGCTTAGACACCCGTGCTCAGCCCTATGGCTGTCTCCTGCACAAAGCGGCTCAGTTTCTCTCTATCAGCTGGGATTTCTCTTTTCTCTCAACTTCTGCAGCACTTTCTGTCCACCATAGAACCTGAGCATGCATGGACTTAACATTTAAGTTTTGATTACTCACAAAAGCCCATAAAAGTCCAATTCAAAGGCATTTTGAACATTGCTGAGGTGCAGTCCAAGTCCTCAATGCTGCCAAGTGGGAGTGCGGTAGTGAATTTTCTCACGGGGAAGTGAGTCATGCTCGGCTGAGTGTCTAGACCTCGGCGAGGCTTCATGGTTCTTTCTTGGTTGTAATGTAGGCAGTAAGTTTTGTGAACTCCTTAAAAGCTGTGCTCCGTTGTGGAAAATGACTGTTAATCGAGAGATAAAACTTTAGGTGAAAGTTGAAAAGGTAGTTAACTTTTGGTTTGAGGAGGGGCATAGGAAAGGGGTAATTCTCCAGGCAGTGTGATTTATGAGTTTGCCAGGAGCCTGGGAAAATATTTGCAGATTCTTGATTTTATGCTGTAGACAATCTCTTACCTTGTATTTTGATCAGTTATGTCTAAGACCCCTTGAAGATGGTAAGATTTCAGAAGGCAGGGAGCAAATCAGATGACGTAGTTTGGTGGTTCTGGAGGCAGGAAAATTGGGATTTACTTATAACTCTGCCAGTTTCCTAAGACTGTGTGGCCTTTGGGAAAATAGTTGAATGTGTAAGCTTTTTGTTTCCCCATCCATAAAGTGATGGGGAAAAAATGATCTATTTTAGAATTCTTAAATGGAATAGCATCAGGAAAAGTGCCATGTAAATTGTAAACCTGTAGATGATTAAATGGTTATCATTATTTGTGTCCCCGCAATATCAATCATGAGATGAGGCAATACAGAAGGACTTGTTGAATGAATAAATGAACGAGGGAATGAATGAAAAGCTATCACAATAACCAAGTTATAGGAATAAAAATACTTTTCTTTCTGTAATAGTGTCTCTGAGGTTCGAAGGCATTTTATTTGCTTGGGTTATTAAAATATGGAAATCAATAAAAATCATTACTGAGAATTAAATACCACTAGATTATATCAACTTTAATATGAAACTGAACTTGTTCGTTGAGTCCATTGGCTATTCATACGCTCCTGGGCCTACGCATCACTGTTTATAGCATTACTGGAGCCTTTCCTGTGCATCACAGTTTGTAGTTCCTCTGGGACTCTCCATTATCCCACAGATCCATTATCATCTATAATTCTCTTTAAAAACCTAATAAAATTTACGGGAAGATGCCTGTGCTGTGCATTGTCTTCAGACATAACCTTTTCCACATCTTTCTTGAGTGTTGTGCTTTTAAAGGAGCTGGTCTTCTTGGCGTGGTAGCTCATTCATGCTTCCGATTTGTACCTCTCCACGGTAGGGAAGAAGGTGCTGCTATCCCGGCCAGAAGGGCATTAGCTACGGAGGAGATCTGTGACTAGCTTTACCCTGCTGCTGGGCTAAGCAGACATAAAGAGCTACAATGCCACGCACTGGTCTTGGCGGGCATTAAATGGTTTCGTTTTTCTGTAACCGGCTATAGAAAAAGAACTATTTTCCTCCCTCTGGAGAACGTGCATTATTCCAGTTAAGTAATTTGCAAGTATTTAAATCAGTCACAAACTAATAGACTGGGGAGATCCTGGATCTGAGAGTGCACACTAGGATGTTTCTCTTGTAATAATGTCGCTACCATTCAAACTCACCCTCGTCATGGGACAGCGTTGCTGAGATTCAAGGGGATTCAAACTGACTTTCCCCACCAGCATCTGTGAGGTCATTCACTGTCATCCCCATTCAGGGATCCTCAGCTTGTTGTGTTTTGGGTTCCCTGCTCCTTGGCCAAATATGGTGGAATAGCTTCTCTTTGGCCCCTCTGTATATGTCCTAGTTTCCTGCCCTTTGAGTTTATGAGTACCTCAGGGCACTGTGTGTATGTGGGGGTGGCAGTCAGGGATTATTTGATGAAACAACCAGTCTGTTGACACGGGCAGATGTCCCTTCAGTAGGGCTGTCACTGGGAGAGGGAGTGGGTGAGAGCGAGTTCAGTGTCCTCAGGCACCAGAGGATGCAACAGCCACATGGGACGTGTGGTGGCCTGAAAAAGGGCCTCCCAAAGATAAGGACGTCGTAGTCCCTGGAATGCATGTGCGTTGCCTTAAATGGCAAAAGAGGCTTTGTGGATGTGATGGTGTTAAAGATCTTCTGATGGGGAGGTTATGTTGGATTAGCCAAATGGGTCCTAAATGTAATCACAAGGCTCCTTATGCCAGGGAGGGTAGAAGGTCAAAGGTGGAAGGTAATGCAGTGACGGGAGCAGGAGGGAAATGGCAATGTGTTGTGAGGTCGTGAGACAAGGAATGACAACACCTAGAGGCTGGGGAAGGCAAGCACCAGATTCTCCTTTACTGCCTCCAGAAGAAACTAACCCTGCCCTGATTTTAGCCCTTAAGACGTAAGTGGGACTTCTGACTTCCAGAACTGTAAGGGACTCAGTTTGTGTGCTGTTTTAAGCCAGTACTTTTTGTACAGCGGGAAAGTAATGCTGGTGGTTTGGCTGGACTGGCTTGAACCTGGGTGGTTGACAGTGAAGGCTTTTTTTCCCTTAAGAGTCCAGGGCGTTCTAGCATGCGTGTAAGCGGAGGCTCTTCTGTTCCCTTCACTGGCCTCTTGGGCACCCAGGCCCTCTTCCTCGAGGCTAGGATCAGGGCCTTCAGTCTCCGAATGAGTGATTTTGTTCATTTTCTTTCTCAGCAGACCTTGATGGGCCATAAAGCCTAGAATCAGAAACGGCTGCAAGAGTTGTCCACCTTCCTCAAGTTCATGTAGGGTTTAATTTTCAAATGTTCCTTAGAAAATACTTATTCTAATGCAGCACCAGGAGGAAGGTAAACAACATGGTTGTGTTTCCACGCAGAAGCAAGTGGAACATGTGTGCCCTGCTACCCAATTATGTTCTAGAACTCCTGGGTATCCTTTCTTCCTTATTTTTGTGGCAGAGCTGGAATTACTGCTTTGGTTGCATGCCCAAGTTCCTCCTGGTATGTACCTTGAACCGATAATAAAAGAGAAAAGATTCCATACTGTGTGCAGAGTTCTGTAATTTTTTGCTTGGGCAAAACTTAACCATAGCGCAGGTTTGAAATTACAAAAATGCATATGACAAGTGATTGTATGTTAAAAGCAAGTATTATGTAAGAGTTGGAAAAAAAATCTTATCTATTCAAAGCAGTAATTTCCAAATAAAACTCCTTTCTGAGTTGGCAGCACATATGTCTGATTTAGGCCTATTCTGAATAAAACTGGCTGAGTTATCAAAACTCCATTAATCTAATTTGTTTAAATGCAAGTAGTACCTTATGCCTAGCTTAAACAGAATTTAAATGAAAAGGGAGTGGAAATACTCAATATAATTAAGATGGCAGATCCCACTCATTTATAAAAGAGAAGATGTAAAGTCAACAAAAGGAGCCCTGTGGTATAGCACTTGGCTTTGAAAATGCTAAATAAATGGAAAATAATCTAATGGTAACAATAACAGATATGTGATGCTCATTCAGGATCTTCAAATGCAAAATTTTATCTATCTGCCTCCACTTTTCTTCACTGATGCACATCTCACAAAATGCACAAATGAGTCTCATTTTGTCTTCTAGACTGTGGCCTGCAGTGTTAACTCCTGAGAGCCTTTAGTGTAACCTAAAGAAAACTTGTCCAAAAAATACATATGTCTAAATGCTGCCAATTTGAAACCTTATTACTAGAAGCCATAGGCTCTGGAATTATCATTGTCAGAGCTAAGAAGGGAGCCAACCCTCCCAGCAGTCTCTTTTGCATCTCTGAACTTCAGTAGCATCAAGTTTCTAGGGCTGGGACTAATGGTATGACAATTGCACGGTACTTCCTTCTCTCTTCAGTTCTGTTTCTAAAGGTCGGGGTGACCTACAGTGTGACAAAATAAGCTAGTTGTTCGGTTGAGCCAGGTGTCCTTTGAGAAGCTAAGAAAAGGCATAACAGTGTCATGAAGTCATTAGTGTACCATATATATAAGCCATAAATGACAGCTCTGAGTGAGACTATCCTGCTTGGGAGTCTGCCACTTCTGCTGGAATCATCTCATAGCAAGTGGGAGCTGGCACCTTACCAAACATCTGTGCCATCAGAACCAGGGACTGTGGGCCTAGAAATTGAAGCAGGAGCAGGTCTAAGAAAGTTGATTACAAATGGACAAAGGAAGATTATTTATATATATATATGTATATATATATATATAAATGTGTGTGTGTGTATATATATATTCATATTCAGGAGCAGGTCTAAGAAAGTTATTACAAATGGACAAGGGAAGATTATATATATATGAATATATATGAATATATATATATATATATTCATATTCAGGAGACCTGATCTTTTATGTGGTATCATCACTGCCAGGTGATTTTAAAAAATCAAAATGTTGTGAATTGATGAATTTTCTATAAGTATTGGCAGGTGTAACTAGAATCATCCCAGAGTACACCAAATCCTACTCGCCTTATCTTCCAGTCTGTGCAAAGTAAATAAAGATAGAAACAAAAACTAAAATAAACAGCAGATTGTGCATCTAATACTGGAGTTGGTCCATCCTATCAGCTCCTAAAACCTCCAGTCAGTAAATTCTGCCTCCTGATAATTGCCATACTGCTAAATATTGGTTAGATGAGTCCTGGTTACCTTCCTGACTCTTAGATTCTAGATTCTATATCTAGTGAGCCTTTGTACCAATATCTTGCTAACTTCTCATCTATTCTCTTGCACATTATCCAGGCATAAACTCTTCCCCTCTGCTGTCTCCTCCACCTCCAGCTTAGGCCAGGTCTTTTCCTGAGAGTGGCCCCTTTCACCTGCATTCTCCCTTGAGCCTGTAGCATTGGCTTAGAGATGCTAGTAGATTGGGTAGCAGTGGGCTTGGAGAAGGAGACTATAGGCCCCAAGGGCTGCTGCTAGTCCTGAATTATCAGTGAACACTAGGGTATGCTAATCTTGGAGTATTCTTGCCTAATGTCTCAGAGTTCTTTATATTTTGATGAACATTTTGTGATTTATAAAAATGTCTGTACTTTATGGGAATCACAATTAGAATCTCAAGAACTTTCTAGAAAAGCTTCTTGGTTCTGGTGACTCAAGTTGCATATCACTCAGGACAGGTTAGGGTTAGTAACAAACATCCCTCAAATCTCAGTGGTTCAAATCAACAAATATTTATTTTTCACTCAAGTCACATGTGTATCATAGGTTGGCAAGGTGCTCTGCTTGTGAAGGGCCCACATACTAGAACTCAATTATGACTCATGTCTCCAGATTGTGTGAGGTCAAGAGAATGTGGTGAATTCTGGACTTGGAAAAAAGCGTAGAAGATACTAGAGAATCCTTTTCTGGAGAAATAAAATCTAACCGAGTCAAAATCAAAAAGGCTATTAGTGAGGTGCAATCAATAATGGAGGCTCTTACTGCTAGGATAAATGAGGCAGAAGAGAGAATTAATGATATAGAAGACCAAAGGATAGGGAACAAAGAAGCTGAGAAAAAGAGATAAATAAATACTGGATCATGAGGGAAGAGTTTGAGAGATAAGTGATACCATAAGATGAAACAATATTAGAATAATTGGGATCTCAGAAGAAGAAGAAAGAGAGAGCAGGGCAGAAGGTATATTGGACCTACTTATAGTGGGAAACTTCCCTAATTTGGGGAAGGAAACAGGCGTCAAAATCCAGGAGGCAAAGAGAACCCCCTTCAAAATCAATAAAAATAGGTCAATACCTCCATACCTAATAGTAAAACTTACAAGTCTTAGTGACAAAGAGAAAATCCTGAAAGCAGCTCGGGACAAGAAGTCTGTCACATACAATGGTAGAAGTATTAGATTGGCAGCAGACCTATCCACAGAGACCTGGCAGGCCAGAAAGAACTGGCATGATATATTCAGAGCACTAAAGGAGGAAAATATGCAGTGAAGAATACTATATCCAGCCAGGCTATCACTGAGAATAGAAGGAGAGATAAAAAGCTTCCAGGACAAAGAGAAATGGTAAGAATTTGTGATCACCAAACCAACATTACAAGAAATATTGAAAGGGATCCACTAAGCAAAGAGAGCCTAAAAGTAACATAGACCAGAAAGGAACAGGGACAATATACAGTAAGAGTCACCTTCCAGGCAATACAGTGGCACTAAGTTCATATTTTTCAATAATTACCCTGAATGTAAATGGGCTAAATGCCCCCAATCAAAAGACACAGGGTATCAAATTGGATAAAAAACCAAGACCCATCAATATGCTGTCTGCAAGAGATTCATCTTAGGCCCAAAGACACCTCCAGAAGCAAAGTGAAAGGGTGGAAAACCATTCATCATGCTAATAGACATCAAAAGAAAGCTGGGGTGACAATCCTTTTATTAGATAAATTAGATTTTAGACCAAAGACTATAATAAGAGATGAGGAAGGACACTGTATCATACTTAAAGGGTCTATCCAACAAGAAGGTCTAACAATTATAAATTATTATGTTCCTAACATGGGAGCAGCCACTTATATAAGCCAATGAATAACAAAATCAAAGAAACACATCAACAACAATACAATAATAGTAGGGGACTTTAATACCCCCCTCACCGAAATGGACAGATCATCTAAGTAAAAGACCAACAAAGAAATAAAGGCTTTAGATGACACACTGGACCAAATGGACATCACAGATATATTCAGAACATTCCATCCCAAAGCAACAGAATACACATTCTTCTCTAGTACACATGGGACATTGTCCAGAATAGATCACATCCTGGGTCACAAATCAGGTCTCAGCTGGTACCAAAGATTGAGATCATTCCCTGCATATTTTCAGACCACAATGCTTTAAAACTCAAACTCAATCACAAGAGGAAAGTTGGAAAGAACTCGAGTAAATGGAGGCTAAAGAGCATCCTACTAAAGAATGAATGGGTTAACCAGGAAATTAAAGAAGAAATTAAAAAAAATTCATGGAAACAAATGAAAATTAAAACACAGCAGTTCAAAATCATTGGAATGATTCGAAAGTCATCCTAAGAGGAAAGTACTATCTACTTTCTCAAGAAACAAGAAAGGTCTCAAATACACAACCTAAACCTACACCTAAAGGAGCTGGAGAAAGAACAGCAAATAAAGCCTAATCAGAGCAGAAATCAATGATATAGAAACCAAAAGAACAATAGAACAGATCAATGAAACTAGGAGCTGGTTCTTTGACAGAATTAATCAGATTGATAAAGCCCTGGCCAGACTTATCAAAAAGAAAAGAGAAAGGACCCAAATAAACAAAATAATGAATAAAAGAGGAAAGATCACAACCAACAGCAAAGAAATACAAAAACTATAATAACATATTATGAGGGACACCTGGGTGGCTCAGTTGGTTAAGCGGCTGCCTTCGGCTCAGGTCATGATCCCAGCGTCCTGGGATTGAGTCCCACATCAGGCTCCTTGCTCCGCGGGGAGCCTGCTTCTCCCTCTGCCACTCTGTCTGCCTGTGCTCTCTCTCCCTCTCTGACAAATAAATACATAAAATCTTTAAAAAAAAAAGAACATATTATGAGCAACTATACGCCAGCAAATTTGACAATCTGGAAGAAATGGATGCATTTTTAGAGACATATAAACTGCCAAAACTGAACCAGGAAGAAATAGAAAACCTGAACAGACACACAACCAGCAAGGAAATTGAAGCAGTTATAACAAATCTCCCAATAAATAAGAGCCTGGGACCAGATGGCTTCCTAGGGGAATTCTACCAAACATGTAAAGAAGAATTAATACTTATTCTTCTGAAACTGTTCCAGAAAGTAGAAATGGAAGGAAAACTTCCAAACTCATTTTATGAGGCCAGCATTACTTTGATCCCGAAACCAAAGACCATCGAAAAGGATAATTACAGACCGATACCCCTGATGAACATGGATGCAAAAATTCTCACCGAAATACTAGCCAATAGGATAAAACAATACATTAAAAGGATTATCCGCCATTACCAAGTGGGATTTATTCCTGGGCTGCAAGGTTGTTTCAACATCTGCAAATCAACCAATGTGATACAATACTTAATAAAAGAAAGAAAAGAACCATATGATACTCTCAATAGATGCAGGCAAAGCATTTGACAAAGTACAACATCCTTTCTTGATCAAAACTCTTCACAGTGTAGGGATAAAGGGTACATACCTCAATATCATCAAAGCCATCTAGGAAAAGCCTACAATGAACATCATTCTCAATAATTATTTCTCAATGAAACACCATCTCTGAGAAACTGAAAGTTTTTCCCCTAAGGTAAGGAAAATGGCAGGGTTGTCTGCTATCACCACTGCTTTTCAACATAGTACTAGAAGTCCTAGCTCAGCAATCAGACAACAAAAAGAAATAAAAGGCATCCAAATCAGCAAAGAAGTCAAACTCTCACTCTTTGGGGATGATATGATACTTTTTGTGGAAAACCCAAAAGTGTCTACCCCAAATCTGCTAGAACTCATACAGAATTCAGTAAAGTGGCAGGATATAAAATCAGTGCACAGAAATTAGTTCCATTTCTGTACACCAACAACTAGACAGAAGATAGAGCAATTAAAGGAGTCGATCCCATTTACAGTTGCGCCCAAAACCATAAGATATCTAGGAATAAATCTAACCAAAAAGGCAAAGAATCTGTACTCAGAAAACTTTAAAGTACTCATGAAAGAAATTGAGGAAGACACAAAGAAACGGAAAAACATTCCATGCTCATGGATTGGAAGAACAAATATTGTGAAAATGTCTATGCTACTTAAAGCAAGCTACACATTTAATGGAATCCCTCATAATAGCATCAGCTTTTTTTTTTTCACAGAAATGGAACAAATAATCCTAAAATTTGTATGGAACTAGAAAAGACCCTGAATCACCAGAGCAATGATGAAAAAGAAAAGCAAAGCCGGTGGCATCACAATTTTGGACTTCAAGCTCTATTACAAAGCTGTAATCATCAAGACAGTATGGTACTGGCACAAAACAGATACATAGATCAATGGAACAGAATAGAGAGTCCAGAAATGGACCCTCAACTCCATAGTCTACTAATCTTTGACAAAGCAGGAAAGAATGTCCAATGGAAAAAAGATAGTCTCTTCAATAAATGGTGTTGGGAAAATTGGACAGCCACATGCAGAAGAATGAAACTGGACCATTTCCTAATACCACACACAAAAGTAGACTAAAAATGGTTGAAAGACCTCAGTGTGAGACAGGAATCCATCAAAATCTTGAGAGGAATACCGACAGCAACCTCTTTAACCTCAGCCACAGCAACTTCTTCCTAAAAACAAGGCCAAAGGCAAGGGAAGCAAGGGCGAAGATTGAGACTGCCTCAAGATAAAAATCTTCTGCACAAAGAAAACAGTTAACAAAACCAAAAGACAACTGACAGAATGGGAGAAGATTTTTGCAAACGACATATCAGATAAAGGGCTAGTATCCAAAATCTATAAAGAGCTTAGCAAACTCAACACCCAAAGGACAAATAATCCAATCAAGAAATGGGCAGAGGACATGAACAGACATTTCTGCAAAGAAGACACCTAGATGGCCCACAGATGCATGAAAAAGTGCTCCACATCATTCGGCATCAGGGAAATACAAATCAAAACTGCAATGAGATACCACCTCACACCAGTCAGAATGGCTAAAATTAACCAGTCAGGAAATGACAGGTGTTGGTGAGGATGTGGAGAAAGGGGACCCCTCCTACACTGTTGGTGGGAATGCAAGCTGGTGCAGCCACTCTGGAAAACAGTATGGAGTTTCCTCAAAACGTTGAAAATAGAGCTACCCTACAACCCAGCAATCACACTACTGGATATTTACCCCAAAGATGCAAATGTAGTGATCCGAAGGGGCACATGCACCCGAATGTTTATAGCAGTAATGTCTACAATAGCCAAACTATGGAAAGAGCCTAGATGTCCATCAACAGGTGAATGGATAAAGAAGATGTGAGATATATAAATATATATATATATATATATATATATACACACACACACACACACACATACATACATATATACACACAATGGAATATTACACAACCATAATAAAATGAGATCTTGCCATTTGCAATGACATGGGTGGAACTAGGGGGTATTATGTTAAGCAAAAAAAGTCAATCAGAGAAAGATAATTATCGTATGATCTCACTGATATGTGGAATTTGAGAAACAAGGCAAAGGATCATAGAAGAGAGGAAAACATGAAACAAGAAGAACCCAGAGAGGAAGACAAACCATAAGAGACTCTTAATCTCAGGAAACAAACTGAGGATTGCTGGAGTGGAGGGGGGAGGGATGGGGTGACTGGGGGATAGACATTGGGGAGGGCAAGTGGCATGATGAGTGCCATGAGTTGTGTAAGACTGATGAATCACAGACCTGCACCCCTAAAACAAACAATATATGTGTAAAAAAAAAATAATAATGTGGTGAATTGTGTACCAGCTCGTAAAACTTCTACCGGAAGTGACACAAGTCACTTGATCACATTTAATTGGCCAGAGCAAGTCCATGTTTATGTTGGCTTTGTGAATCAGAATATTTGTGAATAACCCTAATGAGACCTACAGGGAGCATTTGTCTTTTTGTTGCACCAGGTTCTATGGTTATGTTCTGTGATTTCTTCCCAATTTTAATGAAAATTTTTGGTTTTTTATCTCTTTCTCTCCACTGTTCTTCCTACCTCTCTTCTGTAAGTGAACCTGGCTTTCTCATTAGTGTTGTCATTTTCCGTTAAATTCCTTCCAGCACAGACGTTTCCTTTTCCCCTTCCTTTTTCACTAGCATAGAGGACAGAGAAAAGGGTCACCATTCTTTGTTCACCATTTCCGATTCTAGATTATTGTTCTGGCTGTTGAAATTCAGTAATCTGTCCTTTTTACAGCTGTCTCATGCCACCACCCTCTTTGGAGCTGCTGTGGGAGACTCGGGCCCCCAGTACTTTCTTTGTTGCCACATTGGTGACTCCACAGTTTTTTATTTCCTTCACACCAATGATCTCCACTTCCACTCCATCATCCTTGGATCTCATCATCTATCTGTACAATCTCTAATTATGAGTATCCAGCCTCTTACCAAGTCTCTTTAATGTCATTCATTCTTAATTTGTTGCTCAGACCGACCCTGTCTTCACTTTCATCACACCCCTGCCTCAGCTCTCCTCCCTCGTTTCTGACGGTATTTCTCTCCTGCCTATCCTGCTTTCCAGGACCAACCAACTCAGCAGTGCCTTTGCTTATTCCTTAAAATTCCCCACTGACCTTGAACTTCAGTCGCTTCCTTGCTGGGCTGCTGAGTGCTGCTGGAGAAGGCCGTGCTGATTGAGTCTGCCACGCATTCGTGCTCGTTCACTTTAACCAAACCGTCATTTCTGCTCAGCACTTCTTTTATTCATCTCTTGCTGACTCACTGCACATCCCACACAGCAGTTTTTCCAAACATTTTTAACTCTCTTTGAGATTCAAGCCCTGCTCCAGATATGGCCCCAAAATACCTTTTCAGTTTCATCTCTCATCTCTCCCCAAAAGCTCTTCGGCTTGTGCTTTCCAAACTCCATACATTGGCTCTGCCTTTTATACCTTCCTCCGTTATCTCCACTGAAAATGCCACCTAATTTACTTCCTCCTCTGTGGAGAGGCTTTTCTCCTCTGACAGGGGTCGTGATTTGTTGTAAAAGTCCATGTGACTTCTATTACCTGTTATGGTACTTCGCAAATGCTGCCTCATACTAGGTACTTGTACACAGGTACCGTCTCCCCAGTTTCATCGTGTGTTCCTTGAAAAGAGAAACCATGATGGTTTATGTACAGAGTGTTTAGAGATAGTGTCTTGCCATTTGCAGGTTGATGTTCAGTTGTTGTTTGGTGGATGTACCGGAGAAATACATATTAGTTAGCTGTCTGGAGCATAGTTTTTTCTCCCTTCTTTGAAAGAAGTAAAAGTAATATTAAAGGTAAAGATGTTTTTCATCTATTCTAATCATTTATGTTTTAATGTAACAGGTAGTTTTGGAGGTTAATATTGATAGGTTGAATGTGTTTGGAGAGTAGTAAAAGAGTTATGTGAAAGAGCCATATTTCATGTAATGTTCTTGAGTTCTGTGATTCCTTTCCATGCAGGTGAATTGAGATCTGTATTTCAGGGACACCTGGGTGGCTCAGTTGGTTGAGCAACTGCCTTCAGCTCAGGTCATGATCCCGGCGTCCTGGGATCGAGTCCCACATCGGGCTCCTTGCTCGGCAGGGAGCCTGCTTCTCCCTCTGCCTCCATCTACCAGTGCTTGCGCTCTCTCTCTCTCTCTCTCTCTGACAAATAAATAAATAAAATCTTTAAAAAAAAGAGAGAGATCTGTATTTCATTTCTCTTTATTTTATTCCTATTTTTAATATCTGAATCACTAAAGACAATAGCTCACGTGTAGAATTTTATCTTACAGCAAGCTGCTTTAGTTTTGTTCTAGTCTCCTGAAATACATTTTATTTAAAAGTAGATACAAGCTTTTTGGGATTTGCATGTAATACTTTATCCCTGCCTGAGTGTGGAATTGTTTGAGAGATAAAACAAAAGATAGCCAGATGGCATGCCTGGGTGTCCCCTTTATTACCAGTAAAGCTGATGTTAGGGAATGTGGGCAGTCGTAGGATTCCTATAATCATATTGCAGAGTTAGATCTACTCATCCAGCCAAGGGCAGCCCCAGGTCAGCACGAATCTTCCCATGTGGAGTCCTGGCCATGTACAGCTTCCAGCACGAAGGAGCAGGGCAGTGCCAGCTTCCTGTGGTAGACAGGATCTACACCTGTCTCTGGCTTCTCCCTGTACCTGCATACGGGTAAGTTTCTCTGTCTGATAAGAGAGCAAGGTGGGGCAAAAAGGTTTAGTACTTGGGGAAAAATACTTCCTCCTGGAAACCAGAATGGGGTAAGAACTTTCCTATCTAACACTCTTGAACATTATGGTATATTGTGTGTACTTGTAGGACGGTTTGATGGTCATCAGTGATGAGCAATCTAGTCATTTCTGTCTCTGTCTTGGGTGATATATCTAACATTAACCAAATGGTATATTTATTGTACAACAATAGGTTTAAAATGATTAACTTCTTAGATAAAACAAATTGATTTACATTTTTATGTTAGCAGGCTCAACCATATAAACACATGGGAATAACAGTCCCTAATCTAAATAGTTAGATTAATAATTATGTGGAGGCTTCAATGTCACCACACAACTGAATATTTTATTGATGTGAGATTAATATGAATAGAAGGAATTTAGCTAGGACAAAGCCTATCCAGGCATTTTTTGGCCCATAGTAAATCCCTTCCCTAAAACTTTTAAGGCTACATATACATTATTTTTACTCTTGACAATGTCTCACTTTTTATTTACTATTTTACTATATATTTACTTTATCTTTTTATTTGTTGTGTTTATTATTTATTTTGGCTCCAGTAACTGATCAACCCAGTTAAACAACCAATACATTGAGGGAAAGAATTGGTTTGATGGCTCAGTTAATGGACAAGTACTTTTCTGAATTTACTGTTGCCTAAGGTTTACTGTAACCCTTGTTTTATTAATTATACTACTTTTGGATGTATAATGCCTGATTTTACCATTGTTTTTCCTTCTTTTGTGCTGTTATATATTGACTCACAGATCATTTCCCATGTTTATTGAGTCGTCCAATCAGCATCCTGCCAGTTCTTTCATTCCCTCTTTCCCTCCCCCAACAATGCACTTTGATTTTGTTGAAGTCTTCAAGCACTTGAATTTCCTTCTGATTCCTTTTACCCCATTGGTTCTTCAGTGTCTTTTTTTTTTTTTTAAGATTTTATTTATGTATTTGACAGACGAAGATCACAAGTAGACAGAGAGGCAGGCAGAGAGAGAGGAAGGGAAGCAGGCTCCCTGCTGAGGAGAGAGCCCGATGCGGGACTTGATCCCAGGACCCTGAGATCATGACCCTAGCCGAAGGCAGAGGCTTAACCCACTGAGCCACAAGGACCCTGAGATCATGACCCTAGCCGAAGGCAGAGGCTTTAACCCATTGAGCCACCCAGGCGCCCCTGGTTCTTCAGTGTCTTATATTCTGTAGTTGCACGCCTGTTCTTTGCTCAGTATCCCTTGAGGGAATCACTTGTACTCTAATTTCAGTTTATGGATTGGATGGTGCTGTTATCATCCCCTGGATCTAGGGGTGGACATGTGACCATGCTTGGTGATCATAATACTCCATTTCTTTAGTAGTAATGCTTCATTTAGGGGTGGACGTGTCAATCCAGATTTGGTTGCCTTTACTGGGGAAGAGGCACCCACTTTCTTTTTCTTTTCTTTTTTTTTTTTTTTAATTTTAATATATTTATTTGTCAGAGTGAGAGGGACTGACAGGCAGAGGGAGAAGCCGGCTCCCCACTGAGCAAGGAGCCCACTGGGGGACTTGATCCTGGAACTCTGGGATCATGACCTGAGCCAGAGGCAAAAGCTTAACGGGCTGAGCCAACCAGGTGCCCATAGGCATCCACTTACTCTTGGGATTTCTAAATTGGTGAAAGTTAAGCCCATTCCTGTCGCTGATCATTTTGGCTACTGCTCATGGAAGACCTGTCAGAGAATGAAGCCTACACAGATAGAAAAGTGGAGCTGATAAAGTTAGGTTCTAGTTCAAGCAAAAGAAATCAGATATACCTAAAGGGATACCTACTCTTTCAATATTCAGTTTCATGAGCCAGATGATTCCTTTTCTCCCCTATGCCAAATTGAGTTCTAAATACTTCCCCTTCTTATCTAGACTGGATACCATTTCTTTTCTCTCTCTCTTTTTGCTAGCTCTTTCCTTTCTCTTACACAGATATTTTGCCACTTTACATGCTTTGGGTCAGTCCAACTCACCCTCTTCATGTCTAAACTGCTGACTGCTAGTAGTATCAGGGAACTACTAAAGTTGGTGCCACTACAACCTTGTGATCCTCATTTTTTAGGTGGGCCCTTGATGCTGCTTGTTGAGCCCTGATTCTGTACCAGGAGCTTTTCTAGGCACTGAGGATACAGAAAAGAATATGTTAGCTAAGACTGCTGCCATGTGAAACATTCTGTTAAGTCAAACAGTCAAGCAAAAATGCAAATGAGTGCATGATGTAATTTTAGGCAGTGACACCTAAAGAAAAAAACACAAAGTCTGGGGCTAGAGAGTGATGTATGGTTTGGAGGTTATTTCATATGAGGTAGCAAGGCAAGTCTTCTTGACAACCCTTTGTATAGAAACTTGGATGAAGTGAGGGAATCAGTCATGCAAGGTCTCCAATAAGGAACAGGAAGCCCCATGGCCCTAAAGCAGAAATGAACATGGACTGTCCCAATGATAAAAATGGAAGGTTCATGTGACTGGAGTATAGGTGAAATGGAAGGAAATGAGACACGTCAGAGGCAGACCGTGGTTTGAACACACAGAGCTAAAAATCTCCCGAAATCTCCACCTGGCTGTGATGTTCCCACATTAAACAGAGCTGGTCTAAAAGTGAGTTTCTTAAGATTCCCTCTTACCCACCAATTCTCTTCTCTCTGTATGTCCTATCTCAGCAAACTGGAACGACTATATGGGCACCCAAGTCGGAGCCATCACGGTCATCCTCTTTTTTCTTCTTGCCTTTCATCTGATCACTCACCAATTCCTATCATTCCCACCTCTTAGATTTAGTCCAGATTTGCCCTCCAGCCTCTCTGCTAGTATCTTGATTCAGGCCCGTATCATTTCTCTCTTGGGTAGTGCAGTGACTCCTCATCCTCTGCGCTTGTCCCTTTGCAGTTCATCCTTCCTATCACGATGGTTTCTCTAAAATGCGGATCTGAGTTTATGACTCCATGTTATAGAATCTTCTAATTGTCCATTTCCCATGGCATGCTTTCCAAGCCCCTTTGCATGACACACAGGGTCTTTCACAGATTGGCCCCTGCCTACCTTTCCAGCTCCTTCTTCCCCTCCATCGCTCATCTTTTCCCTACTTTACCCTTTACTCTGCACACTGGCGCTCTCCCTCTGGAATGACACTACAGTTTTTGCTTTCCTGGCTAATGCCCACCTATTTGGCAAGTCTTAGCTCCAGGGCTCCTTTGTATCTCTTCCTATAGAACTCTACATCTAGCCATGCTCTGGTCGTTTTTACATTGTTCTGCAACTGTTTGTGTGTCTGTCTTTTGAAGGCAAACTCTCTGAGGGCAAGTTATTTTGCGGAGGACCATTTCTTTCTTTCTTTCTTTTTCCTAGTGCATCGCATAGTATTGGCACACAGTGGTTCCTCAGTGATTGTGAACAAACATGGCTACGATAATGCTCATGAAATTCTCCCTTTAGAAACACATTATAACTGTAGTTCAAGAATACAGTATTTTTTTAAAAAGATTTTTATTTATTTATTTGACAGAGAGATCACAAGTAGGTAGAGAGGCGGGCAGAGAGAGAGGGGGAAGCAGGCTCCCTGCTGAGCAGAGAGCCTGTTGCGGGGCTCAATCCCAGGACCCTGAGATCATGACCTGAGCCGAAGGCAGAGGCTTAACTCACTGAGCCACCCAGGCACCCCAAGAATGCAGTACTTTTTATACAGGCAATTTAGATTTTTATTTTACCATTCTCTTTGTCCTTACTATATAAAATGATTCATGTGTACATAAGGCACACAAGCACTAACACATTTATATCCATAGATCTCTTGGAAGTCCATCTATAAGCTAGTTGTTTAACCTATTTAGGGCATTGCTTCAAATTTATTTTTTCAATTAATAAAATTGTACCCTTTGTGGTTATTACTCCATGGGGTGTAAGCACAAAATTTAAAACTTCAATTAAAATACATAAAACAAAACAGCAGCAGTTAAAATAATATATTTGAAAAATCTTAGCTTAAAATGATGCCACAATGGGGAAGGACAATTTAAAAAGACAAACACACACACACACACACACACACACACACACACACACATGAGCAGCTAGGAAGAATAAAATTGTTGATGATTTTAAAATAATCTTTTTTTGTATCATAAAAAACAGATGTGGATTTACACTTTGCCCTTTTTTTTTAAATTAAATTTTTTATTTATTTTCAGCGTAACAGTATTCATTGTTTTTTCACCACACCCAGTGCTCCATGCAATCTGTGCCCTCCCTAATACCCACCACCTGGTTCCCCCACCCTCCCACCCCGCCCCTTCAAAACCCTCAGGTTTACACTTTGCCCTTTTGAATTGTCATCTCTTATTTTGTGGGCAATATCTCATTCCTAATTGAGTAAATAGTCAGTATTCATATCACATTGTTAAAAAAAAAACTGAGAGATTCAGTCACTATCTTTAAGTATTTTTGATGGCAGGAACTTTTTAATCACAATAGGAGGGTGCCAATAGAAACCTAGAGATTGAGACTGAAATCCTTTATGGAGAGAACTACATCTTTTTTTGTCAAGTAAGAATTCTACTTACCCTGGCATTCTGGCTGGCTTTGTCTTTAATGCTTAGAAATAACCAGGGATCTTTTGCCTTTTCTTTCACTATAAATTATATTGTTTGGGGCTTCTGGCTAAAAAGTAGAAGTTGAACAAAAAACATTTATCTAGCCACTAAAAAAAATCTTAACAATGAGGTGAGGGGATATAAAGGCTGATCTACCCAATTCCAGGGATTGTTGACAGAAGATTTTTACCCAAACATTTTATTCTACAAAAAAAAGGTTATTCAAATGCCCTGAAGTGAAGTAGGTTTTGTTAGGCTCTGATAAAATTTCAGGTGGTTTTCCAACACTCCAATAAAGTAGACATTTTTTGACAATACGTTATATGCAAGATCCCATGGGAGTTAGAAGGCAGAATAAGTTATGCTGCCTGCCTTCAAGAAGTTTATAACTCTGTTGGGGTAAAGAAAGTGTGCACATGGATAGAATATAGGCAGGTTAAGCCTAGCGGATTATGTACACATGTTCATCTTTTACTGTCCTGAAATACTACTACAATGAGAGTAAAAAAACCTAAAGAGGCATGAGGCATCCCAGAATGGGAGTGGATACAATAGAGCAAGCCATTTTTAGAAGATAGGAATGAATGGAAGAAGTGGCAGAGGTAGGAAACTGATTCTAAGTGTCTCTAGATGGTAAAGGCACAGGACCCCAGAAAATCTCAGAAATTAAAGATATTTGCTATCACTGAAGACAGAAATAAAGCATGAAATTGAAAACAGGGAGAATTGGTTGGAAATTGCTATAACAAGATACTGTAACTCCCTATTCTGTCTTCCCTCTCCAATGTTGACAGAAAGCAGAGGTTTTATTTTTTTAAAAAATCAAACTGGAGTCTCATGTGAATGGTGAGAGGAAAGATACTATATGGAAAGTGGACGACCAAGTGAAAGTCTTTATGCTGAGTGGTTAAGCCTCCCTGACCTCCAAGAGCTTCTTGGCTGAAAGAAGCAGCTCCCAGGCAGGAGGGTGGAAAATCTTCTCTGGAGGTTCTGAACGGTCACAGAGTGTCTGTATCTGTCTACAGAGACTGATCTAAATCACTCATACAAAGGGCTACGTCTCTAGCCAGCACTGAAACCTACCCAATGACAAATTCCACCTTACATAGTTTCTAAACAACTTTTTAGTGTTTTCCTCTTAAATGTGAATGGGCAACAACTCTTCAGATATGTGAGGATAGCCTTTAATAAGAAACACAGAAGAAAATGTGTGTGTGAGAGAGTGTGTGAGAGGGAGAGGGAGCGAGAACAAAGAGAAGCTCAGAGGAAAATGTAGATAAGACAGGAAACAGAAGAAGTGCATCTTTCTCTGCTTCAAAGTCATTAATAAAATCTTAGAGAGCTGAGAGAATGTACTGTATCTGTGGATCAAGAATAAGATGGCATTAAAAAGAACACTTAGAAACATCAAACAAAAGAGCTCTTGGAAATTAAACATAAGATAGCCAAAACAAAACAAAACAAAACAAAACAGTAATAAGTTTGGAAGTTAAGACCATTTTCCAGAAAGTATAAGAGAAAGACAAAGAAATGGTCTTTTAAAAGGCAAGAAAAGGTAAGAACATTCAAAGACCAATCCAGAAAAACCAATATCTGACTCATAATATTTCCATAAAGAGAATGGGAAGGAAATGAACAAAGAAATCGTATAAGAATACTCACAAGAACTAAAAGGCATACATTTCCACACTGAAAAAGCTCACTGAGTGCTCAACACGAGGGCCAACAAAAGATCCACACCAACACACCTCACTGAGAAATTTCAGGACAAGTCTGGAAAGAAGATGCATAAATCTTTAAAGTAGCAAACATACAAGGATAAAGAATTATAACGGCATCAAACTTCCTAATAGCAACAATGGAAACTTAGGAAACTCTATCCATTCAAAGTATATAAAACATACACATTTTGCACACAAGATCTCAGAAAATGTGCCTCCTTTTGCAGAAGCCACTTAGGACTTACTCTAAGAAATTGAGGGCAGGGACGCCTGGGTGGCTCCGTTGGTTAAGCGGCTCCCTTCGGCTCAGGTCATGATCCCAGCGTCCTGGGATCAAGTCCCACATCGGGCTCCTTGCTTGGTGGGGAGCCTGCTTCTCCCTCTGCCTCTGCCTGCCACTCTGTCTGCCTGTGCTCTCTCTCTCTCTCTCTCTAACAAATAAAAAAAAAAAAAAGAAATTGAGGGCATAATTATGATCAAACAGAACATGGACACAAGACAATAGGGATTCCATGTAGGAAGAAGAGGAGGGAATAACTGGGATGACAACAGAGCGGCAGGACTACTGGATGAGCTGTCTAGGAGGGAGTTGGGGAATCAAAGTTTCTAGAAGCGCCGGGGCAGGAAACTACTGTTTTTCATTCTAAGGTGGCATGATCAATTGACTTTAAATTGTTCAGTTTTTCTCTTTTTTCCACTTGGATAAAAGTAAAGTTAAAACAATAATGTTTCAAAACAAAAAGATGTTATGTACTTTCAGATTTGCATACATAGTGCTTTGGCTATTGAGGAAGTAAAGATTCATTCTGCCTGGAAAGCTGTTTTCATGGAGAACGATGAGCATGGCAGAGATTTGGTATTTGGCAATCATCACACACACCTCTGCATGTGTCAGACTCCCTTGCAGGTAGACTGGGCCCATGGGATTGGGTTGTGGCCAATGAGATGTGAGTGGAAGAGATGTAAGTCATTTGTGGCCCTGGCCCTTAAAATAGTCCTGTAAAATCCTATGGATATTTCTTTCCTGGTGGTCATAGCCTTGGAGCCCAGATTCCAGATGGTGAGGAGAGTGCTTGACCCACGTATGACTTTGCGTGAAAGAGAAATGTACTTTATTGTGTTAAACCACTGAGATCTGGGGCTTCACTTGTTAACCCATCACACTTTGTGGGCTATTGTGGAAGGTCAGAGGCAGCATGGAGTTGTCTCTAAAGGCAGGAATTCTGGGACGGTACTAACTGGGTTCAGATGCTAGTGCCTCTGCTTACTAGTTGTGGGATCGTTATCAAGTTAATTTTAATGTTTCTGGGCCTCACTGTCGTCATCTTTAAAATTAAGGTAGCAGTAGTACTTATCTCATAAGGTTGCTGTGAGGATTCAATAATTTAACATGTAAAGCACTCACAGCAGTTTTTATTTATTTATTTATTTATATTTATTTTTATTTTTTAAAGATTTTATTTATTTATTTGACACACAGAGAGAGATCACAAGTAAGCAGAGAGGCAGATAGAGAGAAAGAGGGGGAAGCAGGCTCCCCGCTGAGCAGAGAGCCCAATGTGGGGCTCAATCCCAGGACCCTGAGATCATGACCTGAGCCGAAGGCAGAGGCTTTAACCCACTGATCCACCCAGGCGCTCCAAACTTTTTTCTTTTCTTTTTTTTTTTTTTTTAAGATTTTATTTATTTGACAGAGAGATCACAAGTAGGCAGAGAGGCAGGCAGAAAGAGAGGGGAAAGCAGGCTCCCTGCTGAGCAGAGAGCCCAATGTGGGGCTTGATCCTAGGACCCTGAGATCATGACCTGAACTGAAGGCAGAGGCTTTAACCCACTGAGCCACCCAGGCGCCCCCTCACAGCAGTTTTTAGCGCACAGTAAGTTCTTGTGAGTGCTGGCTATTATTATTTCAAAAATAGGGAAACAAGAAATGGCATCTTGGGGGGAAGTAATAGGATGAAATGGGACGATAAGTTCTCTCCGAGGTATGGCGTACAAAAGTAGAAGTGGAATATAAAGATTGTTGGGCTATATAGGCTAGCGAACTTATTAGGGTTTGATCGGGGAGGAGAGCCTCTAAGAGGGATATGGTATAAGGGATTTCTTAAACATTTGACTGCACGTAATTTGGAGTGCTGGGGAAGTCTCTGGCAGGTGGTTGTTTGATTCAGGGCGTGGGAGGCTAGCAGAACTGACAAGTGGAAGGAGATGGTGGGTGTAAAGAGGGCGAGAGCAAAGACCAGTGCTGCTTTGGAAGCTTCAGCTATCACTACATCCAACCTTTTTTTTTTTTTTCAACCTTTTTTTTTTTTTTTTTAAGATTTTACTTATTTATTTGGCAGGGAGAGAGAGAATGAGAACAAGAACACAAGCACACATGAGCAGAGGGAGCAGCAGGCAGAGGGTGAGGGAGAAGCAGGTTCCCTGCTAAGCAGGGAGCCCAATGTGGGGCTATATGCGGGACTTGATCCCGGGACACTGGGATCATGACCTGAGCCGAAGGCAGATGCCCAACCAACTGAGCCACCTGGGCGCCTGCACCACATCCAACCTTGAGGAGGTGCGTGCCCTGCAGAAGGATAATAGGGAGATCCAGCAGATTCAGCATCAATGTGTGTGGATGGCAGTGGTGCCTGGTACCCTATACTGACTGACTTTCAGAATGCAGTGGTTCCTGTTTTGTTTTGGGTTTCCAAATCCAATGAAACTTTGTCTTGTGGTCAGCTAACCCAGAGCCATATACGGAATAGACTTCGGGAAATGTAGGTCCAGATGGGGATCAAGTTGTACAGAGGGACTCTGGATGCCAGGCTGATGACTTTTGGCTTTCCTATGTTGGCTCTGGAGGGCAGTTGAAAGCTGACAAGATTCATAACGGATTCAAAATTGGAAGCTATAGGACCCTCAGCTAAGTTGCTTTTGAGGATGTCGATATGTTGTTAGCATTGATTTTATTTGCTCTTTATCGCATACCTACTCTGTAGTTGTAAATCAGTTCTGCCTTGTTTTATTACTTAGGAAGACTCACTACATTTGTGGGTTGGTTTTTGTTGTTGTTGTTGTTCATAGAAAGTAATCTTTGTCGCTAGTCCAAATTGATAATTCCAGGGAAAAGAGTATTAGACAGTAGGTACGATTCAGTGTCATTGCCAGTAAAACAGTAATAATATCATCTGTTTTTGAAGTGCTTTAGGGCTTTTGGAGGACAGGTATTGCTGGATGTAGGTATAAAGTTAAAAAGGAAATTTAAGATGAATGATGCTTTTATGGTGATGGCTGAATAGTGTGTTTCACAGGGACAGGCGAGCGTCCGTGTTTAAGAAAAATGAACGTTGTTACTTAATGGTGCAAGCTGTCCCAGTTTAATCCTTCCAAAGAGTAGTTCTCTTTTTGGCAGCACTGGAAACAAAGGTGTAGTGACTCTCCATACAGAACTGCCAACAACAGGATTGTCATGGCAATAGATATGCTCTTCTCCACCTATTGAAATTCTCTCATCCTTCAAGGTTCACATGTACCCCATTCCATCCTTGAAGAGCTTTCCAGTGGCTTCATTGAGGAGGCATATTCCCTTTCTTTAAGTTTTGTGGTACTTTGTGTTAGATTTTGAAAATTATTCTCATTATACATGGCTATCGTTCCACCGACATGCAGAGCAGGAGACAGAGAGGGAGATCTGGGTTTGACTCCTAATTTCCTGCTTCCTGTGTGATCTTAGGCAGGGTACTTAACATCCCTTGGATTCAATTTCAGTCTCCTTAAGCTTTAAAAAATTTCACTGAAGTACCTACCACATAGGTGTAAAATGAACACTAGTCTCCTCAGTATGCTTTTTCTTTCTTTACATTTATTACAGTATCGCCAATTGGCTTTAATCACTTTAAAGATAATCTTTAATCGTTGTTCAAACAAACAAACAAACAAACAAACAAATCTCAGTCATTGTTAAGTTGTTAACTCCTTCTCAGCCTTCAGCCCAGTGGCTGACTGTAGGCATTCGACTCCACGCCATGATGAACAGAAGCAAGAACACGGAGGCAGCCCACTCTGGCTGCGGTGCTGACTGAGTAAGGCTGCTGGGATGGAGGCCGATTCCTCGTCTGGAGTCTTGATATGTACTTTCCTGGGGCACGTCTGGTTTTATCAGAGAATTAGGCTGCCCCTCTCAGTGGAGCTTCTGTGGTGACATCCGTTGCTGAAGGTGAAACAAAATCAAAAGTACTTCTGGAAAGAACAGAAAGGAGCTTTTGAGGTTTCCCCATCCCCAGTTTTCACCAGGACCCGGGGGATGCTTTCAGAAGTGGAGCATGATGGAGTGTTGGCTCCCAGAAGTCCACCTTCCTGTCTTGAGCAGAATATCAAAGCGAAGGCGTCCTTTCTGAGAGAGCTTCCTCCCATGCTGGGCCCTGCTGAAAGACCATTATTAACCCCACCAATTCATGTCCAAGTGGCATCAATCATTTGGGTCACACAATGCCTGACTGTAAATTATGACATTATCTCTGAGTAGGAAGGTGATAATAATAATAATCATTAAAAAAAAAAAAAAAAAAAGAAAGCGCCCGGCATGGCCCCGTCCGGCTGAGGACCTTCGCCGGATCTGTCATATTTGTTTTGAACATGAAAGGCTCGGCTGTTCCCTTGCAGGCCCATACATCACGAGGCCTGTCATGGGTTTCTGTAGGACCGGTTGACACAGCTCAGAACAGCAGCTGCTGCATGGCTTTGGGGAGCCTGACTCGAGAAACAGTTGCTGGGGTACAGGGACCACAAGCATTCTTCCAAAGACTGACATCCTGTTGTGCTGTCCTGCCACTGCCCTCAGTAAGTCACAACGAGGAGTAAACTGCTGTCACCGAGATGAAAGGCCCCCTTCCTCTGATCTCTCCACTACAAAATTACTTCAGTGCCACACTGTATTTTATGTCAATACCTATTTTATTTTTCAAAATTGAAAAAGATATAAGTACATTGTTCCCTGAATTCCTGATGCTCTGGGTAACCTAGCAACTGACTATGCCACATAGCATACAACAGAATATTATCATGCACTCCACTCAGCTAACAAGCAAGCAGCACAGATTTCCCTTGCAGATGATTTAGGCTAAATTAACGGTTAATAGTTGCTATTAATATTAAAAGTAATAATAACCTCCCTTTTTCATTTCTCAGAGCTAGATTTGTAGGGAAGAATGCTTGGCTCTAATTGTACATGTGGGAGAGGGTTTTTCACTGAGCCTACATCTTCCAAGCGATTTGCATGGGATTTAGGTAGCCAGCAGCATGCTGCAAAGTGATAATCAGATGAAACGGGTGAATGCATTCAGGACACTTGGAAACCACGCAAAATTTTCAAGTTCAAAATGGACTCACGCTTTCCACCTCTGGGAAGATGCTGTCAATAAAGGGCTTGTGTGCGGTGATCAGGCCATTTAGCCAAGCTGACACTGCCCCGTCATCCTCAGAGGAGGCTGCCAGGAAGCCCTCTGGCAAACAGGTCTAGGACAAGAGTGAAGCCGGAACAAGCATCAGGGTCAGGGAGAAGTTCAGGGAGTTTTGACCTGAAAGAACACGGCGAGGTCATGGCACAGAGCAAGAGTCTGCTGGAGAATGGCAGAGGTTACAGGGAAGGGAGGAAAGAGTGAAACAGAAGTTGACTAGAACAAAGGAGGAGAAAAGGACGTGTCCGGGAGCAAGGAGGTAGAGCATCAAACACCCAGAGCCTCACTAAACAGGAGGTGGGTGGGCTCTTTTTTGGTAATAGACCAGCAGTTCAAGTGTTGGAGGGTCGGTATCGAGCACCAGCTTTTATGTCCACTTGCCCTTCACTTAGAATTCCTTTCTAGTTGACCCACCTATTTGTGTTTTGTGAAAATAAGCTACTTAGTTAAACATACAGACGTGCACGCACACACACACACACACACACACACACACAATTTTCATTAATGGAGCCTTGTGAATAATTCACTGTTCCCTCGCTCTTCTTTCCCTTCCTTGAAAAGCAATCAATTTAATTTGGTAGCTTCTTTCCTGAGCCACCGGAACTTTGAGGAGCTGTTGCAACTTTCTTAGAACTCAGACCTCAAAAAGAACCCTTGAAAAGTCCTGCTGTTTCTCTCCTTAACTAGTCACCTCAATCTGAAGAACTGAGGGCCTTTCATTTTGAGTACGTCCTGCTGCTTTTTAATAACCTACGAGTGAATTAGGCATTTTCGCCTTCAGGTTACAGCTGTTGCAAAGAATGTTTCCTTCCAATCACGAAGAAAATAGTTTAATACTTTCCGAGACTCTGAACAACCTGTGATATGAAAAAAAAATGCCCAGTTTCTCATCTAAATTTAATTAACTTCATTTGCAGATATCGGTGTAAAAGCTGATTCTGAAAATACTGTTGTTTTTCCTTCATTAGAACAAAAATTTAAGAGCACGTTTTGCTTGCCAATAGGCCAAAGCAATTTTACTTATTTAAAAAAGCATTTTGATATTGTAATCAAGGAACAGCCTTTCCTGTGTCTGGTTTCTAAGAGCTCACAGTTTGTGCCGATTAAGTAGCAAACCATTTGGTTGCACTCCTTGCCACCGGGGATCTGACAGGACACTAAATATCATTGCAGTGCAGCAAAGCATGGAGATGCTCCGAGGACAGCAGAGCTGAAAACACGAATACAATGCATGAGCTTCGGACTGGATGGGAGAAGGGCGATGAGAATCTGGGAATCAGCAACAGTCGGAATTGTGCCGTATTTGCACTTGCTCAGTTTTAAGAAAAGTATTTTAGAAAGCAGAGAACTGGTGTGGTGATTTTTTTTCCATGCAAGCACTGAAGGATCAGCCACTTAAAAAAAAAAAAAAAAGTCCCATTAATGTATTGGTGCCCAGACACTTGTAAAAGCCAGACCACCCACGGGGAATGTGTTCTTGTCAAAGCTTCAGTGGAGTGACCTGTGCATTGGAGGGTTTCTGTTGCTGAGGTGATGGGATGGGAGGCTGGCAGAGATGGCTGCCTTCTGAATTTGCAAGAACCCATCCGGGCACTGGCCCAGAAAGGGTGCGTCCTTCAGTGCCTTAGAATCAGTCTGCTAATTGTTTCAGGTATGGAGTCGTGCTGAGGGTGCGGCTTTAAGGGTTGCTCCAAAAGCAGTTAACTTTTCCCAATTCTCATACGACCTCTGTTAAGAGAGCATTGATATATAATGGGAAAATGTTAGGAGGGCAGCTGAGAAATCCTGGGACAGATGATGAAGACAACTGACTGAAATGTTCGTGGTTTTGGAGTATTGTGGCTAGAGAGAGTCACTGTCAGTGAGGCGACTGTGGTCCTGTTTTCATCTAGAAATAGCTGTGAACAGATGGACATCGTTTTAAAAAAAGACAGTGGCTTAAAAATAGAATTTGAACTTTGTGAGTTTCATATAGTAAAGTGCCAATATTACAAAAAATGCCAAATACTACCAAAAAAATCCTTCAAAGTTCTATCTAGACAGACCAAAATAGGATCCTCCCGGGCTCATGGCAGGGTGCTGTTAGTAAGTGAACAGTAGCCCCCATGCCCATGAGTGAGCACACGTGTGCAGCTCAGGCTGAGGTTGGTCCTGGCCCCAGACCAGTTATCTGCTGAGGCCTCGAGAAGACCTCTTTCAGTAAGGGCGAGGTGGGTGTCAGCCCTCAGTGAACCCTAATGCTTTTCAGGGTTTGCTCCTGGTTCCTTCTTCCACAGCTCCCACCCAGTCCAGCTCAGCACTACCCTCAGACCGCTCATTAACATTACAGGGTTAGAGGTGTCACTTTTGGCCTTCTCAGCTGGATGTCTGTATATTAAACGCAGACACTTGGAGTGGATATCATTTAACCCAAAGAAATATGATGTTGTGATGGCATTCTGGACATGCCCGTGTGGGAGGTTTATTCTGATGGGAGGAGACAAGCCCTATATCCCTCAAATTATTTCATGCCAGCAAACGGCCTACAAGTGTAACTTCACTCTTTCTGTTGAGTGCCAAAGTCCTTCTAATACATTTGTTGTCCCCAAACTTTTTATCAGAACATTCAACTTAGTCAAAATCTACCGTTTTAGACCTAGAATTTGCCTGTTTACAGAGATGCTGCCTTCTTATATTTTCAGTTCAAGTGACTTGTTGAAAGAAGATAGCATTAGATTAGAGACTCTTTTTAGCACCTTGGGGAAGTCTTTTTTTTTTTTTTTAAAGATTTATTTATTTATTTTAGAAGAGAGAGAGCACACATGGGTGAAGGTGGGGGGAGGGCAAAGGGAGAAAGACTGCGTGTGGAGCCTGATCTCACCATCAGGACTGGGACTCCATCTCACGACCATGACATCATGACCTGAGCCGAAACCAAGAGTCAGACACTTAACTGATGAAGTCACCCAGGTGTCCCAGGAAACTCTAGATAAAGACAATGATAGACAATATATATGCGATGTCATTTTACTCTGATTAAAGCCGATATAATATGCTTAAATGAAGCATCAGAAGGTATTAGAGGGTAGTTCGATATACTGAGCATACAATTAAAATAGTACAGTGCTTAAGCAATATTCTTGCTGTCAGCTATGATTATGGTTCACGTCAGACAACAACTAACCAACAGCCAAACACCACAACGAAACAAGTCCCTTCTGTGATTCCAAATTAGATACTATTATTACGTGTGTTTAAAAAACAGGGTCCTGATTTTCCTTCACCCATCTCCCTGGTCCTTTCTCAATTTCTTCTCTCACCATCTGCCCCCTGTTGGAATCAGTCAGATGCATTCTGGCAAACCAGGAGTGTCATTGTGACATTCCTGCTCCCAAAGAAGCAGCTCCCAACTTTGGGGCTGCAGGATGCTGTGGTTGGCAGCCCTCCCAGCTGTCCTGAACACGGAGAACACATGGTGGGCATTGATGATCTCCGTGCTTGCAGCTTCCTAACAAATAAATTTGGTTGTCTCTAAACACTCCACACAGCACCTTCCTTATGTGACGTGGTGAGTGGTCTGTCCTAAAATTCAAGCGAGGCTATTTGCCTGGATTTTGTGTCATGTGTGAAATGGCAAATCATGGGAAATCAAGACCGCATAGTCTTCATAGAGGAGGTGGTCTTGTAGACAAGAGTCCAGAGCCCTGGGAGAGTGCATGTGAGCTGGGAGGACCTACTTACCAGGCCTGCTCTTAGGAGTCTAGGATGCCCAGCAAGGAGACCTGGATGTTTTCCCTTGTTCCTGAACAATTCAGTGCATTTCCTCGGGGCCCTGATTTCTTTTCAGACATGCAGTGGGCATCCAAAAAACCTTGCTGGAGATGGTTTAAAATTTCTTTTCCAATCAAGATAGTCACAGTATTTCAAATCAGAAAAAGAAAAAAAGTGGAATAAGGAAGCTGGAAATTGTGTTTCACCTGGCTTCGCCTCAGCCCTTTGCATTGAAGTATTTAAAATGGATGTAGAAAAAAAAAAAAAAAAGAAAAAAGAAAAAGTGAAAAGGCATTTTTGTTTTAAAAATAAAATACCCATCCCTGAATGGAAACGTGAACTATAGTCATAAATCGTGTGTTTTTTGTTTTTTTTTTTGAGTTTTTTTTTTTTTTTTTTTTTTTTTTTTTTATTTGACAGACAGAGATCACCAGTAGGCAGAGAGGCAGGCAGAGAGAGGAGGAAGCAGGCTCCCTGCTGAGCAGAGAGCCCGATGCGGGGCTCGATCCCAGGACCCTGGGATCATGACCTGAGCTGAAGGCAGAGGCTTTAACCCACTGAGCCACCCAGGCGCGCCAAGTTTTTGAATGCTATTTGTAAAAATACCAGCTATGGGGTCAGTGGCTGGTACCGGGAATTAATTAGTTCACACTTCATAATGTTCGTAGTTTCTTTCATTCAAGGAGTACCACCGTGGCGTAAGCTAGAAATCCTCCGCCAAACCTGTACCCATACGTATACAAATAACACCTTTACCAGTGAAGTCCATTAGTTCCAGTCCAAATGGCAGACAACCGAGTTAGAGCTCAGCGGCCTGGTCTGCTCTGGTCATCTCCCTCACAGGGGCATTTGCTCGGCAGGAGGACAATGCAAGACGCCAACAGGGTTAATTGCAGCCACACGTAGGTTTTCTCTTTGGATGACAGGGCGCTGCCTTAAAATTGATCCACGCACTGTCGAGGGACTAATTCTGGGCTTCCTTTCAGCCCCACCCTCATCCCGTGACAGACTGCTGCTACCTCCAGGCCCTCGGACACCCTCGCCTGGCTTTGCACGAAGTGTGGGAACAGGCGCGGAGCCGGGTCAGAGGGCACAGAGCCAATGTCGCTACATGCGTGTCTCCGCTTTTGTGCCGGTCCTGGCCTTGTCCTACTTTATGCAGATTCCACCTCTGCGAGATCCAGATTGTGCCATATGGGATTCCTGTGTATTAGTAGCGAGGACACATGCCTGTGGGAACTATTCTAATGAAGGACCAACCCAGGCACTGCTGCCTGAACAGTTGCTTTTCCCAGGAGAATTTCCATAAGGGGGGCTGAGGGGTGACGTCTGGGGGCAAAGACATTCTCAATGTCTGGGAACAGAGTTGTGTGTCTGGTTCTTTACAGAGTGTGTGTATGGAGATGGGAAGTTTTAGAGTAGAATTTTCTAAAGCAAAAAAAAAAAAAAAAGTTTCCTTTATATTTCTTTTCCCCTTATTTTTTCTCCTGTCTTCCCTTTGTTCTTTTATTACCATTATTTTGTGTGTGTGTGTGTGTGTGTGTGTGTGTGTTTTCACGCGCATGTGCGCATGCACGCATGGGCTTTCGTATTTGCCTTATCATTTCTGACGTTTGTCTTCCATCTAATTATGCTTAATTTTAAAATGTCATGCTTGGATTTTCTCTCTGATAGATTCTGTTGCTTATCTGTTGTTTCAAGTCACACCTCCTTTGCAGATTCTGCATTCCTTTATCAACCCTCATATATTTTGAAGCTGTACCTCTTCCTCTCTTCCTCCTATGGGTTATAACTTTGTACATCATCATCGATGCTCCTCCCTCCTTTTTCTAGACCCTGCTGTTTACAGCTGTTGTATAGTTTCACTAATTTTTTGATGAAAGCATTCCTTTTACAGTTACCGAATAAAAATAAAAACAAAAGATGTTCTTTTTTTTTGCCTTTTTTCTCTGTTTTCTTCTCACTCTTCTTTACATCCTTGCCCCATTTTTATTTTTATTTTATTTTTTTAAAAGAGTTTATTTATTTATTTGACAGAGAGAGAGCACAGGCAGAGCGGCAGGCAGAGAGAGAGCGGGAAGCAGACTCCCCACTGAGCAGAGAGCCCGATGCGGGACTCGATCCCAGGACCCTGGGATGGTGACCTGAGCCGAAGGCAGAGGCTTTAACCCACTGAGCCACCCAGGCGCCCCCAACATCCTTGCCCCATTTTTTTTTTTTTTCCTTGCCCCATTTTTAAAGCATTTCACCTTTTCACCCATCTTTCTAATCCCAGAAGAATTCTTGCTTTCTATTGCGTGGATGCATTAATCTCTAAATCCCAATTTTTCTCTACCCCCTTCTTTTATTCTCTCCTCTTTTTAGTTCAAGTGAAGATTATATTGATTGCATATTTTATTTTGCTTTGTCTAAATAATTATTATCCTCTGTATAATGTAATTACTTTTCAGAGCTGGAGATTGAGTCTTACATAGTCAAAAAGAGTACATAATTTGAAGTCAGATGATCTGGGTAGAGACCTGACCTAATCTTTTGTCATAGGTTCATTCATGTCCCTTTTTCACTAACTCATTCATTACTTACCGGTTTATTAAATATCTCTCAATGTCTAGTCTGTGCTACCATGATCCTGGGTAAATACCTATTCACTTATGCCTATGATTAGCCTGATCTCAGAATTCTTCATTTGAAATAACCCTCTTCTAGATCGATTGACTCATTTTGGGGGGAACTCAGGCTTTCTTCAACAAGGACAATTATGCACCGTGACCGTTTTTCCTATGACAACTTTTCAAGTTGTGAATAGAAAAAAATATTGAGAGCTGAGACCTACAAGGTTTCCTCTGGCTTACATTTTACAACTCCAATTGAATGGCTCAGTGTCTGTTTTCAGATAACCTTGGTCTTTCATAAAGACATATCCCTGGAGTTAGTTTCACTTGTATTTATAGCTGGAGGTGAATTGATAAGTAGGGCTTCTCTTTCCTGTGGAAGTGATGTTTTAACAGGTGCTCAGGAGCTGCTTGGCTTCTTATGCTGGTACTCCACAGTTAGAAATGCATTCCTTTAGCTTATGAAATACTTTTACATTATGTTAAAATATAAATAATCCTGGGATGGTAATATATCTAGTCATTAAGTCCTCATAAGATCTTTCCCCCTAAAAGATACATTTTGGTAGCCAGAGGAAGCCCACCTTAGGGGGAAAACTAGAAATTATAGGGTAGTTTTATAGTACTAAAGATACAAGAAATGTGTGTTTTGCTTATTATCAACCCTACTACAAAAGTAACTATTTGCCATAGAGTGAAACTTATCATCATCCTTCATTGTCACAGTGTTTAAAGGTCTTGTTGAATCACGCTAGTTTTTGATAGGGCCTCCTTTGACTTTCAGAAATATCCCAACTTGATGAAATATATAGTCATCCTATTTCTAAGTAACATAGTAGGGCAGAGGAGATAAAAAAGAAAAATTTAAGAAAGGCATTCTTTTTATTGTTTTAAATTTCTTTTATTATTTTCTTTGTACTTTATTTTATTGCTTTATTTATTTGCTTATTGTGCATTTATTGCCATAGTTTTTCTTTTTTTTCAATTGGTATCTTTGATTCTTTATTCATTGTCATTACTGCTTGGTGTAACTTTGGGTACCTTTCCTTATTCTGACCTAAGAACAGACATATTCCTCTAATTCTCTGATCTGATGTCCTGTAAGGGCTGATGCATGACCTTCTCTTATATATATTAGAACTGACTTGGGTGAAACCTTTATTCTACAAGAATAAAGAATAAAATGTTTATTCATGGTATAAAATCAAGACTAGGAGATTAAGGGTTTAATTTTGGCGTTGGCCATTTATAGACTGTATGATTTTAGACAAGTTAGGTAGCCTTCCTGAGCCTCAATTTCCTCTTCTATAAAGTGGGTCTACCAGGGATATTGTGAGAATTAAATGAGATCATGTACACAAAAGTTGCCACAGAGAAGCAGAACAAAAATATATGACCCCCTTTTCTTGTATGTATGGAATCATTTACAATAGGTTATTCTTGGGGCACCTGATGTCTCAGTCGGTTATATGTCTGCCTTTGACTTAGGTCATGATCCCAGGATCCTGAGGCAGAGCCCCAAGCTGAGATGCCTTGGGCTCCCTGCTCAGTGGGGAGTCTGCTTCTCTCTCTCCCTCTGCCCCTCCCCCCACTTGGTGCTCTTTCTTTCTCAAATAAATAAATAAAATCTAAAAAAATGTAGGTTATTCTTTAAGGACACAATCTCTAAAGAGTGACATAATTATACTTCATTTTATTAGTGCAAATATCCAGGTTCTTTCAGGGATTACCTTCCTGGTGCTGACTTACTCTGACTCTTTTTTTCCATTGTTCCAGATGTCACTCTAAGATATTCAGAAGACATAGAGGCATTCTTTCAAGTTCTATCAGGAAGCAGTATTACTGAAAGTCAGTTTTTGGCCAAAAACACAGATTCCCCCAGATTTTCAAGGAAATGGTGATAAACATAGAACAACCATCTTTTCAATTATATTAAAAAAAAAAAAAGAAAAAAAAAAGACTTGAATTTCAAACAACTCTCCAGGATCTCTGGAAATGCCGTATGAGGCTCCTGTAGCTTTTGGTTTGCAATGCTCAGTGGTAGATTTTCAAACCAACAAGTAATCCCTTTGTTATCACTCCCATTACCATGGCTTCACATCACTCCATCTTCCATCACAGCTTTTGGAGAGAAAAAGACCAAACTTTTTTCAGTTTCCTCCTTTAAAAAATCCACTAAAATGTAATATGGAGAATATTTTTAAGTTTTTACTTGGACTGAAAACCCATGTCAATGTGATTATGTAGTTTAGATTGAATTTAGTTTAAAAAAAATTAGAAAAAAAATTCTCACCTGAGTTGAATTTTGCTTCCCTTTGTTGTTTACTCAAAATGTTGTTGAAGGAATTATCAAATTAGAGTATGATTATTTTTTTTTTAAAGTTGTATTTAGACTAACTCTAGAGTCATACCAGAAGTTTACAGGAATGCCACAATTCGACCTAGATTGGGTGATATGTGAAGAAGATTTGGGCAGGGCCCCATCCTGTTCCTTGACCGAAGAAAAAATTTATAGTGTAGGGATGGGATTGCTTCTTTCTACATCACCTACATAGCTACATCACTGAAATACTTAAAAAGGTAGTCGGCATGCAAGAGGATATTTCTTTGGCTGGTCTGATGTTGGTTATTGGGCTAGATTGTGTAGTTGCAATTTAGTTGAAAGCCAGAATGAAGTAATTTATTTTATCCAAGGAGTTTGCACGAAGGGGTACAGACACTTTAACAGATTTCTTATATACATCAGGCTGTATCAGTACTTGTACCATAAAGATGATATTTGTGTTCATCCTTTCGAAAGAGGATTCTGAGCCCTGATTTTCCATTGCCGAAGGTGATAAGCTACTATAGAGACTCAACTCAGAGAGCCACTAATCCGCATAAAGGCCAGCAAGCGAAGAAGAGAGGTTAAGGTCATTGACTAGAAGCTATACTGTTCTTTACTGATAGATGGGATGTTGGCTAAAGAAAGTTCTTTCATTTTCAGAACTACTCTGCCAAGGGAGAAAGCATGAACTTGCTACTAGAAAAAATAACCTTGTTTGAAATACAACTAAGCTATTTTTTGGAGTAGTTTAAAAGAACGAAGCATGCTTCATATAAAGGAAATAATGTCCTTATATGTCCAACTTTTCCGTAGTCGTTTTCTTTGTCATCTCGGTTTTGTTGAGTTACCACGTGTGCACTCACATGCCACGTGTGAGTGGGTAAGAGATACTTCTCTATTCAGAAGAATAGGTCAACTTTACTGGCTGATTCTGCGGTAGCTTATGTGTTAGTATATCCGCTTCTGCACTTTCCCATATAGGAAGACTCGAATCATTTGACCAAGGTGAAACCTTAAAAACACTTTTATTCTTCAAACAGAAATGGAACTCTTCTACTGTTTCCACTTCTAATGTGTAAGGAAGATGAGAGCCTTCTTGAATAGTGGCTTTTGTCAATCACATGTTTGGAGGGGCTTAAGGACCCACTGAGATGTCACACTTCTAGGAACACATTTTACACAAAGTGTGACTTACAGTTCCCCAGTGTTTGTTCTCTAGATTGCATTAGAAAATGAGGTAGGCCATGGTACGGTACAGAATGTAGGTAAGAGATAACCTCAAAACATTTACCTAACAAGGCCTTGGCTGGGTACTGAACACAGATTTTTTTTTTTTTAAATCCTCAAATGTTGTTCTTTATCAAAGACATTAAAATATGATGGATACCACTGACACGTACTGTTATTGTAATGGCATTATACATTACTGAGCCCCTTCTAGCCTAGTGTAGTTTACCTTAGTGCAAATATTCTGTATTGCTTTTGATAGTGATTCCTGATGTACCCAATTCCCTGACCAATAAGACAAGTAAGTTAGTTATTTGTGAATTTAAGTCACGTTAATACCTTCCGATCTGGGATACAAGAATTTATGAGTCAAGTTGCATTTCAAATATAGTTGTATAACAAATTACCACAAACCTAGTAGCTTAAGATAACATCTGTTTTTAAACCAACGGTTAGAACAGTTACCTAACAGTTCTGTAGTCTGTCACTTCTTCAGAAGTCTGTCGCAGCAAGACTGGGTTTTTTGCTCAGGGCCTCACAAGCCTCAGATTGAATAGTGTTTGTGTGCTGCCTTCTTCCAAGCTCATATGGTTGTGGCAGAATTCAATTCCTGTGGTTACGGGACTGAAGGTGATATTTCCTTGCTGGTTAACAGCTGGAGGCTGTTTTCAGATTCCTCGAGTCCCCCACATTCTTTGCCACGTGGTTCCCTCTGTCCTCAATGGAGAATCTGTGTTGTGTCAGATTCCTCTTACATTTGAATCTCTCTCTCTCTCTCTCTTTAAATGAAAAGCTTTATCCCTTTTTAAGAGCTCACCTAATTGGGTCAGCTCCACTCAGGTTAGTATTTTCTAGAGTCAACTGATTTGGGAATTAATTATATCTGCAGAAGCCCTTCAGAGTACAGTAGTTCTCCTCCCTCATCTGTGGTTTTGCTTTTTGGGTTTAGCTTTTTGTGGTTTTGGTTACCCATGGTTAACTGTGGTGGGGAAGCACATCATCCTTCTGACAAATCATCAGACAGTCAGTAGTAGGCTAACTCTACTCCCAATGCCTACGTCATTCCCCTCACTCCGTCTCCACATAGGCATTTTATCATCTCCCATCATCACAAGAAGTGTGACTGCAGCACAATAAGGTATATTATAAGGGGCCCTTGGGTAACTTGGTCAGTTAAGGGTCCAACTCTTGGTTTCGGCTCGAGTTGTGATCTCATGGGTTGTGGGATTGAGCCCCATGTCGAGCCCCATGTTGGGCTCCTTGCTTAGTGGGGAGTCAGCTTGGGGATTCTCTCCCTTGGCCCCTGCCCCCATTTCCTCTCTCTCTAAAATAAATATATAAATAAATCTTTTTAAAAAAAGATATTTTGAGAGACCACATTTATGTAATTTTCATTACAGTGTATTGTTATAATTATTGCACAGATAATTCTTGAATCATGATGTTTGACCTAGTGATTTTTCAACTGTACAGTGGTGTGGAAATGATACCCTTTCAGTGGAAACTGAACTTCGAATTTTGTATTACGATCTTTTCCCGGGCCAGTGATCTGCAGTGCAGTGCTGTCGCGTGATGCTGGGCAGCAGCAACGAGCCACGTCTCCAATCAGCTACATCAGCTGGAGTGTAGACAGCCCATACGGTTAGAACCATTCTGTACCCATACAACCATACTGTGCTTGCATTAGAGTATTCAATAAATTACATGAGCTACTCAATACTTTATTATCAAATAGGCTTTCCATAGATGATTTTGCCCAGCGGTAGGCTAACACAAGTGTTCTGAGCACATTTAAGGTAGGCTAGGCTAAGCTATGATGTTAGGTAGGTTAGGTGCATTAAATGCATTTTTAACTTAATTTTCAACTTATGATAGTATACTGGAATGTAACCCCATCATAACTCAGGGAAGATCTGTATTTTGTTATTAGTTAGTTAGGTTCTGAGTTGGATTAATTTAACTACATTATTTTATTATTTAACTATATATTATTTTAACTACAGAAAGAGTCCAGTAATAACAGAGGAACTTGGCCTCTACCTTGATGACCAACATCAAAGAACTTAATGTTACTTTATTTAATCTTATGTAGTCCAAAAGAATCATGCCAGTTTGGTTCAGTACTTTGATTGCTATAGATATAAAAATAAATATAAATATATAAACTTTATGTCCTTGTAGGGGACACAAGGACAGTGATCTGCTTAAATCAAGCAACATTTAGTACTTGCTATGTTTTAGGCACAGTCCTGGATGATGGAGATAGAAATGGGGTGCTGTATCTCAAGTAAATTTCTTTCTTTTTTTTTTTTTAATTATGTTACATTAGTCACCATTCAGTACATCATTAGTTTTTGATGTAGTGTTCCACGATTCATTGTTTGCATATAATTCAAGTAAATTTCTTTTTAAAAATATTTTATTTATTTATTTGACAGACAGATATCACAAGCAGGCAGAGAGGCAGGCAGAGAGAGAGAAAGGGAAGCAGGCTCCCTGCTGAGCAGAGCACCCAATGCGGGGCTCGATCCGAGGACCCTGGAATCATGACCTGAGCCGAAGGCAGAGGCTTTAACCCACTGAGCCACCCAGGCGCCTCTGAAATTACTGATATTATTTTATGAGAACTGAACAAATTGGGTAAAAATGGAGCTACATTTTTTTTTCATCATACATATAAAAATCAATTCCAGATGATAAAAAATGTAAGGGTTAACAATGAGAACTTAAAGTCATATGAGAATATAAGGTGCATATTTGTATGATTTGGGGGCAAGGAAAATTGTCTTAAGCATGATCCTTAAGCAGATGCCAACACAGAAAATGATAAACTCCATAGCCAACTCTTCTGCAGATCAGAAAACATCTTAAATAAAAGGGTAAGTTATGAAATAAGAAAAAATATTTCCACATATAACAGCAGAAAGTTAATACCACTGCTGCATAATGAACTTTTACAAATCAGTAAGTAGAATGATTCAGGAAGACAAAAAGCAAAAAGAGTAAGAAATTCAAAATGAAGAAATACGAATGACCTCCCTCCAAAGAAAAAAAAATGCCCAAAGTCACTAATAATCAAAGAAATTAAAACTACAACAAAGAGATGTAATTTCCACCTAAAAAAACTGGCAAAAAAGTTTGCATATTAAGTGTTGGAGAAAATATGGGTACATGGGCATGCAGGCCTTTTGGATGCTAATCAATTTGCAGAAAAGTCCTGAAAGTATTTGTAGTCTCTTACCCAGAATTCAGTTTTTATTAATATACCTTTCAAGATAGCTAAGAATAAATACAAAGATTTAACCACAATATTTGTTACAGTATTACTTATAAAAATTAGATCTAGTCTAAATGTCCAATAATATGTCATGGTAAATTTATAATATAAACTATTATAAGGTATTTTGAATTATTTTATTTTTTGTTTTTTTTAAGTAGGCTCTATGCCCTGTGTGGAGCCCAGTGAGGGGCTTGAACTCACAACCCTGAGATTAAGACCTGAGCTGAGATCAAGAGTCGGGTGCTTACCTGACTAAGCCACCCAGGCACCCCTTGAATTATTTTATAAAAGAATATTTCATTCCCTAATGGGTATTAATTATACATGCAATTAAAAAAAATCTTTTCCTCATTATATATAACTACTTCCCCCCATATATATATGTTAATTTTGGGGACATATGGATATGAAATTGTTTACATTTTTATGCAGTAATTTGTGTGTGTGTGTGTGTGTGTGTGTATAACAGTTTTATATCTATATGTCCCAAAAGTTAACAGTTTAATTGTGTCTGAATTTTGGGATTATAGGTAATCTAAATTTTATTTTAGTTGGTTTTACTTTCTAGATTTTTCTATGATAAACATGTGTTATTTTTAATGATCCAATCCCCCCTTGTTATTGATAATTTTATTACCCAAAGTAAGCTGACAGTGGAACATAGTGCAAAGAGCTCAGAGTTTGGAATGTGGTTGACCTGTGTTTGAATCCTGGCTCACAGGTCACTATTTATCCTGTGGAATGATTGTGCAGGATCAGGTGCTTGCCCTAATCCAGTCAGCTCTGGTAGAGGAAGCGGTGTTATATGTTAAAAATCTGGCTGCCTAAGGACTAGTCATCAGCACAGATTGTGAGAAGTATAATAGTCTTGGGGATATGGCACACTGAACAATAAACTATAATACAACAGGAAGTGGTAAGCTTTTAGATTAAATAAAATGCTATGGACTCACGGAGGGGGCCTAGAAAACTCCTGAGAAAGTATCACTGAAAAGGTGACTTTCAAATGATCTTTCTAGGAGGAGGGGACTTGGTTTCAGTTGGTTCCCTGAATTTAGCTGGATATCTACCAAGCCAGTCTAGTCTGAACATCCATGAAATCAGGCTGACATATAAGATTATATATCTGGATCTCTATGGGGGCAGAGGATCTTCAGTCAAGAGGTACAAAGGATGGAGTTGTGATTGCACGGGCAGATATAGGAGGATAAACAGAAGGGGGGTGGAGGAGGCCACCAGAAGCTACCCACTGGAAAGTAATACAACACCCCAGGGCAAAGGTGTCCTGCACCTGGGGACTAGTGATAGCTTGCAGAGCAGTGGTAGGGGGATGGGAAGTGCCCAATAACGGTGCTCAAACAGAACCCAGGAGCTTAAGGGGCAAACACTGGCAACTGCAGCTGCTTGTGCAGACCTGGGGGGCTGGCCCTCACTGCCACTGCTGCAGCCGCTGCTGGCACCCGCCCAGACTAGGATCGCTGGTAGTTTTTGGTGGCAGGGCGTGCAGAGAAAAGCAGAGGCCAGGTTGACCCTTGAAAGGATCGCTGGGGGTGTGCAGTGCCTGTGGGAGGCTGTGGTTTTCAGCGGCACTTACAGAGGAAGAAACTGTGTTCTGGAGGGTTCAGAGAGGAGCGGACTGTGGCTTCTCTCCTTTGGGGTGGAGGTCTGGGTGTATACATTTTCCTTTATCCTGACCCTCCAAAAAGGTGCAAAAAGCCACCAGAAAACAAAAGCCACCAGAGAACCAAAGCCCAGAAAACTGGTTTCCACAGAGCCCAGCCCCTTGATAGGGGGCAGGGAAACTCCACCCAAGCAGGGATGCCTGAAAAACAACACAGCAGGCCCCTCCCCCAGAAGACAAGCTGGAAGAAAAAGAGGAGGACAACCTGAGGGGCCCCATAAAACTGTAAAAGCCTAACACCCGGGGAAGATAGTGAACTCTTGGTGTTGCCTCACAGCCCATGTATTTCCTAGATACAACTTGTTTATTCTTTCTTATGTTTCTTCTCTCTCTCTCTCTTTTTTTTTTACCTACTTAGCATTTCAACTAGATGCTTAATACAACATATTCCATAGTAACTTTTTCACTTATGCTGTTTCATACATATACTTTTTCTTTTATATATGTATAGATAGATAGATATAGATATAAGCTTCAATGTAGTCCTTTTTTCCTTATTCAATTATATATATATATATAATTGAATATTAAAACTGATATATATATATATCAGTTTTAATTTCCCTGTAACTCTAGGAGGTAGTGTTCTCTAACAAAGAGAACAAAATACACCCAGGAAGAACTGAAACACCCTACCTCGCCCATATTAAGATTATAGCCCCCCCATCGCCCCCCCTTTTTTTAACTTTATAAATCTTATTCTTGGGTTTCCTTTTGGCTGGGTTTTCTTGGTAATGGCTTCTGATCACTCTGAACTTTCCCAAGGTGTACCTTGCCTGGATTGTGTTTGATATTTTTGACTCTGTACATCTCCTCAACCACCCCTCAACAGAATGACTAGGAGGAGGAACTCCCAACGAAGAAAAGAACGAGAGACAAGGGCCTCTCCCTAACGGATATGGATATAAGCAAGATGTCAGAAAGTGACTTCAGGATAACTATTATGAAGACAACAGCTAGGCTGGAGAAAAACATTAACGGCAAAGTAGATTCTCTAAGGGCAGAAATGAGAGCTAATCAGGCTGAACTTAAAAATGCTATAAATGAGATGTAGTCAAAACTAGATACTCTAACAGCTAGGGTAAATGAGATAGAAGAATGAATTAGTGATCCAGAAGACAAACTGATAGAAAGGAAGGAACAGGAGGAGGCCTGGAACAAACACCTTAAAATCCATGAAAACAGAATTAGAGAAATAAATGACACCAATGTCAGAATTATTGGGATCCCTAAGGGGGTGAAACAACTATTCATTGTCCTAGAGGCAGAGAGGACCCCTCCCAAGACCAAAGAGAACGGAACAATACCCTGGCATGTAATAGTAAAACTCGCAAATCTTAGAACCAAGGAAACTGTCTTAAGGGCAGTTAGGAGTAAGAGATTCCTTATGTACAGAGGGAGGAACAACAGAATAATATCAGACCAGTCCACAGAGACCTGGCAAGCCAGAAAGGGCTGGCAAGACATATTCAGGGCACTAAATGAGAAGAACATGCAGCCAAGAATACTTTATCCATCAAGGTTGTCATTCAGAACAGATGGAGAGAGAAGAAGCTTCTGGGACCGGCAGACACTGGAAGAATATGTGACCACTAAGCCGGCCCTGCAAGAAATATTAAGGGGGGGTTCTATAAAAGGAGAAAGACCCCAGGAATTATATAGAACAGAAATTTACAGAGACAATCTATAGAAATAAGGACTTCACAGGCAACATGATGACAATAAATTCAAATCTTTCAATAATCACTGTCAACATGAATGGCCTAAATGCTCCCATGAAATGGCACTGGGTTGCATGTTGGATAAAAAGACAGGACCCATCCATATGCTGTCTACAAGAGACTCATTTTGAACCCAAAGATATATCCAGACTGAAAGTGAAGGGATGGAGAACCATCTTTCATCCCAATGAACCTCAAAAGAAAGCTGGGGTAGCAGTTCTCATATCAGACAAATTAGATTTTAAGCTAAGGACTGCAATTGGAGATACAGGACATTATATCATTCTTAAAGGGTCTATCCAATAAGAAGATCTAATATTTGTAATTATCTATGACCCCAACAAGGGAGCCAACTCCATAAGCCAACTGTTAACCTAAATAAAGAGACACATTGGTAATAATACGGTAATAATAGGAGACCTCATCACTCCCCTCTCAGTAACAGATCACCAAACAGAAAATCAACAAAGAAATAAGCGCTTTGAGTGACACACTGGACCAGATGGACCTCATAGATATATACAGAGCATTCCACCCTAAAACAACAGAATATCCATTCTTCTCTAGTGCACATGGAACTTTCTCCAGAATAGACCACATATTGGGTCACAAATCAGGTCTCAACCAACACCAGAAGACTGAGATTATTTCCTGCATGTTCTCAGATCACAATGTTTTGAAACAGGAACTCAATCACAAGAAAAAATTTGGAAGAAATTCAGACACTTGGAAGCTAAAGACCACCCTGCTTAAGAATGTTTGGATCAACCAGGAAATCAAAGAAGAACTTAAACAATTCATGGAAACTAATGAGAATGAAGACACACCGGTCCCAAACCTATGGGATACGGCAAAGGTGGTCCTGGGGGGGAAATACATAGCCAACCAAGCCTCACTCAAAAAAAAAAAAAAAAAAAGAAAAATCCCAAATTGACCAGATAACTTTACACCTTAAAGAACTGGAGAAAAAACAACAAATGAAGCTTAAGCCACGCACAAGGAGAGAAATAATTAAGATTGGAGCAGAGATCAGCGAATTAGAAATCAAATGATCTTTGGAAACAGTATAATTCACTAGCTGATGAAGAGGAGACAGGGCAGGTGAAATGTAACAGAAGCAGAAGAGGCATCATGAAAGAAGGGTGGAGGCATGGAAACACTGCATATTTGGGGAACAGTAGGCAGAATAGTTATTTGAGAGAGGAGTGGATGCAAAATAAGGCGAGAAACGTAGGTGAGAGCTAGCTGGATTTGGACTGTGAATATTCAAGGCCATCACCTTTGCCTGTTTGTTGTTTCTGAAAATGATATTTCAATTAAAAAAAAATCCCCTGCGTCACGCAGGGCTTTTCAGCCCTGGCAACCTCTTTAAGAACCACTTTAGAGACTTTAAAAAGCAGGGGTGCTTGGGGCCCCCTCCTGGATCCCAGATCCAAATTTCAGGGGATTGGGCTTGAGTGTTATTAAGACCTTCCCCGGGTGATTGAAAGAGCAGCAAAGAAGGTCAAGAGCCATTGTTATAAACTATGCTATTTGATCTGTCTCTTGTTTTCTGTAAAGTCTCTAACTCTTTTGGTTTCAGGCTATTTAAAAACAGATGCCAGGCTCTCTGGGTATAACTAGATCAGTCTTGGCTTAGCTTTTCTAAGACTATGGAATCCACTGCTTGACTTTTAGAGCTTGATAACTCATCTCTACTCCTAATAGCTTCATCACATTCCACTTTCTTTATGGTTTGCAACTGTTATCTCAAAGATAAACTCATCAGGATATTTCTCCTGCCTTTAAAACTTTGTCACACAGCCATGCTGCTGAGGCCTCTCTGATTGCCCCCCACCCCAACCCCAGACAAGCACCTCTTTCCTACTGGCTCTTCCACTCAGCCCTACAGTCCTTTCCCACCCCTCTTGGTTATGACCAATCATCAGTGGACTCTTCCTTTTGGGATCTTTACCTCTCAGATGATTCTTTCCACAAAAGTGGGTATAGCTTTTCTCTAATCTTTTTATAGGGCATATTCTTCAAAGACTATCATTTGTTCTTAGAACATTTATTTTCCTTATAATTATCAGTATCAGTATCCCTATTTTTTTTGTTCGACTGACAACTCTAAGCATTCTTTATTTCCACATTATTTCTGAATATGGCAAACATGAAAGAAATCAGACTCTTCAACAATGCTACTTTTAAAAGAGAGTGCTGGTAAGATGCAGATTTTTTTTCTCACCTCTAATGCCTCCTAAAGTGAATTGGGATTCATTAATATAGAAGGCACCAGCCATGGCCCCATAGTCCTAGAACTAATGAGCACATAATAAATCCCAGCTCTCTTCAGCAAACTCCAAATGACACAGGCTAAAGAAACATGGTCTTTCAATCCATCAATTTCTATCTTACCTTGATAGCAGTTATGAATGCCTTCCAGTGCCAAAGCAGGACAGAGTTGTAATTCAAAAAGAGTAAGATTTTTAAACCTTGAAAAACCACTTTGGATTTATGGTCCAGAATCAAAATTTTATTCCTTCTCCCAAGTGTGGAATGCTAAAAAAAAAAAAAAAAAAAAAAAAAAGGGTTGGGGGAGAGCTGGCATATGGAGCTTACCTGCCTTGTTTTCACAGGGATGTAACAAACTGTAATTTTTTTTTATGGGCCTCGGATGCATCAACCCAAACCTTTTCAGCTTCGAGACTCATAATCTATAAATATCTAAGAATCACTGTTACCTCAGTTTGCCTAAACAGGAATTTGTCATCCCAACTGTCAGTTGAGTGGATAATGAGGACCATTCCTCTCATCCAGTTAATTATTCTCCACAGACTGTGCGCAGCTTCTTTGGATTTTTGTCTTGACTCTCTGAAGTCTGCACTACATTCTCAGCTTTGGGGATTTCTGTAACCCTCACATCTTTTGTCATTTAATGTTATCTCCTGGTGTCTTCTGAAAAAGAGTGATCATCTCTGGGAAACTAAATGCCATCTTTGGATGGTAGGAAACCTATACTTAAAGGGCTGTTTTAAATTTTCCTATCAGCTGAAGACATGTTCCTGATTTTCTGTGCAAACATGATTAAATGTTCAATGTATAACTTAATTTAAGAATACATTATGTAATCTACACTTAAAGACTGTAATGGAACAAATACAGTTTTTTTCCAGGGCTGAAGTGAAGTGGAACTAAAAATGTTCAGTAGTTTGGCCTACTCTTAGAAATAGAAAGAATTTTCCTACTTGAGCAAAAATAACAGCCCATTGTGGATTGACGTTTGGATAGCTATTATACAGGAATAGGCAATCAGTTAAGAGATCAAAAGCCCGTTTAAAACACTTCTATCCACCACAGACTTTTGATAACCTTGAAGGGGTGATTAGAATGAAAAGAAACAATTAAAAATTATCATCATATTTTTAATTATAAAAATTGGCTATGGAAAGGGAAAATATAGCATCAATGTAAGATGATTATGATGCCAGAATAGTCAGAGGTCATCCAAGTTAGCCCTTCCATTTCTTGTGGAGACCAAGCCATGAGGGACTTGCTCAGGGTTTCACAGGAAGTCACCGATAACGAGCCTTCATTTTCTTAGTATTAGAGATGAAAGTGGAATTGGGGACACATGTCCCACATGCCTTTTGGTAAATACTAAATCTTTTCATGTTTTTTTTTTTTTTAATATGGGGAATTCTCTCTCTATATATACACATACGCTATACACACACATATATATGATACCATAAAAGTTATATAGTATATGAGAAGTATACGTGTGTATGAGAAGTATATGAGAAGATGACCACTGATCTAATCAGTTCATTAGATCTAAGTAGATCTAATTATCACTAGCTATAGTTTCTGAGGTGATTCTCACTAATGCTGCATGCATCTTTTGAAATATTATAGTCTAATAAAAGCAGTAATTTACACGTTATTGTTGATGAAGAAGGTAACATGGAACTAACTTATGCATGTCTAGATTCGTGTTTTCAAATCATATCCACTGAGATGGCAGTGGTTGTCTCAGAGGAAATGGTCCCTGATGGACTAAGTTTGGAGTCCCTGTCTTAAAGAAAGTTTAGGAAGATTATTTCCTTTCTGTAGGGCTACTTAGAGCCGTAATAATCTGATGAGCCCTGTGTATCCTCCCGTTAGGGTAAACTATGTAATATTATTCAAATATATTTGTCTGTGGAACTCTGATTTTTTTTCACTAAATAAACTATTAACATTCTACCAGAATGCTTGTGTTTTGGGAGACACAGTTTAGACATGTAGTTCCAAAATGTCTCTTTTACTTTTCCTGAAACTCAGCTTTTTGTGTAACTCAATTCTAAATATTTATGTTGACACTTATGATCTCAATTTAAAATTTCCTAGAGTTCTATTATGAGGAGAATATCATCCAGATGGGCTCTGTGGCTTGCTGGTTGGCTCTCTGTTCTTCCTACTCCATTTGTCCAGAAAATCTCCCTTGACATCATGCTCTCCCTAGCCCCAGGGGACCCTCTTTCATTCCACTTACCATGGGTGTTACAGTTGTTTGTTTGGACTGAGAGCTCCTTGAGGTCAGGGGCCGTGCTATATTCTTTACATTCCCATTTTCTAGCACAGGGCCTATTGTTTATTAATTCAGCAAATATTTTTTTGACACTGCAAACAAGAGAGAGGAGAACTCAGCCTTTTTAGAGTTATGGTCTACTGGGGGAGAGAAAGAAGCAATTGCCATACGATGTGAGAAATGCTCTGATGGAAGAACTGCAGACTGTTCTCAGAGAGACACTCTAGGGAAGGTTTCCTGAGGGATTGATACCTATTTTGAGACCTGAAAAACGAACAGGAACTAGTGGAAGGGTGCATGTGGTAGTCTTGCGTGGAATACTCATTGGGAGAATGAATGTATTCCGGGAAGAAACAGAACCTTGATCACCTTATATTTTGAAACTGTTCCTTGTCCTCTCATTGGAAGCAATTTCTTTCTAATTATTCAAATTATTGAATCTGGTTTTGAAGTTTCATGAAGCTTTTGGAGACATCTTTAAGAGGTTTACTTTTGCAAATATTTTATTGCCCTCACCATCTTATTGCTATTACTGCTGGGATTCATTTTAAATTTTTATCAATATTGTATATGTGTGTTTGGTACATACTTTCTGTGTGAGATAAACTTTATAACATTTACAATTAAAATTTTATGCATAGAAATGGCATAACGCTGTAAATTTAGATATCCAGGATGTGTCTGCATCAAAGTGTATTTTACAGATAACTAACTTCTTTTATACTGATTTCAATCATTACTATAATGCTCAACAAGTTTTCAGAGCTCTTTTGCATATATTATTTCAATTGAAATGATACATTCACAAGATTTTCAATCAGTCATTGACTCCCCAAGCAGCCATGAAGAGTAGACAATACCAACACTGTCCCTTTTAAGCAGCCCCTCCTCCATGGATGAAGAAGAAACTGGGTCAGAAAGATGCCAAATAATTAGTCTGGCCACCAAGTGGTGTTATAAAGGAAGCTTGACTGTTTTTGGATTTCCAAACATTTATTCATTTTGTTTCTTAGGTAAATTTGTCAGGTTTCTTCATCTTTTGGTTAAGTAATTCATTGTAGAGAGCCTTGTGAATTGCTCTTGGTCATCTTATGTGAGTAATTATTTGTGCTTAGAGAAATAATAATTTATGCTTTCCTTTATGGACCACATAATGCCCAGGGTCTTAAGAAGGGTTGTCTGATAATAAGTTTTAGTTTTGAGTTCCTGGAACTTTCATATTCATTTGCAGAGACAGTTCAAAATATTTAAGCTAAGTCGCTATCACTATTCCGATGCCACAAGCCGGTGTAGAATGCCTGAACACACAACATTTTGTCATTATCTGTATCTTTTATGTTTTCTTAGCCTAGGTAACAATGTGCCCTTCAATGGCTTGGAAGTGACTGCAGGGACAGCAAATTAAGATTGACCTCAATCAGAACTAGACTCCCCCCCCCCCAATACTAAAATAAGAATCTTTTATTAACCGATGATTGCCTGTAAGTGTAACAGGAAGAAAAGATCATGGTGTGGTTGACTCTTTGGAGGTTAAAAATGACCAGATAAAGTGGTCAGAAGACAGTGCATTGAATTTAACTTGCCTAGTTTGTTTTTTCCCCCTACAGACCCAGTTAGAGGCTTGAATATTAGAGACACCTTTTTTTTTTTTTCTTTAAATTTAGAGCTCATTCATCTACTGAAACTAATGGGGGATGCAACTAAGAGCAAGGCAGAGAAATTTTTGGAAAGGCAAACGTAAATGCCAAAATGTCTTTGCATTATATTTCACATGTTAAAGATAAGAAGAATGCATCATCATTAGGTCACTTAATTCCAAAGCCAGGTTATTGGTTTTCCAGCCAGTTAGAATTTGAAATTAGAATATTAAAGTTATTACAGGACACAGGAGTATTTTTTTTAAAGATTTTATTTATGTATTTGACAGACAGAGATCACAAGTAGGCAGAGAGGCAGGCAGAGAGAGGAAGGGAAGCAGGCTCCCCGCTGAGCAGAGAGCCCGATGCTGGGCTCGATCCCAGGACCCTGAGATCATGACCTGAGCTGAAGGCAGAGGCTTTAACCCACTGAGCACCCCAGGCGCCCCAGGACACAGGAGTATTGATCGTAGTAAGTAGGGATAGCTGAAAGCCAAAAGAGATAAATATAAATAAATCACTACATACATATCAGCTATAGGAAATAAAAGATAATTATGTGGAAGAACTTCTTTTCAGAGCAAATAAACTCAATAGCCAAGAAGAGTCTGACTGCACAATAATTGAAGTTTATTATGATGGCTCCAAATCATCAATAAAATCATGACTATATCAGTATAATCAATTAGAGAAGGTAAGGAACTATAAAGTACACTTCAGAAGGAATTTTATAAAAGGGGTTGAAGTCGACCAAAAAAAGTTTTAATATTAGGCTTTACTTCCTTGGAAAATCTCATCCCTTATCAATGCTAGAAATAAGAGGCCACTGTACTTTGTAAAGTTGCTACGATCTTCATAATCGGGTTGAAATTTCTCCTAGACATTTACGTTCTTTTCTTTCTTTCTTTTTAAAATTTTATTTATTTTTTAAGAGAGAGAAAGGGGGGACTAGCGCAGGAGCCAGGGGAGGGGCAGAGAGCTAGTGACAAACAGACTCCCCGCTGAGCCTGAAGCCGGGGAGGAGGCAGGGCTCAATCCCAGGACCCCAAGATCAGGACCTGAGCCCAAGTCAGATGCTTACCTGACTGAGTCACCCAGGTGCCCCCAGATATTTAAATTTTTAAGCCCCCAAATTGAGAGGCTTTATTTCCTGAGTGATCTTGTGAAAGGAAAGAGAGATCATAACTATTCCCTTTAGAATCATTTGCCCTTTCATTTGTTTTGTTTACTTTATTTTTCATGAAAATTTTGATGCCTCTTGTGTCCGTGCCCTCTTCACTTGGGAGAGCTATTTAATGTCTGTCAAATGTCATGTTACACGTTATAATAATACCACATGGTTATATATAATGCCATGAAGTATTTGTATGTGACATCTAGTCATAACTATTACAAAGAAGATGATCAGATTCCATTATACATTTTAAGAGTCTATATGACATTTACATTGGCTACTTCCATGCTCATCTCTTTGGTGCTAATTTTTAAAATCATCTTTTCTCTTTTTCTTCAGATTAACCATTATGTGGAAAAAAGAGAATGCCAAACAAAATTATGTTTTGCACAGTTAAAGATACAGTCTTTAAAAATCTCAAACACTTCCTATTAAAACACTGGTGGTCATTGCATAAATTCTAGACCGTTTGAAACAAATTATTTGTAAACATATAGTAATGCCTCCCAGGCATGCTATTTTAGAAAATTTGCATGAAAAATTTACAAAACACGTATAAATCTCACACTATTATTTTTTAGGGGAGTAATATCAGAACAAGATTATATATTAACATAGGAAATATTACTGAACAAAATGAAGAAAAAGAGAAACCTCTGAAGTAGAGAATAGAAGGCAAAGTTGTACCTGGAAGAAACAGAAAAGTAGAGGAATTTTAAAAAGCTTTCTATTTTATGAACTGGTAACGGGAGAAAGTGAACTTGTGTGTGATTTGATTTGCTAGGGTCCTCGATAATTACACCCAGCCTCTGAATTACTGTATTTGGATCTGTGAAACAACCGTAGGAGGAATTCTAAGTGATTAAATTGTCGCACTGACCATCAGTGTGGGCATTTCCAGGTGAAGCCCTTCTGGTTTGGGGGGATTCTTGGGTCATGTTTTTAGCAACTTTTACATTTCTTCAGGTGTTCCATTAAGAGTCTCAGGATAAAGATTTTACCCAACTATAGCAGAAAGCCTTTCAACAGAGATGAAGTATCTCAATCATTTTCTTTTGATGTCTCTTAGAAATTAGCTAAATTAAAGCCACTTCATAATTTTACACTATCAGAACTTAAAATGGAGGAGAAAAATGTTTAATATTCCAAGCATGACTCAAATGCACAATACAAAGAGAGCTGAGCGAAAAGACTTTTGCTGAACTCTCCATAGAGCTATAATTGAGAAGGAAAAACCCACCCCAGATAATCAATATATAAATAAAATAAAATAAAAAAACCAAACTTCAAACCAAACCAACCCCGCACAGTCTCAGTGGTTACCTAACTTATAGTCCATGTCAGTTTCTTTCATGCTAAGGGAATGACTAGCTAATTAGAATTTTTGAATAAAACTGTGTGACACCCCCCCTTTTTTTTTACTTTGCATCCTCTTAGTCAGGTATCCACAAATACTATTCGTGCCAATTGTCTGAGAGAAAAATATAGACTAATTAAAATGCTAATCTTTAGTAAACACATAAGTACTTGCATGAAAATTAAACACTTGGGCTGCTAATTTATGAATACGTGCTCACACATCAGGAACACTGCAACTAGTGTGGACTTCACAGTCTTGGGCTTAACAGCCTCGTCTACATGTCAAATCCACTTCAGGGCTGAGAGTATCTACCATTGAAATCACCCAGTGTGCCTTCTCTCAAGAGCGTCTAAGGAGAAAAGAAAAGTGATGTGCACTTTGAGAAGATTATTTAAAGCCTGCAGATTCATTAGGGGAGAACTTAATTGTGATCGAATCTATAATCCTTTCAGTTCATCCCATAAATAATAACAGTCTGAACTCTATTGAATCACATGGCCTCTTTTGCACAAACCTATAGAAGAGAGTCCTTAAAATTGAATAGATGGAATTGAATGGACCTGGGAAGTGGGAACTGGAATTTGATGGACAGCCTTTCACCTCTAGGTTATTGGTTTGTATCTGACCCAGGTGATGAAAAGTCGTTGTTCTACAATGGCTGTTTAGTAGTTTTCTGTGTAATGAGCTGTTGGCTCCAGTCCATTCCTCAGTGGACAGGTGTCTGCTCGCATTCCCAAATCACCATTCCACTTGTCAGTCACATTTTGAGGTCAAGGGCTAAATAGGGACTGGGGCCGAAATACTTTCTCATTCTGATGAGTACAGGCCTTCCTTTGTTGGTTGACTTGGTTGAAAAAACGAAAACTGCCGGAGTCACTGTTCGTGCTCTGCCTATTTTCTGTGTAAAAAGATTTTACCCTTTAGAACTTCTATCATAATGAAAAATTATTAAGTTCTCAAATGGGGATTTTTTTTTTATTGTTGCATACCATGGAAAGAGATGCTTAAATACACTCCTAGACCCAAGGGACAATAAAAATTAAATGTTTATTTCTAACTACAACAGGGCTATGTCATACCAAGAAAGCATTTGCATCTTACTTTTCTTTAGTGACCTGGGAAAATCCTGATATAGGCTCCAAATCCTGACAAAACTAGCAAGTAGAAGATAACCAGTGGCTGAACATTATAGGATTTCTTGACTGGAAGAACAGTCCTCTTTGGGGGTGGGAGGTAGAAGAAGACATATAGAAAAGTCTTTAATGCTTCTTGGAATTTATAAAATGGAGATAAGCTGCTTTAGCTTAAACCTAGTTTAAATACTTTTGTTTCTGTAATTTTTCACCATCCTTAAAAATAGGATTTATACTTATTAGTGTTTCTGGAAAAGTTTGTTGCCTAGAGTGACTGGTCAGAAGGCCAGAAGCCCGAGGACTCAGATATTTTAACCCTGAACTCTTGGGAGCGTTTCCACTACCAGTAAGTGGTATGGCTTCCTACATGAATTGAATGGATATTTCAGACAAAGATGTGTTGCCAGTAAGCGTCACACAGTTCCTGTTCACTTGCTTCTGTAGATCCTGTCTCTATTTGCTTAAGAAAGAATGTATCAGCTTAGGTATTTTATTTTCTATCCTGGTAGAATTTATTGCTAAATAGATTAACTTATTAATAGGGACTGGATTGAATGACAAATCTTAATTTTTTTTTTTAGTTTTTATTTATTTAAGGAATCACTACACCCCACCTGGGGCTTGAACTCATGACCCCAAGATCAAGAGTCCTGTGCTCTTCTGACAGAGGCATACAGGTACCCTAAATGACAAACTTTAACCTTTCACTCAGCCTCCTTATCACAGACCTCCTAGCTCATTTTTAAGTCCTAGCTCATTTTTAAGTCCGAATCTCTCTTTGCAATTACAGATTGCCAGCTAGGTCATCTCATTGTTTCTTTTACTTATGGATCGGGTAGCAAACATTCTATCGCTGTAGTTCTTAGAAACTGGAAACATAATAAAATACCAGGAACCCTAACGTCTAATATGAAACCAAATGTTTTATCATTTCTTGAGATATATATTTTCATATCTTTGGCCAGTTTTCTTGTCTTACTTTTATATTTGTTTTTCTTAGACCATTGAGAAAATGATAGATTTTCTAAGTCTCTATTGGTAAAAAATGGTATCGGAATTCCCATAGCACTATTTTTTTTTTTTTTTTTAATTTTTTTATTTATTTGACAGAGAGAAATCAGAGCTAGGCAGAGAGGCAGACAGAGAGAGGGGGAAGCAGGCTCCCGCTGAGCAGAGAGCCTGATGCGGGGCTCGATCCCAGGACCCTGAGATCACGACCTGAGCCGAAGGCAGAGGCTTAAACCACTGAGCCACCCAGGCGCCCCATCCCATAGCACTATTTGTAGATAAATATCAATTGATCTTTTCTCTATGCCATCATGATATTGTGATAAGAAAATCTGAAGAATAGGGGCACCTGGGTGGCTCAGTGGGTTAAGCCTCTGCCTTCGGCTCAGGTCATGATCCCAGGGTCCTGGGATTGAGTCCCACATCGGGCTCTCTGCTCGGCAGGGAGCTTCCCTCCCTCTCTCTCTCTCTTTCTCCTCTCTCTCTCTCTATCTCTTTCTCTCTGCGCCTACTTGTGATCTCTCTCTGTCATATAAATAAATAAAATCTTTTTTAAAAAAAATAAAAAAAAAGAAAATCTGAAGGATAAACATTTGATCTGAACCCTGATAACACCTAAATGGTTATTTTTTCTTTCCTTAGAAAACAAGCTTTATTGACTTCAATAGCTGCCTAACATTTTGAAACAGCAATAGCATCAATACTTATTGAATGCCAATTAGGTGAGTGTCAGTGAGGGCCAAGAATCTTAGAAAAAAATATGATAAATTTTATTGCAAATTTGAACCACAGTAGGTAGTCAGAACTATTTGTATTATATTCTCCTTTAGTGAGATTTTAAGAATAGAATGATTCCCTCTTTCTGTGGGGGAGGTTTCTTTCTTTTTTTTTTTTTTTTAGATTTTATTTATTTATTTGATAGAGAGAGATCACAAGTAGGCACAGAGAGAGAGAGAGGAGGAAGCAAGCTCCCCGCTGAGCAGAGAGCCAGATGCAGGGCTCGATCCCAGGACCCTGAGATCATGACCTGAGCTGAAGGCAGAGGCCTAATCCACTGAGCCACCCAGGTGCCCCTGTGGGGGAGGTTTCTTAAAGCAAGGGGTAGGCTATTTTACCTGTACTGATTCCTACCGGACTTGAAGGCCTGTGCAAATCCTGGCACACTGAGGATCTTACGACACCATATCATCCATGTCCAGCTTCTTTATTCATACCGCTCCTGCCTGTTCAGTCTGATTGCCCCACACTTGCCTGATCTGTAAGGGCTTAATTCTTAGTGCTTTTCTGATGCTTGTTAAATGATGCCTACTCTGGTCACCCTAGCTTCAGGCCCACAATGCAGGACACTGGCAGTAGAGTGTGGTAATGGGACGCCACCCAGATTTTTAGGGTCCATATTCTATGCCAGATCCTCTACCTGAAGATAGATTAATCTTCAAAAAAGCAAGTAAGTCCATGTTCCTCCACTTTTACTAAAAAAATTATGCTGGATTCCGTCATAGTTAGTAAATGTGCGTGAAGTGAAAGTTGGGGCAGGTGGTAGAGGTGACTTGTGGCACCCCTTCTCTCTTCAGAGTGAATGATACCTGTTAAGGACAGATGCGGGCTGCAGTGGAGGAGGACCTGTGTTGGAGCCACACCATCGTCAAAGGTGTGGCACGTGTGTGTGTGTGTGTGTGTGTGTGGTATTTTAAACACTATTCAGTTAATCACGTTGGTGGAAAACAAGTCTTGTGGTGACATTAGTAGGAGGTTTGCCACAAGTTATTCAGTCTGGCAATTATTGCAAATTAGAACTTTATTCAGGAAAGGATATCAATTTAAGAGTAGACAGAACACATTTACTATAGTTAATTCAGACCCTCTTTGAATGGGGTACATTTTCTTAGAAGCAGCCATAGAGATAAATGCATCACGTGACCGTCGGAACCGAACTGCTGAATGAAGATATTGGAGGACTGGAGCTATTCATTTCCATTTACAGAATCCAAATTGCTGAAAAGTCATGGGAAGGCAGGAAAGAGACTTGCTGTTTTTTAAAATGCTCCCTGGCATTTGTCTGCCTGTGTCATGCAATGCAGTATCTCATTCTGCTGCCACCCGGAGTCCCATTCACTGGTTTGTTTAACCTCAAAGTGGGAAAGTAACTAACACAAATACATTCATTGTCCATGCTCTAATAGAATTAAGATTCCCAATACACTGCCTGCATTTGAATGAGGTTTGTTACACACTAGCTTTTATGGTCACACCCTTTTCCCTTGATGGTTCTTAAGAATGGCAGAAGCAGGAGACCAGAAATTTTGTAAGCTCATAAATATGAAGCACACTGTTTAAATAATGCCAGGGTGGTGATACAAATGGACCGATGCCAGGAAGCTCAAAGTTAAAGCTGACAATTCATCCTTACAGCATTATGAATAAGAAGGAAGGAGAAAGGGGCACTGTGTTCGTTAGAGTCGTGCTGCCAGCAGACTGGGACAGCGCTGTCTAATGGGCCGCTGGGGCACAGAGCTCTGAATTGTGCCCTGTTTACTCAGAAGATGGGAAGTAGATCTCTTCTGCTCTAAAAAGGCCAACATGATATTGGGGAATTACATAATGTTTATTTCACACTGTCCATTATCAACGTGAGTGATTGTCAGCATTCGGAATAAACCTCTGTCTAGTTTCCTGCCCTCCCGGGGCGAAGACATCCCAGGGCATTCAGAGCGGAAGCAGCTCCTCTGTGCCTATGGGCAGAACCAGTGCAGGTCGTCAGGAGCTGTTCTTCCCACCCTGCTACTGAGCTGCCCTTGCCTCCTCTTTCCTCCACCGGCAGTAAGAGCAGGAGCCCCCACGTAGTCTCGGAAACACTGCAGTGAAGTGTCAGGGCAGACTCACTGCTCTCCATCCAAGTACCACAATTTGGTGGCTTTTAAAATCTTTAAAATGGAGTTTGCCATTTGGTTGTTTGGTGACCGACTCTTAGAAATCTACATCTTGCTCAGTCTTTGCCAAAGTGAAACTGGCCGTGTACTTTTGATGATTAGCATGAATTACATTTGTGGTTGTGGGGAAGCCAGTGTTTGTCTTCTTTTAAGGCTAGGGTGAGAGGGAGATATATTCCTTTTAGTTAGCAGTTCTTGGAAGAAGTAATTTTCCAAAATACAAATACTTTAAAAAAAATAACATAATAAATTACATGTTGTTTTCTGCTTCCTATGTGACCACATCGGATAGCCTACCGTCATGATCTCTAACCCCATATTTCATATAAACTAAATTTCTTGTAATTCCAAATTGCATATGCTCTGCTTTACCTTCTTATTCTCTCTCTCTCTCTTTTTCTTTTACAGTGGATTTTAGGGCTGGCCCAGATTTCTCAATGCCTACGTTAACCCATGATTACAGGTAATGCCCGTTTGACAAGCACATTCATTCAGGGCTCTAGATTCTCTTCTGGGCCATTTAAACCCAGGAGACGCTTGAATCCTTGAGTATCCCCTATCCTAGGCTGGTGACTAATCCCACAGGCAGCACACTTAGGGGTATCTTGTTGGAGATACATTCTTTTTCCTAGCAGGTTTTGAACTGTAATAATGATGATGATGGTGATACCACTGCTAGTTCCACTACCAGCTAATTATAGTTTACTTATTTATCCTTGTGTGCCAACAGTGATGCTATTTTTTATTAGGAAAAAATATATTAATATCTCTGACAATTAGTTGTAATAGAAGACAACTGCCAGGGGGTGCCTGGGTGGCTCAGTGGGTTAAAGCCTCTGCTTTCAGCTCAGGTCATGATCTCAGGGTCCTGGGATCGAGCCCCACATCCGGCTCTTTGCTCAGCAGGGAGCCTGCTTCCTCCTCTCTCTCTGCCTGCCTCTCTGCCTACTTGTGATCTCTGTCTGTCAAATAAATAAATAAAATATTAAAAAAAAAAAAAGACAACTGCCAGGTTTAGGGCTGATTATCCTGTGGCTCAAGGATGTCAGGACCGGTGTCTCTAGGATTCTCTGGGCCTTTCCCTTGGGTTCCAAGATGGTTGCCACAATTTAAGTCTTGCACTCCGTGTCCAAAGCAAAAAGACTGAGGAAAGAGGAAAGCCAGCCGCCATGACCCCTTTTACAGGAAAGCAAATGTTTCCCTAATGACTCCTACCAGACTGTTTGATTCTGTCTCACTGGCTAGAATGGAACTGGGGGACCAGCCCTCGCTGGACGTCAGTCTGGTAAGTAAGTCATGAGCTCTTTCACCTGTGTGGGTATAGCAGAAAGGGGTCAGGAATGGCATTGAGTCAGCCCGACTAAGTGCTCCACACACTTAGAGATCAGGAAAGCAAGGACCAGAGAGGGCTAAGTGACTTTTTAAGGAGCTGGTAAATGGCAGAGCGAGGATGTGAACTCTGGCTGTTTCAGAGCCTACACCCTTAATCAAGATGCCACATTGCTTCTGTTTTTCTTAGGTTCAGCTCCCCCCACCCCCGCCATGGGGTCTTGGTGACCAGAAGAGATGCTTATATAAAATAGTTCTCATCAAATTTGAACCTAAGACTGCAGGACTGTTCCAATTATTAGTTTAATTTATACAGCCCTCATTTGCCACCATATTGCTAAAGATGGAAATCTCTGAAGCATATTATCTAACTGTGTTTAAACAGGCTATCATCTTGTCACTTTCATGTGTTGTTGAAGAATCTTACCACTTATGGACAAATACTGTTATTTTAAGAGCTTTAGTTCCTTTTATTATTTTTTTTCCTACAAACTGAGCATGCCCAAGTATGCATTGTAACCTATAATTAAGATACAGGCTGTCTTATTGCCAAGCAATTTTTCCTTTTCACCACAAACCCAGTAATAGTTCTCTACTGCAGCTAATTGTCAGAGATATTAATATATTTTCTCCTAATAAAAAAAAATAGCATCAGAGCTTCCTCTTACTTTTAAGTTCCCTTGGTTATAAATTTTATTAACTTTGTTATCTGACCAGTAGTTAGTTTTAATCATAGATATTTTGGGGATATCTGCATATCTTGCCAGAGTATAAGGAAGATAAAAGATATACAGGGGTTCATTAACTAAAAATTAAAGCAACAGGGAATGGCTTTCTTCAGTTCTCCCTGCCACTCTTTTCCTTTGCAGTTGCTAGTGAATAGAGTGGGTATAACACCTAGCAATACCACATATATTATACACAGGTTTTATTTGGTTCATAATAAAGGTGATGCATTCCAATTCCAAAATGGATGAGACTTACATAAAGTCTAAAAAAAAAAAATCCAACAACTTTACACCATGAAGGTCCTAGAATATGTAAACATAAAATATGTAATCTATCTTTGATTTGCGCCATAATGCTCCTTTGCTTTGAAATCATGGCTGTATTACCAAACTGACAGTTTTAATGGAAAAAGTGGCTTTCAAAAGCTGCTGTTGAAAACACACTGCATAATTCTCTAAGTCGTGAATATTTTACTACCAACATATGCAGGGAGGCAGTGAAAACACACTGGCATTTTATTCTCTGCAAGCTGGGATGGAGGAAATTCACTGGTGTTAAAACTGCATGTTTGTAATATGACGCAAATTCATAAATACCTATGAATGCACACTGTTGTTATTGGCAGGCAACAACACTTTATAGAGTCATTTGGAAGATGATAAATGGGTATGCTTTCATTTGTAATTTGCTCATTCAGCAAACATCTATCAAAAGCCCACTATATTTCAGGAACTGTGCTAGGCTCAATACAAAGATGAACAGGGAAAAACCTCCACAACTGCTTTAAATGTCGGTGTTTCCTGCAGAAGGCTCCGGGCAAATACTGCCTGGTCACTTGGTCAGGCTGGAGCTCCTGGGCGCTGGGTCATCAAGCGCCCAACTCCTTGAGTTCTCTTGCATCCTGTGGAGTATGTGGGCGGGCCGGGGCACAGTTGATAGAGCTCCGTTTGACTGTGTACCAGGAGATAGACCTTGACTTTGTGAGGCTGGGACTCTGAGGTGAACATGAGAGTGGCCTATGGATCGTGGTTGGGGAACTGGCAGGTAGTGGTATTCTTTTGGCTTAGGTGCTGAGGAGTCTGAGCGTTAGTTCTAGCTATATAGGGGAGTGATAAGAAATTCCAACTTCTAACACCTGGTGGTTTTGGACCCCTTGTTCTTTGGGAAGGGAAGTTTGGGGTACAGTTTTTCCCAAGAGAAGGATTGATCCTTCTTCCTGCTAGTTCACTGACAGGCCACCTAAAATGCATCTTGATAGAATCCTGTATAAAGGAGAAAAAACGGAAGCTATACGTGACATTTGGATGGTAATTTGGGAGTATTTTCCATCTTACTGTTAGTTCCTGCTATCTTTTCCAGGATCCATTGACTTTTTGACCACAGAGCAGGTGGGGCTGTTATGAACAGAATTGTGTCCGTCCTCCCTCCCCTCAATTTGTATGTTGAAACCCTAGCCCCCAGTAATTTAGAATGCAACTGGGGACTAAAGAGGTATTTTTTTCTTTCATAAAATGACTCAGTTTTATGATCCAGATTATATTTACCTATTATTCAATGCTGTGATACACACAAAAAAGTTTGGGAATTGCTCACCCATGCCACTAAGAGAAACAAATCTATTAACTAGAGTTTAATAAATCTATAGCTCTCCTCATCTTTAGCCTGAGTATATATAGGCAAAAAAAACTGTACTTAGAAGTTAGCTAGGTCAGTTGTATTTCCCTTCAGTGCGCTTATATTATTCACTCGAAGTATAGTTAACTGTATTTGCTGCTGTTTGTATTTTAGGGATAAAGAGGTAATTAAGATTAAGGAGGTCATAAGGGTGGGTCTCTAATCCAGTATGACTGGTGTCCTTAGAAGAAGAGACATCAGGGTTGTGCATGCACAGAGGAATGGCCATGTGAGGACACAGCAGGGAAGTGCCTTAGAAATAATCTCCAAAACAGGGCAGGTTTTTAAATTTATTCTTATTTTTTAAATCATAGATCTGTCGTACTAATAGATGAATCAATTTGTGTAGTTTCTTACCCAATAACGTTTATCAATATCTGACAATTGGAATCACTAAAGAGGAGATAGAATTTTCTATTATTGCTGGGTAGAAGTTGGTATGTTAATAGGTAATTTGTTTCTGACGATTCTGCAGCTGGTCTTCTAGTTAACACGGTGAAAGTCAAGGTGTATGGCCAACTTGAGCAATTTGCTACAATCTGCAATGTGGAGAACATTTTCCCAAAGCTGTCTTTTACCTTTGCGTGCATGATTTCTCATAGGCTTGAGCAAAAATGCCTTTGCAATGCGCACATCCTGAGTCTGGGTCAGCCAGCCAAGAGAATTTATTGAGGATTAAGTTGTATACATAACATATTGCATCGGGCTTAAAGGAATGAGAAGATAGAATTCTTGCCCTTGAGACATGTGTTACAATTATAGACTTTCTGATAATTATCTTAGAAGATATAAAAGAAAGCAAAGGAACTGAGTAATCTCAGTGGTAAAATATAAACTGTATTAGGATAAGGACCAGGTCTGTTTTGCCTAGTACTTTATCATAGTACCAAGCATAGTGCCTGCCACACTTTATGTGATCATGGTTTTTAATTTTAGTTTATTTTTTAAAAAAAATTTATTTATTTATTTGACAGAGAGCTAGAGAGCCCAAGTAGGGAGAGCAGCAGGCAGAGGGAGAGGGAGAAGCAGGCTCTCTGCTGAGCCGGGAGAGTGAGGTGGGGCTCGATCCCAAGACCCTGGGATCATGACCTGAACCAAAGGCAGATCTTAACCGACTGAACTACCCAGGCGCCCCTAATTTTAGTTTAGTTCAGTTTATTTTAGTTTGATTTAGTTTCTTGTGCTTGAATGGAATAAGGATTTTATTTTATTTTTATTTTCAAATAAAAAATTTTATTTATTTGAGAGAAAGAGAGAGTAAGAGAGAGTGTGAGTGGGGAGAGGGAAGGAGGGATGGAGGGAGAGGGAGAAGGCAACTTCCTGCTGAGCAGGGAGCCAGATACAGGGCTTGATCCCAGGACCCTGGGATCATGACCTGAGCTGAAGGCCCAAATGACTGAGCCACCCAGGTGCCCCTGGAATAGGGATTTTAAAACATATTCTTCTGATTCAATGCCAAGTACACTAAACACTAATAAAACTAGTATCTGTTTGATCAGTGTCTATATAATGTAATACACGAAAGGAGATTTAACATTATTTAGTTGACCTAACCTGGTAACTAGACCAAATTTCTATTGATATATTTGGCAGTATGAACAGATACAAACAAACCTATATTAAAACTCTATTTCTTTGTGTTTGATGTATATAAAGCCAAAGACATATTCTAAACTACTTTAGTAGTGTCTACTACTAAAAGAAATTAAAATGATGGATATGTATTTTTAAAAAAGATTTTATTTATTTGAGAGATGGGGGTGGGGAGAGAAGGGGCAGAAGGAGAGGGAGAAGCAGACTCCCCACTGAGGAGGGAGCCCTGTGTGAGGCTTGATCCCAGGACCCTGAGATCATGACCTGAATCAAAGGCAGAGGCTTAACTCACTGAGCCACCCAGGCACCCCTATGGATATGTACTTTTAACCTTTTTGAGATCATTTTAGACTTATGGACTTATGGGAGAGTTGCAAATATGGTAACTGTGTAGGGGTAACCAGGTCGCTCAGTTGGTTGAGTGTCTGACTTTTTTTGAGATTTTTTCTTTTTTAAAATTTATTCATTTGAGACAGACAGAGACAGAGCATAAGCAGGGGAGAGAGAGACAGAAGCAGACTGCTTGCTAAACTATGAGCCCAAGGCATGGCTACGTCCTGGGACATGAACCCAGGATCATGACCTGAGGCTAAGGCAGATGCTTAATCATCTGAGCCACTCAGGCGCCCCAGGTGTCTGACTCTTGATTTCAGCTCTGGTCACGATCTTAGGGTTGTAAGATTGAGCCCCCTTGTGGGCTCTATGCTCATCTCAGTCAGCTTCAGATTCTCTCCCTCTCCTTCTGCCCCTCCCCCACTCATGTGCAAGAGCGCACGCAAGCGCGCTCTCTCTCTCTCTCTGAACAAATGAATGAATAAATAAATAAAATCTTAAAAAGAAATCACAACCTGGGAATTCCTTAAAAAAAAAAAAAAAAAAAGAAGCTTCTCTATACTCTTCACCCAGCTTCCCCTAATATCAAAATCTTACATATCAGAGCACAATTGACACGATGAACAAATTAACATTTGTATAATACTGTGTATTAAAGAAGAGACTTTGTTTGGATTTTACTAGTTTCCCTTTTTCTTCCTGGATCTAACCCAGAATCCCAGATTAAATTTAGCTGTTATGTTATCTTAGTCTCCTCCAGTATGTGGTAGTTCCTCAATCTTTCTGATTCTCATGACCTTGAGGTTTTGAAGAGTATTGGCCAGGTATTTTGGAGAATGTCCCTCAACTTGGGTTTGTCTGGTGTTTTTTTCATGATTATATTGAGATTATGCACTATTAAGAAAAATACCACAATTGTTGTATGTCTCTTAGTGCATATATTATGTAGATATATCTTATTACTGGTGATATTACTCTTGGTCACTAGATTAAAGGAGGTATCTGTCTTGTTTCTATACTGTGAAGTTATTTTTCTCTTTGTAATTAACATATATTTATTTTGGGGGAGAAACTTGAAAATTATGCAAATATTCCATTTTTCCTTAGCTCTTACCCACTAATTTTAGTATCCATCAGTGCATTGTGCCTGCATTAGTTATTACTGTGGCATTCTAATTGCTATTGACTATTTCTCTTATTCCTTGTATATTTATTTATTTATATTTATTTATTTAGTTAATTTATTTTTAAAATTTTATTCATTTGAGAGAGAGGGGGGATGCACAAAGGTGGGGGAGAACCAGTGGGGGAAGCAGACTCTCTACTGAGCAGAGAGTCCGATGTAAGGCTCCATCCCGGGACCTTGAGATCATGACCTGAGCAGAAAGCAGATGCTGAACCATCTGAGCCATGCTGGGACCCTTCTTGTATATTTATTAACTGGGATAAAGTAAAGAAGTGTTGCCTCTTCTGCTTCATTTTTTTATAAACAAATATTTTTAGGTAAATAAATATTTTAAATCTAGGGCACTTATTTTATTTTTTGGATTATAAGCCATTATTGGTTTTTTGCTCAACTTGTTTCAAATTTGACCATTTGGGATACTTTTAGTTTGGCTCTTCTTTCTTTTCTGCAGCCCCCCCCCCCCCGTTTTTTTTTCTCTTCTTCTTCTTCTTCTTTTAAAAAGCACCATTAGATGCCCTAGGCTCATCTTGTATTTTGCCTGCCCCAAACTTGGAATCAACCACTTTCCCATGGAAAATTGGTTCTTTTTTATTAGAAATGGTACTTAGAAACCATGATCTGGATACTAAGTGTGCTGATTGCTACTGGGATGTCACTGTTTCTAGGCTTTGTCAGCAAACAGAGCTAGGAAATCTATGGGTATATGTATAGTTACCCCTTCATACACACATCTATATATAGTTTTGTATCTTTCTGTCTGCATATGTATTAAAAAGAGATAGAAGCATGGGTTCATACTGATGTGATGAGTTCATACTGATGAGTTGATACTGAAAGAAACAGTTCACTGTAGCCTCTCCCCTTTATTTATACCTCTTTCTCTGACAGTGAGAAACCTAGCTCTTAACACTGTAGTACATTTACTTGCTTGTTCAATTCTATCATGCATATACAGTAATTTTAGGGTGACTAACGCATGTTCTTGTGAGAAAAAAACTTATCAACCAGAGTACAGAAGTACACTGTGACAATTCTTTTTGTCTTTATCTTACCATATCTAGTCAAGACACTGTTTTCCAGAATTACTTGGGTCAGCCCTTTATTCTCCACCCCTTTCAGTGTGGCTATATGATTTATTTGTTAAAAGATTAATTTGCTACAATGTATGTTTACTTTTGGTTCTCTCATGTCTTAGTTGATTAAAAAAAAACACACAACAACTTCACTGTATGCTCTACACTTCTGTGGATTTTGACCAATGCATAGAATTATGTGTATACCAACACAGTTGTTTACATATTATCATCATACCACAAATTCCCTTTGCTGCTCCTTTGTAATTAATCTTCAAATGTCTGTTTTTACTATTAGAGAATTCACTTTTTAAGAATCTGCCCCCATTCTCTGTATTCTAAGAATTTACAGTGCTCGGGTGATACTCAGTGAATGCTGGCTGAATAGTCTGTGCCCTAACAGCTAGTACAGAACTGACACTGAAAAAAATTCTAAGTGAATGAATAAATAGTGACTCAGTGGACATATATGACTAAGGTGACACGAAATGACATTTCTGTTTGCAGATTCAATCACCTAATTGTTGTTATTGACAAACCAGATCAAAACTCAGTGGCTTAAAGGAGTAAGCATTTATTTAGCATAAGAGAGTGGGTCAAGGTTGACCGATGTTGGCTGGGCTCATTCATGTGCTATGGTCAGCTAGCTGGTTAGCTGGAGTCTGTCTGGTAGAGCTGGAGTCTGCTTTACTCATCTATCTGGCCAGGCTAGGCTGAACTCATTTCATCTGTAGTGGTAGAATTCCAAAAGAGTGAGTGACTGGAAATGTGCTTGGCCTTTTGAGCCATAGGCTCAGAACAAGATAGCATTACTGCTTCCGCATGCTGACGGCCAAAATAAGTTACAAAGCAAGCTCAGAATAAAGAGGACATAAGCTCTACTTCTTGATGGGAGGAGCTTCACCAGCAGATTGCCAAGGGCATAGACAGACAGCAATGATGAATTGCAGTCACTTTTGCAATCAGTATATTATAGAATCAATCTATGGAGATACACTGGAGGCTTTTAAAATACTCTTAATATAAATATTAAAGCCATCCTGCCCTCTACTGGTCATGATCTTGTGTGTTAATTTTTCTTACCTGCTTCTCCCTACCCCAGAATGCTTTAAAAAAAAAAAAAAATCTGATTCTAAAAAGCTGATGTGAGACTCAGAGACCATAAAGTGGCTCTTAGAAAGGGTTCGTCAAGATTTGCAAATGAATTTTCATTTGTTAGCCACACTTTCTTCCTTTTGCTTACTCCATTATTTCTATCCCTTTTGTTTGTACACAGTTCTTCAAATCTAAATTCATAAACTCATTGAAGGGAGCCAGTGAAATGATCACTGCCACATTCACACATGATAAAAGGAAACTTTCAGAAAATTGGGAGCACAGAACTGAACTATATGCTGAGAATTGAAAAGCTTGAGCTTATTATATCCTCCTCGGTTGGTTGCTTACTTCTTTATTAATACGGTTAATTTCTTGTACACAATCACTTGTATAGATTAAATTATCTTGCATGATATTATTTCTGGCATTTGAACTGTTTCTCTCATAGTCACTCCATTCCAATCAAAGTTTTTCATAATATTTCCTGCATTGTTTTCTTTTCATGGTCCTCGTACCACTCACAGCTTTGATTAGATTGGAGTCAGTTTTGCTTTAATAGTTATTCTAAGCATTGAACAGTGGTGGTGGATGTATCAGGGCTGACATATTTCATCAATCTAGGATACTTGAAAAGGAATGGTTAAATTTGCCCCAAAGTTTGATTTTTGCTTCAATATTTTTTGTTGGTTTAAGCAAACTGCTGGGTACAGATGTCTCAAAGTCCCCAGACAGCCTCTGGGAAATTCAGCACATCTTGAATAAAAATGTGTTGGGGAAAAGAAAATGATACCCAGAGTCCAAACAGGTGCATCAGGCAATGCATTTAATGAAGTTGCTAAATTTTGATTGTGCAAAACAAGACTTCACTAGGAAAAAAAAAAAAAAAGAAACCCAGGAAAGATGATAACTATGTGATTTGCAACAATTGCAATATATGTGTATTACTATCTTTAGGGAACAATGAATTATTCTAATAAATCCTACATCTATCATGAGAAAGAAATCCTCTTTAACTATATTTAATAGCATTAGTTTAGAGGCAAATGATATTAAAATGACTGAACATTTGGGAATAAAAACAAAAATATCTTACATTTAAAATCTTTTAGTCATTTGCTAAAAAAATAATTCTTTCTTATGATAAAGTCATCCAGGAATTGTACCTTTAGGAAATGAAGGGGAAAAGCAATTGAGGCTGCGTGGTAGTCAGCCATACCAGAGCAGGGATTTTTCAAACTGGGTGGTAGGGATCCCTAGGATTTTAGGTCTCAGGGATTGTCATGTAGAGCTCATGCTGGTAAGGACCTACGGGAACAATTCTCCCCTTTCCATCCACCATTACCATCCTCAACCTAGGATGGTACTTATAATTCCATTTATTTGGCATATTAGGTTTGTTTGAAAATGTTCTAAAAAAAGAGCAACATCAAAGAAACAATATGATTAAAAAAATAGGCAGAGGAACTGAATAGATATTTTTCTCAGGAAGAGCTACAGATGGCCAACAGACATATGAGAAACTCCTCAATAACATTAGTCATCAGGGAAATGCAAATCAAACCACAATGAGATATCCCCTCACACCATGCAGGATGGTTGATATCAAAAAGACAAGAAACAACAAGTGTTGGTGAGGATGTGGAGAAAAGGGAACCCTCACATACTGTTAGTGGAAAAGTGAACTGGTATAGCCACTATAGAAAACAATATGGAGGTTCCTCAAAATTTTAAAATAGAAATACTAGCAATTCTACTTTTGGGTATTTATTTGAAGGAAACATAACCACTAATTCAAAAAGATATATGTACCCCTATGTTCACTGTAACTTTTTTTTTTTTTTACAATAACCAAGATATGGATGCAACCTAAGTGATCCAACAATCGCACTATTGGATGTTTACCCAAAGAATACAAAAACACTCATTTAAAGGGATACATACACCCCTATGTTTATTGTAGCATTGTTTACAATAGTCAAATTATGGACACAGCTCAAGTGTCTGTTGATTGATGAATGGATAAAGAAGAGATAGTACATAAATACAATGGAATATTATTCAACTATAAAAAGAATGAAATATTGCCATTTCCAATGATATGGATAGAGCTAAAGAATATAATGCTACGTGAAATAAGTCCGTCAGAGAAAGACAAATACCATAAGATTTCACACATATGTGGAATTTAAGACACAAAGAAGCAAAGGGGGAAAAAGACAGACACATCAAGAAACAGATTCTTAATTACAGAGAACAAAATGATGGTATCAGAGGGCAGAAGAGAATGAATTAAAGAAGTGATGGGGATTAAGAAGTGTACTTGTGATGAGCATGGGTGCTGTATGGAATTGTTGAATCATTGTATTCTGCACCTGGAACTAATATAACACTGTATGTTAACTAACTGACCATTTTCTTATACCACACACAAAAATAAACTCCAAATGGATGAAAGACCTAAATGTGAGACAGGAATCCATCAAAATCCTAGAGGAGAATACAGACAGCAACCTCTTCTTTGACCTTGGCCACAGCAACTTCTGGCTAGACATGTCTCCAAAGGCAAGGGAAACAAAGGCAAAAATGAGCTATTGGGACTTCATCAAGATAAAAAACTTTTGCACAGCAAAGGAAGCAGTTAACAAAACCAAAAGACAACCAACAGAATGGGAGAAGATTTTTGCAAATCTTTTCAGATTTATCAGATAAATCTGAAATATCTGATAAATACCTTTTTCAGATAAAGGGGTGGTATCCAAAATCTATAAAGAACTTATCAAACTCAACACCCAAAGAACAAATAATCCAGTCAAGAAATAGGCAGAAGACATGAGCAGACATTTCTCCAAAGAGGACATCCAAATGGCCCACAGACACATGAAAAAAAATGCTCAACATCACTCGACACCAGGGAAATACAAATCAAACCCACAGTGAGATACCACCTCATAGCAGTCAGAATGGCTAAAATTAATGAGTCAAGAAATGACAAATATTGGTGAGGATGTGGAGAAAGGGGAACCCTCCTGCACTGTTGGTGGGAATGCAAGCTGGTGTAGCCACTCTGGAAAACAGTATGGAGTTTCCTCAAAAAGTTAAAAATAGAGCTTCCCTATGACCCAATAGTCACACTACTGGGTATTTACCCTAAAGATACAAATGTAGTGATCTGAAGGGGCACTTGTACCCCAATGTATATAGCAGCAATGTCCACAATAGCCAAACTATGGAAAGAATGGAGATATCCATTGACAGTTGAATGGACAAAGAAAATGTGGTATATATATACAATGAAATATTACTCACCCATCAAAAAGGGAAATCCTCCCATTTGCAGTGATGTGGGTCTTATGCTAAGTGAAATAAATCAATAAGAGAAAGATAATTATCATATGCTCTCACTAATATGTGGAATTTAAGAAACAAAACAGTGGAGCATAGAGGAAGGGGGGGAATAAAACAAGACAAAATCAGAGAGGGAGATAAATCATAAGAGACTCTTAATCATAGGAAATAAACTGAAACTGAGGGTTGCTGGAGGGGAGGAGGTTGGTGGTTTAGGTAACAAGTGATGGGCATTAAGGAGGGCACCTAATGTAATGAGCATTGGGTGTTAAATGCAACTGATGAATCAAAACTCTACCTCTGAATACTAATACACTATGTGTTAATTAATTGAATTTAAATAAAAAATAATAAAAACTTAAAAAAAAGTTTAAAGTAGAAATACCGGCAATTCTACTTCTGGGTATTTGAAGAAAACAGAACCACTAATTCAAAAACATATATGCACCTCTATGTTCCTTGCAGCATTATTTACAAAAGCTAAGATATGGAAACAACCTGGGATGCCTGGATGGCTCAGTTGTTAAGCATCTGCCTTCAGCTCAGGTCATGATCCCAGGGTCCTGGGATCAAGCCTGGAGTCAGGCTCCCTGCCCAGCAGGAAGCCTGCTTCTCTCTCTCCCACTCCCCCTGCTTGTGTTCCCTCTATCGCTGTGTCTCTCTCTACCAAATAAATAAATAAAATCTTAAAAAGATATGGAAACACCTGAAATGTTAATTGATAGATAAATAGATAAAGAAGATGTAGTAGATATACAAAATGGAATATTACTCAGTCATGAAAAAGAATGAAATCTTATCATTTGTGGCAACATGGATGGACCTAGAGGGTATTATGCTAAGTGAAATAAATCAGAGGAAGACAAATACTGTATCATTTCATTATATATGGAATCTAAAAAACAAAACAAATGAACAAATAAACTGAAACAGAAACAGACATAAATACAGAGACAAAACTGGTGGTGGCCAGAGGGGAGAAGGGTAGTGGAATAGGTGAATTAGGTGAAGGGGGTTAAGACATACAAACTTCTAGACATGAAATAAATTAGTCACAGTGATTTAAGGTATAGCATAGGAAATATAGTCAATACAATTGTAATAACTTTGTGTGGTGACAGGTTAGGTATCTAAACTTATTATGGTGATCATTTTATAGTATATATCACTGTCAGATCACTGTGTTGTATACTTGAAACTAATAAAATATGTCAACTATAATTAAAAAAGAGAGAGATGAGGGGCCTGGATGACTTAGCCAGTTAAGCATCTGCCTTTGGCTCAGGTTGTGATCTTGGGGTCGTGGGGTCAATTCCCGCTTTGGGCTCCCAGCTTAGCCAGGAGTCTCCTTCTCCCTCTCCCTCTACTGCTCTCTCTCTGTCAAATAAATAAATAAAATACTTATAAAAAATAAAACATAAAAAAGAAAACTATCCCCGAGTATAAAAAAAGGAGGGATGCCAACGTCAGAGTACATATACCCTTTATCTTCTGTTACTTTAAAGGTGGATAAGGCCAGAAACATAGAACAGTGTCAGGCAAACGTAAACCAGAACATGATAGGAATGTGCATAAGTTTATAATAGCTTTTACTCACATGTTTGAGTTGTCCCACAACTCAAAATAATGGTGACCATAAATCAATGCTCATATTTTTCACTTCTACATGATTTATTTGGTTCCTTAAAAAGTATATTGGATCTTGTTTTGACATGATCTTGTTCCCTGTTTTATCTTTGATTTCATGTTTTTCTTTACCATTAAGCGTATTTATGTCATATTCTTCGTAAATTCTATATACAGTCATCATAACTGTAAATTCATAGGAGTCTAACATACTGGCTGGTGTTTCTGATGACTCTCTGTCATGGTGCCATGGTTTCTCATTTCTTATGAGTAATTTTGGGTTGTGAGATTATATTTGGATAGGCATTGTCTTTGGGAATCCTGTAAGGCCTGGATTATGATTATAGTTGCTTTGACAAGGTTCCTAGAATGCCAACTCCACTTTAGATTAGTTTTCAGTCCGCCATTTCTTGGATCACATATAGGTAGTATAAATTTGAACCTCAAATATGTATGAGGGAAGGCCTGTAGCTACAAATTCTCGGGAGAGACTTTTTCCCACTCAGAGACTAGGCTGAAATAGATAATAATAATAGATAATCACTCTTTTTATTGGTGTAGAGAGTGTTTCTTCCTGGTCTACATTTTTATTAATACTATTGCCCTGCCAATGTCCAAACTTTATATTGGGGTTCTCAGTTCTAATACTTAACCTTTGCAAGTCCAAGGTCATGTATCCTATCCCTCGTATGTAGCTGTTGTAATCCAAGAGCAGGAAACACTCTCAACTGTGGTAACTTCTGGTTTGCACCTACTTTATTTTGACCCTCTGGAGACTTTATTTCTTTCTTCCTTTTTCTTCCTTCCTTCCTCCCTCCTCCCTCCCTCCCTCCTCCCTCCCTCCCTCCCTTCCTTTTTTTAAAAACCATATATGTATTTTGTATTGGGAAGTTTTTCCAGAATGTCTGCCCTTGATACTCCCTCAAATGAAAGCAAATCAAAATCCTAAAGCACTGTTTTGAGGATGTTTAGAGAGAGCAGGCTTAGTGCATATAAGACTGTGACTAGAGGATTGTGAAAAATATTGGGCAACCATAAGGAAATCGTGAATCAGTCCTTCCATGCAGGAGCAATTTGAGTTGTCTATCTTCAGTCATTAGGTGGTAGTTCCTAGGAACCTTAAATTTATGGATAGTAACATTTTATTTTATTTACTTTAAAGACTTTATTTATTTGACACACACAGAGAGATCACAAGCAGGCAGAGAGGCAGGCAGAGAGAGAGGGGGAAGCAGGCTCCCCGCTGAGCAGAGAGCCCGATGCAGGACTTGATCCCAGGACCCCGAGATCACGACCTGAGCCAAAGGCAGAGGCCCAAGCCCACTGAGCCACCTAGGCGCCCTGGATAGTAATATTTTAAAAAAAAGTTGAGGAACCGCATAACAAAGGATAGTTAACTTTATGTTCTTTGAGAACATTCAACAACAAAACCCCCAAATATATCTACTGAAATCATCATTTCATAAAAGAAATGATTTTAACACCAGCACTCTAAGAAGGGTGAAACTTCTTAGATGAAATCTCGTTCTATGTCTTCTGTCTCTCTCTGCCTGTGTCTTCTCAGACTCGTCCAAATAGTATTCTTTCTAGTTTCCAGGGGTGCAGTGGTGTTTGGGATCTGAATTGTTTGTAGTCTTTTCTATTTTAACACCAGCACTCTAAGAAGGGTGAAACTTCTTAGATGAAATCTCGTTCTATGTCTTCTGTCTCTCTCTGCCTGTGTCTTCTCAGACTCGTCCAAATAGTATTCTTTCTAGTTTCCAGGGGTGCAGTGGTGTTTGGGATCTGAATTGTTTGTAGTCTTTTCTATTGATGAGACGGTAGAATCTTTTACTAGACATTTGGACAAGGTAGTTTATTCAGGCACAAAATGTATCATGGCTGCCCTAAGACATCCTGGAAATGCAGATCACATTAACGGGTTTCATTTTGCATCATAGAAGGTAATAGCTAGAAAGGAGCTCTAGAATTTATTGTTGGCTCCCTAGATATATCTAGTTTTCTATGACTCGACTGAGATATTTATGGTTAGGTGATCTCATCAAAAACACAAAGTGACCTTGTCACAGATCAGATCTCAGATATTTTAACATTCCATTAGAGGCTCTGTGGGGTAGGGAAACATAATGGTTAACATTTGTTGACTGCCTTATATGTCTCAGGCAGGATAATAAGATTTTTACATATGTGTGCCATTTAATCCTCAAATCCTCCTTGTTGATAGTTACTATGAGCTCCTCTTTATGGTGGGAAGCTAAGACTTGATGATGAAATAGTTTAAATAACTTGCACAAGAACACACACACACACACACGCACACACACGAATGCAGGAGGCTTGCCTGTAGCCTGTGTTGATAGGGTGTTGGATAGGTGGGAGGAAGCCTTCTTCTCTCTATGGGCAATCACTGAATCACTTCTTCCTGTGGCAGGAATCAGTGGCAGTGGCCCCTTTGCTAGTGCAAGAGTCAGCTCACTGGTAACATGGTAGGAGTTATGGTGAGGAGGAGATGAGAGTGGGTGCTTGTTCTCGGCCACCCTTAAGTGCTCACTCTTCTCCCTGATATATGAGCTCCCAAGGGAAAATAACTAGATGCCTGAGGAGTGCAACTCACCAAAAAGAAAGACAACTATGGTGGCCACTGCAAAATTAATTCTTTCCTTGATAAACTAGATAACATTTTCAAGTCTCCCTTTCAGCTAGGTGTGGCTATGTGATTAAGTGTTCATCAATGGAATATAAGCAGAAATGATATATGCTGGTGCTGGGCATGCCTCCTGCAGGCTTTCTTGCTCCCTCCACTGCCTAGGACCCTCACGTGATGGTGACCCATCTTCAACGATGCAGTTGGTTCCAGTGACCCGGGAATGAACGGGCAGCACAAGGGAAGGAATCTGGTGTTCTGAATGGTCACATGGGGCACAGCTGCCCACTGAAAACTGCTTTCCAGATACCTGTTGAATGAAGAAAAGAGGTGTCTATATTCCATAAGCCACTGTATTTTAGGATCTTTCTGTAAGAGCAGCTTAGCCTTATCCTAACTAATATAAAAACAAATTGGATAATGTATCTGTCTTACATGATCCTAAAGCAGATTATTGAAGCAGAATTATTATGAATTTAAAAGAGGTGTGATAAAATATACTTGAAATTGAAGCAATAAGAAACAGTAACAACATGGAAATGTTTATTACAGTGACTTGCTTTTTCACCTTTCTGCTTTCTCTGAAAGTCCTAACTACCTGCTAAGCCACAGGTATCTCTCATCTATCCACTTTCCCTATTCCCCAACCTGTTGACATCTCCTGTCTGCTGTCATTTCCTCTCCTGTTTATCCATGTGCGTTTGTCTCCTACATTCCTTTGCTGTCATTTTAAGAGGAAGCATAGAAAAGGGCAAAGGTGTTCATATTCCATGTTTCATGGAAGGCTCCGGTTTTTCCTCATAGAACTTGTTTTTTTGGATCATGGTTACTTTTTGCATGTTTACATTTTCCATAGTGTAGAGTGGTTTTATAAAATGTAAAATTTATAAATATTGGTTTAAGGTTAACTAAATTATGGTATTTATGCAGTAGAATATATATGGCTGGTAGAAATGATGTTTATGAAGAATTTTTAGTGGTAAGAAAATATTCATGTTTAATGTTAATTTAAAAAAACCATACAAAATTGTATATACATTATGTAACTCTAATATGTAACATAAAACATACACAGGATAAAGATCAGCAAAAAATCTGACAAACTACCTTGTTACATCTAGGAGCTGGGGTTACTTTAGTGTTTCTAATTTCTTTTTCTTAAATGTTTATTACTCTGCTAAAAAAACAAGTATGAATCAATTGTTCTTTGAGTTTACACATAACTTTTCAAAGTCCTACTTAGATGATTCTCCTCTATTAAAAGCTTGTGATATGAAAGATCACTTTTTTTTCCTCTAACCTTGTGTAATCTGTAGTTTTCTGATGCACAGCAGGGATTGGTAAATGATAGACTGCAGGCCAAATGTGGCTTGCTCCTGTTTTTTTAATTAATTAATTAATTTATTTGAAAGACGGAGATCACAGGTGGGCAGAGAGGCAGGCAGAGAGAGAGAGGGGGAAGCAGGCTCCCTGCTGAGCAGAGAGCCCGGCCCGATGTGGGGCTCGATCCCAGGACCCTGGTATCATGACCTGAGCCGAAGGCAGAGGCTTAACCCACTGAGCCACCCAGGTGCCCCGTTCCTGTTTTTGTAAATAAAATTTCACTGGACCCCAGCTACACTCATTAATTTATGTGTGTACATTGATGCTTTCATGTTATCATAGCAGAGTTGGATAGTTGTGATGTACTCCATCCACATGGCCTGTGAAACCTAAAATGTTTATTCTCTGGCTCTTTACAGAAAAAGTTTTTGACCCCTGATATAGAGGAAGAATTGCTTTGTCATGTCATACACATAACACATACACCTGTTCCAAAGTATCCTGCTAGACATCTTCTAAGAAGAATCGATCTTTTCTCACAATACTACAATGGATTGTTCTTAATAATTTGAAAAACATTTAACTATTATTTAATTATCTTGAATAATTTTTTTAAAAGATTTTATTTATTTATTTGACAGAGAGAGAAAGAGATCACAAGTAGGCAGAGAGGCAGGCAGAGAGGGAGGGGGAAGCAGGCTCCCCACTGAGCAGAGAGCCTGATGTGGGGCTCGATCCCAGGACCCTGAGATCATGACCTGAGCCAAAGGCAGAGACTTAACCCACTGAACCACCCAGGTGCTCCATACCTTGCATAATTTGGAAGCATGTCAGCATTAACTGTGAAGTAGAGCTTGATGATGTCACAGGAAGTCCAGTATAGGGGCTTCTCCTTGCACTTAAACCAATAAGTGCTTCCTCTTTCAAGGACCATGTGTTGGAGTTGGCTTGTATCTAGGAGTCATGTTGTTGGAAAAATGTGCAGTTAAATACAGAGTTACAGTCAGGGCAATGAAAGGCTTACATTATGAGAGCTAGGGGATTGCTGTAGCCCATTGTGGGGACAGAAACTTAACATCTAGAGCTCACCGAGTTTTAGAACTAGAGCTATCTTAGAAATTAGCTCAATCAAGTTATCCCTAGTAATAGTGTCCTGATACAGAATTGATCAGGTTGGGTATGGTTTAAGTTTTTAAATACTCGAGAACCTACTGTATGCCAGGTGCTTTCATTTCTTTAATTTCATTTTTTAATGAATTACTTTTCTGCTCTGTATATATTTAATTTAATTCTAGTATAGTTAACATACAGTATTATATTAGTTTCAGGTATACTAGATGCTTTCATGTACCATTATTCCACTTATAAATCCAGTGATAGACAATTCCTATGTCATAAGAGACACTGTTTCATATTTTGGCAGCTCTAATTGTTAAAAAATTACACTGTGTGTTTTGTACTAATATATGCCTTCCTATCAACTTCAATCATTGATCCTAGTTCCATTAAACTGAGTCTTCTGCTAAATGGCAGACATTCATATAGTTGAAGACAGCTATCATGTCTCCTTTGAATCTTGAATAATCCCAAACTCTTGAGCTCCTTAGAACAATTTGAAAACTAGTATGGATATATTGAATATATTGGATATATTGAATTGCATGTTTTCATTTTTTTTGACACGTTAAAAGAATGGCTTTTTAACAAAAGGCTTAAAGATTTTTAAATGAAAAAACATTTCTGATATTCTGGAAACAATATTATGCTATTATGATATGTTTGGCCAATTTAAGTATCAATAAGTGATTTAGTAGCATGTAAATCAGAGATTTTATCATTTATGTCAAGTTCTATTTTGTGACCCTCCTTTATGATTATTTCTCTGTGAAATTTAGGTTAGGCTTTGAATTGTCACTTTCCCAAGTGCTGTTCTTCTTTTCTCTTTTATTTTTATTTTATTTTTTTTGGATATGTCAGTAACCAGTGAGACCAAGCTTTTTCATCATCAGGGATACAGAGAATCATAAAATCTGACCAAATTAACCCTGTGCAAGGAAGAAAGGATATTTAAATAGGTCAGGTGATTCTGCTTGCTGTTTCACAATCAGTGAGTGCTAGGTGTGAGTTTCCGTCCCCTCTGTGGGCCACACCATTCCCATAACTCTGATAGCGTGAGCCTCTTAAACTGCCCTGATTGTAGCTTTAGTGTTTAAATGTACACATTTTTCCAGTGAAATGACACCAAAACAAAACCCAACTCCATCAGATGGTCCTTAACAGAGGAAACAATCATTGGAGTCAGTGCAAGAAGGAGAAGCACTTGGGTTGGACTTACCGCTACGTCGCTGAACTCTGCTTTGTGGTTAATTTGTGGAATTTTTTCTTTTCTTTCTTTCTTCCTTCCTCCCTCCCTCTTTTTTCTTTCTTTCTTTCTTAATTGTGACAGTATTTCCTCTTTGGTTTGACTTTTTTTTTTAAAGATTTTATTTTTAATTAATTTCTACACCCAACATGAGCTCAAACCCACATTCCCTAGATCAACAATCACATGCTCCACCAACTAAGCCAGTCAGGCACCCTTCTTTGTTTTGACTTTTTAAACTTACCCATGATTCAATAAGATTTATCCTAAAGACCAATGATTTCTTTATTCCTTTAAATAAACAGTTAGGGAAGCATTCCTTGAAATACTTTATTGGGGAAAAAGAGAAACTTTTGATAGAGAACCTAGGAAAGGCTGTGACAGGCACAGCATCAGCTGTTGAATAACAGTGAGCCAAACTGAGAAGTGGAAATACAAGTATTAGAAGCCCATTCAAATGAAAGGAAGAGGTTTTGACTCTAAGCTTACCATTTTTATAAGAATAATTGAAAATTTGGCTTTTTCTATAAAGATGCAGAAGTATATGCATCAGTGGAAATCTCAGCCTGTTCCCCCGGAAGTTACTCTCCACCTGACCGGGGCTGACTGATAGAGACTTCAAGAAGCGATGCACCAAAATGGTTGCTCCAGGGAAGTTAGAAGGAAGATAATAAAAAGCAAACCCCTTTAATCCTTTAATGTCATCTCCTTTTGGGATTTGTGTGTTTCCTAGAAACTCTGAGTGCTTCTCTGAGTGGGAAATAGAGAGATGCAGTACTCACTTTACTTGTCATTCACAATTTTTTGCTCATAGGAATTTGAGACACGTGAGTGACAAGGTGAATATCCAGGATAGAGAAGTGTTGTTGTTGAATGATGAGAACAGAATTGAGTTAATGTTACTGTTTAACTTCAAGCGTGTTAACCCAGTGATTTTAAATAAAAATACTTTGGGTTCTTGTTAATCCTCCCTCTACACAATGGGCACCAGATTTTAAAGCAAAATGGAATATTTTTATTTTAAATATATGTATTAATGTAATAGAAGACTAACATTTTCCTCTTTGTTTTCATTTTTATTTAACATTTTTTATTTAACATTTTTATATAACAAAAATCAGTGTTTACTAAGTGCCAGACACTTTTGTAAGCACTTGATCGATATTAATTCATTTAATTCTCATAAGAACACTATGAGGTAGTTACCCTTATGTCCATTTTTATAGATGGGGAAACTGAAGAATGGACATATTAAGCAGCTTGTTCAAGGTCATTTGACTGGTAAGTGACAAAGCCAGCTTTAGCCTCTTCTAGTCAATAAATAAATATTTTAATAATAAATATTTATTATTTAATAAATTTTTATTTTATTTTATATTTATTTTTATATTTATATATTTATAAATATTTTATATTTATATTTACTTTATATTTTACTAATTAATTAATAATAAATTTATTGAATAATAAGAGTGTCAAATAAATATTTTAAAATGTATGCCTTGATAAAAAAATGGTTGAGAAGTACTGTTCTAGAGAATAAAAACAAAATAAAACAAAACACGAAAATTGTACTACTATGAATAACTGAAAAATGATTGACACACATTTCAGTGTATGGCTGATCTCACCGGAAGGTAATCACTAGGTTCTAGGAATAAGGCTTGGTGGTGAGCCCCATACCCACTGCTGTAGCTACCAGGTATGGGGGTGGGAAATAGACTGAATGTAGAGATTGTAATATAAGGACTTCATTGCTGCTCAAATGAAGACAGCAGATTAGGATTCGGGCTTATCCAATGAGGTCAGTAAGAATTGAAATATCCACATAATGTTAAGATTCTCAAAAGGTTACAATTTCAGTAAAAGTGAGAATAAAAAAAAAAATCTGCCATTTTCTTTTGGCCTGGATTTTGGGTGGAGTAAAAGAGCTCTTTTAGAATGGCTAACCATGGTCTGTGCTTTATGCAAAGGTGAAGGAAGAAATTAACAGGTCTAAGGAAATTATCCAGGATGCAGCAAAGGGAGTTAGAGGTTGGAAATTATAAAAGAGGAATGGAGGGAGCCTGGGTGGCTCAGTTGGTTAAGCTGACCTAAGCCTTCGGCTCAGGTCATGATCCTGGAGTCCCGGGATCGGGATCGAGTCCCGCATTAAGCTCCCTGCTCCACGGGGAGTCTGCTTCTCCCTCTAACCTTCTCCCCTCTCATGCTCTCTCTCTCAAATAAATAAATTAAAGAGGGATGGAGGGTAAAATAAAAAAAGTTGTATCTATGCGTAATAGGACTTCCAGAAAGAATGAATAAAGGCAATGAATAAAGATAATAAGATAGTAAAGTTTTTCAGGACCACAGTGAATCCCATTGATATAAGAAGGATGTTAGGGTTTGAAGCCAATGGCCAAGAAAGAATTTTTGAGGTATCTTTGGTGTGAAAAGGTAGTTTCGTTAAAGCATGGAGGTAAGAGCCATGGACAGAAAGAGCTGCACTGGGGTCATGAGGAGTGGCCCATTATATACTTTCAAGTTGGGAGGGGGCTAGGGATGGTATAAGTGTCTAAAGAATTTTTGGGGCACCTGGGTGGCTCAGTGGGTTAAGCCTCTGCCTTCGGCTCAGGTTGTGATCTCGGGGTCCTGGGATCGAGCCCCACATCGGGCTCTCTGGGGAGCCTGCTTCCTCCTCTCTCTCTCTGCCTGCCTCTCTGCCTACTCATAATCTCTGTCTATCAAGTGAATAAATAATTAAAAAAAAAAAAAGAATTTTGGAAGCAAGATTTCCAGGATCTTGAGAGGGCTAGCTATTGTTGGCAAAAAGTCATTTTTTACCATCTAATAAAACCTTAGTCATGAGACCCTTCAGATGTATATTAGTGGGCCATATGCTTGGGGAATGATTGCCAACACGTATCTTGGTGGTTTAGAGATAAAGGAAATTTCTAAAGGGATTTTTTTTTTTTAAAGATTTTATTTACTTATTTGACACACAGAGAGATCACAAGTAGGCAGAGAGGCAGAGAGAGAGGGGGAAGCAGGCTCCCTGCTGAGCAGAGAGCCTGATGCGGGTCTTGATCCCAGGACCCTGAGATCATGACCTGAGCCGAAGGCAGAGGCTTAACCCACTGAGCCACCCCAGGCACCCCTAAAGGGATTTTTTAAAAAATGATTATTTATTTATTTATTTGACAGACAGAGATCAGAGGCAGGCAGAGAGAGAGGGGGAAGCAGGTTCCCCGCTGAGCAGAGAGCCCGATGTGGGGCTCAATCCCAGGACCCTGGGATCATGACCTGAGCCGAAGGCAGAGGCTTTAACCCACTGAGCCACCCAGGTGCCCCTAAAGGGATTTTTATATGTTGAAGTAGACTTACAGGATCCTGGGGGTTGGGCTAAGGTTGCCTTTGCCCTTAGCAAAGTATTAACATTGAGGCGTTTGAGTCCCTAGAGGAATGTCACTCTACCTGTTTCAAGGACTCAGTGGGCTGTAGGTAGTAAGGAAATTTAATAATTTCTCTTCTGCCTTTGTTTCCCAGATCACCAAGGGGATAAATATTTTTTTTCTCACACCTAAGACACACTAAAACTGCAAAACACCAAAGACCCAATGAGAAATCTTAAAAGCAACAATAAAGAAAAGGATTATCTATAAAAGAATTCCAACTAGATCAAACTGTAAACTTTTCTACAACAATAAGATGCCAGAAGAAAATGGAGTCTTCAAAATGGTGAAACAAATGAACGATTAACCTAGAAATATATGTCTAACTAAATTCCTAACTCTTCAGGAGTTGGGGAAAAATACGTTTCCAAACAAACAAAACAAATATCTATTACAGCAAGAATGAAATTTAACCTAGGGAAAAGGGCTAAGATGTAAGAATGTTGAACAAATAAACTTTGTAAACTTAACTTTAAATTTAAATAGATATTGACTATAAATGAACATGATAAATATTGAATAATTTAGAGAAGTTAGTTCAAATAAAGTGGAAATAAAATGCTTGCATAATTAACATATAAAGGGAGGAAAGAATGGAAATTAAAGCATTCAACAATTCTGCATTCATTTGCTTTTCATATATCCTCTTTTATTCAGTGTCTCTTCAAATCTTTAGCCTATTTAAAAATGTGCTCAAGTTCTCAGATTTCTTTATACATTTCTTGGTACAAGTCTTTTCAGTTATATTTTCTCACAATCTCTAGCTTGTCTTTTCTTTTTTTTATAATGGTGTTTTTTGTAGAGCAAAACTTTAAAATTTTGATGAAGTCCAGTGTATTAACTTTTTTCTTTTATGGGTTGGACTTTTGGTGTCTTTTCTAAGAACACCCTTTCCTACTAAAATTTTCTTCTGTGTTTTCTTCTAAAAGCTTTATAGTTTTGAATTTGACATCTAGATTTGTGATTCTTCTTGAATTAAGTTTTGCATAAGGTGTGTCATTTAGGTTGAGATTTGTATTTTCACATACGAATGTCGAATTACTCCAGTACCATGTTGAAAGACTACCTTCTCCTTTTAATTACCCTTATACTTTTTTTTTAATCAAAAATCATTGGGAAAAATTTGTATTTCTGTACTCTCTTCTGTTTCACTGATCTGTGTGTCTTTTCCATCACCAGTACCACACTGTCTCAGTTAGTATAGTTTTATGATAAATCTTAAAATTGAGTAGTGTGAGTCCTTCAACCTTATTCTTTTTGAAGTTGTTTAGGCTGTTCTAGTTCTTTTGCTTTTTCATATAAATTTTATAATCACTTGTCTATATACACAAAAATTTCTGCTGGTATTTGGATTGGAATTGTGTTATATCTATACCTTAATTTGGGGAGAATTGACACCCTTACTATGTTGAGTCTTCTAGTCCATGAACACAGTGTGCTACTACATTTACAGATCTCATCTATGCTTTGTAGTTTTTGGCATTGGTATGTATCCTATTTCAGATTCAAGCATTGAAGTCCTGATCCCCATTTCCCCAGAATGTAACCTTCTTTGGAGACAGAGCTTTAGAGAGGTAATGAAGTTAAAGTAAGATCATTAGGATGGGCCTGAATTTAATATGACTGGTGTCCTCAAAAAAGGAGAAATTTGGAGACAGCACACACACAGAATGCCACGAAAGATGAAAGCAGAGATCAGTGTATGCAGGAGCCGATCAACACCAACGATTGCCTGCAAACCACTAGAAGCTAGAACAGAGGCATGCAACAGATTTCTTCCTCATAGCAAGCAGAGGGAATCAACCTTGCCCACACACTGATCTTGGTTTTCTAGCCTCTAAAACTGTAAGACAATACATTTCTGTTGTTGAAACCATTTGGTTTGTGGTACTTTATTATGGCACCCCTAGGAAAACAAACATCAAATGTGCATATTTTGTTAGATTTATATCTAAGTATTTCATTTTTTGAACTTTCAGTGTCTAAAGTTCTAATCATCTCGCTGGTAAATGCTGAGTAGTACATTTGCATCATATTAAGATAGGAATTTCTCAAATTTATCAGTATTTGTGATATTTCAACTAAAAATGCTACTGTTTAAAGGGAAACTACAAATTTCAAGTCAGTTCTCTGGGCCATTACCACTACTTACTTTTTCTTTTTATTCTCTCTTTAATTTAATTCACCCAATTAAATAACCTTGTGTACTATTTGGCAGCTTCATGGCATATTTGTGAAGGAATACTTTGAATCAGATTGTGTCTTGACATTTAACAAATTATATATATATTTTTATAGAGTTAAGAGGTCCCTGGGTGGCTCAGTCGGTTAAATGTCTGCTCAGGTCATGATCTCGGGGGTCCTGGGATTGAGCCCTTCATGCCCTGCTCAGCAGGGAGTCTGCTTCTCCCTCTCCCTCTGTCTGCCCTCCCCACTCATGCTCTCGCTCTCTCTTCCAAATAAATAAATGAATAAAATCTTTTAAAAAAAGTAAGTAAGGCAGGCCAGCAGTCCTCAGAAAAAGATTTACATATCTCATTTTTTTGGTTAAGATTTTATTTATTTTTTTGACAGACAGAGATCACAAGTAGTCAGAGAGGCAGGCAGAGAGAAAGGCGGGGAGCAGGCTCCCTGCTGAGCAGAGAGACTGATGTGGGGCTCAATCCCAGGACCCTGGGATCATGTCCTGAGCGGAAGGCAGAGGCTTAACCCCCTGAGCCACCCAGGCGCCCCTACATATCTTGTTAAAGTAAATCTATTACCTTTCTACTAAACTCATTTATTTTTCAAAAAGAGGGGATTGTAAAGCCAGGCTCATGAAGTCTCCGAGTTTTTTGTCGACTTCTCCTTCTTTACTCCCCAGAGCCCTCACGGCCACCGCAATGTAAGGCTAAAACTAGCCTCATATTACATTTAAGAATCAAATCAGTTTTCTAAATATTTCCCTAATCCATGCACCTCTCTTCCTTGTCACCAGGAAGTCTTCTGTGCTTGTTGTCTGGCTCTTACTGGTGTAGTGGTTGCCTCCAGGGTGTATCCCACTGATAATACTCAATAGTCCTGTTTCATGAAATACTCGAATGCACTTTGTGGTTCTCCTTTCCCCAACTGTGAGTCCACTTGCTCCCTGTGGGTGTCTTCAACCCTAGCACAGTGCTTCGTCACCATGCACTTAACTGTAGTGTATAACAGCAGGTGCTCCCCATAGATCTACACATTTAATGAATGAAAGGGAAAAAATGCAGCTGAGTTGAATAGTTTTCTCAAAAAATTCTGATTTTATAACCATTTAATGTAGACAATTATCTTTTTTGGCATTTATTATCCATTTTACTGGAAGCCTAAGAAATCCGATGTATTCAATTTTATAGTTATAACCTAAATTAATTATACCTTGCCAGTCGAATTGACTTTCAGCACTTTATTCCAAGCTTGTAATACTGGCCTCAGTATTGACATCTGGTGTTCAAATAAAATATAAGCATCCTGACTTTCTTAGTGAATGTAAACCTGAACATGCCAGGAATTGCAAGGTCAAAGATTCTCCTTTCTTCTCTGTAGGAGGCCTGACTTACTAGTAAGTACTCTGGGGCATGAGAAGGAATCTGTGCTTTCCTGAACTGAAACTCTATGAGGTTGCATCTGAATGTTTCACATGTTGGTGAGAGCCTACTAAGGAGACATGCATTTATCTAGACAAGTGGTAACAGTGATGATTCTAATGTACACATTCATGTAAGTAGTTTGGTATAAAACCAGTCTGGCAGAGTGGATGAAGTACTGCTCTAAGTCTCTAGCATATAGGTTTCTAGTCTCACTTTCTTCACTTGGGTAAATCATTCTAAGGTCTCTTTGTTTTCATTTTCTCCCTTAACCACAGGCCTAATGATATCCACCTTGCAGAGTTCAGCAGGAATTAACTGTGGATAGTCCAGGACTCTTTAGAAAAGAGCTATATATTTTCCTAGGAAATGATTTTTGTACTGAACCTGAAATAAATAGAATCCAGGTCAACTTGACCTAATGCTTATCTCCTAGGACGTTAGCAGCTACAAGGTTAGGACTCTAACTGGGTGAAGTATTCAGCATACTGGGCTTGTGTCCACACAATGGTGGCTTCATAACTGAGTTTTCCTCTTTTGTCTTGATATTTGGAATTGTTTAGACATAGTCTATGAGTGCTCAGGAAATGCTGACTTAAAATACTTCATGAGTGAGTCATTCATCATCACATGTTCTGAGAGGTAGGTAAGATATTGTCACCCTCACCTGCCCATTTTTATTTGATAAATGCTAATTGATATTATCTGACTTTCAAATGAATTATAAGAAGGTGGGTTTATTACGTCCCTTCTTATTAATTTTGGTTGAATAGTTTTGACTTTCACCTAACCCTGATGAATAGCTAGTATCTGGTTGTCTTGTGTTTGCTTCATGCCTCAGTGCTGTTGGGAATAATAGAAAGGAAAGCTGCCTTCCCTAAAGAGGGAGAGCAAAAGAAAACACAAGTTACTAGAAAAAAAAAAGAAGAATGAATATAATGATAGTACAGAGATTCACTGATTCTTAAAAATCAAGAGTCTCCTTGAAATAGAAGTTTTCTCTGGAGAACAGCCTGAGGTCTTATATATTTCCTAGTAAAAATACAGATTAATGAAAATTTTGAAATTAGTATTTAGTTTTAATCATTTTTTTAAGATTTTATTTTTAAGTAGTCTCTACACTCAACATGGGGCTTGAACTCACAGTCCTGAGATCAAGAGTCTCACGCTCCACCAACTGAGCCAGCCAGGCACCCCTTAAATAAGGTCATTTTAAAATGAATATGTACAGATGCATAATGTGAAACAATACGTTTTTGTACACGAGTAAATTGCTTGATGATTTGTAGACTAATAATGTTTTAAGAAAACCAATGTTCTCACCTTACAAATTTTTTCAGTGTCAGTCGTCTAACTCAAAACCAGTTATTGGATTTAACAGTTAAATATATGCTTTGTAGAGTAAATCATTCTCATTCCCATAATGGTTGTATGGCCTTAGTCTTTCAGGCTTTTCTCTATTTTAGCAACAGATCAATTGAAAATAAAGTAAGTGTTGGGGCGCCTGGGTGGCTCAGTGGGTTAAGCCTCTGCCTTCGGCTTGATCATGATCTCAGGTCATGTCATGATCATGATCTCAGGGTCCTGGGATTGAGCCCCGCATCAGGCTCTCTGCTTAGCGGGGAGCCTGCTTCCTCCTCCTCCTCTCTCTCTGCCTGCCTCTCTGCCTACTTGTAATCTCTCTCTCTGTCAAATAAATAAATAAAATCTTTAATAAAAAAAAAAGTAAAGTAAGTGTTGATAGTACCAAACCAATTCACCATAATTATTTGTGATGAAGAAGTTAACCTCAAGCTAGGCTACTTTCTCATTTGCTCATGACCTGTTTCAGGGACACCGATTGCAGAAGGAAATGGAATTAGCTTTTGCTTGTATTTCTTGGTTGCACTGTGGTCTTAGCTTCGTTAATGGCTCTCTTAACTGTTATAAAAGAAGAGGAGTAGCCATGCGGCCAATAGTGAAAATGGCAGGATACCCAGAGCTGTCTATATAGAATAACTTGGGAATTCAGATGGCTGGATGTCTTGATATGAAATATAGTTTGGAAGGCACTCTGAAAATCACTCTCAAAAGGCACTGTGTCAATCAATCTTTTTCACTAAGTTTATAACCTGTCTTAAAGGAGCATTGGAGGTACATCTTAAATTTCTACCAAAAGATAAGTCAATGACTTGAAAAAGACAGTTTATATCAACAATATCAGTAACATCAAATTGCCCCGTAGAGGAAGGTAAAAGAGTGAAAGCTGTGAGGAATGGAAGCAGAGAACAGGTCATCACACTACCATTTTCTCCAACACCCTAAACTGTGATAAGTACCTGATCATAGCTGTGTCTCAATTTCTAGCCTTTGAGCCAAGTTAGTACCACCTGGTGTGATTTGAAATGACCCCAAAAGAGCTGGTGATGCCTCATGTTAAATTGTGAAAGACATTCTATTTAGCAGGTATTATCCCTCTCCAAGTCAAAAAGGTTATTATATTTTTCCCAGTTCATTTTACCCCTTCATTTCTGACATTAACTCAGAGTATCTTTGCCCATTAGAGGATCTCTTTCTGCTTTATTCATTCCAGCTTTTGCCTTGACTGTGGGATGTAACTGTCAAGCTCTGTTCTTATAAAGGAGTTTTATCATGAACAATATATCATGGATTATTTGGCCTGTTGGTTTTTCAGGTATATGGGGTATTGCAGAAACACTGCCCCTGGAGCTCTGTTGCTAAGACTTTTTTTTTTTTTAAGATTTTATTTATTTATTTGACAGACAGATCACAAGTAGGCAGAGAGGCAGGCAGAGAGAGAGGAGGAAGCAGGCTCCCTGCCGAGCAGGGAGCCCGACATGGGGCTCCATCCCAGGACCCTGGGATCATGACCCGAGCCGAAGGCAGAGGCTTAACCTACTGAGTCACCCAGGTGCCTCTGTTGCTAAGACTTTTATTGTATATCTGCCCATAAGTTCTGTTTCCAGTGCTGATCCTGGAATTTCAATGGACAAATGAAGGGAAGTAAAGAGCAGAGAGAGCAGATTATTGATACGAGTTTCTATCAGCACCCCTTCCTAAATCCTATCTACTCAAGGGTATTATAATTTCAACAGACAGTAAAAGCTACAGAATACCATTTTGTTCTATAGGCTGGTCTTGCTCTGATAATGTGCTGATTGGCTAGAGTCCAAGAAGAAGATGCCTTCCTTGACCCCTGTCCAACTCTATAGAAGTCAGGGGTACAGGTTGATGTGAGAGAACTCCAGTCAAAAAACTTAGGGAAGCATTAGGGGAATTGGTTTGGCAATTTCCAGTCACTTTGTCTCTAGGCTGAGCAGCCTGGCTTTAGGAGTGTACAGTAGCACTAGAAAGGACTATATTTTAAAAACACCATGATGATATTGCTCTGGAGTCTATTGGGGGCTCTGCTATATTCTAAAGGCATCAGAAAAAAAGTTCCTAACTGAACTGAAGAATACCCCTAAGAAGATGAAATAATCTGATTATTCCAGGGGACGAATGAGATGGGGAGATTACATAGGCTTTTAGGGGGAGACTGAGTCTTTCATGTGCATATCAGTCTGATTTCAAGTGTATGACGAGCTTTTGAGATGCCCTTTATACTTTTCTAGGGACTTTGGTCAAGGAAGAAGATATATGCAAACCTTTTTCTCCCTACCCAAAGAGGGGTACATAAAAGTGTTTTTTTTCCTCCCTAAAACGACTACCATGAAACTAAAGGAGGTGGTTGGCTAGCACCTGGGATTGCCTAGGTTACTTCAAGAAAAAATAGATGAGAAAATGAGGAGAAATAAAAAGTACCAGATGATAAGAAATGTTGACTTCTTTTTTCAAATCTATTGGTGTATAATCTAAACCATTTCCCAGATCAGTTTTCCCATCTCTTATAGGAGAGATGCCTCTTCCTATCCATGAGTCTTAGTAAGAGTATTGTGAAGTTTATCAATTGCTTATGAGGAAACACAGTGACAAATATTACATAAAACAACACTATTTTATTTATGTATCTTTAAGTGGAGAGTGACTATATATTATTCAAAAGTGGTTTTATGGCATCCAGTCCAGCTACATAGGCAGGCCAAGCTGAAATAATTTATCTCAGAACATCCTGTTGCTTTGTACTGGCACATTAAGAGAAAAAGTTCTCTAATATTCATTTTGATGCACAATTAGTTTTGGGGAAATCTCCTGGACAGATTGTGGTCTTGTATTGCGGAGTCGAAGTTTAATGATTTCAACACACTTGTCTTCAGTGCCAGCATAAGCCAAAGATAAATTATATCTAACCAGTAAAATGTGTTTAATACATGACCTACAGGTTGTGGGAACCAACTAATATTTGTAAGCATATTATCCAAATCCTTAAGTGGAGGGCATTGTAGAAGTTGCATTATAATATATTGGGTTCAAGTTAAAAAAACAATTCTAACTTGCATAGTGTCTGGAAGAAGAGGAAATGGAAAAGAAAAAAGACATTTTTAGTTAGGCTAATACTTTCTATCCTGAAATGTATGTTTGGATGTTATAAAGAAGAATTAAACAGCTAGAAAACAGTTCATAAAACTAGTATTGAAAAGATTGACAAAGAGTATTTCCCCCCCTCCCAACCCCGCCTTTTCTCTGAAGGCTAACCTCCAAACAAAATCTTAGGCTGAAGTTTTAAATGTCTGCTGCAGACAATTGCCACTTTCCAAGTACAGACTGCCAAGTGCACAAAGAGCAAAGTTTAGTCAAAGTTCATTTTCAGGTCATCCACCCTGGAACCATCAATCTGGGCAACCTCTGGGTAACCTCTTCCAAGCTTGTGGACTGGAGCTGGATCCTTTGCAGCCTCATTAGAGCATGCAACGATTAATTTGTGTTAAATAGGAAATTAAACAGTCATGTACAGTGTAGAGTGGAGGTCAAAGAGTGGATCTTGAGGTGCATTCACAATCTCTGTTTGGGGGTCCTCTCCGGCTGGCAGGGAGGTGGGGCAGACTCAGAAGAGAAATAATTGTGTAGGAAAACATTACAAAACCTCCATCACAAAAAAGCATACATAAATAGGAGAGAAATTTGGCTTGAGAATAAATCACCAACGTTTTAAATGTTGCTCAGACATGCCTGTCTTTCAAAAGACTTAGGGTGAGAACTGAGGCAAAAATGACTTCACAAATCGGGTGTATTAATCCAGAAAACTCACTGTTGTCCTTGAACTTACTTCTGATTGTAGCCTAGCTTTGTATTAATGAACTAGAGATTCTGTCATGAGAAAGTGAGAGGAAAGTTCTGATGTGGAGTTCTATTGAGTGAATTCTATTTGTGAATTCATGGTGAATCGAACCATTGTCTTCCAAGATACCATTTTGACGTAATTAGATAAGTTGAATGTTAGCGGTTGCAATACACACAGGAAATTTTGAAAAATAAAATGCTGTTCATTTCTTAGCAATAGAAGAATGCAAAGTTTCCAACTACTATCTTATCCAAACACTGGGAAATCTACCTCTTCCTTTCTTTCTTTCTTTCTTTCTTTTCTTTCCTTCTTTCCTTCTATCATCTATCTATCTCTGCCGATCTCTATCATCTATCTATTCTATTCTATCTATCTATCATCATCATTGATCTGGAATTTTACTATAATAAATTTCATGACTTGGAAGTTAATTTTTATATTAGTAAAATAGGAATTAAAAAAACCATGGCATTCTATGTTGTATATGGGGATGTGATCAGATTTAAAAGGCTTTTGTTCTTTTTTTTATGAACTTAGTACAATATGTATATATTGACAAATTATAGATCAAGTAAAATAGTGTGCCATACATGTGACAAAGAATAAAACCTAAATAATGAAACGTAAATACAGGTGGTTGAAAGAGGAATTGTTTAAAGTTACAATACTTTTATAAGTTATTAAACACTCCCCATTTCTTCTAATGAGAGTTATACACTTTTTCCTTTCTGTCTCCATGAAACTTTATTCCTTCTTTATTCTTGTACTTTCTTGTATTATGTTTTATGTGATAGTTTCTCCTATAGTATTTTTGAAAGTAAGTAATGAGTGTAAAGTCTACTTTGAGATCTCTAAAGGAACTTCAATGTGATTTAAAAAAATCTGATTTTTAAGGAATGGTTACAGAGTGACAGTTATTGTAATACTATCATAGCTTAGTGTATATCTTTGTAATTGAAGAGAATACTGAATTTGAGTTAGAGGTTAGTGGAAATAAAGATTTAATTTTTCCTATGCAAATTCACACCTGCTTTGTTAAGAATCCCTCTTGCAGAGTATAAAGAAGGGAAGAAGGCAAGGATAGAATCCTTGGGCATTCTAGTGTTTAAGGGTTGAGTAGAGGGGATGTAAAGGAAGCTAGGGAGAAGTGGCCAAAGGGTTAGAAAGGGAATTGTGAGAGTGATGAATTAAGCTAAGGAATGAGAGCACCCAAATTTAAGTAAAAAGTCCAAGAGAAATTCGTATTAAAAAGAGTCTGTAGGATTTGATCAGCTGAAACCCTTGCTTGAATGATTTCTGACTTTTATGGCAGCCATTAGCCTTATAGAGGTTTGGGAGGAGTAAGTTATTTTTTTCCTCTAGCTCATCAGACCATCAAGTTTGGGTTTGTAGAGCTTAGGTACCAAATCCTGTAACACAAAAGATAACCTTGAGGCCTTTTCTGGCCATAAAAATATCAGTCTCATAAAATGATTAAAAGTGATAATGTTCAGTCTATAAATTAATCAGGGGAAATGGGGACATAAATTTTAGCAACTTTGTGTCATGAGTTTGTGTAAAGGATTTTGTTAGAAGAAATAGACTTAAGACCACGTGACATGTGAACTATGTTTCCAGATAAGGAGATGGCTGGGCAAATGAATCCTTGTTTAATCACCTGTTCTATTTTTTATGATTTAATATATGAATCTCTTTTACATGATTGCATTTTAGATTTGATTGATTTTGGTTTTTAATTGTTAAATATGGAATTGATTAGACTTAGTTTTATGGGAATATAATTGGATATAAATTAGGCTTTGGTAAAATTTAAATTGAAAATATATTAGGCAAATTCCTTAACCTTTTCTTTTTTTGCCTCAGTTTCTTCATTTGTAAAATTAAAGCACTGGACGAGATGACCTTGAAAAGTCCTTATGAGGTCTAATAGTTGAAGACTCCTGTTTTATGTAGAGGAAATAACTATGTAGTTAATCAAAGCCTTCATTTTTCAAGTGATTATTTTGGCTTCTGAAAGCTTATGAGAAATCCCTTCACTTATGACTATTTGTATCCATTATCTAGACATTGTCCTCATATAGTTGGGGGCTAGTAATCATGTCAGTGCTAACATGGAAAATGGTGTCTTTCTTTCCCATAGCCAAATTTTAAACATAAAGGATGACGGGCTCTAAGCAACCAGGGCTGTCTGTCTGACCCACCTATATTGAATTATTACAAAATCATAGTCATTTTTAGAATTGTTTCATATCTTGAGAATATGCCTACCAGGTCATATGGCTAGCAGGCAGAGCTGTGTGCCAGCAGCCTGATGCCATGATGTGGAGAGTTCATTCCTGTTGTCCCTTCCCTGCCGTCAAAGCTGGCTGCCTTTCATGTCATTTAGTAAAGTCATCAGAGTATGACATGTGCTACCTCCAGAACCTGAAGAGGTATACCAGGTGTCTTTCTTAGTTGTAGGAATTCCAGGATATAATAATTTGTGTCTAACTTTTGAGGGAATGTTCTGGCATATCAAAGATCACTTCACTGTTACATGAGGTCCCTGAATCTTTGCAAGGTTTTTCCTAGACTCTCTGGAGCACATGTATTTTACCAAGACCTCCTATATACTTGTCAGTTCTTACTCATCTGGTCTGAATAACATAATGTCATCAATATGGTGGACCACTGGGGTGTTTTGTGTAATGTACAGATGGTACAGGTGATTCATTTGGATTATATTATGACAGAGGCTACAGAGTTAACATAGCTTTGGGGTGAAACAAAATGTTTCTGGCTGTCCATCTCACGTGAATATAAACTATTTCTGATCCTCTTTTCTTTTCTTTTTTTTTTTTTTAAGATTTAATTTATTTATTTGACAGACAGAGATCGCAAGTAGGTAGAGAGGCAGGCAGAGAGAGAGGAGGAAGCAGGCTCCCTGCTGAGCAGGGAGCCCGATACGGGGCTCGATCCCAAGACCTTGGGATCATGACCTGAGCTGAAGGCAGAGGCTTAACCCACTGAGCCACCCAGGTGCCCCTGATCCTCTTTTCTGATAGGAGTAGAAAAGATCACATATGTCGGGTAGCTTGTACTTGAGGCCACACACACACACACACACACACACACATATGTGGTTTAAAAGATTTTATTTATTTATTTGACAGATGAGATCACAAGTAGGCAGAGAGGCAGGCAGAGAGAGAGAAAGGGAAGCAGGCTCCCTCCTGAGCAGAGAGCCCAACATGGGGCTTGATCCCAGAACCCTGGGATCATGACCTGAGCCAAAGGCAGAGGCTTTAACCCACTGAGCCACCCAGGTGCCCCTACCTGAGGCTGCATTAATCTGCTGTAGTAAATATACCACATCTGGCACATAGTTGTAATTGATTAAGTTTGTGGTTGTCACCTGTCACCTGGGTTTGTAGGGTTCATTAGGGCTATGATGTATTTAAATAGGGTATTATGGTGACTACTGCCTCTGCATTCTTTAGGGCTATAAGGATGGCGCTAGCTTCTGCCACTACCCCCAAGATGAAATAGTATTTGAGTTGTGAAAGGGCAGTTTCAGAGGTTTACATTAGGCTTTCTCTACTATGATAGCTTTACCCTATATGCCAAGGACCAGTTGTGGAGGTTCTATAGACTACTAAGTATGTTCATTTCAGTTATTGATCTGGTGACCAAGGCAATGACCACCATGGACTTAATGGACCTGCTGTAAGTCAGAGTTGGGCTAGGACTGTACTTAGTACCTGGGTCCCGTACATCTCCACTCTAATAGAGGGCCATTATGAGTCTTTGGGTCTCTGATTATCAATGCTTATTAATTAATTAATTTTATTTTAATTCCAGTATAGTTAGCATACAGTGTTATATTAGTTTTAGGCATACGATATAGTGATTGAGCAATTCTATGTATTACTCGGTGCTCAATGTAAGTGTGCTCTTTATTCTCCGTTGCCTATTTCATCCATTCCTCCATCCACTTGCCCTCTGGTAACCATCTGTTTGTTCTCTGGTAGTTAAGAGTGTTCTTGGTTTGTCTCTCCCTCTTTTTCCCTTTGTTTGTTTCTTTTTTTATTTCAAGTTTTTATTTAAATTCTAGTTAGTTATGGTAAAATTGGTTTCAGGTGTAGAATATAGTCATCTGTCACTTACATTAAACACCCAGTGCTTATCACAGGTGCCCTCCTTCATGCCCATTACCCATTTAGCCTGTTGCCCTGCCCACCTCCCCTCCAGCAACCCTCAGTTTGTTCTCTATAGTTAAGAGACTCTTTTATGGTTTGTCTCCCTCTTTTCTTCTTCTTTCCTCTATGTTCATCTGTTTTGTTTCTTAAATTCCACATATGAATAAAATCATATGGTATTTGTCTTTCTCTGACTTATTTCGCTAAACATTATACTCTCTAGGTCCATCCATGTTGCAAATGGCAAAATTTCATTCTTTTTTATGCTTAAATAATATTCATTGTGTGTATATATACATGTTTATATATAGATATTGTGTGCATATATGTAGTAAATAATATTCATTTTATCTATATTCATATATATATGTATATGATCATATCTTCTTTATCCATTTATCATTTGATGGACATTTGGGCTGCTTCCATAATTTGGCTATTGTAAATAATGCTGCAATGAACATAGGGTGCATATATCTTTTCCAATTAGTGTTCTTACAGTGTTTGGGTAAATACCCAGTCTTGTGTTTACTAGATCATAGGGTAGTTCTATTTTTAATTTTTTGTGGATCCTCCATATTGCTTTTCACAGCACCTGCACCAGTTTGCATTCCCACAGTTGTGCACCAGGGTTCCTTTTTCTCCACATCCTTGCTAACACTTATTTCTTGTGTTTTTGATTTTAGCCATTCTGACTGGCATATCTCATTGTAGCTTTGATTTACATTTCCCTGATGCTGAGTGATGTTGAGCATCTTTTCATGTGTGTATTGGCCATCTGGATGTCTTCTTAGGAGAAATGTTTGTTCATGTTTTCTGCCCCTTTTAAATCATATTATTTGTTTTTGGTGTGATGAGTTATATAAGTTCTTTATATATTTTGGGATACTAGCCCTTTATTAGATATGTCATTTGGAAATAGCTTCCCCATTCAGTTGTCTTTTAGTTTTATTGATTGTTTCCTTCACTATGCAGAAGCTTATTTTGATAAAATCCCAATAGTTTAATTTTTGCTTTTGTTTCCCTTGCCTTAGGTGACATGTCTAGAAAAATGATGGTATGGCTGATGTCAGAGACATTACTGCCTGTGCTCTCTTGTAGGATTTTTATGGTTTCAGGTCTCACATTTAGGTCTTTAATCCATTTTGAGTTTGTTTTTGTGTATGATGTAAGAAAGTTGTCCAGTTTTATTCTTTTACATGTAGCTGACTAGTTTTCCCAGCATCATTTGTTGAAAATACCAGTCCCATTGCATATTCTTGCCACTTTGTTCAAGATTAATTGAACATAGAATTGTGAGTTTGTTCTGGGGTTTGTATCCTGTTCTTTTGACCTATGTATCTGTTTTTGTGGCAGTACCATTCTGTTTTGATTACTACAGTTTGTAATAGAACTTGAAATCTGGAATTGTGATGCTTCCAGGTTTGTTTTGTTTTTCAAGTTTGCTTTGGCTATATGGGGTCTTCTGTGGGTCCATACAAATTTTAGGATTGTTTGTTCTAGTTGTGTGAAAAACTAGTTGTACTTTGATAGGAATTATATTAAATTTGTAGATTGCTTTGGGTGGTATGGACATTTTAACAGTATTTGTTCTTCCAGTCCAGAAGCATGGTATATCTTTCCATTTGTTGATGTTCTCTTCAGTTTCTTTCATCATTATTTTATAGTTTTCAGAGTACAGGTCTTTCATCCTCTTGGTTACATTCACTCCTAGCTATTGTATTATTTTTGGTATAATTGTAAATGGGATTGTTTTCTTTTTCTTTTTCTTTCTCTCTCTCCCCCTCCTTCCCTCACTCCTTCCTTCTCCTCTTCCATCCTTCCTTCCTTCCTTTTTTGTAAATGGGATTGTTTTCTTAATTTCTCTTTCTGGTGCCTTCTTATTAGTGTATATAAATGCAATGAATTTCTGTACATCGATTTTGTATCCTGTGACTTTACTCAGTTCATTTATTAGTTCTAGTAGATTTTTTAGTGGGGTCTTTAGGGTTTTCTATGTATAGTGTTACATCATCTGCAAATAGTGAGAGTTTTACTTCTTCCTTCATCCAATTTGGATGCCTCTTATTCTTTTTTCATTCTGATTGCTGTGGCTAGGACTTTCAATACTGTGTTGAATAAAAGTTGTGAGAGTATACATCCTTGTCTTATTCCTGATCTTAAGGGTAAAGTTCTGTTTTTACCCACTGAGTATGATGTTAGCTGTAGGTTTTTCATATATGGCGTTTATTATGTTGAGACATGTTCCCTCCGAACTTACTTCATTGAGAGTTTTTATTATGAATAGAGATGTTGTACTTTGTCAAATGCTTTTTCTGCATCTATTGAAATTACCATGATTTTTATCCTTTCTGCTTTTGATGCAATGTATCCTGTTGATTGATTTGCAAATATTTAACCATCCTTGCATCCGGGAAATAAATCTCACTTGGTCCTGGTGAATAATTTGTTAAATGTATTATTGGATTCAATTTGCTGATACTTTGTCGAAGATTTTTGTGTCTATGTTCATCAGAGATGGTGGCCTGTAGTTCTCTTTTTTGTAATGTCTTTTTCTGGTATTGCTATTGGGTAATGCTGGCCTCACAGAATGAATTTGGAAGGTTTTTTTCCCTCCTCCTCCTCCTCCTCCTCCTCCTCTTCTTCTTCTTCTTCTTCTTCTTCTTCTTCTTCTTCTTCTTCTTTCTTCTTCTTTTTTTGGAATAGTTTGAGAAGAATAGATATTAGCTCTTCTTATCAATGTTAATTTTAAATTTAAAAAGTGTCAGTGTTCCTCTTTTCCAGGTTAATGATTATCTGAGTAAGTGGCTGTAGGCCATTTTAAGCAAGGACTACCACATATGCTTGCTGTGCTGTTGCAAGGTTTTGCTCCTAGGGACCCACCATCTCTTTCAGTCACTGGATTAGCTCTAAGAACTGGATCAGGTTTGCAAAGTGGGTTTTTTACTGAGGCAGCTGCCCTAAACCTCTTGATTATTCATCCTTGGTTTGTTGTTGTTGTTGTTATTGCATGAATAAAGAAATACTTGTTGGGTACCCATCTGTTTCCCTTAGGAATTCTGTGTTCGTTGGATCATCTCCATAGCTCCTTGGGAGCATTACCCACTCATAATGATAATAGCCTCCACCTTGCTTCTGATGGTTTAGCATCATCAGTCCTTGGCCTCTATTAACTATTTCTGTTATCCCTAGTCGATTCTCTCATGCCTCTTGCTTTCTGTAATAGTATTTCCCACCATTAGTCCTGGTCTACAGAGAACAGCCACCATTGGGTTTCTCAGTGATTCTGATGCCCTCTAACCAGTACATTCCTTAGTATGTTCTCTAAGCTCTCTCATGGAATATAGTCTACTGATGGGCTTCTAGCCATTTGTAATACATCTACTGTAGAACGCCCAGTTCCCTGAACCTGTTGATCCTTTCTTCCACATCTGGCACTTCTGCTTCACTTTGGTGTGGATCATAGCCTTTTTTAGACTTCCAAGAGCTATCCTGGACATGTTTGCCTTGTTACCAGGTCTCTGCCAGGATGTTAAATCATGTGTCATGGGAGAATGCTTCCACATCAACAAACTTTACTTGATGCAATTTGTGTTTTATATGTCCTTGATCCCAGTACCATCGGGGGCTAGTCCTACTTCCTTGGCTCCCACTGGTATGTATTTTCTAGGCCCTGTAACTTCTTTAGTGTATTTTGCCTTTTCTCCCTCAATAGGCCCAGAACTTTCCTGGTCAGGTTATGTCATGACTTGATCCTAACAATTGGTTTGGTAGCTAGAGAAGGACGTGGAGGTGGATCCTGAGCAAGGTACCTGCTATCTTTCAAAGAGGAGGCTCTACATCAACTGCAGGGAAGGAGGGAGCACTATCCTTCAACACTTTGGCAGGTCCAGAAGTTTCAGTGAAACTTAAGGTTTCTAATTTTTAAATGCATCAACCCAAATGTTCCTATCCCATATTTCATGGTCCTATTTCTTCCTCATCAGGGCTCTGACCTTAGAATAACAGACCCGTTGAGGCTGAGAATTCAGAAATTTTCTGGAAATGTGCTATCTCATAATTAAATACTGGGTCTGATACTTCGCTTTTCCTGCCCTTTGGCTGCAAGAATAGAGCACCATTGTATGCTGCTAAAGAAGCCATATGGCTTTCACATTTTGCTTTAAACTAGTGGTTAGTTATCTTTACCCTTTCATTATAATCAGCGTTGCTAAATCTTCCAGATTACTGAAATACCTAAGATATTGCTTATTCCAATGCATTCCCTTCCACCAGTTTGCTATTGGTGGGAGTTATAACAATGGAACTGTTATAGTATGCCAGGGGCTGTCAGTAATCTACCTAGCCCCAGCGATGGGTCCACACTACCAGCTGGCCAATGGTGAGCCAGGTCCAACATTTCATTCTAGATTCTACTTCCTAGGATCACTCTTGGAACAGTCTCTTAGGTCAAATTTCCTGGAAGATACCGTGAGACAGACTTGTATATCAGGAGGTTTACTGGGCATGAGATAGGTAAAGAAGTCAAGAAAGCAGGATTGAGCAAAGGGAGAGATTGAATGGTGATACAGTTGCAAGGAAAGCCTCAGAGGATCATATGAGGGATTCTAGAGCTGGGATGGCCTCTAAGGACTGTCTCAATTTGAGGCAGGTGGAGCATAATTTGAATCCTTACAGAAAGCAGTCACTAAATGAGAGTTATCCTCAAAGATGGAGTGAACTTTGGACAGATGGCTTTCTTCTTTCAAAGGCCAAAGAAGGTAACTTGATTGTAAGCAGTCAGTAGCCAACATTTGGCAGATACAGAAATAAATATCATGGTCCTGCATGGGGATCTTGGCAGCACATGACAGTAATGGCTACAGATGTCGTAGGAGATGGTGTTTTAGCATTCTTTAAGTTTGTCTCTGATTTGTGTCATTTAAAAATATTTATTTTTATTTTTTATTTTATCATTTTTAAGTTTTTATTTAAATTTCAGTAATATTAGTTTAGTACAGTATAATATTAGTTTCAGGTGTACAGTTTAGTGATTCAACTCCAGGTGCTCATCACCTTAGTCCCCATCTACCATTTCACCCACCTTCCCTCTGATAACCATCTATTTGTTTTCTATAGTTAAGTCTGTTTCTTGGCTTGTCTCTCCTGTTTTTTTTCCTTTGCTTGTTTGGTTTCTTAAATTTCACATACAAGTGCAATCATATGGTATTTGTCTTTCTCTGATTAACTTATTTCACTCAGCATTTTATTCTCTAGCTTCACCCATGTTGTTGCAAATGGCCAGATTTCATTCTTTTTTATGGCTGAGTAATATTTCCTTGTATTCATATGCCACATCTTCCTTATCCATTCATTAGTTAATGGACATTTGGGCTCTTTCCATAATTTGGCTATTGTAGATAATGCTGGTATAAACATTGGGTATTTTTATTATTTTTAAAATTTATTTTAAGTAACCTCAACCCCCAACATGGGGCTACAACTCATGACCTGGCTATCAAGAGTCACATGTTCTACTGACTGGGCCAGCGAGATGCCCCTGTATCATTGTGTTTTAGTGGTATTCTTAAAAATGAGTGTTCTCATTTATGAAAAAGTGACCTCATTCAAAAAACCAAAGCCTTCAAACTTTCAAATTTCTAAACTTCTGATCTTTTTTTCTTCTGACTTCTAAATTCAATTTTCTTAAAATTATGGTAATTAGAGAAATTGATATGGTTTTGGAGCATCTTAATGAAAGTAAGTTAGCAAAAATGCCATATCAGAGAACACTGGTTGCTTAGAGCCTATCATGCTTCCTGTTTAAAAATGCTGTGGTTTGCTACCATATTCCTCTCCAGGAAGATTCTTCCCATCACCTCCCCACAATCTGGATCAAGGCATGCTTCATTCCAGCTGCTGAGAGTGTTGGTTGCTGTAGCTCACATATTCTCTCTGTAGTTCCCTCTATAGGAATTGCCCTTGGCCGAAGGAAGCCACTTTACAAATGGTTGTGCCCCAGCCCCAATTCCATGGCACCCCTCATTCCTTGATTGGGGCACTTGGGATGCAAGAGCTTGGTCCCCTTGCCTCAGTTTAGGACAACTTGGAAGGACCATTGCAGCTAGAGTTCACCACAGGAGATGCTAAGGTCTCTTGCAATTGCCTCATAGTTCAAGCCTTTCCTCGTCCAGTTCTGCCTTCCCTTTTTCTTTATGTGTATTGTACCTGAAAGCATTTTCTGATAAATTTCCCACAGGCAAATATCCATCTCAAATCTGTTTCTAGAAAACCCAACCTGAGAAAGCATCCTTTTTGTCACTTGATTATGAGAGAAAAGGAAATCATGCCTCCAAATAATAATGATAGAACAAAGTAGATACATAATGTATTGTGTTCTAAAATCTAATTTTCAAAGGCAGGAGCCACATTTCCTATTAAGCATATCAACATGAAAATGTATTTAAATTGATTATTCTGACTAAATTTTTAGTGCCTGCTATCCAATTGCAATTAGCAGCTTGTTAGTTATAATCAGAAAATTTCAATTACTCTTCTTTTTCTCTCACATATGGTTTCAGATAATAACTCCGGGAATGGTCTTTCCATAAAATGAGTTTTGTCGGAAAGAGTGGGGAAAAGACATTTCAAGATTTTGAGGGAACTATGTTATTGCCAACCCTAAGAAACAAGGAAAATTAAAAAAAAAAAATCTCAGAAACAAAATTAGAGTCACTTTGGCAAGAAATTTAATGTCTCTGAGCATCACTTGTCCCTTTTGTAAAACAGGGACAATGCTGACACTTTTTTAGCATAAACTTTGGTTTAATGTTCATTCAGCCTACACTCCTCTTAAAAGCATTTCGAAGCTATATTATCGACTTCTGTAGCAGGCAACATAGCTGAGTGGATGTTCAGAGAACACTTTTTAGGGAAGGACATTTAAAATACTGGATAAAATATTTTAAAAACCCGTATTTTTAAACGTGTGGCTAATTTGTGAGCTGAAAGGAAAATCTTAAGAAATCAAAATGAGAAAGTATAAATCTAGATAAACAAGCAAGTCCAGTATTGGGCATTTGCTCAGAGGGGAGGGATGGAAAGGGAAGAGTATTGCATTGTCCAGATAGCCTACCTGAATTGGTTTATAATGCACATGGAAAACGCAACAAAGCTTGAGGGCTTCCTAGGTGGCAAGATCACAAAGTTGCTACAGCTGTCAGAGGCCACGAGAGCAACCGTTTCTCCCTTGATTGCTTAGACATGACTGTGACACCAGTCCAGTGTGCCTGCCACACTCAGGGAACAGGTATTAAGATTTCTAAATGGTCAGCAAGTGAGGAGCAGGTGCCTCCTACTGTTCCCCCTAGGAGCTTCACCATATGCAAAAATCAATTCCAGTCAGCTAAAGGATGTCAGTGTGAAAGGCAAGTCTTCAATACTTTTAGAAGTAAATATGTAATTTCTGTGTAGGAATGGATTCTAAATACATCAAAGTCAGAAAACATGAAGAAAAAATGATAAATATGATAACATTAATTTATCAAAAGATTCCCCCAAACAGAGGAAATGTTTAGTCACAAACTGGGAGAAAATATGTGCAACATATATAATCGATAAAGAATAGTGTCTAGAACTTTAAAAGAAACTGTAAACCAGTAAGAAAAGGTAAACAATCTGCTGGAAGAGAAGGTAAAAGATGTTAACAGATGTTTCACAGGAGAGGAAAAAGAAATAACCAATAAACTTACGAAAAGTTGTTCAACTTTATTAGTAATCAGGGATGTGCCAAGGTAAACCACGGTGAGATACATTTTACACCTATTATATTGGTAAAACTTAAAGTATTGTAATGCCAGAATTTGTTGAAGATGTAATAACATGCATAATCATTTTAGGAAATGCCTTAGCATGACCTAATGAAGCTGATATACTTCATACACCCTTCATAACTTCTATAACCCATCAATTTTATATATACACTTTTTAATATTTTCTAATTATAAGTCCTGATATGCTTGGAACAGTCTGATACTTACCGCTTTTCCTAGGATAATTTTAATAATATCTCTTTGCTTTCCCCAAGTTTTTCTAGCTTGATAAAATTTATTGTTATCTTCATACTTAAAGTACGTATATGATTTACTTGATGAATCTGTATTAGCAGAGATTGGTTTTTGGCAATTTTTTTTTACTCATTTTGCACCATCAAATTTTTCCTTCTAAAAATATGTAGGCAGGGGCGCCTGGGTGGCTCAGTGGGTTAAAGCCTCTGCCTTCGGCTCAGGTCATGATCTCAGGGTCCTGGGACCGAGTCCCGCATCGGGCTCTCTGCTCAGCGGGGAGCCTGCTTCCTCCTCTCTCTCTGCCTGCCTCTGCCTACTTGTGATCTCTGTCTGTCAAATAAATAAATAAATAAAATCTTTAAAAAAAAATATGTAGGCACTATGAAGCAATTAAATTCAACTTCTAGATTTGGTCCACCATCAGTAGGGCACACATGGCTCTCCCATGGGATCTGCTTAAGTCAGGCTGATAGTTAAGAACCCCCAAAAGACAGTAGCACCTGATGGCTAACAGGGGATCATCTGATCTAGCTATTCTTTCTGATTCTTTATTCATCTCTTGGTGATCATATAAATCTTTTTTTGCTTCTTTTAACATCCTAAAACAACATTTTTTTCCTTGAGAGACATACATTTTTTTCCAGATTTCCTTAGAAATATTTTAAAAGTACCTCGAGAGAACAGTATCTCAGCCTCTAAATCATTTAAAAATGTGATTCAGAATCTCCTGAAAGTTTTCTGCCTATCCCCTTACAAAACTAATCCTGTTTTTCATGAAACAAGGAATTCTTGAAACAAGTAAACAAAAAAATTATAGTAGTCTTGTTACTTTTTATTATGTCTTTATGCATTTTATCTTTTTTCTTTTCCTTAAAGTCTTTATGTATTTTAAATTAGTGGTATCGCAGTGGTTGATTTTCACCATGATTGCATGTTTTTTCAACCTCCACCTATAGAGAGCCTACTTAAATATAACTTAATTTTATGTGACGAAATGCATTCTGAGTTAGTAAATGGGGAATTGACAATAATTCTAAATTGTGTCACCTTAATATTTAAAGGCATATTCGTAATATGTTTAGCTTATCCAAGTAAACCCCATTTAAGCATGATAATATTTTATCTTTAGCAAACTCCTTCTATAGTCCTTTCCATCTTTCCATCCTCAAATACTTATCAAGCCTATAATTTGCTATTGATAGAAAGATGGGCCAATGAAATAAACATACATAGTTTCTCAGTGCTTGATATACCCTACTATAAATTGTCTTTTTAAAAATTTTTTCTATTTATTTATTTTTTAATTTTTATTAACATATAATGTATTATTTGCTTCAGGGGTACAGATCTATGAATCCTCAGTCTTACACAATTCACAGCACTCACCACAGCACATACCCTCTCCAGTGTCCATAACCCAGCCACCATATCCCTCCCCCACTACTGCTACCCCCCAGTAACCTTCAGTTTGTTTCCTGAGGTTAAGAGTCTCTTATGGTTTGTCTCCCTCCTAAATTATCTGTCTTTTAGAAAGTACATTATATTTCCATGTCCTAAGACTATTTTTAGAAAATGGAAACAGTGGCTTTGGGTATACGACAGAGATAGAATTGAACGGTATACATACTAGGACAGTATATATTGTTCTAGCAGTTTAAGCTAGTTCTAAGAGTGTTAGAACCATTATATCTCTCTATACTTTAATCTTATGGTGTGAAGTTCAGCTGAACTAAATCCAACTAACCAAATTGCTTAGTTACATACAATTCTACCACAAAATAAAGAAAATTCTGTTTGTGGACCATATAAAACACTAGCAGACTGGAATAATAAGGTCAGCTTAAAGAGATTTAACTCAGTGGTAGCAAGCTGTATCCATGGAGGGTCAGAATTGTTCAGTTTAGGAGGTCTTGGAGGTTCGTATAAAGACTATGGTTTTATTGATAATTTTTCCCATGTCATAACCCAGGAGGGTCATTAAGGTGCTTTTTGTTTGTTTGTTTGTTTTTAAGAAATACAATGATAGTCTTTATGTCTTCATTGGAAAAATAATTTGTTTGACAGTAATATTGATTAATACTTACTTGAGAAACCCTGAGTTAGTTCCAAAAGAATTTCATAGCACAAGGTTTGAAAGGTTTTCCCTCCTCCTTTATTGTGTGAAGAGAGAAAAAAAAATCATTCTCAGTGACACTTCAAATGTAAATTACCCAGTTTAAAAATGATCAAAGACAGAGGAAAACATGTTGAAGAGCACTATGACTGTCTTGAATCACATTTCTAAGGGCATGACACCAGTGACATGATTGCTTGCCTTTTGTGTTATTAGACTATGATGGGAAATAACCACTGAATTCTGACTGAGATAAACCATCAAAAGATTATGTTTCCCATATCAAACTGTCAATTCAAACATCTTATTTATCTCTTGGTTCTTCCTTTGGGAGGCCAAATATGGGTGAATGCCAGTGTGATGTTCGATAAGACTTGGACTGTTCTTACCCACAAGATTAAGCAGCGTTTCTTTTTCTGCTAATTACAAGACAGCTTCAAATAACTATTTCTTCCTCCCCCCCAACCTTTATTTAGATATACTAGATATATAACATTATTTAAGTTTAAGGTATACAGTGTAATGATTTGCTATATGTGTATATTGTGAAAAGGTTACCACGATGTTAGTTAACACATCTACACCTCACATAGCTACATTTTTTTGTGCGGTGAGAACCTTTAAGATTTACTCTCTTAGCAACTTTCAAATACACAGTACAGTATTGTTAACTATATTCACCACAGCATATTACATCCCCAGAACTTATTCATCTTACAACTAAAAGTTTGTACCCTTCAGCCAAACCCCTACTCCCGACTCTGCCCCCAGACAACCACAAATCTATTCTCTGTTTCTAGGAGTTTGTTTGTTTGTTTGTTTTAGATTCTGCACATAAGCGAGGCAATTTACTATTTGTCTGACTTATTTCACTTAGTCTAATGCTCTCAACTTTTGCATCTATAGTTCCTTCTCTTTCTAATGAATATTTGAGTATTGTATGAATATCATTTTGGATGTTAGTATTTTCCTCTGATTCCTTTCCCAGTCAGTATAGCCTGTTATGTTGGATATGTAGGGGTGATTAAGAGGGAACATTAGAATGTCCAGTTAGCTCAGCTGGTCAGAGCATGGTGCTAAAAGAAAATACCTGATGTGGAGGTGTTCATAATGAAGCCTAGGGGAGTAGGGACAATTAAAACAGCAAAAATTAATTATTTTATTTTATTTTATTTTATTTTTTTTAATTTTTTTATTTTAATAAACCTATAATGTATTTTTATCCCCAGGGGTACAGGTCTGTGAATCGTCTGGTTTACACATTTCACAGCACTCATCATAGCACATACCCTCCCCAATGTCCATTTCCCCACCACCCTCTCCCATCCCCCTTCCCCCCCGCAACCCTCAGTCTGTTTCTTGAGATTGAGTCTTTTATGGTTTGTCTCCCTCCCAATCCCATCTTTTCATTTTTTCTTTTCCTACCTCCCCCCAAACCCCCCCACCTTGCATCTCCACTTCCTCATATCAAAGAGATCATATGATAGTTATATTTCTCCGATTGACTTACTTCGCTAAGCATGATACCCTCTAGTTCCATCCACGTCGTCGCAAATGGCAAGATTTCATGTCTTTTGATGGCTGCATAGTATTCCATTGTGTATATATACCACATCTTCTTTATCCATTCATCTGTTGATGGACATCTAGGCGCTTTCCACAGTTTGGCTATTGTGGACATTGCTGCTATAAACATTCGGGTGCACGTGCCCCTTCGGAGCACCACGTTTGTATCTTTAGGATATATACCCAGGAGTGCAATTGCTGGGTCGTAGGGTAGCTCTATTTTCAGTTTTTTGAGGAACCTCCACACTGTTTTCCAGAGTGGTTGCACCAGCTTGCATTCCCACCAACAGTGTAGGAGGGTTCCCCTCTCTCCGCATCCTCGCCAGCATCTGTCATTTCTTGACTTGTTAATTTTAGCCATTCTGACTGGTGTGAGGTGGTATCTCATTGTGGTTTTGATTTGTATTTCCCTGATGCCGAGTGATGTGGAGCATTTTTTCATGTGTCTGTTGGCCATCTGGATGTCTTCCTTGCAGAAATGTCTGTTCATGTCCTCTGCCCATTTCTTGACTGGATTATTTGTTCTTTGGGTATTGAGTTTGATAAGCTCTTTATAGATTTTGGATACGAGCCCTTTATCTGATATGTCGTTTGCAAATATCTTCTCCCATTCTGTCAGTTGTCTTTTGGTTTTGTTCACTGTTTCCTTTGCTGTGCAAAAGCTTTTGATCTTGATGAAATCCCAATAGTTCATTTTTGCCCTTGCTTCTGTTGCCTTTGGCGATGTTCCTAGGAAGAAGTTGCTGCGGTTGAGGTCAAAGAGGTTGCTGCCTGCATTGTCCTCAAGGATTTTGATAGATTCCTTTCGCACATTGAGGTCCTTCATCCACTTTGAGTCTATTTTCGTGTGTGGTGTAAGGAAATAGTCCAATTTCATTTTTCTGCATGTGGCTGTCCAATTTTCCCAGCACCATTTGTTGAAGAGGCTGTCTTTTTTCCATTGGATATTCTTTCCTGCTTTGTCGAAGATTAGTTGACCATAGAGTTGAGGGTCTATTTCTGGGCTCTCTATTCTGTTCCATTGGTCTATATGTCTGTTTTTGTGCCAGTACCATACTGTCTTGATGATGACAGCTTTGTAATAGAGCTTGAAGTCCGGAATTGTGATACCACCGACTTTGGCTTTCTTTTTCAATATTCCTTTGGCTATTCGAGGTCTTTTCTGGTTCCATATAAATTTTAGGATTATTTGTTCTATTTCTTTAAAAAAAAATGGATGGGATTTTGATAGGGATTGCATTAAATGTGTAGATTGCTTTAGGTAAAATAGACATTTTCACAATATTTGTTCTTCCAATCCATGAGCATGGAATATTTTTCCATTTCTTTGTGTCTTCCTCAATTTCTTTCATGAGTACTTCATAGTTTTCTGAGTATAGATTCTTTGCCTCTTTGGTTAGATTTATTCCTAGGTATCTTATGGTTTTGGGTACGATTGTAAATGGGACTGACTCCTCAATTTCTCTTTCTTCTGTCTTGTTGTTAGTGTAAAGAAATGCGACTGATTTCTGTGCATTGACTTTATATCCTGACACTTTACTGAATTCCTGTATAAGTTCTAGCAGTTTTGGAGTGGAGCCTTTTGGGTTTTCCACATATAGTATCATATCATCTGCAAAGAGTGATAGTTTGACTTCTTCTTTGCCGATTTGGATGCCTTTAATTTCTTTTTGTTGTCTGATTGCTGAGGCTAGGACTTCTAGTACTATATTGAACAGCAGTGGTGATAACGGACATCCCTGCCGTGTTCCTGACCTTAGCGGAAAAGCTTTCAGTTTTTCTCCATTGAGAATGATATTTGCGGTGGGTTTTTCATAGATGGCTTTGATAATGTTGAGGTATGTGCCTTCTATCCCTACACTTTGAAGAGTTTTAATCAGGAAGGGATGCTGCACTTTGTCAAACGCTTTTTCAGCATCTATTGAGAGTATCATATGGTTCTTACTCTTTCTTTTATTAATGTATTGTATCACATTGATGGATTTGCGGATGTTGAACCAACCTTGCAGCCCTGGAATAAATCCCACTTGGTCGTGGTGAATAATCCTTTTAATGTACTGTTGGATCCTATTGGCCAGTATTTTGGTGAGAATTTTCGCATCTGTGTTCATCAAGGATATTGGTCTGTAATTCTCTTTTTTGGTGGGATCCTTGTCTGGTTTTGGGATCAAGGTGATGCTGGCCTCATAGAATGAGTTTGGAAGTTTTCCTTCCATTTCTATTTTTTGGAACAGTTTCAGGAGAATAGGAATTAATTCTTCTTTAAATGTTTGGTAGAATTCCCCTGGGAAGCCGTCTGGTCCTGGACTTTTGTTTGTTTGGAGATTTTTGATGACTGTTTCAATCTCCTTACTGGTTATGGGTCTGTTCAGGTTATCTATTTCTTCCTGGTTCAGTTGTGGTAGTTTATACATCTCTAGAAATGTATCCATTTCTTCCAGGTTGTCAAATTTGTTGCCATAGAGTTGCTCGTAGTATGTTCTTATAATTGTTTGTATTTCTTTGGTGTTGGTTGTGATCTCTCCTCTTTCATTCATGATTTTATTTATTTGCGTCCTTTCTCTTTTCTTTTTGATAAGTCTGGCCAGGGGCTTATCAATCTTATTAATTCTTTCAAAGAACCAGCTCCTAGTTTTGTTGATTTGTTCTATTGTTTTTTTAGTTTCTATTTCATTGATTTCTGCTCTGATCTTTATGATTTCTCTTCTCCTGCTGGGTTTAGGCTTTCTTTGTTGTTCTCTCTCCAGCTCCTTTAGGTGTAGGGTTAGGTTGTGTATTTGAGACCTTTCTTGTTTCTTGAGAAAGGCTTGCACTGCTATATATTTTCCTCTCAGGACTGCCTTTGTTGTGTCCCACAGATTTTGAACTGTTGTGTTTTCATTACCATTTGTTTCCATGAATTTTTTCAATTCTTCTTTAATTTCCTGGTTGACCCATTCATTTTTTAGAAGGATGCTGTTTAGTCTCCATGTATTTGCGTTCTTTCCAAATTTCCTCTTGTGATTGAGTTCGAGCTTCAGAGCATTGTGGTCTGAAAATATGCAGGGAATGATCTCGATCTTTTGGTACCGATTGAGACCTGATTTATGACCCAGGATGTGGTCTATTCTGGAGAATGTTCCATGTGCACTAGAGAAGAAGGTATATTCTGTTGCTTTGGGATGGAATGTTCTGAATATATCTGTGATGTCCATCTGGTCCAGTGTGTCATTTAAGGCCTTTATTTCCTTGTTGATCTTTTGCTTAGATGATCTGTCCATTTCAGTGAGGGGAGTGTTAAAGTCCCCTGCTATTATTGTATTACTGTCGATGTATTTCTTTGATTTTGTTATTAATTGGTTTATATAGTTGGCTGCTCCCATGTTAGGGGCATAGATATTTAAGATTGTTAGATCTTCTTGTTGGACAGACCCTTTGAGTATGATATAGTGTCCTTCCTCATCTCTTATTATAGTCTTTGGCTTAAAATCTAATTGATCTGATATAAGGATTGCCACCCCAGCTTTCTTCTGATGTCCATTAGCATGGTACATTGTTTTCCACCCCCTCACTTTAAATCTGGAGGTGTCTTCGGGTCTAAAATGAGTTTCTTGTAGGCAGCATATGGATGGGTTTTGTTTTTTTATCCATTCTGATACCCTGTGTCTTTTGATTGGGGCATTTAGCCCATTAACATTCAGGGTAACTATTGAGAGATATGAATTTAGTGCCATTGTATTGCCTGTAAGATGATTGTTACTGTATATTGTTTCTGTTTCTTTCTGATCTACTACTTTTAGGGTCTCTCTTTGCTTAGAGGACCCCTTTCAATATTTCCTGTAGAGCTGGTTTGGTGTTTGCAAATTCTTTCAGCTTTTGTTTGTCCTGGAAGCTCTTTATCTCTCCTTCTATTTTCAATGATAGCCTAGCCGGATATAGTATTCTTGGCTGCATGTTTTTCTCGTTTAGTGCTCTGAATATATCATGCCAGTTCTTTCTGGCCTGCCAGGTCTCTGTGGATAGGTCCGCTGCCAATCTAATGTTTTTATCCTTGTATGTTACAGACTTCTTTTCCCGGGCTGCTTTCAGGATTTTCTCTTTGTCGCTAAGACTTGTAAATTTTACTATCAGGTGACGAGGTGTGGACCTATTTTTATTGATTTTGAGGGGCGTTCTTAGCATCTCCTGGATTTTGATGTTTGTTCCCTTTGCCATATTAGCGAAATTCTCTCCAATAATTGTCTCCAATATACCTTCTGCTCCCCTCTCTCTTTCTTCTTCTTCTGGAATCCCAATTATTCTAATGTTGTGTCGTCTTATGGTGTCACTTATCTCTCGAATCCTCTCCTCGTGTTCCAGTAGTTGTTTGTCTCTCTTTTGCTCAGCTTCTTTATTCTCTGTCATTTGGTCTTCTATGTCACTAATTCTTTCTTCTGCCTCATTTATCCTGGCAGTGAGAGCTTCCATTTTTGATTGCACCTCATGAATAGCTTTTTTGATTTCAACTTGGTTAGATTTTAGTTCTTTTATTTCTCCAGAAAGGGCTTTTATCTCTCCGGAGAGGGTTTCTCTAATATCTTCTATGCCTTTTTCGAGCCCGGCTAGAACCTTGAGAATTGTCATTCTGAACTCTAGATCTGTCATGCTACCTATGTCTGTATTCATTAGGTCTCCAGCCTTCGGTACGGCCTCTTGTTCTTTTTTTTGAGGTGAGTTTTTCCGCCTTGTCATTTTGTCCAGGTAGGATTTGCTTTCTCCTGCTGTGGAATTCCGCTGTTCTTGGTGACTGAAGTTGGTTTTGGATGGTTTCTTGTTGATCTTCTGGGGGAGGGGCCTGTTGTAGTGATTCTCAAGTGTCTTTGCCGCAGGCGGAATTGCACCGCCCTTGCCAGGGGCCGGGCTAAGTAATCCGCTCGGGTTCGCTTTCGGGAGCTTTTGTTCCCTGAGCGCTTTCCGTAGAGTTCCGGAGGACGGGAATGAAGATGGCGGCCTCCCAATCTCTCGGCCCGGAGGAGCCGAGAGCTTGGGGTTCCGCTCCTCAGTGCGCTCTCAGAGCAAAGCGCCCAATAGCCCCGCCTCCCTGGCTTGCGGTCGCGCCTCGAGGAAAGCAGTCAATTGTTGGAGCTGGAGAAAAGCGCCGGGTCGCTTTTGTCTCCGCGGCCTGCGGCCGCGCTCCGAGCCCACCCAGCCTGCGACCGGCACAAGGTAACCCCGGGCTTAGAGCTCACTCCTCGGCTTTGTCGCTATAGCCGGCTTCCCCACTCTAATACCTGCGAGCTCTGCGGCACTCAGACACCCCCAGTCCTTCTGTGTCCCCGCGGGACCTGGGGTTATGCTGACCCCGCCTGGGTTTCCCCCCGGTTTAGCCTCTGGAGTGATGTCTCCCAGTGGAGCTGACTTTTAAAAGTCCCGATTTTGTGCTCCGTCGCTCCGCCGCTTGCCGGGTGCCGGCCCCTCCCCCCGGGGTCTATCTTCCCGTCGCTTTGGATTCACTTCTCCGCAGGTCCTACCTTTCAGAAAGTGATCGATTTTCTGTTTCTGGGATTGTTGCTCTTCTTCTCTTCGATTTCCCGTTGGATTTATAGGTGTTCACAATGGTTAGATAAGCTATCTAGCTGATCTCCTGCTACCCGATGTCGTCTCAGCCTGCTACTTCTCCGCCATCTTGACTCCTCCCCAATTATTTTATTTTTTAAAAAGATTTTATTTATTTATTTGAGCGAGGGAGCGTGAGAGAGCACAGGCATGGGAAGCGGTAAGGGGAAAAGAGAAGCAGACTCCCCACTGAGCAGGAGCCCAATGCAGGACTCGATCCAAGGACTTTGGGATCCTGACCTGAGCCAAAGGCAGATGCTTAACCAACCGAGCTACCCAGGTGCCCTAGCAAAATTTGTTTATTAATACAGTAAAGGAAAAACAGTTAAGAAAATGATAGACTTCTCCTTGCCATAGGTGAGCCTATCAGGAAGGGTATACTGGGCACCCACTGAAGCATGCAGTAGGACTGAGTTTGGTCTTGTTGAGTTTACCTGACCAGGTTATCTTTCTTTCTGTGGAGGCATCTCCCAGAATGAACTGCAAGCCTGCTGCTCTTTCTTCCCATTCTCTAACTTTTAGATTTAATCAGCATCTTAAACCTTACCAAAAAGGAAACTTCAAATTCAAATGGTCTTATTGGCAAATTCCATCAAATGTAAAAAGAAAAATAGTGCCAATCTTACACAAAATCTTCCAGGCAATTAAAAAAAGAAAGACTGTATTCCAGTGTCTTTATGAGGCTAGCCTAACCTTAACACCAAAACCTGAGAAGGTTAATATAAGGCAAATATCAGGCCAATTTCATTCATGAGCATAGGTACCACGATTCTGAAACAGTATCAGCAGACTGAAACCGGCAATATATAAAAAGGGTATTTTATCATAATCAAATAGATTTTAACCCATAAATGCAAGATTGGTTTAGCATTTACAAATTAATTAGTGTAATTTATCATATTAAGAGTAATAAAAGAGAAAAAGAGATGCAGAAAAGTAATTGGATACAATTCAAAATCCATTCATGACAAAAACCTTTACAAACTAGGAATAGAGGGTAAGTTCCTTAATATGGTTATGGACTTCTACTACAAACCATTATAGTTAAAGGAGAACTGTTGAAAACTTTCCTCTGAGCTAGGTATGAGAAAGGAAGGCCTTACTTCTATTGAACATTGTTTGCAGCAAGAAAAATTAAAGGCTATAAGGATTTAAAACAAAGAAATGAAAATGTTGTTTTCTTAGATAATATGATTGCTTGCATTGAAAATCCAAAGCAGTGTAAAAGAAGTTATATAATTAAAAAGTAAGTTTAGCAAGTTTTTTGTGTATAAGGTCAGCGTACACATTTTTATATATTTCTGTATAACAATAAAATTACAAAATATAAATCAGTAGTAAAAATGACTATTTTTAGTAGCATTAAAAGCATAAAATCCGGAACACCTGGGTGTCTCTGTCAGTTAAGCATCTGCCTTTAACTCAGGTCATGATCCCAGGGTCCTGGGATTGAGTCCCACTTTGGGCTCCCTGCTCAGTGGGGAGTCAGCTTCTCCTTCTCCCCTTGCTCCTGCTCTCTCTCTCTCTCTCTTTCTCTCTAACTTGCTCACTGTCTCTCTCAATTAAGTAAATAAAATCTTGAAAACCAAAGGAAAAAACCCCATAAAATCCCTGGATATAAATCTAATGAAGGATATGTGAGGCATCTACGCACAAATCTGTAAAACTTAGTAATAGAAATTAAAGACAAATCAATGGATGTATGTACCATGTTAGAGGATGTAATGTTGTACAGATGTCAACAGATTTTTTAAAGATTTATAGATTTAAATCACAACCAAAATCGGAGTGAGTTTTGTTGTTGTTGTTGTTATTAAAGTTAACAGGCTGATTGTAAAATTTGTGTGGAAATGCAAGGGGCTAAGACTATCCAAAATACTTTTAAGGCAGCAGAAAAATGTAGACAACTTATATTATTGAATATCTGGCCTAAAAGCCACAGTAATTGGCAATAGACCAATAGAACAGAAGAGATAATCAGAACTAAATGCACGTAAACATGAACACTCAATTTATAATAAAGGTTACAGTATAGAAGAATAGTGAAAAGATGATCTTTAAAGTAGATGGTGTTGGCTCAATTGGATATTCATACTGGAAAAAATAAAATTCAACCTCTATTTTACTCCATTAAGTCTGGTTGAAGAGTAGAGCTAAATATAAAGAGTAAACTAATAAAATTTCTAGAAGATATCCTAAAAGAAGATCTCCAGGATCTTGTCATGGAGAACGATTTCTCAGTAAGGAGAAAAAGGCATTAACTGTAAGTGAAGATATTAATAAATTAGACTACATTAAAATAAAGACATTTTAATCATCAGAAGACATTGAGCAGGAAGTGAAAAGGCAAACCACATAGTAGAAGATATTTGCAATATATGCAATTGACAAAGGTCTCATCCCCAAATACAGAAAGAGTTTCTACAAATCTGTAAGAAGACATAGATAATCCTTACAACAAATGACTCTTTTTAAAAAGCTTTAATTTTATTTTTGTTTCTTAAAATTTTTATTATTGAAGTGGAGTTGATGTAGAATGTCATATTAGCTTCAGGTATACAACATAGTAATTTGAAAACTCTATACAGTATGCAGTGCTCACCACAATAAATGTAGTTACCACGTGTCACCATACAATTTTGTTGATTACTACAATATTACTGACTATATTCTCCATTGCACTTTTCATCCATGTTACTTATTTTATAACTGGAAATTTGTATCTCCTAATCCCTTTCACCTATTTTGCCCTTCTTCTTACCATTCTCTTCTCTGGCAACCATCAGTTTGTTCTCTGTATTTATGAGTCTGTTTCTGTTTTTTGTTTGTGCATTTTTTGTTTGTTTTTTTAGATTCCACATATAAGTAAAATCACATGGTGTTTTTCTCTCTCTGACTTATTTCACTTAGAATAATACCCTCTAGGTCCATCCATGTTGTTCCAAATGGCATGATCTCATTCTTGTTTTTTTTTTGGCTAATATGCCATTATATATATATCTCCCACATTTCTTCATCAATTTGTCAGTCTATGGACACTTAGGTTGCTTCCATATCTTGGCTATTAGAAGTAATGCTGCAAAGGACATGGGGGTGCCTAAATCTTCTCAAATTAGTGTTTTCATTTTCTTTGGGTAAATACCCAATGAGTGGAATTACTAGATTATATGGTAAATTTCTATTTTTAATTTTTTGAGGAATCTCTATACTGTTTTCCACAGTGGTTGCGCCAACAGTGCACAAGTGTTCCCTTTTTTGTTTTGTTTTGTTTTGTTTTTTTAAAACGTCCTTACCAATACTTGGTATTTCCTGTCTTTCACGTGCTAGCTATTCTGACAGTGTGAGGCAATATCTCATGGTTTGGGTTTGCATTTCTTGATGATTAGTGATGTTGAACATCTTTTCATGTGTTTGTTGGCCATCTGTATGTCTTCTTTGGAAAAAGATGTCTATTTGAGTCCTCTGCCCATTTTTTAATTGTGTTATGTAATTTTTTGGTGTTCAATTGTGTAAGTTCTTAATATATTTTGGATAGTAACCCCTTATTGGATATATCATTTCAAATTTCTTCTAGTCAGTAGGTTGCCTTTTTACTTTGTTGATTATTTCCTTTGCTGTACAATAGCTTTTTATTTTGGGGTAGCCCCAATAATTAATTTATGCTTTTGTTTCCCTTGCCTATGGGAGTATCCATAAAATATTATTAGGGCTGATGTCCAAGAGTTTATTACCTCTGTTTTCTTTCAGAAGTTTTATGGTTTCTTGTCTCACATTTGGGTCTTTTGACCGTGGATAGTCTCTTGAAGAGGCACGTCACAAAAGGTATTCTCCACAGAGTCAATAAACATATGGCAAGGTGTTCAACTTTATAAGTCATTAGGAAAATGCAAACTAAATTTACGCTGAAATACCATTATATGGTCCATAAAATAGCTAAAATTTATACACACTGAGGCAGAGAAATAGGAATGTTTTCTTCCCTGCTGGTAGGGATTTCAGTTGATAAAACCCACTTCGAGAAAGTATTTAACATTATTTACTAAAATTGTGCATACTCATAGCTTATGACCTAATAATCCTAATTTTTATGAATAGGATCAATAGATATTGACACAGAAATACATGTATAAGAATGTTCCTGGTACCATTATTTGTAATAGCCGCAAGCTAGAAATGCTTGACAACAGTAAGATGGATAAATAGACCATGCAGATTTATGCATTTAAGTACTATACTGCAATAAACATAAATGAACTTCAGTTACATGCAACAACATGGATTGATTTGAAAAGAAGAAAGACACAAAAGAATATATGTTATTGATTCCACATATGTAAAGATTGAAAATAGGTAAACTAATGGTGTTCAAAGTCTGGATAGTGGTTATCTTTGGGGAATGAACACTACATGGGTGTGTTCACTTTGTGATAATACATGGATTCATATGTATGTATGTATGTATGTTATCTCCAATCTGAACCAGTTCTCTAGAGAGCCACTGCTAACTCCTTGGTCCAAGCCACAACATTACCATCATTTCTCCCATTACTTGTTGTAGTTTTTTCTTGATTTTTCTCTCTGCTTTTATTCTTGATCCTTTTAAATATGTTCTTGATACAGTAACCAGGAGGTTCCCTTTAAAATTAAGTCAAATTATATCACTGTGTTGCTCAGAATCCTGCAGTGGTGCCGTGTTTCATATAGGGGAAAAGCCAAAGTCCTTATGTTTTCCTACAAGAACCTACATGGTCTGATTCTCCAATATCTTTATGTTGTTGTCTTCTACTCCTCCCTGCCAGATTACCTGTCTCTCCACAACTCTGCAGTACCCACACTGGCTCTCTTGCAGTTCCTGGAACATACCAGCATGCTCCTTTCCACTAGTGTTTTTCCAATAGTCTGGCATGCTCCTTCTTGACACGGGGGCTAACTTACTCCTTCCAAGTCTCTTTTAGATGTCACTTTTTCGTGATGCTGACCCTCACCATCCTATTTAAAATGGTAACTTGGGCCACCCCCATTAGTGCTTCTACTTCCCTCTACCTTGGCTTCATATTCTTATTTTTTATGTAACCTCTCTAACATACTGTATTTTGCCTTTATTTTTGATTCTTATTATTAATTTTCTGAAAAATATTACACATTTGTTTACACTTATTACACTTCCTTCAGGGATTCTTCTTTCATTCACTGACACATCTCAAGAACTTAGAACATTGCAGGTGCTAGTCAATATTTGTGGAATAAATGAATGAATGAATTTGTTGAATGTCTAACATGTGACAAGACTTCTGTTGGGCAACAGGGGTGTAACGTTGGGCAAAACCAAAAATAGATTCTACTCTCACAGACCGTTTGCCAATTTGAGGGTTGTCACATGAAAACATAAAAAAATATTTAGTTGCAAGGACTGATAAGAGACAAGGGTGCTTAGGGGCGCCTGGGTGGCTCAGTCGTTGGGCGTCTGCCTTCGGCTCGGGTCATGGTCCCGGCGTCCTGGGATCCAGCCCCACATGGGGGTGCCGGCTCCGCGGGAAGCCTGCTTCTCCTTCTCTCACTCCCCCTGCTTGTGTTCCCTCTCTCTCTGTGCCTGTCTCTCTGACAAATAAATAAATAAAATCTTTAAAAAAAAAAAAAAAAAAAAAAAAGAGACAAGGGTGCTTTGAGAATACATAATTTAAGAATTTACTTTGGTCTGAGGTGGGTCACAGAAGATGTCCCAAAGAAAGCGATGTTTGAGCTGAGATATGATAAAAATGTATGATTCCTAATTCTTAGGCCTGGAGTAGGGCCCAGGTATGGACATTTTAAAGAAAACTCTGAAAAAAAAAATTCTGCTGGTATTTCTAATATATAGGCAGCCTGGAGAATCACCCTATACCAGGGCTTTTCCAGTTTTCATTTACAAATTACATGAAATCTTGCTGAAGTTCACATTCTGACTCAGAAAGTCAGGTAAAGGCCCAAGAGTCTGTGGTTCTATGAAGCTCTTGGTGATGCTGATGTTCTATGGATTATGTACTGAGAAGTAAGGCTACATAGCATCGACCCCCAACTGTCTCATGAAGATACTATGTTTTCTAAATTATCAGCTGATTTGGAATCCTCCCTCCTTGCTTCAGTTATATGGACTATATATCCTGAGAATCTGAATATTTCATTCAGCTCACAACATGGATGTTGCTCAGCTGCCTCATAAATTTGTACTATGTAGGCTTTGTTTACATGTTTTATGTGTGTATTTGTGCATGTGTGTTGCTTGTTTTTCAAAAATCTTCCCCTGTGGGCTGGGTCCTCCCAAAGGGCAGGGATGGTGTTCAAGTCTTTGTGGCCTCTGCCAAATCCACTGTGGCCATGATAAATTCTCAGTTTCTACTGAATAGTAGAAATAGTAGCAAATCCTTTTCTTTCCTTATTATATGTGTAAAGGATGATTTAAATTATCCTTTGAAATAAACCATTCATTTTCACCTTGCCATGAATATAAATGACAACACTCATATTTACAGTATGCCTGGTCAAACACATATTTATGAGAAAAATTAAAGATAATAATAAATGTAATAAGTAATAGAAAATAATGACAATAAACAGTAACAAAATATTCATATTTCAGATGATAATCAGAGTATTTTTAAGAACTATGGGGCGAAGTTGAGTTTTCAAAAATAGAACATTATTTCAGATTTATTTGTTGAGAGCAGAGTTATACTAGGAAAAACATGGTTACCCTTCCTTCCTTCCTTCCTTCCTTGAGATATGTCCTAATTCTTCAGGTTTGTTGCAAGTTTTTAAGAGCAGAGATTTTTTTTTAAGATTTATTTATTTATTTATTTGACAGAGAGAGAGAGAGAGAGAGAGATCACAAGTAGGCAGAGAGGCAGGCAGAGAGAGAGAGGAGGAAGCAGGCTCCCTGCTGAGCAGAGAACCCAATGCGGGGCTTGATCTCAGGACCCTGAGATCATGACCTGAGCCGAAGACAGAGGCTTTAACCCACTAAGCCACCCAGGTGCCTCAAGAGCAGTGATTTTAACTAATTTTTGAATTAGTATTTATTTAGTATCTAAGAATTAAGAAGAGTCTTGGGATTGAGCCCCACGTCAGACTCTCTGCTCAGTGGGGAGCCTGCTTCTCTCTCTCTGCCCGCCTCTCTGCCTACTTGTGATCCCTGTCTGTCAAATAAATAAATAAAATCTTAAAAAAAAAAAAGAATTAAGAAGAGTCAAGGGTGTATCTGAATGTTGGTGTTTACTTTAAGTGAAAGGGATAATTCTTCCCTGAGATAGCTCACCTATATTGGCCAAAACCACATACAGTGATTTTCTACTTAAATTAGAAATTCAGTGAACTGATAGTTTAAAATCAAAACAACAACAAAGGTAACACTTACTGAGTGCTATTCTAGGCACTTTACATGTATTAACTTATTTAGAAGGCAATTACTATTATTAGTTCAATTTTATAGACTAGACCCTGAGGGTCAGAAAGGCTAAAACTGAAAATTACCTTGTCCTTGAAGTGGAGCATATTTGAGATACCACAGTAAAATTAGAATATTTCAGGGAGGCAATGGAATAGAGGAAAAAAAAAAAAAAAGAAAGAAAAAAAGCTCTGGAATCAGACAGATTCATATGAGAATGAGAATCCTGGCTCTGCCATTAATTCCTTATAAATCCTTGGGTAAATTACTTAGCCTCTCAGAATTGCAGTTTTCTCATTTACAAAGTGGGATAAAATCACATTTCCTACTTATTTTACTTACACGACTTCTACCCACCTTGACGAGGGAGTGGACATAAAGAACAGCTGATTTACAGACCTATCACCTCAAAGGCACCCTTCTGTCACCAACAAAATCAGGTTATGCAATAATCTTTCTCCATTTCTCCTCCTTTTCTTCCTTCTTCCTAAGTAACTACCATTTCTTATGCTTCATATCAAATGCTTTACATATATAAACTAAGCTCTTCTTTATTTCCTCTCTTCTCTTATTTCCAGTTATTTTTTTCCAGTGGTCCAGTGAAAGAGGTATTGGTAGCCCTGAGTTACAGAAGAATTAAGCGGATGTTTGGTCCAGTTCACCACTGCTGGTTATGCAGGAGCGCTTGGACCATATACTTTAAGTGATAAAAAGCTAGAACACAGTTAATGTAAGCATGGGAAGGACATGTTCATTTGTGTGTCTTAGTTCTGTCACTTAGCGGCAGGAATTTGGAGGGTGCATTATTAAAGTTGGGATGACCAGTTGGGAGGCAACGACAACCACAATCCCAGCGATGGTTGCAGTCTTTACTTGTGTCAGGAACTGTGCTTTCCATGTACGATCTCACAACAACTCTATGAGGAATCATTATTTTAACCCCATTTTACATATGATAAAATCGAAGCCCACAGACTTTAAATAACTAAGCTTTCATAATTTTGAGTTGAGATCAAGATTTTTCTTCACATGTTTAAATAGATTGAAATATGTAGTTTCTCATATTGCAAAAATGGGTAGTTTAAATAAATAGTTGGAAGCCATTATAATGCATTTATGTAATATAGAAATGTAAATGAACCTCACAAGCATGGTGGCTGAGTAAAAGACAGCAGGAAAAAAAAAAGCACATAGTGTGTGATTCCATTTGAAGTTCAAAACCAAGCACATCTTAGCCAGAACAGTGGAAGCAAGGATAGGGGTTAACTTTGGGAGGGTAGTGATTGGGGGCATACCACATGTTTCTGGGGTACTGGTAATGTTCTTATTCTTGATCTGCTGGGTGCTGATTTACATGTTCACTTGGTGAAAATTTATTGAGCTATACTTAAGATTTTTATGCTTGTCCTAAGATAGGCTGAATAGATGCTATTTTTAGATTAAAAGTAAGTAAATAAAAAATTCATGAATAAGCTCCTCTTTAATTTTATTTTTATATAGTTTCTTTTATTCCTTGAGCCTTTCTATTCTGTTTTCCTCATAGAATTTTAACTTAGTTGACTTAAAAATTTTAATTATTTTATAACCATGATGCTCTAAGTCTTAAAAAATGTTTTCTTTAGGGTTGAATAATCCTCCAGATTTTTATTAGTACACAATTGGCAATATATCAAAATATTATAAAATTTGATATTAAATTATTAAACATTAGAAATAAACTTTATTGGAAGTGCATTTCAAAACTAGGTGGATAGTCTGTTCTTGGATGTGAACAACTGGAATGAAAGATGGGTCAATATCAGTTCTATTCCCACTATGAGGTAAACGTGGGATGGTTGGAAGGCCTTAGCAGGAATGAAAGGAATTTGTTCGTTTTTAATAACAATCTCTCACAATTATTTGTATTTATCCTGAATTGGACACCAAAAGCCACAGCAATATATTACTAAAATTACTTATAGTAATCTGAAATCATGATAGGTTCTTTTTCAATTTTCTTGAGAGCAGAGAATTGTGAAAGAATTTATAAAATCGCCTTTATTTACTTAGTTTCTGAGTTTCTAGGGAGCATAACAAAAGCATTTCAGGGAGACTTCTCAAATAACTGTTAACTGTACTTGTTTCTCTTTCATTTAGAGGCACTTTAAAAAAATCTGATATATTCAGAAACTGCTAGGAACATTGAAACAATGTTACTTTCAGTATCCCTCTGCCAATACAAGAATTTTTGATGAATTACATTTATTGTATCACATGCTTTAAATATTTTTGCACCAAAACTTTGGAACTACATATTTAACTCATTCGAATTAAGGGACACATCTGGATATAATGAAATAGACCAGTTTTCATTATCAAACAAATTAGGTAAATAGATTTATTTTCTTTCAGATAAATCTGACTGCATGTATCAATCCAAATAAATGTGTTAGTATACGCTGCCTGACATCTCACTTCTTAATGCTGATTTTAGGTCAGGAAAGTCACAGAGCCTTACTAGGAGTTTGTTGCCTAAATGAAGAATGGTACTACTGCTTTCAGTTTTTCTTACCCACACAGGCTAGCTTTATTCTCTTGGGCTCTTCTTTAAGAGGCATGCGTTTTGTTTTTGTTTTCTTTCTTCTTCTTCCCCTTCCTCCTCCTCCTCCTCCTCCTCCTCCTCCTCCTCCTCCTCCTCCTCCTCCTCCTCCTCTTCTTCTTCTTCTTCTTTTGTTAAGTATTTGGGTGATACAAGAGGTGAAGTCCTTAAATTTAGTATCACTCCCTCTGCTACACTGTGTAAAAAACATATAAATCAATTACATCCCTACTGAGGCCAAACCCTCCTCTTTTTATGCTACACTTGGCTCTTATCAAAAATATGTATAAAACAAAGAAAAATATGAAGCCTAGCAAAGATTTATGATGTCTAGATTAAAAGAGACTTGAGTACCAACACTTTTAATTTTTTTTTCCTTTGGGACCTTGGAGGTTTTTAAATATCTCAAGGCATTGCAATATAGTAAAACTTGGAATGAGGGAGGTTTTATTTACCTGTCTACCTGCGTATGTAAGTATGTATCTATTTATGGGCGAAAAGGACGAGTGAGAAATTGAGAAGAATGAAATGAGAAAGGAGACTTGTAGAATTCTCTCCATCTAAAACCATTCTGATATCAGTTTTGTGAAAGAACATGCATGGAAGATGAGAATCTGGAAGATGACCCCTTTGAAATTGTGCTTGGTTGTGTAGCCTTTGGAAAATTGTTATGCACTATCAAGGGTTTTTCTTTTTTTGAAGAATGCTGCTGCAGAATTACCAGTGAGGAGGTCTAGGAGATCCACGCGTCAACAGAGTTCAGAGTGCATTGGTGAAGGTGACTCAAGCAGCTTATGGAGTTGACTGGTTCTGGAGGTAAGTGCATTGAGAAGGGAACAAAGGAGGCCTGTTTTAGGTCAGGAGTGAATGGGGCTTGGGGGGCAATGATAATATTGAGTTACATCATATTTTCCCAGTGATAGTAGAAAGTAAGTAGATTTAGTGTATGGGGAAAGAAACAAGGTGTTTCTCTTTTGCTGGAAGGAGACTCATAGGGGTTAGTGTGTGGTCTTTGGATATAATGATGGATTTGGGTGGGGGGAATAGGATAAGAAATTTGAGGAATGGGAAGAGGATGACAGAGATATTTCTCTCATGGGAGATTGTCCTGATTTAAGAGGATGGGAAAGGAAAACATATTTTGTTATATCGCTATTTGTGTCTTGTAGTATGTATACCTAGTAAATTTTTGATAAATACTTGGTAATTGATTAGTTCATAAGCAATGGGATTAAAGTTTCTGTCTCTTAAAATCACTGACAGTTCAGAAGAGGGATTCTTCTCTGTTCCTCAGATATCACATAAATGGTAGATCAAATTACAGTAATTTATTAAAGAAATCAGAATTCAGGGAGCATGTTATTCTGGGAAATTTTAAGGTAGTCAAATAATCTCCACATAGGCTAAGTTGCTTCAATTTGCACAATTGAGTTACCTAGCAGTGGACTTCTGATAGTAGTTTTGATAATAGACTGCATGTTTTAAACAGTATCTGAGAAACATCTTTCCTATTACTTCTGCATTCCTCTAAGAACACAAATATTATGGAAAGTAAACATGCAAGCAGGTCCTGGGAAAGAATGAAATTGTGTATATTCTTTAATTAAAGCAAGGTTTTCTTCTTCCGAATTTTTGATAACCTCTAAAGTACGAGAGAAAACACGCACGGAAATGTGAATGCAGGTACACACACCTTGGCAGTTTCCCAAAGAAGAGACCACTCTCATTAGTTAGCAAAGATAAGAATAGAAATAATGGATTTAAATTTGAACAAGAAGTGTTTGAAAGAGTGGAGAAAAATTTAACAGTAAGATCAACTTGGGAATGAAACCAATTTCTGGAAGAGCTGATGGGATCAAAATCACGTGAAACTTTAAGGTTGAGGCTTGTCAAACACCTCTAGAAGGATGCACCGTGTACTGAACGTTCTCTAAAGACACAAGCGAAGAAAGCAAGTGAGAGCAGTGAGCAGAGGGACAGAGGGGGTTTAAATCCCTGGTCCTGGGTGGTTTTCTTTCTTCTCCAGTGTGAAATGAGAGGACCTGGAGGCTGTGGGCATCCCTGCATCGCAAGTAGAGACAGTGACTCCACTCGTGTGTGATGGCCATCTGTGGCTAAGCCTGAGAGCTGAGCCCAGGAATCCTGTGTATCTTTCTTTCTTTCATTTCTGTGGAATTTAGGGAACATTGAGGCAGATTTTGTCTTCACCACTAGGAAGTGCAGTTTTTTTTTGTTTGTTTGTTTTGTTTTTTAAAGATTTATTTATTTATTTGACAGAGAGAGATCACAGTAGACAGAGGCAGGCAGAGAGAGAGAGAGGGAAGCAGGCTCCCTGCTGAGCAGAGAGCCCGATGCGGGACTCGATCCCAGGACCCTGAGATCATGACCTGAGCCGAAGGCAGCGGCTTAACCCACTGAGCCACCCAGGCGCCCTGGAAGTGCAGTTTTAAGGGGATAAAAGCTACTCTTTCCTGGAAAGATGGGGTCAGTAAATGGAGCATAGAGATGTACTACGGGTCAGGCACGTAAAGGCCTAGAAGAGATCATGACTGAACACATGGGATAGGCAGTTTTTCCCTGCTCAGCTCAGGAGTAACTGGAGAGAATGTTGTCCTGTGAGTGGAGTTTATCTTTTCAAGGCAAATGAAGACCTGGATAGAATAATTGAGAACAGAGAGTACCTATGACCATTTCTAAGAGAGCTTAGGAGCAAACTTAAATGCAGAAGTCGTGATATAGGACTGATTATAAAAATGATGTCTTAAAATTATTTATAGTCTAGTTTATAGGTTGGCTTCCAGAGGGGTGGAGTCTCCCATAAATAAGTGGGGCCATCATTGAACAGATCCAGTTGTTAGCTCTTTTGTTGTGAGGTTAGGCTGTTGCTGATTCACAGAGACCCCCGCACGTGCCTCCCATGTCCCTCAAACAGCTGGGTTGTGTTGTGGCCTGCTGCGCTTTATGTGGAGAGCAACCCTCTTACCACAGTAGGAGACGAATTGTGTTTCCCTCCAAATCCGTAGGTGCAAGTCCTAACTCCTGATACCTCATAATGTGAACTTATTTAAAGATGATAGAGTCTTTACAGAGGTAATCAATTTAAAGTGAGGTCATTAGGGTGGGCCCTAATCCAGGATGAGCAGTGTCCTTATAAAAGGGGAAATTTAGGCACAGAGATCTACATGGTGGGAAGATAGTATGAAGAAGCATGGGGGAGATGTTGGACAGCTACAAGCCCAGGTGAGAGGTCTGGAATAGATCTTTTTCTCACAGTCCTCAGAACCAACCTGCTGACCCTTGATTTCAGACTTTTAGCCTCAAGAACTATGAGCCAATCAATTTCCATTGTTCGAGCCACCTAGATTGTACTCCTTTGTTTTGGCGGCCCTAGCACACTAGTGTACCTACTAATTACAGATTCACATACTCCGTTTTCTTTATTTCCTTCTTTATTTCCTTCCTTCCTTCTTTTTTCTTTCTTGCCTTGCTTTGTCTTGCTTCCCTTCCCTTCCCTTCCTTCCTTCTTTCTGTACCTACTGTGTATTAGGCATGGAGAATACAATGATCTTGGCCCTCAAGGAACTTCGAGCTGTATGAAGACACACGTATAAATGGACAGTTTTATAGTGCTGACGTAGAAGAGGAAGTAGGAGGTATTCGGATCAGTTATTTGGTGACTACTGTGCACTATGCAGCATGATACAGAGTTCAGGGGCATATTTGAAATCCAGCTCTGCCACTGCACATTCTTCATGTTGAGGGCTATTTAATCTAAGAGTTTTCTCATTTGTAAAATGGGGAAAATGGTGTCTCCAAGAGGGATTTGTGTACTTTTTAAATGAGATAGCGAATGTGAAATATTTAGGATGGAGTCTGTGTCTTAGCTCAGGTTGCTGTAACAAAATATCAGCGATGAGGTGGCTTAAACAACAGAAATTTATTTTCACAGTTCTGAAGGCTGGAAAGTCCAAGATCAGAGTCCCAGCAGATTTGGTTCCTAGTGACAGCTCTCTCCCTGATTTGTAGACAAGCTGCCTTCTTGTTGTGTGCTCCATCACCTTTCCTTAGTCTGTGCATTTGGGGAGAGAGAGAGAGATCTTTCTGTTTTCCTCTTCTTTTAAGGGCACCGAATCTACCTGCTCCAAACCCAATTACCTCGCAAAGACCCCACTTCCAAATACCATTAGAAGTTATGATTTCAACATATGAATTTTGAGGGAATATAAATATGCAGGCCATAATAGCCTGAAGCATAATATATGGCAGATATTACTAATTGCTACTTGGGGAACATGTGGTAACAGGAATAGTATGCAGACAAATAATTAAATTGAGGGCTGACAGAATAGCCAAATAGAAGGTGTAGTCTAGAACTCTAGTTTGCTATTCATACAAGCTTTTTATCAATGTGGAACTCATGACTTGAGTTTTTACAAAGATAACAGTAGTATTTCATTTAAAAAGATCTAGGTTTGGGGCGCCTGGGTGGCTCAGTGGTTTAAAGCCTCTGCCTTCAGCTCGGGTCATGATCCCAGGGTCCTGGGATCGAGACCCGCATCGGGCTCTCTGCTCAGCGGGGAGCCTGCTTCCCCTCCTCTCTCTCTGCCTGCCTCTCTGCCTACTTGTGATCTCTGTCAGGTAAATAAATAAAATCTTTTTAAAAAATAAATAAAAAAATAAAAAGATCTAGGTTAGACCTTCCTGTCTGCCTGGAGGTTGTGGAGCCGTCAAAGCACTCTTTCATTTGGGAGAAATAGCTTTGTTTGAGGACCTCCAAGGGGAATGAGAGCACTGTTGAATTTGGTTATGACATTCCTGTTTTGGTTTTTTTTTAAGAGATTTTATTTATTTATCTGACAGACGGAGATCACAAGTAGGCAGAGAGGCAGGCAGAAAGAGAGAGGGCTAAGCAGGCTCCCTGCTGAGCAGACAGCCTGATGTGGGGCTCGATCCCAGGACCCTGGGATCATGCCCTGAGCCGAAGGCAGAGGCTTTAACCCACTGAGCCACCGAGGTGCCCCATGACATTCCTGTTTTGAGCCGGGAAGTGGAATTTGTGAGGAATATGTGACTTAGGAAGCCAGTCATGAGATTTTATGGCTGAAGCCATTAAAAGAATACATTTTAGACATTTAGCAATTATCAGTTTGTTAAAATAGCAAGCTTATGCAGAATTAGAAAAAGCAGCTATTGTTTTAGGAACCATTGGATAAAATGATCTTGGAATACAGTTCAAAAATCTCTCTTGCTTTTATTTCAAGAGCAATGACAAAATAATTTTTGTTTCACTGTAATAAAACTTTTGGACAATGAAGCTTTTGTATACTGAAATAGTTCAGTATGGGAAGAGTATTTTTTTAATCCTTGATTTTATTGAGATAGGGAATTTTTAATTTTTAAATTTTATTTATTTTTTCCTTTTATTAAATTTAATTCAATTAATTAATATATAATGTATTATTTGTTTCAGGGGTACAAGTCTGTGATTCATCAGTCTTATATAATACCCAGTGCCCATTACAACACATACCCTCCCCAGTGTCCATCACCCAGCCACCCCCCATCCCTCCCACCCCCTCCCCTCTAGCAACCTCAGTTTGTTTCCTGTGATTAAGAATCTCTTACGGTTTGTCTCACTCTCTGGTTTCATCTTGTTTCATTTTTTACTCTCTTCCACTATGATCCTCTGGCTTGTTTCTTAAGTTCCACCTATTAGTGAGATCATATGATAATTGTGTTTCTCTGATTGACTTATTTTGCTTAGCATAATACCTTCTAGTTTCATCCATTGTTGCAAATGGCAAGATTTCGTTTTTTTAAAAGATTTTATTTATTTATTTGACAGAGATCACAAGTAGGCAGAGAGGCAAGCAGAGAGAGAGGGGGAAGCAGGCTCCCCGCTGAGCAGAGAGCCCAATGCGGGGCTCGATCCCAGGACCCCGGGATCATGACCTGAGCCGAAGGCAGAGGCTTTAACCCACTGAGACACCCAGGCACCCCACGATTTCATTTTTTGATGGCTGTGTAATATTCCATTGTATACGTATACCACGTCTTCTTTATCATTCATCCGTCAGTGGACATCTGGGCTCTTTCCATAGTTTGGCTACTGTGGACGTTGCTGCTATGAACATTGAGGTGCACATGCCCCTTCAGATCACTACATTGTAACTTTGGGGTCAATACCCAGTAGTGCAGTTGCTGGGTCATAGGGTAGCTCTATTTTCAACTTTTTGAGGAACCTCCGTACTGTTTTCCAGAGTGGCTGCACCAACTTGCATTCCCACCTACAGTGTAGGAGGGTTCAAGATAAAGATATTTTTAAATCATAGAACCCTGTGGTTCCCTGTTAAGGAAATACAGTCATCAACACCCCATGTCTTCCTCCAGAGGGGGCTCTGGTCACTCTTCAATCTGTATGAAACTTGGGCCAGCCAAGGGGCTTCAAGATCTGATGGCCTCAATTCCACCCTTGTTCTTGAATGGGATCACTTACTACCCTCCGGCATAGAAAGGGAGGCAATTCTTCTCATTGCCATAAAAAGGGAAAACAACAATAATAACAAAAGCCCCAGTGGAAAAACCCATTTCTGTTCAACAAACAAATAAACACAGTAGAATAAATCACTTAAGATGGGGTCAAAGGACTTGCTTTATGAGTTTGGGGAATCATTACATCTCTCTGAACCTCTGCGTCTTCTTTTCAAAAATCCAGACCTGGACTAGATATCTCAAAGATCCCTTCCAGCTTCGAGGCGCTCTTGGTAATACATGAAAGCCTTCAGAAAATGGTTGAGTGCTTCCATTTTCAAAGAAGGAATAACCAGCCTGGAAGTCTGGAAGGTGGGTTTTGAATTCTATTATTGATATTTGCTGTGATCTAGATTGGCAAATTGAGGATTAGAAATGGAATAAGGAAGGCATTTTTGGGAGGTGGAAAGAACAAATGGTTTGGGATGGAAGGTTATGAAAGCCAAGAACAGCAAGGGGAGAGGAGAGGTAATTGATTCCTCCTTCTTCCTCCTTGCTTACCAGGTCAATCAGACATCAAGTCCCCTTTCCTTTCCATCCATTTTCCTGAACCTAAACTGGAGGGAGAGGTTGTATCACAACTAGAAACTCTATTAAGCTACGCTCCAACATTATACTCTTCTGGCTGGGATTCAAAGTAAAATAGCATTAACTGAGAATGAGAAGAGTTAAATTTCATCCTCAGATGATTCTTTCAGAAGGGTCTTCCGTGTTGCCCCACCTAGTAAATGAGATTAGTAGTACCTGACCCATTGTTACCTCACCAAAGATTAATGATATCTGCCTATTGTTACCACACTAAATTTGAGAGAAATTCCAGGTATACATCAAGAGAAAACAGTTATCAATGTGTTGATGCATTTTCAATACTATAGATAGTTCTCTTCTTAAAATTATTTTTACTTTTAAAAAATTGGTTTTCTTACTTCATGCATTTGAAGCAACAGGGATAAAACACACTTTTGAAGTGAGGTGTCAACCCAGACATGAGGAACATATATGTTGACACAAAAGTTGAAAAGACCCCACAAAAATGACAAATGATGAAGAAAAAGCACATTTACAGCAGATCCTGACCTTTCGAGAATATGATCAGCCTGTCAGCACTAATGGTTTTCCATGTTCATAACAAAAAGCTATGAGCACTTATATTTGGGATGGAGGTTAGATGATATCTCAATATAAAAATAATGAAATAGTACCATGTCAGGTGTAAAAAAAATAATTCGGCAATTCTTTTTCCTTTCTTTTCTCATCATGGATTTACATATTCACATAATATACAAAGGCACAATGAGCCTGGCTCTTTTTCCTCCCAACCAATCCAGTCTCAAAGAGGAGTCTTAACATCCCTGATGGCACCAGGTGTAGGTTATTAGGACCAAAAGATTGTTTTGCTTTGTTTTGTTTTACAGTTTTGAGAATAGGATTAGGGATTAGGAAATGGAATATAGCAGTGACTGAATCCATTTGATCTATTCCATACCCTTATTGGGCATTTGCAGCTTTTGCCTTGAACCTTTCCTCAGAGGAATCTTTTTTATAGCTATAATAAACCTCCTGGACATTTATCCTTTTGCCTAAAAGTTCTGCCTCCTCATGTAGGTTTTTGAATTTATCAAAGTAGAGCATAGTTTTCTGAAATGGTCCAGTAAAGCAAAGTTTTCCTTTTTATCTGGATTTTTATTAAGGGGTCTCATAAGCTGACAGAAACTCAGAAGAGTAACATCTTAATTTGTGCAAGAAGCATTTGCAACATGGGAGGAAGCCCTCTCAAAATTCCCTTCATTCCTTGGCAAAGATTGCCCATGGGTATGATTTCAAGGGTAGCAAGAGGGAGAAGGTTAAAGGTGGGGTGAATTCCTGCTAAAAGTAAGAAAGAAATATGATTTTAAGAACTCTACTGATATATGATTGTATAATAATAATAATAATAATAATAATATCCTAATAAGAAATATGGGAAATAAGAGTTACAACTGGGATAACCTATTACTGTCATGTCTTGTTCATCAAATGGAAACCATGAGCAGATTTGGTGCTAATGAATTGGTCCAGATATGAGGAAATTCTATTTGAATAGGATCAACTGCTTTAACTAGGGGATAACTCACTGGTATATTCAAAAAAAGCACTTAATGTTATTTTTTTTCCCAAAGATTTTATTTATTTATTTATTTATTTATTTGACAGTGAGAGAGATTACAAGTAGGCAGAGAGGCAGGCAGAGAGAGAGGAGGAAGCAGGCTCCCCGCAGAGCAGAGAGCCCGATGTGGGACTTTATCCCAGGACCTTAACCCACTGAGCCACCCAGGTGCCCCAGCACTTAATGTTATTAAATTGATCTAGCACGTAAGAGACAGAAATCTAACATCAGTTTGGCCCTCACCAAGAGATTTTCTTTTCTATAGGCTTCCTGCCTATATGCTAAATGTTGTAATATAGCCAGAGAGTATATCCAAAACTGTTGAAGACTGAAATTTCAATTTGTGATTTTTGTTTTTTCTTCACCCCACCAATTCTACACTTACTGTACCTGTGATATCACAGACTTGTTTCAGGAATCCTTCTACTTCCCCCTAGTTCTCCTGTTTGAATCAAGTTAAAAGTGATTTTTCATTTCTCCTCATGTGATACAACTTTCTGAAGCAGGGGCCACATTGTATAAGGAGAAAGTGGGTGAGAAAAAGTTCAGTCAGGTCTCTGAACTGTAGAAAGGCACTATTTCAGGTCTTAGAAGCATCTCCATGGATTCTTCATCCTCAGCTTGCATTAAGTCAAAGATTTTCATTTAAATTTTGTATCTCAATGGACAAACTCCATATTAATCATCTCTGTGGGTCATGTTCTTCCTGGCATTTCTCTTATTCCCCGTCTTTTGACATTTCCTCCTCAGGGTAGCATGACATACATGAGCTATCTCAGAATTTTCTGAATAAATATTCACTATAATCATTTCAAAGGAGGCAATGGTAAGTCAGTGGCATAGAGACTTCATCTGGATTTTCTTGACTTTCAAGAAATTACTTCTTTGTGGCCCAGCAGATAACTGGGATTCAGACATTTATTTCCTTCCTGCTTCCTGTTTAGCCACTGGGGAAATATGCGTTGTTTTACCTCAGTGATTTCATATGCAAAATGGGAATAATTATACTTTCTCTTTGGTTCACTGGAGGATTAGAAAGATTAATGCGTTGTTTTATTTAGAAAATACACATACTTCTGAGTGAAATGTGCTTTGAGTAGGAATTATTAGGATTATTATCATCAATAAGGATTTAAATATATTCTTTGTCAAATAGAATCCTAAAAGGTAGAATTCAAGCTCATAAATTAAAACAGGCTTGAGGGGATATGAACTTGAATGTCTGTCAATGACAATTGGATGCGGTGAGTAATCCAATTTACTTCAGGAAATATGTTAGCGGTGGCAGGGGTGAGAAGTAGGTATAAGAATGGAAGACTAACAAAGAAAGTATATAGATATTCATTAATTCCTTCAGGACACAGTGGGAGGAAGAGGAGAGGTTGGAAGACATATTTACCAAGAGAGGAGAGAGAGGAACTGTAAAAGGATAAAATAAGAAGAAAGCCCTAAGAAATCAGAATCACTCTGAGAAATTGGCAAACTTCACACAGCACAGACTTGGATATTCAGGAAATGTCAACTGACTGACAGACACAAAGGACATTCAAGGAGAAATCAAGGAGTTGGGGGGAAATTAAAAAGAGCCACCTGAATTGCTCCATAATTATAACTAAAGTTTTACTGAGGAGGAAAAAGATGGTGGAAGAAGTATAAAGCTGGGAGAAACCACTTAAACTGTTCTTGAATTCTTTATCTCCAACGAAACCTACATGTCTAGAGAAGAGCACTAAGGTGCTCAAGGGCCTTGAGGTTCTGTCCTGTGATGACAGACCGAAAAGCTTGGACTCCTCTGTCTGGAAAGGGGGAGGTGGAATAGGCACATAATACAAGTCATCAATGGCCCAGATTGTTTCTGTTGAGAAAGTACAAACTTACACTCGGAGTCCACAGTTGATCTGATGGGAACTCCCCTTGAAGCTGGAGAGAGGAGGGAAGAACACACTCAGAGAGCTCAATAATCCAGCAGGTGGTAATAACGAATATGTAAGTAGATTAAAAAAAATAAATTGAATTCAGATGTAGTTTTTAATGCTTCATACACTTATATTTTACTTTTACAGTGAGGTGAATTATTTTAAATTAAAATTGCTATGAACGATTGGTTTGCTATAATACAGTTTAATTTTAATTTGAGCTTTTTATTATAAAATAAAACACAGAGCCAGAAGACCACATCAAATAAATCTGTAGCCTAATGACTTACTTCAAGTGAAAATCTGGTAACCACTCCCTACCCAGGTCAAGAATTAGAAGTTTTTCAGTCACCCTCGCTGTATGTGCCTTATCTTACCTCACCTCCTCCTTACCCCCAGAAGTAATCAGTATCCTGACTTACACAAATCACTTCAGGTGTGGATTTTTGACTTTCATACTAAGGTGCGCAGATACTGCCCTTCAACATCTCCCTTGCTGCTTCTACCAGACCCAGGCCCATAATCTGTCTGGATGGATCAGGAATATCACTAAGTGTAGATGTCCATATGTCTTTATATTCTAAGTAGGAAATCTGTTATTTTATGTTTCACCACCTTTTGATACAAAGGAATGCAAAAGTCAACACTCTTTTTGCTAAAATGCAACAAGTTGTATTCATACACAGCTCTGTGCTCATGGACCTGAAAAAGTAGGGGAGATAGGGAAAGAGTGTAGCAGTTTACCCTCTAGTGCTCGCCTTCTGCCTGTGCCCTCCAGGGGCAAGAAGGTGCTGATTTAATGGTGCTGGATGGCATTCTGCAGCTGAGGCCACTGCAGGGTGGCAATTTAAGCTTAAAAAGGAAGACCTGAACTAACATCATAATTCATCATATATAATTTCATCAACTGCTTCATCAGAAATAACACTCAGAGGCCAGTTGTCCAAGGTTAGCTTTAAATATGAGAGGTTCTTGAAATTCCTGTATGTACTTTGTTGACAAAGAAGTGTGTTGTACATGACATTAGTGTGATATTCATTTATTTATTCAACACGATTTTTGAGTAGTCCTATTTTCCAAGCATCAAGATACAGAAACAGTCCTTTTCTTCATGGAGCTAACAACCTGGGGCAGTGGTTTTTGTCTCTACCTAAGTGTGGAAATTATAAAAAAGGACAATATGAGTCCTCCCTCCCCCCAGCTCAACATGCACAAATACATGGAGATTCCGTTCTTATTGGACTCTAAGTATTCTTTAAAAGCTCCCAGAATTTTAAAATGTGCACCCCAAATTCAAAACCACTGATTAGGAGAAAAGATAAATGTTAACTACATGTAATCACAAGATAGTGATTGTTATGATAAAGGAATGCAGGTGGTTCACTGAAAGTGTAATATCATGGGCAAAGAACTATGTAGAGTAGATGCCAATGTTTTAGGATTTATAGGTCAAAAATGCAGATTTGAAGATTATCACTTTTATTAGGGTTTTTATCATTGGGGTTGCATCTAGTTATACAATTCAGCTCATAATTACCTTGCCTATAAAGATCGTTGATAAGATAATTAGTGGGTGATAATGTATAGGTTTTCTCCAAGAACTTCTTGAATCAGGATATATATGAACCTGCTTCATTCAGTTTTATTAGAACAGAAAAATATTTGATAAAGCACACTCCTATGAAGGTAAGGGAAGAACATTTCTTTCCATGTGCTGTAATGTAAAAACAAAATCATTGGGTTGGACTATGGAAAACTAAGCCATCTAGAATCCTTTGGAAGGTTGCTGTGGAAATTGATAATCAGTGGTCATTAAAATACATGTGCCGACAACCCAATAACTGGGTGGAGACTTAGCATATTCCGTTTGGTGGCAGGTTGTAGGAGTTGTCCAGTTTCTAGACAACATTATGACACAGCCATGCCTGAAGTCCATCTTGGCAGAGTTATTTTTATTTTTTAATTATTTATTTTTAATTTAAATTCCAGTAGCCAACATAGAGTACATCACTAGTTTCAGATGTAGTGTTCAATAAACCATCAGTTGTGTATAACTCCCAGTGCTCAGCACATCACGTGCCCTCCTTGATGCCTATCACCCAATTACCCCATCCTCCTACCAACCTCCCTCCAGTAATGCTATTTGTTTCCTATAGTTAAGGGTCTCTCATGGTTTTTCTTCCTCTCTGATTACTTCCTATTCAGTTTTCCCTCCCGTCTCCTGTGACCTCCTGTGCTATTTCTTATATAATGCATATGAGTGAAACCATATGATAAATGTCTTTTTCTGATTGGCTTATTTTGCTCAGCATAATCCCTTCCAGTTCTATCCATGTCGATGCAAATGGTGGGTTTTCATCCTTTCTGATGGCTGAGTAATATTCCATTGCATATTTATACCACATCTTATGGTTTTTGGTGCGTTTGTAAATGGGATCAATTGCTTAATTTCTCTTTCTTCTGTCTCATTTTTAGTGTATAGAAATGCAACTGATTTCTGTGCATTGATTTTATATCCTGACATATTGCTGAATTGCTGTTTCAGTTTTAGCAATTTTGAGATGGAGTCTCGGATTTTGCACATAATGTCATGTCATCTGTGAAAAGAGAGAGTTTGACTTCTTTGGCAGAGTTATTTTTAATAACAAAAGATTCTTACACCTGGTTTCTCTATAATCATCCTAGATGGTGGTCATGGAAAGACTCTTTCCTAAAATCACATAGGTCATAGAGTACCCTTATTTAAACTGGTAGTTGTGGGCAGGAGACCAAATGAATGAGACCTCTACCTGAGGTTATCAAAGGCATACTTAATTGCACACATGTTACAATTTCTTAAAGTCACTGTCTCACTTTATGGCACATTTTAGAGTAGTTTTTCTCAGCAGTAGAACTCCTTCTTTATTTTTAAATAATTTACTTTATCTTCAGCATCTAAAAACAATGCTACCAGCATATTCCAGGAGGCAAGGAAGTTGGAAAATATACTTCAGAGCAGAAGAGCCTATTTTTTTTCGCAATTTCAACCAATGTAAGGGAACATCATCCCCAAACAGATTTTTTAATAGTGACTTCTGGGCCTCTAGTAATTATGATCTGATGCAAATATATCAAAATAGAAAAAAGTACATATAAATTACAAAATTTAACTTATTCTGGCTACATCTTTAATGTAAATGGAGCTATTTGTGCGCTCTGATTAAAACACATTAAAAACAATCAGAGCTCTCTACTGACCTGAGAGCTCTCTGGATGGAGATCATCAGTATTGGAAGACTTCCCAGCTTACATTGGAAACTACTGAAAAATGAGCAAGTGTTTCTGTGGTAACAGGTGCCGTATTTAGGAAAAATGACCTAAACCGATGCCACAGGGGCAAGGGTTGGGGGCAGTGTGCTCAGTGTGTAGGTCTTTTAGGAGGCACAGAGCCACAGTCCCTCAGGGAAGAAACTCCAATTCACATCCTTTGTCACTGTTGCCTAGAGTTACTTCTGCGGACCTTCTGAAACGCAAGGGGACCCAATGTAAGCCTGACATGGAAGTGCCCAATACCTTGGCATTTTTTTTTTTTTTAAGATTTTTATTCATTTATTTGACAGAGAGAGACACAGGGAGAGAGGGAACCCAAGCAGGGGGAGTGGGAGAGGGAGAGGCAGATTCCCTGCTGGGCAGGGAGCCTGATTCTGGGCTCGGTCCCAGGACCCCGGGATCATGACCTGAGCCTAAGGCAGACACTTAATGACTGAGACACCCAAGCGCCCCTAATACTTGGGCGTTCTTAAACAGGCACTCTGCTGGCACTAAGCTTTTAGCCAGCGCTAAGCACTCATGTCTCGTATTACTAGAAATACATACACAGCTCGATGCCTCTGTTTTAACCAGAGACTTACATGCAACCGAAGATTGCAGATGGTCTTAGGTTCTTACCACGTCTTGAGAAATGCTGGGAAGATTTAAACATCTGGAATTTGCATCTTTTGGCAAACCATAGAGATAAATACTTTTCATTTTGTTAACTACATATAGTTTTATCTTAGGGAGGCGCTCTTCCTTTGTGGCATCTCAGCAAGAAACTGACAGTGTCTGCTTTTCCTATGGGTAGAATGCTTTGCATTGCTCCGAGGTTCATAATTACATGTTTGTGACTTCATCCTCAACAGCCTCGCCCCATGAATACAGATAACATCTTACAAAAGGGGAGGCTGGGAACGACTCAGACAGACAGGGGAGGAGGAGTGGGAGGCTGATATGCTCAGTGACCATCCCCTGGTGAGGTTCTGGGATAGCCAGTGGGGGAAGTCGGCTCTCCAGGTTTCCAGAGCCGACTCTGGTCTGAAACACTGGCCTTCTGTTTCATGAGCTGTGAAGCACCCTTGGGAAGAAGAAGAAATACTCAACCTATAGTTTGACATTTTATTTATATCACATCCCTTGTTGAATTGTTCTGAAGAACCCGAGGTGGCCGTGGCATTCCTTCCCTTTATTCACTTGGTTACAGTTTAAAATTTGAATAGCTGTTTATGCTGGAAGGCTGAACACCCAATCAGCAGTCTTTGAATTGAAGCTGTATTGTTCACTCATGGAAATGCCTGTTTCATCTGTCAGCTCTCTTTTATAGTGAGCCTAATAATTTATGCTTGCTAAAGATGTTTTCTGACCTGTGATTCCATTGCCAGTTAGGAAAGGGCTTTGGCAGTATTCACACTTCCTTTCGTAATAGGAGGCCACTAAGGTACAATTTAGTGAAATTACTGCTCCAGTGCACTAATGGTACCCAGACCCAGACTGGGGGAGGGCAGAGGGGTAAGGGTGAGGGACCCTATCCTTTAGAGAGAGCCACTAGACTCTGAAGAAAGATATCCTGGAAAGGGGCCTCTTTGGGAGCCGCCTCCTTCCTTGGAGGTCTGCATGACCCTGTGGTGCCCTGATGGCTGAGAGTTAACGCGCCCACAGAAATGCCAGAGGGCACTGCGCGCATGCCTGGAACTTCACAGAGTGGCCCCCCACCCAAAGAAAAAGGGTCGTTTTCATCCAGGAAGTTGGTATCAGCTCCTCACATTTATCTTATTTAAAAAAATATTGTGATCCTATTAGATAGGATGACCCATTTAAGAAAAACCTTGACAGTAAAAATCCTTTGTGTCCTTCAAAAAAGAGGGTCTATATGCGCTTGAACTATGTATTTTTTATCTTATTACTGTTGAAATCATATTATGTTAAGTGGGACTTCTTTAAATGGGCCACCCTGCATTATAATTATAGTCTTTTCAGATATTTAATTTGCAAGTTATTGGCAGACCCATCCTGAAAAGAACTTTTCTAATTGCAAATGGAATTATTCTCCAGGTGAAGTGGATCTTTTCCTTTTTTGATTCTCTCATAAAACTTTGTTTTTATCTCTCTCAGAGTGTTTATCTTACCCTCACTTATAATCATGTGTATACCTATTTTTGTACTTTACCGGTTTTGTCCGTTTCTTGAGGTTGGTAACTTGATCTTATTCATTTTGTATTTACTGTAGCCCCTGTCTCAATGCCTTTCTTTTAGAAGGGACTTAATGAATATTGGTGAGTTGATTTCAAGAATGATTTTAACAAAACATCCTAAATTGAAATAGAATCTCTCCCAACATATTCTAATTAGTTTGAGAAATAGGTCTCTGAATACTCAATGACATTGTGTGTCCTCAGGAAGTAGACTCTGCCTTAGATGTAAAGTTTAATATGATAAATAAATAACAATTATGAATTAATCCAAAGAAGAAATTTCAGGAGATTTTGGAGTAAAAAAAAAAAATTAAGTCAATGTTTTGAAAAACACATTTGAAGTCTTTAGCCATACCCTCCTGAACACACCTGATCTTGTCTGAATAGCATATTTTTAAGGGAAATTCTTCTGGACTTTTGGCTTTAATTGTTCTTGTAACAAGAATGCTGAAACATCTCTGGAGAAACTGGGGGTTCTGAGCATGATAATGATGGTGCAAACGAAGGTTGCAAAATATTATACGACAATAAAAACTGATGTCATAGTGCTTCAAAGTTTACAAAGGGTTTTCATATTGAGGCAAGGATTAATAATCCCTTTCTAAGGATAACTTCAGAAAGGTTCCCTGACTTTCTTGGTGTCAGTGAGTAAAGAACAGAGCCAGAGCTGAGCACGAGACTTGGACTCTGAGAGCCACCACCCTTGAGTTAGGCCTGCTGCCTCGTTTTTGCCTCCAAATTATGCCTCTTCTTAAAAATAAATAAGCAAAAGATGCTGTAAATCATCTTATTTAACTATAGACTTCTGCTTTACAGAAGCACAGAATGTTAGCATTAAGAAAAACTACAAAACTTCTGACTTGAAATTTTTCATTTTAAAATTAAGAAAGAGAGAGCCTTTATTTTATTACTTTTCTTGTTGTTAAGAACAGCAGGTTATAGAATTTATTAAACTCATTATATTCTGGTTGCTGAGCTAACAGCTTTGTGACATAGATATTATTTCTATTCTATCAATAAAGAAATAGTGTGCAGAAAGGACCAGTAATTTTCCAAACATCACACTTAGAAAATGACAAAAATAGGTCGGCTATACCCAAACCAAGTACAGCAATTTGAACCTATGCTGTGACATGCATTAACTGGAGTTACACGAATAGTTAACAGCAAAGTTAGGCCTTGTGATGGATTATAGCACTCCGCTGATGCTTTTAATAAATAATTGATAAGAACTGCGTGAAATTCCTTGCCCCATCTTCAAATCCCTTTTTCAAATTGAACCTTTTTTGAACTGCTGTATGGGTTCAATGAACATAAAGAATTGGTTTTAAATATGAAAATTTTTTTTTAAATTAAGAGTTTGGGCTACATTACTTGGGACTTAGATCTGACTGAGTTTTCCTTCTTATTTTCACATTCCAAGTTCAAAAGTCCACTGACACTTAAACATGCTTAACGGAAAGTAAAAAACTAGTGATGTAACTGGAAGATGTCCAGAGAAGAGATAAAAGTACAAATGGGTGCTCTCTGAAGGCAGAGAAACTAGAAGGCAAGGTTCACCTTCAGTCTCGAAAATGGAGGGCTCTAAGCATGCACAGCACCTTGACCAAAGTTCAAAAAAATTGTTATGTAATATTTCTAAGTAAACATGAATGTGTCCCCCAAACCCCAGCACTCTTCCTGGTAGACATTTCTTTTAGACTTTATCTATAACTTATAGGTACTTTTCCATAGCATATCCTTTACTGTATGATTTTTGGAGACAGGTGTGTCTGTTTTTCTTTCCTTTAAAATGATTATAAACCTACTGAAGCCTCCTTGCCTACCTTTGTATTTCTGGTTGCTCTTGCATAGTACCATTCACTAGGTATATCCTTAAAAATATCATTTAATAGAACTAAAACTGTAAGTTTCAGGTAAACATGGAGCATAGTTTTATGAGGTGACTAATGTATTTATGGATCTTGTTACGCTAAAAAGTGGTGATAAGCTTAAATTCTCAGGAGACTCAGGTATTCTTTTTTTTTTTTTTAAAGATTTTATTTCTTTATTTGTCAGAGAGGGAGGGAGAGAGAGCAAGCAGGCACAAGCAGGGGGAGCTGCAGGCAGAGGGGGAAGCAGTCTCCCCACTGGGCAAGGACCCCGATGTGGGACTCCATCCCAGGATCTTGGGATCATGACCTGAGCCAAAGGTAGACACTTAACGGACTGAACCACCCAAGCATCCCCGATTCAGGAAATCTTTGGATAGGTTAAATACTGGCATACCTATAATTTATTGTTAAGGAATTAGTCATATGTGCAGAAATAAATTAGTTTTAGAGGTGTGAACCTGAATGACAGTATGTCTTGTCATCAGATGAATGCCTCTTGGCATATTAGACTGGATGATCCTTGGTCTGACTTCATGTGACATTATCTTTACTGATGTTTTTACAAGTTGTACTAAATGAGTATGGAAACTTCGTGTATTAATTTCCTTCAAGGATCCTGCAGGTCATAGTTATTATGAAATACTATCCTAATTGTCTTTCTAGCTGATGTTACTTTGATTAACCTCAGTAAAGTGGCTTTTGGTCAGATGAGTACTTTTAGGAAGCCAATGTATTAACAAACTTTTACCGCCGTATTAATAGTGGGAATGGAAGATTCTGTTTTTCCTTCCTACCCATGTATCACTCTGTTTCTCAACTGAACCTCTTAGCTATGATTTCCAGGACTTCTAAGAGAGGTTGCCCAGGCTGCTGACATAGATGGCTCAGAGACAGGTCTCCGAGAACAGCTTGTGGATAGCTTCAGATTATGACTTGTGATAGTGGGAAGCTCTTACTGCGAATGCCATTTTTTTTTCCTTTGCTCTCACCTTCTCAGTATCCTGTAGGGATGGAAGCACCACAGCTACTAATAAAAACAATTTGGCTTTTTGTAACAGATGGGGAGCTCCATCTGTTATAAACATGTAGAGGGATGCCCTTGGTGATAGTTAGTGGGAAATGTGGAAAGCAGAGACAAACTCTTCTTCATAAACCATGAGCCCTTTGATGAGCTTCTCATTCAGTATAGGCTGTGGCGGTCACTCAGGCCCTTGAACTTCAGCATGATGTAGGACTAGATTGTGACTGCTTATGAACCACAGCTCTGTCGTTCAAATGTAGCTACTGGTGCCAATGGACATTATGCAAATAATTCTTTTACGTGGACTTTAAATTAGTAACTCAATCCCAGTTGGAGAATTTGCATAGAATAAAGCTGTGGCCCGGTGATAAGGAAATCATAGACACTCATGGTGTGAATGCACAAAAACGGTGACCAAAGCGTAGTCTGATTGTGTCTAGGTGAGCTCGTAATCGTAGAGGACATCAGGGATACTTTTTTTCCCTTCACCTCTAGAAGATGAGCGTGGAAGTTGAGGGCAGAAGTGAATTGGGCGTACCTAGTCTTCAGGGATGAGAGGGAGAATTCCCCTTGCTTGCGTTTATCACCCCCCCCCCCCCCATAGCTATGTTAGAGAAGACCCGGCAAGTTAAGTTGAGCGTAGCTTCTGTACAGCTTCTATAATCTAGGAGACTCTGAAGCAAGTAGTTTTAGTGTGTGGCACTTTCCTAGTTGAAAAGGTATTTTGTAAATCTTATCATTAATTTTTATTATCGTGCTATCGCTACTATTCTTGTTTGTGCAGGCTAGGCAGCGTGCCAGGCTTTTCTGTGGGACAGATATCACTTCTCCATAAACAGAATCCTTTGGCTATCCCACTTTGCTTAGCTATTTGATGAAAAGATTAAAGAATAAAGCTGTATCTGAGACCCATTCTGTAGCCCACATATATTTACATAAATTCCTTGAAAAGTAAATAAAAAGGAGTACATGAATAAAATGGGGAAGACATGCGAGATCCAAAGCGGCGACTTATTTGAAGGAAGGAAAAAGACAGTCCTGTGTTGTTACAATTAAAGCGAGTACGCCGGTTCATTTACTATTTTCGGTGAATTTTAATTGAGTTGTGTCTCATTTTTATAAATGTTGTCAATCTTCATTTTCTCTGTCTCCCGTGCACCAACACAAACACACACACAAATGCGGATCTACAGAGCGGTGTGTTTTGGGAGCGCGCTGTCTGTAGATACCCCCTAGCACCAACTTACATCTAGTGACACACAGAACCATAAACACTAAAACAGGCAACCTTGAGAGAACACCCGTAAGACCGAAAAAAAAAAAAGCCTTTTTTAAGGCATTTACTTTCTAGACACAAAAGCTCAGCTAGTCATCAGTTTTGATAACTTTGGATGTCTGTTTCCCTGATGTCATGACTGGGCTGAGGCCGTAACAATACTTCATTATGCTCTTCAGACTGTATGGCAGGATTGAGTCAGAGCTACACTCAAAACCTGGCCCACAGCTGAAAGCAGAGATGATGCGTGAATCCACGGCAACACCCTGCCCCCTGCCCCCACCTCGGCCCCCCGCAGCACTCAACCACTGCTACTGGATACCATTTTTCTTCATAAAACTAGGGGTACTGGAAGCCAGCCCATGACAGTTAAGGTTTGTGTAGTCTTTCCAGCAGGTGATCACAGGATTGAACTTCCCAAGTGAGAAGCGGATGGGATACAAATAGTTAAGAACACGTTTGAGGGGGAAAAATGGTCCAGCCCCATCTGTCAAACTGCGCGTATGACATCATCAGATAGTCTGCACTTGTTTGCAGCTATTCAGGCCGGCCCGCCCTGCAGTCTCCGCTTTGTGTTCCAGTTTCCTTTACAGGGCCAGCGGGCTGGAAAATTACCACATGCTGTCACAGTTAGCTCAGCCAGGTCTTGTTATCATTGTTTCCAAGGAATCCATTCATTCCGTTATTTTACATATTGGGCAGACGTCCTGCCACTGAGGCTTGGGCTGCAGTAACTTGAAGGGCCAAACGTTAATGGGCCTCTATTGTTGGCGGAATGGCAGTGCAATACGTGGGAAAAAATACCCAGACAGCTCCCTGACACTGGTTTAGGACCTCTAGACTTAGGGGGTAGCCTGTGAAGATCTTTTATGTAAACAAGCCTTCAATAAACAATGAATATCTCCTGTGTCAATATTCATAACCCATCAATAAAAAAAAATATAAATCTTCAACTAGAAAGAAGCCCAAATGTATTATGGATGACGGAGCTTTTCCTTAAAGTAACCTATAGAATGTTGGCGAGTCTCCTTCTAAACACTGCTAATTTATGGCGGGGAGGGAAGCATTGTTGGGGCTTTGAGGGAAGAAAGGCGTTTGATTTGGGGCTGGCAGTATTCTCACTGCAATAGATAATACAGTGTGTAAGTTTCGCGGCTTCCAGCACTACGAGACAGAAATAAAGACGAGGGCCTTGGTGACACATTACATCTTCACCATGCTGGCAATTTAAAGAAAGTCAGTGAAAACATTAGAAAAGTTGCAGAAAGTCTGACTTTAAGGATAAAGCATGTTATCTTGATTGATTAGAACATAGATAAGTATAAAGTTTCCAGCATGGAAAAATCCCTAGCAAAACAGGAAGAGGAAAATCTATTCTTCAGGGAAGATATACAGTGAAGCTGTAGTTCTTGTTATTGTCTTTTTTTTTTTTTTATGGGAAACAGTTTCCTGTTCCAAGACGAATCTGATCTTTTGATCGTATAGTTTATTGGAAGTGGATCGTGAAGTGATATGGATGTTTCAATTCTTACTACTACCCTCACAAACTTCTGTCACCTCATTTCCTTTGCCTCAGACAAGAGAAGACTTGGTAACAAGACCTAGATACTCAAACTAGGACAGATATGGTAATGAGGAAAGTTCACTGGAATTTGGAAAAGCTGTAATTCAAGTCTTATCATTTTAAACAGTCTCTGATTAGGTCAGCTGTTATTTTAGTCAGTTTGTTTTATTGCTTCACCACGGAGATCCAAATGGGTAGGAGTTTTTATCAGAATACTTCTTATCCCAAATCATTTGTGAAGAATTGGACATGGGGTTGAACCCTTTGAGGAGAAAATGAGAGATGGGACTAGTCTGGTTCTGACAAACACAATCTACACCATATTTAAGATAAAATATGCTGTTTTAAGAAAGTTGCCCTATCCTAAAGTCAGTTTTGTCACTTTGTCTTCTTTATAAAAAATGTTCTAATTTCAGTTAAAATGATTTTTGTGTCTGGCAGCTAATTTTAAATGGGTTCCCTTTTCAGCTGACATTAAGAGCCGATTGAGATAAATTTATTTTTCCATAAAAGTAATATATGTCAGGACTAGATTTCCTAAGCCTAGCCCTTCAAGCAATCACAATCATTTTTATAAACTGTTGATAATGTCATCTTTGAGAAAAAAAAGTTTTCTTCAGTGTATAAAATGTTACATTAAGATAAATATTAAAATGTGGCAGTCTTCATTCAAATATAATATTTTAGGGAATCTTACAGAATTTTGAAATCGGTATTTTTCAAAGAGTAAATGGCGCCTTTTACAACCAGTTATTTTATTCTTCCAAGGTTTCCTTCAGCTCTTGATTCTTATGCCAGGTTTCTATAACATAAAACACAAGTTTTGATAAAGAAGTCTACTTTGACTTCAAAGTTACATTAGGCCCACTACTATTTCTAATACTCCAAAGTAATACATGTATGCCTAGATCGAAAGTGAACTTTAGGTTTAACTCCAAATTATTTAATAAGTCAAATTACTAAATGACAGAATATCACGTTCAAGATGTGTGATAAATTAAACAGGTCTTTCAGTAAGCACTAAAAAACTGAAAGTGTTAACCTGAACTGAAGCAAACCCTATGTTTATTACCACAGAGTAGATATCAAGCTGTGTCTTTTAGCAATTTTATTGTTTAGTAATTAATAGTAACCTCCACATGAAAGCATATTATGAAGAGAAATATTACTAATAGTGGCTTTTCTTAAACACAAATGCACAAAAAGCCCTCCAAACTGAATCACTGCAGCTACCACCTGCATTTAAAAACAAACTCATTTTTAGAATGAATAAAAAAATTCATGCAATGTATTGGCAGAGAAATATTTTCCGTTTCCACCAGTGTTGTCCTTATGCCCAATTTCTGCGTCTTTGTCACCACCTGGTTCCTATGAAGATAATATTTCCAAGAAATCACACCAAAGTAACTTAAACTTTTTTTTTTTCCAGATGGGCCTTCACATCATATTAGAAACTTTTTATAATATTAACAATTTTCTTTCATCTTATATTAGAATCATATAATTTTAGAATTTGAATTGCCTAACAAGATATGACCATGCAATCATTTCAGCAATTTTCATATCATATTAGTGAAAACAAATACTAATATAATAGGATGCTAACATGAAAAACCCTAATAGAACATGACAAAACTCTTCATATTTTATTTATGCATTCTTGTTGTTCTTCTCCATTTCAAGCTTTTCTACTTCGGTTTATGGGAAAGTTGCATGGGCTTGCATGTTTTTGAATATCAATTAAGTGATACTGTAATGAAACAGTACTGCAAAAGTTAAGTGCTGTAAGACCGATATACTTCTCTTGGTCATCAAGTCTTTGAATGATAATGTTTACATTTGGGTTTGCTATTTATTTCAATTAAGTTTAGGAATTGAACTATTTATAGAGAGAAAATAAAAAAGATTATAGTTGAGTATGGAGTTGCAAAGAGTTAAAGAAATAATGCAATTACCTAGATAATTTACTGCCTCTCCCCCACTCCAAGTATCCAGATGATAGAAATAAACATAAGCGTTTGCCTTGAATTTTGCAGGTGATTGCTTTCATTTTTTACTCTGATTCTCTTTCCTTACATGGAGCACATTCATCCAGAGTCTTTCCTTAAACCAGGTCCATTTGAGCAGGGTTGCTAGCAATGCCCAGTGAAAAAGTAAACTGGAAGGAAATAGTCAAATGTCTCCTCCTGAGGGTCTACCAATAGAAATGAAGAGTGAAGACACCCCATTTTTCACCCCTCCCCTTTTTTTGATCCACTGGGATTAAATATGGCATCTTCTCAGGTGAGGAAATACCTTGTCCTAATGGTAAAATGCTTTGATCTTTTCAAATATGCTTTGTGTACTAAAGTTCTCAGCAGTATTCACCAGGCATAGCTAAAATAAAAGAGAAGGAACTCTATGGTGTTTGGCAAGAAATATGACTCTCTCATCACCCATTTCACCTCACTTATATATATGGTGATCTACAAAGTCAAACAGGAAAAATTTTGGTCACCTAAGTGCCTGGAGCTTTTCTCTCCTGCCATATACCACACTATAATGGAGTAGAGACATAGCTTATATATTTCAGTAAACAGGATTCACATGGGGTCAAAATTACCTTTGAAAAATCCTATAGGAAGTTGCCACATTGGAGGATATATTTATTTATCCTGTCTTTAATAAATCCAGCACAACCTATTTGTCTTCTAGACTGCTATTAATTCAGTTGCAGATAAGATGAAGGCAGTAACTTGTATTTAGTGGTCAAACCTTAAAAACACTTAGATCATTCCATGGTGGGATGTTCACATTATGCGTGGCAGGTAGTAACTGAGATTTCATATTTTCTGGATCATGTTTATGTCAGGGCATGTTATCAGTGAGAAGAATGGTGGGCAGAGTTTAGATTTTTTATGTTTCTCTTCCCCTGTCTGCCAACCCTTCCTCTTATTCCCCCCCCCCTTTTTTTGGTCAGAATAAATATAGATGACAATGGGGAAGTTAAGTATGTCTATAATTGTCTCCATTATAATTACTTGGCTAATTTTCTGTCTTCCCTTATAATATAGCTTGCATGAGCAGAGCACAAGACTAACTTTATCTTATTCACTGTTATGTTCTCAGCACCTAGTTTGGTACCTACCATGAAAAAGGCACTCAGGAAATATTTAATAAACAAAGAAACCATTCAACCATCTTAATCCTGGTAGACTCATGTACAGTTGACTTAAAAGCTAAAACTAAAGCAGGAGCAATGTCACCAACATGGTGACATATGTTGTTCTTGACTTCATGTCCTCTCACAGGAAGAACAACTATTAACTATTCATGAACAAGACACCACTGTGAGATTTGAGGTAAGGCTGAATCACCCCCTGCACCTCAGAGGTCAAGGGAAACTGCATTAGCAGAGTAAGAGAAGTGGCTACACATTGACCGCTTTGCCCCTCCCCCAGGAGTGTGCAGCACCATGTGGAGAGGTCTCCTTTGAGCCTCAGTTTCCTCTACAAGCCTCCCTTAGCATTGTGGGTTGCTTTGTAGAAAACCCTACTCTAATCTTGCACCATGGAAAATGCAGGAGAATCTTTGGGGCTCACCCCGACCATCTGACTGTGACAGAGTAGAGGGGAGGAACTAGTACTAACCAGCATGTGGATCTTGGCAGACTGAGTTTATACCTGTAGAACCCAAGTGGTAATCCTAACCAGTGGTTTGGCTTATCTGCAGAGCCAAGTCAGAAGCACGCTCTGGCCAAGAAACTTGGTGGGGTGCAGATCTCCTGATTCATATCCTCAAATGAGGAGATTTGCTGGCCCTAGAGCCTGGTTTGCCCATTCTCAGGCAAGGTGCTGAGTCAGAGCCCCACTTACTGTGAAGAGTGTCTTCCAGCCCTATCTTACCAGAAGGGCTTGTGACCATTACTGGAAGTGGTGTAGCCCACTGACAAAAAAGTGAGCAGAACAGATTGTCCTCAGAGCAAAGCCAGTACTGGGTATGGAGGCTTCTTGTGCTACACACAGGCAGAGGGAGTAATCCACAGACAAGGAAGGGGTAGCTCCTGGCCCTTTCCAAGGGACAGACTGTTTGGGAAACTGGAAGTAGCCTGTAGTGGCCCCTCCCTTTCCTGCCCAGGCAAGGGGGCTGAGACATAGCCTCACCCACTGTGGGGATTGTCTTCCAACCCTCTCTGACCAGAAGGGCTGGTGAAAACCCCTGAAAACACAATTTGGGTACCCACTTTAAAAAAAAAAATAGAATTATTTATTTACTTCAGAGAGGAGAGTAGATGGGGGAGGGGCAGAGGGAGAGAATCTTTGAGCAGACTTCTTGCTGAGTTCAGAACCCAGCACAGGGCTTGATCTCACGACCCATGAAATTATGACCCAAGCTGAAACCAAGTGTCAGACACTTAACTAACTGAGCCATCCAGGTGCCCTGACCTAACAGACACTCTATTCAACTACTGCGGAGTACACGTTCTTTTCAAGCACACATGGAACATCTTCTAGGATAGACTACATATTAGGTCATAAAACTTTATATAATTCAAGAAGATTTAAATAATACCAAGTATTTTTTCTGCCTACAATGCCATGAAACTAGAAATCAGTAACAAGTGAAAAACTGGAAAATTCATGAACATATTCAGACAAACCACACTCTTTCGAACAACCAGTAGATCAAAGAAGAAATTAAAGGGGAATAAGATTTTCTTTTAAAAAAATATTTATTTATTTGAGAGAGAGAGTGCACAAGCAGGAGGGAGGGACAGAGGGTGAAGCATACTCCCTACTGAGCAGGAGCACATGTAGGACTTGATCCCGGCCCCTGAGATCATGACCCAAGCCAAAAGCAGCTGCTTAACCTACTGAACCATCCAGGTGCCCCATTCCCTTTTTAAAATTAAAAAAGTTTATTGAGACAACAAAAATGGAAACAGCATACCAGAATTCATGGGATGCAGCAAAAACAGTTCTAAAAGGGAAGTTCATTACAATAAGTGCCCACAGTAAGAAACAAGAAAGCTCCCAAATAAACAACCTAATCTATGTCTTAAAGAACTAAAACAAAACAAGACAAAACAAAACAAAACAAAAAAAACAATGAGCCCAAATTTACTTAAAAACATACAACTTACTAAGACTAAATCAGTAAGAAATAGAAAATCTGAATAGACCACTTACTAGTAAGGAGATTGAATTAGTAATCAAAAATCTCCCAGTGAAGAAAAGCACAGGATGAGATGGCTTGATTGGTGACCAAACATTTAAAGAAGAATTCTTTAAATTCTTTCAAACTCTGTCAAAAAATCAAACAGGGAGAAGCACTTCCAAATTCATTTTACAAGGCCAACATTACCCTGATACTAAAACCAGAAAAAAAGATGCTACTTGAAAAAAACAAAAGGAAACTACAGGCCAATATCCCTGATACATATGGATGCAAAAATTGTCAATAAAATACTAGCAAACCAAATTCAGCAGCACACTAAAATGATCATTCACTGTGACCAAGTGGGATTTGTTTCTGAAATGCAAGGATGGTTCAACATATGCAAATCAAATACTGTGATACATCATATTAATAGACTGAAAGAAAAGAATCATATGATCTTCTCAGTAGATGCAGGGAAAAAAAAAGCATTTAACCAAATTCAACATCCATTCATGGTAAAAATCAATAAATTAGACATAGAAGAAACATATTTTAATACAATAAAGGCCATAGATAACAAGGCCATAGCTTTACCATAACTGTAGCTAACAATCCAACAGTTAACATTGTACTCAATCATGACAGGATGAAAGATTTTTCCTCTAAGTTCAGGAATAACACAAGGGTTCTCACTCTTACCACTTCTGCTCAACATACTATTGAACATCCTAGGTAGAGTAATAAGGCAAGAAAAAGAAATAATAAAAGATGTGATAATCGGAAAGAAAGAAGTAACATAAAGACTCAACCAAAAAATTGTTAGATTTAATCAATGAATTCTGTAAAGTTGCAAGATACAAAACTAACATGCAAAAATCTGGAGCATTTCTGTACACTAACAGTGGAATTTCTGAAAAGAAAATAAATTGATTTCATTTATATTATCATCCAAAGGCAATAAAATACTTAGGAATAAATTTAACAAAAGAGGTCAAGGATCTCTGTATTGAAAACTATAAGACACTGATGAAAGAAACTGAAGACACAAATAAATGGAAAGATACTCTGTGTCTGTGTGTTAGAAGAATTCATACTGTTTAAATGTTAATACTACTGAAAACCAGCTACAGTGTCAGTGCAATCCTTATCAAGATTCCAATGGCAGTTTTATAGAAGTATAAAAAGCAGTCCTAAAATGTATATGGAATCACAAAATACCCTAAATAGCCAAAGAAATCCTGAGAGAGAACAAAGCAGGAGGTATCTCATTTCATTTCATGCTATACTATAAAGTTATAGTCATCAAAATTGTGTTAAGAGTATAAAACAGACATAGAAAAATGGGAAAAAAATCAGGAGTCCAGAAATAAACCCAAACATATATGGTCAACTAATTGACAAGGGAGCCAAGAATACTCAAATGGAGAAAAGACAGTCTCTTCAATAAGTGGTACTGGGATAATTAGATAGTCACACGTAAAAGAATGAAACTGGACACATATCTTATATCACTCGCAAAAATTAACTTGAAGTGGATTAAAGACTTAAATGTAAGATTTGAAACCAGGAAATTCCTAGGAGAAAACATAGAGACAAAGCTCCTTGACATGGGTTTAGGAAACAATTTTTGGATATGATACCTAAAACACAGCAGTAAAATAAAAAATAAACAACTGGGAATATATCACACTAAAAAGCTTCTTCAGAGAAAAGGAAACCATCAACGAAGTGAAAAGACAACTTATGGGATGGGAAAAATATTTGCCAACCATATATCTGATAAGAAGTTAATGTCCAAAACATGAAGAACTTGTACACCTCAGTGGAAAAAAACCCAGATAACCCAATTAAAAAATGGGCAAAAGCCATGAGTAGAATTTATCCAAAAAAGACATAAGAAAAGTCAGCAGGTACATGAAAATATGTTCAACATCAGCAGTCATTAGGGAAATGCACATTAAAACCACAATGAGATCTCACCTTTTGCCTTTAAAATGGCTATCATCAAAAAGACAAGAGATAACAAATGCTGGTTTGGATGTGTAGAAAAGGGAACCTTTGTGCACACTTGGTGGGATTGTAAATTGGCACAGTTACTACAGAAAACAGTATGGAGAATCCTCAAAAAATAAAAAGTAGAACTATCATAAAATACAGCAATTGCACTTCTGGAAATATTTCCAAAGGTAACAAAAACACTGACTTGAAAAGATGCACTCCTATGTTCATAGCACCATTATTTACAAAAGACAAGACATGGAAACCATAAGAGTAGGAAAATTTTGTAAAAATAAAGTTCTTTTTATTAACTAGTAGGAAAGTAGAAAATCTGTTGAATATAAATCTGGGCATGATGTTAGCCTAATAATTAAAATATGACCTTATTGTAGGTCACAAAAATTGTTTAATTCCTTCATTCGTCTTTGCATACTGAGAAGGAAAGTGGCCAAAGGAAATGCTGGTAAGCTGGGATATATCAAAGCAACCGTGTTATGTTAAAAGAACAAAATTAATTTTGCTTTTGATTTATCACCTTTTTTTTGATGCTGTAAAGGTTAACATGATTTTTTTTTCTCTTCAAAAATTTTATGTGGAAGAACCAAAGATTATGTAAGAGTTCCTGTTTGAAAAATTAAAACAAGAAAAATAGAAATGATGAAAGCAATATGGAATACTTTGGGAGCCATTGCTAATGGAAGTCCAGTGGGCACAGAGGTGGCCACACCTCAGTTTTGCATTGACCATGCAAAAATGGAAGGAAAGTGAGAAATCTTGGGCTCATCAACATGCAGATCTTTCAAAGAGCACATTGATGATTTGCATGTAATGTACTTGGTTTCCTAAAGAAAATAATTTTCTTTCTTTCTTTTTTTTTTTTCATTGATGACAATACTGTTCTCAGGGAACAAGCAACACAATGGTTACTCTTCCCCTTTTCATATTTGAGGGAGAGCCATAGTAATCTCTCTCTGCACAACTTTGTCTCCAGTGTGGGAATCCTGGAGCCATCTTTCTACACACATCTTAACTGTGACAGATCTAAGAAATTCCACATTATACGCAAGTTCTTCATGCCTCCTGAGATTATCTTGGTGAGTAGGGTGGGGATAAGTGGGTAGGGATACAAGAAGCCAGAAAGGCTTGTGGTAGAATTTCTTCATTTGTTGAAGCACTATGAAAAACAAAATACCTGGTCAGAGTGGCTATATTTGGGAATTGTAGCTATGTGTAGGCAGGAAGTAATACACTCTCAAAACATCAGGTGAAGGGAGGAAAATGAGGTGATTGGGATGGTAATTACAGATTAAACTCTATGTTAAATAAAGCTTTTTCATTTCATACTTGTGTGCCTTTAGGCAAGGTACTTACCTCCCTTATTCTTAGATTCTTTGTCTGCAAATGGAGATAATATAGTACTTGCTTTTAAAAATTATTGAGAAGATGAAAAAAAAAAAAACCAAAAAAAACCCAGGCAACATGGTGGAGGAGTAGCAGACTGAAAGGACATGAGGTCCCAGGAGTTCAGCTAGATAGTTATCAAACCATTCCCCACACCTACAAACTCAACAAGAGATAGAAGAGAAGAAGAGCAGCAATTCTAGGAACAGAAAATCAACCACTTTCTGAAAGGCCCCTCCCAGAAAATCAGCTGGAACATCCAGACAAGACCAAGCTCACCAATCAGGAACAGTGGAGCTCCAGAGCTAGGGGAAAGCAACATATAGAATTCATGGCTTTTCCCCATGATGCTTTAGTCTTGCAAAGTTAAATTTTTAAAAAAGATTTTATTTATTTATTTGACAGAGATCACAAGTAGGCAGAGAGGCAGACAGAGAGAGAGAGGAGGAAGCAGGCTCCCTGCTGAGCAGAGAGCCCAATGCGGGGCTCGATCCCAGGACCCTGGGATCATGACCTGAGCCGAATGCAGAGGTTTTAACCCACTGAGCCACCAAGGCTCCCCCAATTAAAAAAAATTTTTTTTCTTATTCTATTTTTAAACTTTCCTCTTTTAACATTTTTTAGCTAGTTTATCTTAACAATAGCTTTCTTAAAAATTTTTTTTAAACCTTCATTGTTATAGTCATATTTTATCCCTGCATTGTATTTAACCTTGTTTATTGTATACATATAGGTTTATTTTTTTTCTTTAAAATTTTGAGATACAATTTCTTTTAACAGATCAAAATAAACCCTAAATCTAGCACATGGCTTTGTTCTAGCCTGCAGCCTGAGCACATTCTCTCCTCTTTTATTTTTCTTTTTCCAACAAACTTATCAATTCCTTTTTTAGAAAAACTTAAAAAAATTTTCATCTTTATAGTCACATTCCATCCCTTCATCATGTTTACCCTTATTGTTATATATATATATATATATATATATATGTTTTTCTATCTTTAAAATTTTGGGAGGTACTTTCTTCTAAGAGACAAGAACACACCCCAAATCAAGTGGGTGGCTCTATTCTATTCACCAGTCTAATATATATATATATATATATATATATTTATTTTTTTTTATTATTTTTTTATTTTTCCCCCTTTCTTCTCCTCTCAGTTTTGGGTCTCTTCTGACTTGGTTAGCATACATTTTTCTGGGGTCTTTGCAACCTTTGTAGTATTTTATTCTCTTGTTCATATGTTCCTATCTGGGTAAAATGACAAAGTGGGAAAACTCACCACAAAAAAAAGAACAAGAAGCAGTACTGATGGCTAGGGACCTAATCAATATGGACATTGTTAATATGTCATAACTAGAGTTCAGAATGACAATTCTCAAGATGCTAGCTGGGCTCAAAAAAGGCATGGAAGATATTAGAGAAACCGTTTCTGAAGAAATAAAATCCCTTTCTGGAGCAAAAGAGAGACAAACAAATACTGGACCACGAGGAGAGAATTCGAGAGATAAGCGACACCATAAGATGACACAACATTAGAACAATTGGGATTCCAGAAGAAGAAGAAAGAGAGAGGGGAGCAGAAGGTATATTGGAGACAACTATTGGAGAGAATTTCCCTAATATGGCAAAGGGAACAAACATCAAAATCCAGGAGATGCTAAGAACGCCCCTCAAAATCAATAAAAATAGGTCCACACCTCGTCACCTGATAGTAAAATTTACAAGTCTTAGTGACAAAGAGAAAATCCTTTGTCAGCCCGGGAAAAGAAGTCTGTAACATACAAGGGTAAAAACATTAGATTGGCAGCAGACTTATCCACAGAGACCTGGCAGGCCAGAAGGAACTGGCATGATATATTCAGAGCACTAAATGAGAAAAACACGCAGCCAAAAATACTATATCCAGCTAGGCTATCACTGAGAATAGAAGGAGAGATAAAACCTTTCAGGACAACCAAACACTAAAAGAATTTGTAAACACCAAACCAGCTCTACAGGAAGTATTGAAAGGGATCCTCTAAGCTAAGAGAGAGCCTAAAAGTAGTAGACCAGAAAGGAACAGAGACAATATACAGTAACAGTAATTGTACAGGCAATACAATGGCACTAAATTCATATCTCTCAATAGTTACCCTGAATGTGAATGGGCTAAATGCCCCAATCAAAAGACACAGGGTATCAGAATGGATTAAAGAAACAAGACCCATCAATATGCTGTCTGCAAGAAACTCATTTTAGACCCAAAGACACCTCCAGATTTAAAGTGAGGGGGTGGAAAACAATTTACCATGCTAATGGACATCAAAAGAAAGCTGGGGTGGCAATCCTTTTATCAGATAAATTAGATTTTAAGCCAAAGACTATAATAAGAGATGAGGAAGGACACTATATCATACTTAAAGGATCTGTCCAACAAGAAGATCTAACAATTTTAAATATCTATGCCCCTAACATGGGAGCAGACAACTATATAAGCTAATTAATAACACAATCAAAGAAACACATCAACAATAATACAATAATAGTAAGGGACCTTAACACCCCCCTCACTGAAATGGACAGATCATCCAAGCAGAAGATCAACAGGAAATAAAGGCCTTAAATGACACACTGGATCAGATGGACATCACAGATATATTCAGAACATTCCACCCCAAAGCAACAGAATACACATTTTTCTCTAGTGCACATGGAACATTCTCCAGAATAGATCACATCCTGGGTCACAAATCAGGTCTCAACCTGTACCAAAAGATTGGGATCATTCTCTGCATATTTTCAGACCACAATACTCGGAAGCTAGAACTCAATCACAAGAGGAAAGTGGGAAAGAACTCAAATACATGGAGGCTAAAGAGCATCCTTCTAAAGAATGAATGGGTCAACCAGGAGATTAAAGAAGAATTGAAAAAATTCATAGAAACAAATGAAAATCAAAACACAACAGTTCAAAATCTGTGGGACACAGCCAAGGCGGTCCTGAGAGGAAAGTATATAGTGATACAAGCCTTTCTTAAGAAACTAAAAAGGCCTCAAATATACAACCTAACCCTACACCTAAAATAGCTGGAGAAAGAACAGCAAAGAAAGCCTAAACCCAGCAGGAGATGAGAAATTATAAACATCAGAGCAGAAATCAATGAAATAGAAACCAAAAGAACAGTAGAACACATCTATGAAACAAGGAGGTGGTTCTTTGAAAGAATTAATAAGATTGTTAAATCCCTGTCCAGACTTATCAAAAAGAAAAGAGAAAGGACCCAAATAAATAAAGTCATGAATGAAAGAGGAGAGATCACAGCCAACACCAAAGAAATACAATTATAAGAATATATTATGAGCAACTATATGCCAGCAAGTTTGACAATCTGGAAGAAATGGATGCATTCCTAGAGACATATAAACTACCAAATCTGAACCAGGAAGAAATAGAAAACCTGAACAGACTCATAACCAGTAAGGAGATTGAAGCAGTCATCAAAAATCTCCTAAAAAACAAGAGCCCAGGGCCAGATGGCTTCCCAGGGGAATTCTACCAAATATTTAAAGAAGAATTAATACCTATTCTCCTGAAACTGTTTCAAAAAATAGAAATGGAAGGAAAGCCTCCAAACTCGTTTTATGGGGCCAGCATTACCTTGATCCCAAAACCAGACAAAGACCCTATCAAAAAGGAGAATTACAGACCAATATCCTTGATGAACATGGATGCAAAAATTCTCACCAAAATACTAGCTAGTAGGATCCAACAGTACATTAAAAGGATTATTTACCATGACCAAGTGGGATTTATTCCTGGGCTGCAAGGTTTGTTCCACATCCGCAAATCAATAGATGTGATACAACACATTAATAAAAGAAAGAGCAAGAACCGTATAATACTCTCAATAGATGCTGAAAAAGCATTTGACAAAGTAAGCATCCTGTCTTGATCAAAACTCTTCACAATTAAGGATAGAGGGCACATACCTCAATATCATCAAAGCCATCTATGAAAAACCCACCGCGAATATCATTCTCAATGGGGAAAAATTGAGAGCTTTTCCCCTAAGGTCAGGAACATGGTAGGGCTGTCCACTATCACCACTGCTATTCAACATAGTACTAGAAGTCCTAGCCTCAACAATCAGACAACAAAAAGAAATAAAAGGCATCAAATTGGCAAAAAAGAAGTCAAACTCTCTTTGCAAGTGGAATGATACTTTATGTGGAAAACCCAAAAGATTCCACTCCAAAACTGCTAGAACTCATACAGGAATTCAGGAAAGTGTCAGGATATAAAATCAATGCACAGAAATACACCAAAAGCAAGACAGAGGAAAGAGAAATTAAGGAGTCAATTTCATTTGCAATTGCACCCAAAACCATAAGATACCTAGGAATAAATCTAACCAAAGAGACAAAGAATATGTACTCAGAAAACTATAAAGTACTCATGAACGATATTGAGAAAGACACAAAAAAATGGAAAAACATTCCATGCTCATGGATTGGAAGAACAAATATTGTGAAAATGTCTATGCTACTTAAAGCAAGCTACACATTTAATGGAATCCCTCAAAATATCATCAGTTTTTTTTTCACAGAAATGGAACAAATAATCCTAAAATTTATGTGGAACTAGAAAAGACCCCAAATAGCCAGAGGAATGTTGAAAAAGAAAAGCAAAGCTGGTGGCATCACAATTTTGGACTTCAAACTCTATTACAAAGCTGTCATCATCAAGGCAGTATGGTACTGGCACAAAAACAGACACATAGATCAATGGAACAGAATAGAAAGCTCAGAATGGAGCTCAGAAATAGACCCTCAACCCTATGGTCAACTAATCTTCGACAAAGCAGGGAAGAATGTCCAATGGAAAAAAGACAGTCTCTTCAACAAATGGTGTTGGGAAAATTGCAGAAGAATGAAACTGGACCATTTCCTTACACCACACAGAAAAATAGATTCAAAATGGGTGAAATACCTCAGTGTGAGACAGGAATCCATTAAAATCCTAGAGGAGAAGATAGGAAGCAACCTCTTCAACCATAACCACAGCAACTGCTTCCTAGAAACATCGCCAAAGGCAAGGGAAACAAGGGCAAGAATAAATTATTGGGACTTCATCAAGATCAAAAGCTTTTGCACAGCAAAGGAAACAGTCAACAAAACCAAAAGACAACTTACAGATTGGGAGAAGATATTTGCAAATGACATATCAGATAAAGGGCTAGTATCCAAAATCTATAAAGAACTTATCAAGCTCAACACCCAAAGAACAAATAATCCAACCAAGAAATGGGCAGAGACATGAAAACACATTTCTGCAAAGAAGACATTCAGATGGCCAACAGACACATGAAAAAATGCTGCACATCACTCAGCATCAGGGAAATACAAATCAAAACCACAATGAGTTACCACCTCACACCAGTCAGAATGCCTAAAATTAACAAGTCAAGAAATGACAGATGTTGGTGAGGATGTGGAGAAAGGGGACCCCTCCTACACTGTTTGTGGGAATGCAAGCTGGTGCAACCACTATGGAAAACAGCATGGAGGTTTCTCAAAAAGTTGAAAATAGAGCTACCCTATGACCCCACAATCGCACTACTGGGTATTTACCCTAAAGATACAAATGTAGTGATCTGAAGGGGCACATGCACCTGAATGTTTATAGCAGCAATGTCCACAATAGCCAAACTATGGAAGGAACCTAGATGTCCATCAACAGATGAATTGGTAAAGATGATGTGGTATGTATACACAATGGAATACTATGCAGCCATCAAAAATGAAATCTTGCCGTTTGCAATGACGTGGATGGAACTAGAGGGTATCATGCTGAGAGAAATAAGTCAGTCAGAGAAAGATAGTTATCATATAATCTCTCTGATATGAGGAATTTGAGAGGCAGAGTGGAGGGGTTGGGGGGTAGGGAAGGAAAAAATTAAACAAGATGGGATCCAGAGGGAGACAAACCATAAGAGACTCTCAATCTCACAAAACAAACTGAGGGTTGCCAGGGGGAGGGGGGGTATGGATAGGGTGACTGGGTTATGGACATTGGGGAAGGTATGTGCTATGGTGAATGCTGTGAAATGTGTAAGCCTGACAATTCACAGACCTGTACCCTTGGGGCAAATAATACATTATATGTTAATAAAAATAATTAATAAAAAATAAAATTATTGAGATGAAATAAGATAATGCATCTAAAGGGCTTAGACAGTTCCCACCTCCATCAAGTATTGATCTTTATTAAGATGCTAGAAGCCTGCTTTAGACCACCCCTTATTTCTCTCTCAGGTGGAGTAAAGGTAGGCTTGTGAATGATACTGCGTATGTGAATACAAAAATCTCAACTGGTGCCAGGGCATATATTTTAGCACTTAGCTATTTTAAAAAGTGGAAATTTCTGGACTGTCTTTTTGTCTTTTAAGATATTTCAGAAATTACACACATTTCCTATTTTCTTAATTTGCATTTGTTGTAATTATTGTTCAATTGTCTTTCAATCAAGATTTAAAAAATGCAACCAACTTAGCCTATTCAAATCTTTTGGGAATAGAGTTTAAATGAATAAATAAGACTATTCAAAATACAATAGCAGATGACTGTATCTTTTTTTTTTTTAAAGATTTTATTTATTTCTTTGACAGAGATCACAAGTAGGCAGAGAGGCAGGCAGAGAGAGAGAGAGAGAGAGAGAGAGAGAGGAGGAAGCAGGCTCCTCGCCGAGCAGAGAGCCCGATGCGGGGCTCGATCCCAGGACCCTGGGATCATGGCCTGAGCCGAAGGCAGAGGCTTTAACCCACTGAGCCACCCAGGTGCCCCCAGATGACTGTATCTTTACCGATAGTATTATATTTGATAAAGTGTAAGAAAATAAGGAATGTGTACTACTTACATATTATGTCTTTAGCAGTGCATTTTGGAAGTTCTTTCATTAAACACTATGCTGTGCTTATAATATTACTCAATATTTATTTTTTACATATATCTTTAAAGGTCTTTTTTACTTAAGAAAAATAATTTCCCTTCTGGTTTTCTTATGTATCTTTTCGCAAAGGTGTTTATTTGATTGACATAGTCTTCCTAGATCATTTAGGGTTAGAGAAATCAGATTATATTCTTTAAGTAGTTCCACATATATTTCTTATTACCAAGGTCTTTCCAAATTCAGTGATTTGTGAAGAGAAACACAGTTTTTACCTGGAAGAATAAGGGCCAAGTCTAGGACCTAGATCCTTCCCTCTTCCTGCACATTTTATATTACCTGTCACCATTCCTTTACATAACAATTCTAAAGGGCCTGTGTGAGACAGGAATGTGGTAACTAAGACAGAAGCACTGGGGGCCATGTTGAGATCTTTTTTTGAAGCCACCCAACTCTCTGAGGGTTCTTGAGGTAGAGGATGACTTGAGATGTGCCACTTCTGGCTTGTGGCAGAGTTCTTAGGTTTTTGCCTAACACTTCCATCCAGGTATAATAAAAAAATTAGATTCTACAATGCTCAGAATGTATTTAAAATTTTTATGTTCTCATTATAATATACCTAGCAACATTATCTGACATATCACAAAAGCTTCTGATTTTATTTCCTTAGTGTATCCCAAGGAACTCACACTTTAAAAAAAAATTCTTTTCTCATAAACAAATAAATTACCCTTTGTTTTGGTGTTTTTTCATCTGTCTGGTTATATGTTATTATAGGACAGGTTTATAATAATGGACATATATGGCACATGTGATTGTGTCTGACAAGTAGTATGCACTCATTTTTAGTTTTTGCTTTCTCTTGGAAGTGTAATATATATTTTCTTTTTTTTTTTTTTAGAGGTTTTTATTTTAATTCCAGTTAGTTAGCATACAGTGTTACATTAGTTTCAGGTGTACAAATGTAGTGATTCAACACTTCCGTACATCACTGGTGCTCATCATGACAAGTGTACTTCTTTTTTTTTTTTTTTTTTAAGATTTTATTTATTTATTTGATAGACAGAGATCACAAGTAGTCAGGCAGAGAGAGAGGAGGAACCAGGTTCCCCGCTGAGCAGAGAGCCTGATGTGGGGCTCGATCCCAGGACCCTGAGACCATGACCTGAGCCGAAGGCAGAGGCTTTAACCCACTGAGCCACCCAGGCGCCCCGAAAAGTGTACTTCTTAATCTCCATTGCCTATCTAACCCATCCTCCCACCCACTTCCCCTCTGGTAACCATCAGTTTATTCTCTATAATGAAAAGTCTATTTTTTGCTTTGACACTCTCTCTTTCATTTTTTTCCTTTGCTTCTTTGCTTCTTAAATTACACAGATGAATGAAATCCTAAGTTAGCAATTTTGCTTAGCATCGTATTCTCTAGCTATTTCTGTGTCATTGCCAATGCTAAGATCTCATTCTTTTTTATGGTTGAATAATATTCCACATCTTTTTAATCCATTCACCAGTTGATGCACACTTGGGCCGCTTCCATTTCTTGGCTATTATAAATAATGCTGTTATAAACATAGGGGTGCATATATCTCTCTGAATTAGTGTTTTTGTATTTTGGGGTAAATACCCACTAATGCAATTGTTGGATCATAAGGTAGTTCTATTTCTAACTTTTGAGGCATCTCCATACTGTTTTCCACAGTGACTAATCAGTTTGTATTTCTACCAACAGTGCATAAGGATTCCCTTTTCCCCACATCCTCCAATACCTGTTGTTTCTTGTGTTTTTTACTTTAGCCGTTCTGACAGGGTGCAGTGATATCTCTTGGTGGTTTTGATTTGCATTTCCCTTATGATGAGTGATGTTGAGCATCTTTTCTTGTATCTGTTGGCCACCTGTAAGTCTCTTTTGGAGAAATGTCTATTCATGTCTTCTGCCCATTTTAAATAGATTATTTGTTTTTTGGGGTGTTCTGTTTCATAAGTTCTTTATATATATTTTGGGTACCAGCCCTTTACTGGATATGTCAGAAAATGTAATGGCTATAGTTCATTTAAACAATACATAAGAAGTGGTTTCTATATATCATACCCCTTTGTTCTGTTATGGTGCTGACTGATTCATATAGATAATCTGTTTCTGTGTGTATGTATGTATGTGTGTGTGTGTATATGTATGTGTATATATATGTGTGTGTTATATATATGTATGTTATATATATACAGTTTTAAAGGGTGTACTTTTTTAAAAAAAAGATTTTATATACTCATTTGAGAGAGAGAGAGAGCATGACTGGGGGGTGAGGGGCAGAGGGAGAGGAGCAAGCACACTCTCCACTGAATAGGAAGCCCATTGTGGGGCAGTGGCATCATGACCTGCGCCAAAGGTGGATGCTTAACTGACTAAGCCACCCAGGTACCCCTGTTTCTGTCTATGTTATCAGTTTTGTAAAAAACAACATGCTCATTCTTCTCATTATGAGACAAATACAAAGACATTTGTGAACATGCCAGGGTAGAATGGGATGGGTAGGGGATACTCAAAATAACAAACATGACTTTGTGTTTTCTTGAATCTGTTCTTAAGTGCCAATTTTACTCCAGATTGGAGAGCCCATTACTTTTATTTTAAAACAAATATGTGTACAGTAAGGTAAGGTCCAAAATTCATACGAGATTTAATGCTGAAGTGTTGAGATATTAAGAAAATGTTAGCCAGATGATAGACCACTTTGGGTTACACTCAGAGGCCACCAGGAGATTCTCTCTCTCCCTCTCCCATTGCTCCCCCTTACGCATGCTCTCTGTCTCTGTCTCTGTCTCTCTCAAATAAATAAATAGTAATGCCTTGGTGGCTCAGTTGTTGAGCCTCCGACTCTTGGTTTTGGCTTGGATCATGATCTCATGGTCCTGAGATTGAGGCCCAAGTCAGGCTCTATGCTCAGTGGGGAGTCTGCTTGAGGTTCTCTCCCTCTCACCTCCCCCTCCTCACCTGAATAAAAATAAATCTTTAAAAATAAATAAATTTAAAAAAAAGATACTGTCTTCAGGTGAACTGTTGAATTTTTATCCTAATTCAATTTAAGAATTGTTATGATTCAGGCTCTGGATAAGTTTGTCTTCTTGGCACAAATTCCCAGTATAGAATATATCATAAGAACTTTATTTCTGATGCTGGGAAAACTCCTCTGCAGAAGATCAGATAGGGATGCATTTTATCTAGGCTGGACTTTTTTGTTTGTATTTGTTATTTTGACATTTCCCATGTATCCATTAAAACAACATTGTTTAGAATTTATGGATGTATATACACAGATATATTTAAATGTCTGTTTAAAATAGAATTTTAACTGCTGATACTTCTTTATGTTGAAAGACAGGAGCCAGCAAGAGTCCCATAATATGATAGTGTGAGAGGTATATATTCTTTCTGCTTGCAGGGATGGGAAGGAGCTAATAGAACAACTCTAAACTGCTTCTTCCAGAAACCTCAGCAGAAACAAAGTGTTCAGCTTTTAAATCTAAGCATAATAATTTTTAATGAATAACTTAGACCCCTACATTTCATTCACATGTACAAGGCATTAAGTAGTTACTTTTCCTTGGAGGATTACTATAAAAATATCTAAAAGTTTGCAGAGATATGAACCACATTTGAGAGCTTTTAAAAAGTATCCATAGTACTTTTTTTTTCCGCACTACAGCATTTTACTAAGGAATATTTAGATGAGAATTTTGAAAAGTAAGAGAAGTTAATACCATTTAAATAAAGAATCCATCCAGGTTTTTCTTTAGATCCTGACAAGTTGGGAAGGGAGCCAAAACTGGCTTTAATACAGAGTTAATACAGAGGTGTGCCTCATCTGTTGAATGCAAGGAAGGCACTTTTTCCTTTTGATTCTTGTGATATGGTCATTATGTTCTCTGAAATCTGAACTCTAGTCACTGTGGCAAAGGGTCTCAAACCTACAGTGTTTTTTGTTCCCTTTAGTCTCTCCCAAATCTACAGTGTAGTAACCATAGTCTCATTCATCTTCCTGATAATGCATTAGTTAAAAGCATTTCGGACACAGCCCAGACCCTGGCATCAGGCCTAGGAGATCACTGGAATAAGGGAGCAAGGGGTATACTGACTTTATGTTGCAGGTGGATTCTTTTTGACAAAGAATTTTAATTTTTCTTTTTTTTTTTTAAAGATTTTATTTTTTTATTTGACAGAGAGTGAGAGAGAGCGAGTGCGCGAGTAGGCAGAGTGGCAGGCAGAGGGAGAGGAAACCTGATGTAGGGCTTGGTCCCAGGACCCTGGGATCATGACCTGAGGCGAAGGCAGCCACTTAACTTGCCACCCAGGTGCCCAGAATTTTGATTTTTCTTGATTCCTGTGATAGCTTTTGATCCTGGGAATCATGGTGCCCTATTGAATGCCTGGAATTCATTGTGAACCTTAGAAGTAACAGTCCTGCCTCGAATTTTCATTTCTGCTTATTTCTGAGGAAATAGTTTAGAACTGTTTTTATGTGGTTCCCAACTCTGTGGGGAAAATGTAGTTGCTTTGAGGTTTCTGTATAAGAGTCCATGTCTTTGTATTTTTGTAACTGTGTTCTGGCCTTTTTCAGTGAACTAAAACATTTCTGTATCACACTGTCATGATTTTATTCATAATCATTTGCTCATTATTAATTAGTAAAGCATTTTATGGAAATATACTCCTTTCTCTGACAGATAAAAGAAACACATAGCCTGGTATAGGTAATTTTCAACACTTGAATATTTGCAGATTCTATTCAAAATTTTAACCAAAACTTCTAGGAAAAAAAAATTCTAGGAATAAAATTCTAGGAAAAAAATTCTAGGAAAAAATATGCTTTTCCAACCAACTAATTATTAATATAGTAGAAAGAAACTTGAGAACATCATGGGATTCTTCCTGTAAAGAGAGAAAATTATCTGAACAAATGAATTATTTGACTCTGGTCTGTTTTCCTGTTCAAATTTGAAAGTAAATTTTGTGGATTAAAAAAAAAAAAAACAAATGTACAGAAAATTGAACTGTTCGACAAGCCAGTGTAAGACAAAGCTATGAATCAGAAATTTTTATTTTATTTGGCAATATCTCTATCTGTCCTTACATGCTTTTTCCTTCTTGGCAATATGTTACTTTTCCAATGATCTTCTAGACAAGCTACGGTTTTACTTTCTTTCTAATTTATCTCTCTTCCTTCAAAATTTACCTGTATATATCTCTTTGCTTCTCAGTCACTAAGAATAATATAAGGTTTTACCAGCAGATAATGGCTTAATGTATAACTCTGTTGATAACTTTACACTTTCTGAGGAATTCTAGAGATAAGCATCCTAAAAATTAATTCAGAGGAATTGAAAGATGGTGGCAGAATTAGAAGTACCATGGACTATATATTTTTGTCCTGACAGAATTTTTGTAAGCATCTTTCAAATTACATCTTCTTACTGCTGTAGCATGAGTTTGCTCAGAAGGAAAGGCTTTTCTGGATGGGAAGATTAAGGCATCCAAGCAGATTACTGTGATGTAAAGTAGGAAGTTGAAAGTGCCACAGCTGAGGAAGAGAAAGTGCTGAATGAATCTAGAAAATTCTGTAACTTAGAAGGGAATGTTATAGTCTTCATGCTAGGATGTGTACCTAGGCATGGCTCTGTAGGATGTCTAAGATAAAGGCACATGGAGATAAAAGAGGAAGAGAGTAGGCAAAAGCAAAGGGAAGATTGAGAGCAAAGATAAAGAGAAGGAGAAGGATATAGGATATAGAACTTGTCTGCATTTTGCTTGCTTCGCCTCAATAGCATTTTCTATTAACACCACCCTAATAATTATTTATGTGTTTTGAGGGAGAATCATGGAGGATCACAGAGGACCACAGTACTTAGGCTTGGTCAGTTAGAGTTACAGTGGTCCAGGATTATGTTCCAGACTGTATTTTCAAATATGTTTGCTTAGTAAACAGCTGTGGGAAGAGAGAGAGAAATGGATCCTGAGCAAAGGAGAAAAATGTTTACTGCCCATTATAAAATATGCAAGTTCCTTAAGCTCAAGTTTCCTCTCCAGGCATTTTCTTGAGCTTGTCTGTGTCAGCCCTGTGGGATTTGGGGGCAAGGCGGATTCACAGCAATATACTGATGTTTATGCTGATGGTTGTGTCATGATTACTCAAGTCCCTTGTGTTTGGTTCAAGAGTCTCATGTCTTCTGTCAGTGTAGGGTAACTGAGACAGGTTAACTTGTTAGCTTTTAGGTGGGATAAAATTTCAGACCCTTATTTTCTGATGCTTTCCAGATTAGTAAACCAACATAGAGATTTTTAGAAAGATATATATATAGAGAGAGAGGTTTGTCACACATTTTTTTTTAAAAGGTCTGGAGATTAAATTGAGCCTGAGTCCAGATGTTGCTATACTTTTCAGTTACATGAGCCAAACCGTTTCCTTTCTTGTTTAAGCTTTCTTAATTTCCTGCCACTTGCAACCAAAGAATCCTGATTAATCTTGTTATATGAGAACCATAAAATAGTTGATTTTATCTGAAAATGTAAGATGTGGGAATGGGATTACATGAAAGATTAGACTGAAAATGGACTTCTGGAATAGCTGTGGATTTGACTTGCAAAGAATTTAAAGAATGGGATCTTCCCATTAGATTGAATTTTTTTGCATACACTTAATTCATGAATACCAAACCAAACCAAACAAAACCCCAAACAACCCCTTGTTCCTGTGAGTTCTACGTACATACTCAAGGAGTGAAAAAGACTATGTAGTCTTTAATTATTACTAACTTTGAGAAGACAAGGAATTTACCCATAGGCAAATTCAAGTCAGGTGTCTTACCTGAAGCTCCACTGAGGCCTGGGGGTAAACCATAGTTTCTGTGATTGTCTTTGGAGACTCTGTGTCTTCTTCAGCATATTTCGCTTGAAAGTATATCATCAGGCTAAAAAATAAAAAAATAAAAATGCACATTAATTATGTACAATAACAGAATGTTTTAGTATATGCGTTTTAAGTAAAAGGATAGTCTAAAGATTTTAAAAATTTATTTATTTGAGAGAGAGAGTGTGAGCAACTGAGCTGGACAAGTGGCAGACAGGGAGGAACAGGAGGGAAAGAATCCCAAGCAGACCCCATGCTGAGTTCAGAGCCCTATGCAGGGCTCGATTTCATGACCCCAAGGTCACCACCTGGACCCAAACCAAGAGTCCATTGCTTAACTGACTGAGCCATCCAGGTGCCCCCAAATGATAACCTTTAAACTGAAGGGTTTCATTTTTAAGTATGGGACAAGATATATGTGGCATTATGAAAGGATATTTAGCTTGGTATAATTTTACCAGCATTCTTACTGGAACCCTGGGTAAGATATAAATTTTCTTAATCTTAGATTTCTTATGTGTAAAATAGGATAATTAATCCTATCTTCACAGAGTGGCCGAGTGGCTTCACTGAGTGACTATACTATTTGTGAATGTGTTTAGCAAGTACTTGGAGAAATATAGGAGGTACTTGGGGGGCCTGGGTGGCTCAGTGGGTTAAGCCTCTGCCTTCCGCCCAGGTGATGATCTCAGGATACTGGGATTGAGCCCCACATCAGGCTTTCTGCTCAGCAGGGAGCCTCCTTCCTCCTCTCTCTCTGCCTGCCTCTCTGCCTACTTATGAGCTCGCTCTCTCTCTCTGTCAAATAAATAAATAAAATCTTAAAAAAAAAAAGAAATATAAGAGGTACTTTATCATATTTCCTTTCCTTTCTTTTTATGAGGTACAGATATAAGAGGTGTTTTTTGAAGTGCTCAAGATAGTAAGAGGTGATTTTAAAAGAATAAATGCTTATCTTTATAGAGTAAGTTTTGGAAGTCTTCAGGTAAATTCATCTAGAAGATTAATATATGACTTGGAAAATAAAAGTGGTGGGGGGTTGCTTGCCTTCCCAAATATTAAAACATAGTATAGAATAAAAATAATCAAAAGAGTATAATATGCATATAAGAATTAATAGATTACTGGAATGGATTAGATCATCTTAAAACAAAATGCTAGTATGTAAACTAACTTATAAAATGAAACAGATAAGAAAGAGATTTAATTTAACAAATGTTAGAAGAATTGACTCCTTGGTGGAAAATCATTGTATCATTTACTAACATAATTTTCATTTGGATCTAGAAAAAGAAACTCTTATAACGGCCAGGGATTTTTTTTTTTTTTAAGCATAAAGACAATGGAATAAACCTTAAGGGTACATATTTAGTACTTTGACCCCATAAAAACATAATACTTGTGTATTATATAATATATATAATATATAATAAAAAGCAAATAATGAACTGAGAAAACATTTACAATAAACATGAAAAAAGTAGAATTATTGCAAATGATTGAAAAATCACCATCCAGTGGAAAAATGAACAAAGTTCATGTACAGCTATGTAATAGAGAAAGAAAAACAAAGGGCCTAGTAGCATGGACAAAAACTCAACTTTACTAGTAATCAATCAAATACTAGTAAAGTGAGATTACCTTCATTATTACTAGAAATTTTAAAGAGATCTAGATTTCTGATAGGTATGTAAACTGATACAAACGTTCTATAAGGAAGTTTGTTAATATGCATTAAAAAACTTAAAAATTCACATCTATAACTTCCCTGATTCTAATCCTACATCTAAATCTAATTCTATCTGTAGCCATCACTACAACATTCAAATCTACTATTCAAATAAAATAATCAGAATTCTCATTCAGTTTACTGTGTGTTTGTTATAGTATGGTTTATAAGAGAAAAGTGGGTGATGAAAAAAATATAAAAATAATGAAATAGTTAAATATTATGCCACCATTAAAAACTGTTATGTAAAAAATTTTGTACCACCGTTGAAAACTCGGATTTCAAGAATCATCTGGGGAAATGTTCACGAGACAATATTAAATCAAATACAAAAGCAAAAATAACACAGAGAAGTACACAGTCTGGTACCTATTATGACCTCCCCAAAAAATGCATTTAAAAAAGAAGGAAAGAAATAACATTGATAATGAGATCATACTTATTTCAAAATGGTAACATTATAGGTGTTTTTAATTTTATATTTTATACTTTTGTGTGTTTTCCAAATCTTTTTTTTTTTTTTACAATGCAGTATGTTTCTATAAGTAGAAAAATAATCAATATTTTAAAAATAAAGTCCTCAAATAAAAAATAAACATTCTTCTGGATCAAATCAGCCCTACTATAAAATTTTATACTACTCAAATTTCAGAGCACCTAATAAGGTAAGAAAAATTAATTTGATTTTATGGTACAAAGGTTCAAAAATGAGATGCACACTAAATGCTTGTGATATGAATATTTCTAATACTGGAGCCACCAATGGAGAGTACACTATTTTGCATATTTGAGCTCTTTTCTCCTAGCATTACGTGACCTTATGCTTGATTTGCATAATTTAAATGACTCCTTTGAGTGGCATGTAGTTGCATAATTATTCTTTTAATTACTGTTATTAACCTGTTTGTGTAATAGCAGATAATTTGAATAGATCATTTTCATCTTTCAGTTTTTGCAGTTTCATATGCAATATAGATAGACTATCAAAATGATGAAATTATGTGAATAGAAATAAAGAGAACTAGAGAAAGATCTTTAGGATCATAGATTTGTCTTTTTCCTGAAAAACACAGAGAAGAATCTACATTATATTTCTAAAAATTTTTTTAAAGTATCTGTTATATCTTGTATAATTGTGGCAAACCATCTACAACTAAAAAATAGACTATATATTAAATTGTGTTGAATAATACAAATACACTTTTTTACTTTTCTAAAAAGTTTTTTAATGTAGTGAATGTGAAAAGAAAGTCATGTCTTGATAAAGTATATATGGTTGATCCTAGATAACTAAAAATGCTATTCAAAGTCAGATGAATTTTGATGCTATTTTCATTTCTAGAGTTCTTTATTTTTTTTCCTAAAGATTTTATTTATTTATTTATTTGACAGAGGGAGAGAGAGAGACAGTGAGAGAGGGAATACAGGAAGGGGGAGTGGGAGAGGGAGACTAAGCCCCACACAGGCTTGATCGCAGGACACTGGGATCGTGACCTGAGCCAAACAAAGGCAGACACTTAACGACTGAGCCACCAGGTGCCCCTCTAGAATTCTTTAGAAGCAAACTAATATGTTTCTTGTAAGAATCTTTAAAATGTAAATGATCTAACAACCTTTTCCATCTTAGATTTATTAATACCAATTAAAATTACAGGACATATCAGATCCTTTAAATTTCTTTATTTATCTTCCAACTAGACTAGGCACAAGGATTGTGGTAGAAGTGAGGCAGATGTCTGATATCCCATGAGGCATAGAACATTGTTTTATAACTTGGGATCAGAAGGGACTGCACAGCTAAGGCTAGGATGTTACAGCTGTCACCTCTTATAATTAACCAACATTTCTTTAAATTTCCCTGCACTTTGTCATAGGGAAGCATCTGATCTGCCATAATTGAAGTCAATTTTGTTTTCTTTGTGGATATGTCTGTCAGGTGTTGTGAAGACAATCAAGCGATAAAAGGCAGGGTTCTGTCCCTTTTGTAAAGAGCTTACACTTCCATCGGGAAGACCAGCTGTTGTGTATGTCTCTTGCCCCCAAATAACAATAGAACAAAGTTGTGTGTTTTTGAGCATCAAAATGTATCATAGAGACAATAGATTGTCCCAAAGGACGAGTCACAAGATGCTACATTTAGAAGGCTAAGAGCAAACTGATGGGTTTTTGATAAGGTGGAAGGGCTGGAGTTTGCCAAGACCAGTGAACATTCAGAATCAAGATGCAGAAGTGAGAACAGACTTAGAATCAGTCATGCTGAACGGTAAAATTACCCACTTGAGCCAGAAAAATCTTTCTAGAAGTATTCCTTTCTCTCACTTCCTAATTCCAGTAAGTTACCAAATCTGTCAGCTCTACCTCTCTAACATCTCTCCCATCTGTACCCCTACACCTGCCATCCTTGCTGCTCTTGCCTTAGTTTACTACCGATTAATTCTCAGTTCAGCGACTGGAATGGTTTTCCAACTGCTTTCCTTGCTTATGTCATAGATCCCCATAAACGCACCTTATATTCTGCTGTCATTATGATCATTCTGAGGGGCCGATTATGACTGTGTTAATCCCTTGCTTAAAACTCTGATCTCTTCATGTTAGCTTTAAGGTTGAAGTATGGGAAATTGCTGATATTGAACTGGTTTTGACCCACCAAAAAAGCAGCTTCATGATGTAACTGCTTAAAACCTGTATCAGAAGATTTGGGGCTCCCAGTAATAGAATATCCAACTAAAATGGCTTAAAAATAAAAATATTAATAATCTCATACAAAGAATACATACATTACCTTCAAGGCTGTGTTCCATACTCTCTTTTTTTTTCAAGAATTTCTTTTTTCCTTTTACTAGGTAGACTTGACCAATAAATACTCTTCCTAAAAATAACACTTATTATTATGGGTTATTATTCAGTTGATCATAATTTTAGTTATCTTCCTCTCCTAGTTCTTTGGGAGAAGGAGCCATATCTTACTTATCTCCATATTTTCAGAGTTTTGCACAGTGCGTTGTGGGTTAAGAGAATGAATGACTAGGTAGATGAATAAGTAATTGACTAAATAGCATGTGATTAGATCTTATACCATACTTGTATAGATATAACACAAATGTCCCCATTACTTGCCCTGCACTATGGGTTGCATAGTGGAAATTTTTAGAATAGCACATCCTTTCTGCAGATTGCTGCAAATGAATAGTGATAAATGAGATTGTTGCCAAAACAATGATCTTCTTGTTTTCAGATTTGACAATATAAGTACAAATTAATATCAACATCATGATATTGATTGTGTTACTTGCCTTCCAGAAGCAATCAATGCAAATCAATAGCCTTCACAAAAGACATATTATGCTACTCCTATTCCATATAAATACTGTAACCACATAAATTTATAATTATACTTTCAAACAATGTGGTTTAAAGTGAATTTGGATTTTTTTAGTGTTAAATTTTAACAAAATGTTTACTAATGTTTCCAGAAATTACTAATTAAAATTTAAAAACATTTTTAAAAGATTAATTTATTTTAAGTAATCTCTATACCCAACACAGGACTTAAACTCATGACCCCAAGATCAAGAGTCACATGCTCTTCTGACTGTGCCAACCATGCCTCCCAGAATTTGAAGTTGCTAGCTAATAGTCCCTGCAATATTTGTTAATAAAAAAGCAAGACTTGCTTCATTCAAAGAAACTTAAAGACATTCAAATACTGCATGTTATAAGAAAATAAAGTGATTTATTATCACTACATTTTAAATTTTATATTGAAAGTCTTATGTGATAGAGTAAAATAATAATGAAATAAATTCTGAGAGCATATGTTAAATATCAGATAAGATAGTCCTATAGATTATTAGCTAGATGCCATAAAGTTGTATAATATATTTGATTTCCATAAAATATTTTACAGTAATGCCAAATTATCTTTTGTCTTTCCAGATTAATAAAATAACATGCTTGTCAAAATTGAGATTCTTTGTATAGTTCTAAGCATCAGAGAAAACATCATAGAAAGCATCTAAACAGTAGTCCTGCCTTAACTTAGAGTAGGATACATTCTAAGACACCTAGCAGATGTCTGAAACTGTGGGTAGCATCAAACTCCTTGTGTTTTTTCCTGTAATACATACTCATGATAAAGGTTAATTTATAAGTTAGGCACAGTAAGAGATTAACAACAACAAAAATAAAATAATTATAACGATCTACTCTAATAACAGCTGTCTGAATGTGGTCTCTCTCTTGAAATATCTAACTGTGCTGAACTCACCCTTTATGTTGATGAAATGAGATGATAAAATACCTACATAATAAGATGAGGTGAGGTGAACAATGTAGGCATGTGACCTTAGTGATAGGGTGCTAATAATCTTCTGAGGATAGTCAGAAGGAGGATCATCTGCTTCTAGACCATCATTGCTTGCAGGTAGTTGAAACCGTGGAAAGCAAAGGCATGGGTAAATTGCAGGGGGGGTGGGCGGATTCTGTTTAGATCACCAAGAGATTTTGCTGAGGCTCTCATAGCTTGTACTCAAAAGAAAATTCTGTTTGGAACTGCATATAATAAATTTATGATTCCTAAATTTGACTGCCATTTCTAATACTCAAGGAAGTGTAGTGGAGTCAGAGCTGTCTGGCTTTACTTATTAATTCCACCTCTCCAACTTTGAGATTCATACCTTTTTTTTTCCAGTTGAGAATTTTTCAGAGGTGAGCACTAAAAAGAATATAACCAAGTCTTTCATTATGTAATAGAACACACCGTTAGAAATTTTATGTGGACTACAAAAAAATAGTAAATCTGAGTACAAAAGCTTAACACTAGCATGAGCAGTATATTCCAAGGTGACCTGTCATCATAAAATGGAGGAACATGTGCTCACACACCCATGTGATGCTAAGCAAGAGTACCAACGGGCAACTTCACTGTAAAAAGTGGCCCAACAGTTAAGTACCCAGTTTCTATGTCTTGCTGATGATTTTATTTTCAGATACTTTAGGTAAAGTCAGTCATCTTAGTATGGCAAATTGGAAAAACCACTCTGATTTTGGGTGACCCCATGACTGGGGAAATATCTATGGGAGGAGAAAGATTCACAGATACTTGCTGGAATTATACAAATTAGCAATTTTACATAACAAGCAATATCACTGTGAATCTCTAACCCCTTTCCCCTATACCACTCAAGAATATTAAGTCAGACCAAGGAGGGATTAAAACCTGAATCTGTCCTGAATCAAAAGTCATGAGGGGATGGAGATCTATTTCCCAATCAGGACTAGGAAATATGGACATATCATATGTCACAAGATATATGAACCTAGAAGGTAGATCAGAGATAGCATTAGGCAGACATGTGGAACCCATAGAAGTCCCTTTGAGCAAGTCTGGAATCATGTCCAAGATTCAGGTTGTCAACCCAGGTAGAGAAAGAGGCTGTAGGCAGCAGCAAGTCATAAAACTCATTCCGAGAGGGACTGGAGCCAAACTTAGAACTAGATCAGCCACAGGATGGCTTCATGGAGATTCATCTTGACAGCTGGGGTCCCTTTTTCCTCCCAAGCCTAGTCAGAATTAGTCCCAGTGTGGCCTCCTGCTGAACCCATGGGTGGGAGAACCACAGGAATGCAGAGGCTGGCTCTCTTAGTTACTGCTAGTTTCTGAGATGGTGCCACCTGGACTGATTGCCAGGCAATAGTGTCACTCCCACATCTGACTTTCTGCATCTGCCCCAGTCAGAATTTCTAGCTGTGTCCCCTATCTCCTCTTACTGCGCTCTCACCTCCCAATCACATTTTCCTGGATTTCTCACTACATCTTTATAAGAATGCTTCTAGAGTTTTTATGGAAATGGATAGGACTTTTCTTCTCTCCTGGACAAGAAAATGTTAACCCTGTTCCTCAATTAGCCTTCTCTGTCCACATCTCACCTCTGAATGACTCTAACCCACCTCCTTACAGCTTTATACCACAAGACTGATTAGGCTCACTAATATGCCCATTTTGCTATTTGATTCCCATGCCTCCTTGTTTTCCAGATAATCTGCCATTTCTGTTCTTCCTCTACAACAAGTAAGTGTTCTTAATGTGAGTTCCAGGAACACATACAATGCAGATGATCTTTTAATCTCTGAAATTATAATTAAAATTTTAGATATGTCTCTGAATGTGAATTTTTCTGAAGATAGTCCATGATTTTCATTGGATTTTCAGTGAGGTTGGTGACATAAAATAGTTAAGAGCCATTAATTTATGACAGTTTTATTCATTGGCTTCCTGTCATTCCCTTTGTAAAAGAACAATAGTACCACTACTATAATCATTAATGAAATTTGTACAGCACTTTGCAACCTACAATATTCTTTAAAATATTCTTTTGTGTCCATACTTCCATTTGAAACTCATGACTTTCCATAAGGGAGGGCAGGTCTTATTATATCCATTTTATAGATGAGGAAAATCAGACTCAGTGAGGTTAAGAAACATCCAGCTAAGTATGTGACAGAGCTTGGACCAGTGCCCAAGTATCTTGACTCTTGGTCTGAAAGCAAAGAGATGGCTCTTTGCATGGCCAAACCATTTACTATCTACTTGGGACTTTCCCTTCTTTGGGCTACATTTTTTTCCTCTTTGATGCTGCCCTTGATTCTACAGAATAAGGTTGGTGTGCATTTTATCCAGATTTCTTCTATTTCCAAATGGACTGCTACATAATGTGATTTTTCCACAGTGCCTTGAATCTCCTCGAATATATTTAGAAGCAAAATAATTCACTGATTTAAAACACAAGATAGGAATCAGTAGTTCAAGAAACTAAATGTGTCTCTGGTTTAGATTTGCTGAGTTACCTTAGGCAAAACATTTAACCTTTCTTTCTCAATTAATCTGTGAAATGGAGTTAAAATATTATCTTATACCAGTAAAGTAACAGTTAATAATTCATTGAACACTGAGAGATTTACACATGCTATGTAAATAAAAATGTTTCTGATGCTATTTTGAGCAGGTCAGTGTTTCTTGGGCTAAATTAATAAAAAAAAGTCTTGTGAGTACAAGATTGAATGTGTAATTCATTTCCTGATTAGACTGTTTATAAAAGAAATACACATTTTTTTCTGCATTTCTTGTTGATTATTTCTCCCACTAAATTTACTGTCTCATCAAAGCAGTGTTTGTTCATTTGTAGAATCATTTAGCATGTATTGGACTATGGGGACCTGAGATGGAACTTTTCCCATTTAAGAAAATAGCCACTCTGTATTTAGATTCCTGTAGGGGACACTTTAGGAGACTGATGTTGTTATATCATGCTTACAAATACCTCATCTGGGTTTGGAGTCTCTGATATATCTGCTCATTCAAGATAGCAGCACTTAGCAATTCAACAAGATGTAAGTTGGCTAATAAACAAAGCCAGTATTCTCTGGGGGTTTGAACAACACTTCCTGTGTTTGACTCTGGTTGCCCTGAAGTTGTTTTAAGCCCAGCCGTGCTGATGATGTTTCCCCTGGTGCACTGAACAGCTCATGCAATGTCAAAGGGCATTGACCTTTTCACTTGTAGAACAAAAAAGACGGGAAACAAATTATGCTCTGAGAACCAGTCAAAGGATGACAATAAAAAAGAGAAGAAGAAAAGAAAAAAAAAAAAAAAGAAGACAAAATTGGCTGACCCAAAACACAAGGGATGAACACAAAACTCTAAGCTCTAGAGCATATCTTTAGAGTACTATCTCTTTAACCAACTTTTCTTTAAAGTGTAATATGAGCATTTGCTACAGTTTACTCTGAAACTCCCACCCACCCACCCCCTTGGCTCCCTTTGCAGAACACGATGAACCAACTACTGTTGTCCCTATTTCTCCCATCCAACTGACTCTCTTCCAGTTTACGAGCTGTCCACCATGAAGATGAGGCTTCCAGAGAGAATGATTCATCTTCAAGTTTTGCTCAGGCTTCTAAGAGTATATTTAGTGTGAAGAGCTGGAGGACGCAGCATATCCAAACACATGGTAGGGTACAGAATTTGAGTGGGAGGAAGAGGACAGGGCTAAAATAGAACTGTAATAAGCCCAAGAATTGGAGGCCTGGTGTAGCCTTTTCAGCTATGTAGCTTCAGCAACACCTACAGTTCCCTGCCAAGAATGGCACACCCTATTAACGCAGTGAAAATGAGGCCTCCCTGGTGGTTTCCTTGGGAAAGAAGAAAAACATAATGTAAAAACATACTTAATGAAAAATAATAAAAAATAAAAATGAACAAGTGATGCTGAGCTTTGCTCTTATTTCCAGCTGGTAAAAAGATAATGTCTCCTTTTGTTAGTGAAATTAGGACTTGCCCCAGAGCTACTTGTGCAGATAACTGTGTTGGTTGGGCTGATCACAGCCCTTTGAGAAATGGTTCGTGTCAGATCTTCCCTGGTAAACTCAAGTTGAATCTGACGCAATGGCAGGGGTCCCTCTCCTCTTCCTTCTCCCAGCTATTCAAGGTCAGTAATGGAGACTCAGTTGTGATCTCATGTTTAGAATGTTCGTTGGTTCGTCAGTGTTCTGCCCCTCGGTCAGTATTTGAAAGACATGATCACAAAAGCTAATAATCAGGGGGTCCCTGTCCCAGCACACTCCACAGTGTGACCAAAGTGGCTTGCTTTTGTTTGAACAGACCCTCCCCTCTGGATCTTTAAAAACACTTAACATATTTCTTCTTTTCTTGCTTTGTGGCTCTTTGTTTATTTGTGTTTCTCTTTTCTGTGGCTTTCCCTCTATTTCTCTTGCCTACCTATTTCTCCTTTTTTTCCATGTGATTTTTTTCTTCTTTCTTTTCAGTCTTTCTTCTATTTCCCCTCAACCTTTATCTGTTTCCCTTAACTGATCATGACATTGAACTAAAGATTGTATTTAAATAATTGCTGTAAATCTCCACAGAAGGCTCATATTTTCTCTTCTTTAGTGATGTATAATCAGTAAAAACTGTTTTATCTTGTAGTCTTAAAAAACACTATCTTTTTTTAAGTCATTGTTTTTGTGTATGAAATCTCCATTTCATTCTTTCTCTTAGTAACTGTTGATAGAAAAGGAAAATTTCTTAATCTTAATATAGAAACAAAGTGGATTTTAGCAGTAAAACAGCCTAAGTTGCCTCCAAAACCAGGAGAAACTTGTTTCTCACCAGTTCTTTTGATGGTTTTTTAAAAATTTTTCTTCAAACTGATTCATGGATAGGGATAGTGTTTGATTTACTTTATGGACAAGGCTAGAGGTTTCAGAAATTTTACTTACCATTTCAATCAGACTTCATAAATAAATCGTGTTATTTTAATTTTCATATTTTTTCTTGTCGGTCTAACATATGACAAATTATATTTAAGTTAAGTCTTTACTGTAATCTGTAGACATAGAGCAAGATCACCAAGTGCTCTCTCTCTTTCTATACACATTTCATACACACACAGACACACACACACACACACACACATTACATGTAGATATATTTATATCCTTTCATCCAATAATTCCTCTTTTGTTAATGTGTCTTAAGGTGACAATTCCAAGTTTAGGGGCAGGGGTATAGGTACTGTGATGTTTTTCAGAGTATTATTTGTATATTTTTTAAAAGAAGCCAATCAATGCTTGATTATAGATAAATGATTAAGTAAAACTTTATTATTTACTTAATCTACTCAAAAGCATTTTGTTCAGGCATTAAAATGATAGCTTTGAAAAAGAAGTAATAACACAGGTAAATTATTTATGATATGATGTTACAATGATACGATTTATGCAAAGGAAAAAAGCCTTGAAGGAAAAACACAAAATTATCAAAAAAATTCATATAAGAATGGTTTTTCATAAATTTTTAGGTTGTCAAATTTTTATTAATGTTCATGTATAACCTTTTTAAATGCAAGATCTATAAGAGTAAAGATCTATAAGAGTAACCATCTTCAGTCCCTCCAGGAAACCTTCATTGTATGTAGTTATTTTTAAGAGTCTTAATGCTCTCTTTTGGGCTAATGATTTGGAGGAACATTGCATCAAATTCTTGCAAACTTTAAAAACGTTGAGAGATAGTATCACTAAATTACTTTGCACTCTAAGGGAAAAATTGTATTTGAACATACGACCTCTCTTGATGACCATTATTTTACATTATTGCAGTAAAAAGTTGCTCCTCACTTCGTCCAAGTAAAATCACCATGTTCTAAATACATTTAAAGAATTTTAAAAATCCATTTCTTAAAGCCTGATTCATACAAAAATAAAAGACAGGGAGAAGATGTTTTGCAGAATTTGATACCACCATAAGGAAAGGGAAAACAAGTGAAATGCAAATACAGAATTGTTATTCCTATTAAAAAACCTAATTTTATTCTTAAAAATTCCACCTTACATTTCTCTTTGGGCAACATTTAATATCTGAAGCTCGTACATGACACAGACAAAAAACATACCTGAACAATTGTGATTATGAGTGTTGTGTTAACAACTACTGCTGTTCTATCAAAACTGTGAACAGAGAATGGGTATTAATTAATGGGAGACATTACCAGGCGGGAAAAGTTGGGAGAGTATTCAATAAGCTGTCAAAACAGGAGCCGAATTCTATAGAACGGGTGTTCACGTATCTGACAAAAATCGATCCTGAAACTTTGCTTTTCCATTTTTGCTTAGAAACAACATTATCCAGACTCTCACCTACTAATCTTTCAATAGCTTAGAATAATGATGTTTATAGCATGATAATCAAATTTATTTTAGTACCTTTGAGATCAACAAAGCCACTGTGAATTGTGGCATAAAAGGGATATACAGGTGTATATTTAAATCCTTGCCTAAGAGTGTCTTATTTTTGTGGTGTAGGATTAAATATTTCAGGAAGATAGAGCATAGTTTGCTAAATACATTTTGTCAAATATTCCAGTTAAATAAAGGCCACATAAATCTTCAGAAAGTAAACTGTTTTTTAAATTGTAATTTCAGATATATCAATTCTATTTTGTCAAGTGTATTTAAAATTCTTGTGGGAAAACCAGATGACAGGGTGACATGTAAACCATAAATAAAATGTCTGAGATCAGCGAATTAGTCGTATGTATTTTCGGTGAATATTATGAGAGATTACTTTGAAGAAAAGGCAAAAAAATTTCATAGACAAATAACCTGATTTTCTAAAGTTCTTATCTTGCAATGAAATACAACCCAAGACAAGGCTCCCACCTCTACAATTTGGACTTTGTATACAGTGTTGTTCTTATTCCTGGCAGAGGCCCGTAAATGTCTTGGATCTGGTGGACACTTAGAGGCAGATTCATCAAAAAAAAAGTCCTCCTCCTTTCCTTGACCCCTTACCTGAAATTCCAACATTAGTTACGTTGTTATGTTAGAAGCACTGACAATCATTTGTGAAATGTTTGTCAGAACACTAGAAAAACAGGCTGTAATAGTAAATTACAAAAGAGAAAATGCACATGACCAATGAATCTATGAAAAGATGCTCTGCTTTACTAATAATTGTAACATACACATTTCTAGTAAAAATCATTGTGCCAATATTTACAACAATGAAAATCTGAATACAGTCTAAATGTCCATCAATATGTTAAAGCACGTTATATCCATTTTAAGAAGTACTCAGCTGCTGCTAGAATAAGATTTAAATTACGTTTATCGACACACAAAACTATGGCACCTAATTGAGTTAAAAAGTCAGTTTACACAAGAACTTGTGTAAAATGATACCATTTCTGTAAAAGTGTATCCTGTGTCTACAAATGTCTGTAAATGTGTATAGGTTTGATGTATCTCTGGATAACTGGTTAGCCTGGTGATTTGCTACTTCTTGGCTTTTTCTATACTACTCAAAAAATTTAAATCACTCTAGATCATTTTACTAAAAAATGCTATAAAAATAACGCATGCCATTTGTAAATATCTTAACATGCTTTTTTTTAAACTCATCATGTTACTTCTCTTTTTTTTTTTAATTGTGTTACGTTAGTCACCATACAGTACATCATTAGTTTTCAATGTGGTGTTCCATGATTCATTGTTTGCGTATAACACCCGGTGCTCCATGCAATCCGTACCCTCCTTAATACCCACAGCAGCCAGGCCTGACACGCTTTTTCAAAAGCGAGCTAGCCATTAAAACTCCTAGATGGACCTAAAATCCAGCAAATTATTTTTGTAGTTACAATGGCCTATATGCTTCAATACTCTGTTGGGCCTTTGTATAAAAGAAAGACTAAAAATGCAGTCTGTCCCCACTTTCCAGGTGTTTATGGTTTAGTAACTGAAATATACCTGTAAACAAATCATTACAAATTCGTACAATACAAAGGCATATGATGATATAAAAATGAAAAGGACAGAAAGGATATTGGAGGAAGAATAATCACCTGCCTGTGGGGTGGGAGCTGGAAGTCAGGGAGAACCTGAGCAGAAGAATTGAAGCATGGGCAAGGGTTAAAAGGAAAGGGTGGGAGGTTGTCAGGAAGGTGGGGAGGCACAGAGTGTGAGGGAGAAGAAGGAGGAGAGAGCATGGGAGAGCATTCGGTTTGGCAAAGACATAGTGGTGAGAACTTACAACGCTCAGTGTACCTATCCATGGGGGGCCGTGGTCCAAGACGCCCAGCGGATGCCTGAAACCGCAGAGAGTACTAAGCCCCTACATACTATGGTTTTTCTCATATATACATACTTAGGATCGAGTTTGATTTATTAATTAAGCACAGTAAGATATTAATAATAACAAACAGTAAAATAGAACAATTATAAAAATATGCTGTCGTAGAAGTTATGTGATGTAGTCTCTCTCAAAATATCTAACCGTACTGTCCTTACCCTGGTTCTTGTGAGGATATGATACGGTAAGATACCTACATGAGGAGATGGGTTGAGGTGAATGACGTAGGCATTGGGACATTGTATTAGGCTACTACTGACCTTCTGAAGGTTTGTCAGAAGGAGAATCATGTGTTTCAGGACCACGGTTGACCACAGGTAACTGAAACCATAGTAAATGAGACTGCATATTAGTGGGGGGGGGGGAACAGGAGAGGGGAGACTACTGTAGTTGAAGATGAAGCTGGACATGCAGGCTGGAGAGCGACATACAAAATGTTTCCCAGGGTTGGATGTCAGTTCTAATCCCCTTTTAGAAGCTGATCTAATTACTGGACAGTTGTAACTTTGGTCCATCATGTCAGGGTTTTATAATTTAGACTTTATGGCTTTATGGGAGTGTCTACAGTCAATTTTATTCTTCATGAACAGCTGGTATATGAATTCATCAGTTTACCTGGCTTTTCCACTGGCTCTACTCCTGGTAGATTTTGACTGATAAACTTCTGCTAGTAAAATAAACAGTAACTGAGATCTACAACATTGTTCCTACAGACACTCAGTTAGCTGTGCATGTCTAGTGGCTTTGCATGCTGGCAAGCTGTCAGTTAGCTAGAGCAGTCATCAGCCCGGTTGGGCCGAGGAGACTGCAGCATGAAAGCTGTCGGTTTCTACATCAGTGGTCACTAAGACAAGAACTGCCGTCTGTACCATAATCCTTCATTATTGAGTCAGAGATCCTTGTTCTTCTTCGCATACAATGTTATTGCAACACAAAGCACATAAGGAGCTGCTCAGAACTTCCACTGAAGTGGGAATTAGAAGGTTGGCCTTTAGTGAAGATACTTGAAAATTACAAGTGGAAAGAAAATTAGGCTGATGTGCAACTAAGTTCAGAAACTAATCAGTAGTAAAAACGCTTTTAGACAATTTCTCTCTGCACATAGACATCATTCAGCCGCTTTCTTCTCTCAGCCCATCAACATCTTGGAATTGATTGTGATTTCACTGGCCATGTTTCTTATACCAGGTCCTTGATGGGGGCAGCTAATTGTACCACCTGGAGGAGCGATCCTGGAACTCAGACAAAGTTCCACTAGACTTACATCTGACATTTTGAAGTCACTTTTGTCTATGGTCTGTTCAGAAGATTTTACAAACTGCTGTCCCATATTAAGAGGGTGCTGGGAGGAACAAGTGATAGAACTGATTGCGAAACACTCGGCAACACAAAGTGCAATGTAAAAGCAACCTAATCGTAATACTCCGAAGTCCCTAGAAGTAGGAGGCCAATGTTATATATTAAAAATTTGAAACAATACACAACCAATTCAGCAATTACGAAAATTTAGTGTAAATTGTGTTTTAATATTCATTGAGATAATTGTTATATATGTCTATATCAGGAAATACAAGAAATTTATTTTTCATTTTAGTTGTTCTTTTTAAAAAAAAGATTGTTTGAGAGAGAAAAAGTGGGAGAGCATGAGCATGGGGAGGGGCAGAGGGAGAGGAAGAGAGAATCTCAAGCAGACTCCATGCTGAGCGGGAGCCCACATGGGTCTTGATCCCGTGACCCTGAGATCATGACTTGAGCTGAAATCAAGTCAGTCACTCCACTAACTGAGCCACCCAGGTGCCCCTGTTTTTCATTTTAAACCATAAAAATGAAGGATATCTAAAGAGAAGAATGCAAAAATTAGCAACTATCAATAATTGTTCAGGTCTTTGACTGACTCTTAAAATATAAACGGAGAGTCAATTAGGTCAGTTTATTTAGTGATTCCCACAGAGGGAGAAGTCTGGATTGGGAGCGAAGGCTCCAGGTTTTGGCCCTAACTTGATCTGACAGGATAGCGTGGCGATCAAACTCGAAGCTCTCTTTTCCTGACTTGTTGGATGTATGCCCTTGGGCAAGTCATATGACCTCTCTGAGCTGTCTGTTAAGTGGAGGTGATGGTAACTTCTACCTAGTGGGGTCACAATGAAGAAAAATACATTTAAAGCAGTGGCACATAATTAACTGCTCTGAAGTTGTTAGAAACTTTTATTCTTACTTACAAGCTACATCCCCTTGGGCAAAACTAGTATCAGTTTTCATTTATAAGGTCCACTTCTTTATCTATGAAGGATGGAGACTAGATAAGAATATAAAAAGTAATAAATGGATATTGACAAAAATGTTCAATTTCCAAATCTATTCTTTAAGCACTTCGAGCTAAAGCCCTTTTCTGGAGGTTTCACAGCCTCCATCCACAACATAGGGAAGGCTCAGAGAAGCCCTTCAGTAAGGAACTTTTAATTTTTTTTTAATCTATCATTTTAGAGTGTGTTTAAACATTAAATACTTCTTTTTTTCAAAACGCCTATTAAATCTCTTGGAACAGTTTTAGATACACTTGATTAGCCATTTTCTGTAGTCTCATTCTGGTCTATGAGAGGATATTTTTAAAAAATTACACATTTTATTTGGAAATAATTCAAGCTTACAGGGGGAAAAAAGCAAGAATAAAATTAATTCACAGGAGACTCATAAATTTTCTTCCCAGAATTCACCTATGTGGACATTTTGCCTCATTTGTTGTAGCATTTGCTCCTTCTCACTCTCTCTCGCTCTCTCTGTCACATGACTCTTTATCCCTAAATAAATTTGTGTGTTTCTGAACAGGAATATTCTCTCACATACCCATGGTGCAGTGATAAACTTCAGAGAATTTATCATTGATACAGTACTTTAATTGTTGTCCATTTTCCAATTTTAGAGTTGATCCCACAATGTCCTTTATAGCACGTTTCCCTTCAGTTTAGGAGCTAGGTCAGATAATGCGTTTAATTACCAAGTCTCTTTTAGCCTCCTTCAATCTGTAATGCTTTCACAGCCTTCCTTTGCATTTAATGATACTGATAATTCCCTTCTTTTTAAAATAGAGCATTTCTCAATTTGGGCTTGTCCAATTGTTTCTTCATGAAACTTCAGGTTCAGTGTATTCAATTCTTGGCCAGAACACTGCATAGATAATGTGTCCTTCTGAGGGTATCGCATCAGGTATGCATGATGCTCATTTATTCCTCTTTGGCAATAGCGTTTTTGTTTGTATGTTCAAAGTGTTATTGATTTCCCTGCCTATAGTGCTATTTTTTCTTCCTTATCATTAATAAGCAGTCTATGGGGACATAATTTAAGACCATGCAAACATCTTGCTCCTTGTCAAAATTCCCCTCTAGATTTAGCATCTATTGATAATTTTTGTTTGATCCAGTCTTTTTTGTAGCGGTTGCAAAATGCTGATTTTCCAACTTTAGCACTCTTTTCACATTTATTGGCATTTGACCTTAAGCCAAGAGCCTTTCCTTTTTATTTACCTATTTATTGTTTAACTATTGATACGGACTCATGGATTCCTATTTTTTCAATAGTTTTAAAATTCAGTATTGTTTTTAAAATGTTTAAAAGATTGATTTATTTGAAAGAGAGAGAGCACCAGTGAGCATGAGTAGGGGGAGGGGCATAACCCTGAGATCATGACCTGAGCTGAAATAAAAAGTCAAGCATGTAACCAGCTGAGCCTCCCAGGAGCCCCTAAAGTACATTATTGTTCTTAATTATTTTAGTCAACACATTATCCCAGATCTGGTGAGGGGGATTCCCTTCAAATAGACTCTTTATTCTTGTGACAAAACCCATCATTTTCTTGACGTTTTCTGGCATAACAAAATATTCCAGGCTCATCTTGTATGTTCTCGACCCCAACCCTGGAATAAGCTACTTCTCTGAGGAGTTCTGGTATTTGAGAGCCTATATGTGCTTATTGCATTTTGGATGTTGTTTCTTCTCTCTATGAAAGGATCTTTTTACTATCCAAACATCATGATATTGGATAGATAGATAGATAGATAGATCGATCGATGGAGGTATCAATGGGTGGGCAATTTTTTTGTCAAGTCTAAAATAAAAATCTGGCAAAGGGATAATAAAAATTTAATGGTTATCTGGTCTAACTCTTAACTGATACAAGAATCTGATCCACAGATATAATGAACCTCTAATATAATGGACTTAATATCACTAAATCCTGGGACACCTGGGTGGCTCAGTTGGTTAAGTGTCTGCCTTCAGCTCAGGTCATGATTCCAGGTCCTGGGATTGAGTCCTGCTTTGGGCTCCCTGCTCAGTGGGGGGCCTGCTTCTCCTTCTGTCTGCTGCTTTTCCTGCTTGTTCTCTCTCTCTGACAAATAAATAAATAAAATCTTAAAAAATATGTCACCAAATCTTGCAGGAAATTTTCATTTGTATTTTGGTTCTTATGATAAATGTACAAAGATTCCATATTGATATCTCCACTTGTGCATTCACTTTTCCCACCTTCTTCAGGCTGTTAAGATATCTTAAACAGCTTGGTGAGTACAAAATCTCATTTTTTTTTTTAAGAAATCTGCACAAAACATAAATCCATTTAATGTAGGATAACAATAACAAAAAAAGAATGCAACTTATTATAAAGATATAGGAATGTCTTGCGAAACCAAAGAGCAGCATTACACTCATGCATCATGATATATTGTGATCCAGACACCGTTAGGACCCTCTCATTTTGGCTTCTTTGTAAGTGTGTGTCCAGCTTTTCTTTTCTTTTTTTTTTTTTTTTTTTCAGCTTTTCTTACTTCTACAAACATGTCTTTCACAGCATTTTCATTTATAGCTTGTGGTCTTTGCAACATGTAGAAATAATCTAATAATCTCTAAATCCCAATTCCGTAATTAGGTTAAGAGGATCTGATTGGTTGAACCCAGGTCAGGTGTCTACCCTTGACCCAATCACCCATGGGCATGGAATATAAGCATGGCTGGCTTAGGGTTTATTTCTGTGAACTGTAGAGAGCTTTTTTGTGATAAATCAGGAGTCCTTGTGAATTGGGCAGAGAATTTTTAAAAAAGAGGTATAATATACTCATTCATAGGTCATATTCAGTATGGAATCGTCCCCAAAATATAAATGAAAGGAAGTGTGCCAGGGTGAGAATTTTCACTGGAAAGAGAAGATGTAAGTACATTCAAAATATGGAAAATTGATTTTCCTTAACAAAGGTAAAGGAGTATAAAAGAGCCATGTAAATAGGCTATTAGAATCCCTTTCAGAATATGTATGTGGATTAATAATGGGAGGTAAAGTTAGAAGCCCAGTCAATTTTACTTTGCTTTTTCCCTGCTTACTACTAGTGAGACAATGAATTTTATAAACTTTATAGTGGTACATGTATTATTATTATTATAGCTATTAGGATGACCAGGCATGTGGGCATCACTGACATTTTACTTAATAGTGAATTCTTTTGTATCCCTTAGAGGGATCAGCATCAGGGATGTCAGCAGTTGGAGAGTTTATGTGGGATTGACCTTGTACATGGTGAAGGCAGATGGTCCCAAGAAATAGAATCATCACTCACACTACTGGAGAAGTAGGTGACAGCAGGAAGTAACAAAACTATTCATGTTTATATGGATCGCCCTTTATATGGAACCCTTTAATGCATATTATTTTAGGGGATTTTCACTCAGAAAACCCAGCTGGTGAAATCTGAGAGCCATGGCTGTATCAACTCCATTTTACAGATGTGAAAACTGAAGCTTGGAAAAGTTGTTGCAAGAATACAGAGCAGCTAGTTGAGCTGTGATTCAAACGTGGGTGTCCTGACTCCACTGCCCTTTGTTCAATCCCCACAATATGTAAAAACAATAAGCAAGAGTTTAGATCCTGACCTTGTGTTTGATTGCACCATGGTGCTTAGGTGGGGGCTGACTGGCAGTTATGCAACCCACGGATGAACAAGTAGGAGCATGCTGGAATTTTATTCTAGATGCCGAAGTAAAAGGAAAACAAGATTCTCTCAGTGGGTAAAGACTTGGCCTTGCATCTGTGGATTTAAAAAAAATAGCCTTATAAGATCACATATTTTTTATTTATACACAATATATTTTTTTTTTCTAAAAAGAAATCAAAGTTGACATTGGTACAGAATTCAGAACGGGAATGTAGAAAGAACTTAAAATTATTGAATACATTTCAACAAGGAGCCTTTTCTAATGAGAGGATTACTTATTGAACCCTGCACGAGAGAGGACAAGGTCATAAGGATGCCCACAAAATGGTGCCACTTGCTGAATTTGTACTCTGGCTGTGGGCTGGAGTTTCCCTCTTGCTCAAATGCTTGGTTTCCCAGGCAGGGAAAGGCATCTTCTCTTCTTTGGAAGCCCTTGGCACTCTCTCTTTTGTACAGGTTCTGTTTGTAACAGGCACTTAGCAACATGTTTTCTACCCCCTGTGTTTCAACTACTGCTATGTGCTTCCCACACTGATTTTGACTTTCATCTTTGAAGCCTACCCATACGGTTTGCTGGATTTTAAATGCTGGCGTGGCTGGATGACAGTCCCCAGAAAGATGTGCACTACATTTCAAGCTTTTATGCTACAGCTTTGACGTGCCATAGGATGTCAGACATAGACTGGTGTGACTTCAACTCAAAGTCTTTCAATGTTTCAAGTGGAAGGAAGGTGGAAAATGGTACCTGGGGAATTGTACTTTATGATTAAAATCTTGCACAAACTTTCTTCCTATCAAAAGAGGAAGGGGGGAAAAGACAGGTGCAGTCTTACACAAACGCACTTTTATTTATTTGTTTTCTAAACAATCCAAAGAAAAGTTATGGTAGCTGTCAAGACATGTAAAATCCCAAGTATCTGCCAGCAGTCTGTGAGACCACACTGTTTGAAACTGGCAAGACCCCTCAAACACATTTAAAATAAAGAGGTCATGTCTCAATCAAATGCAAGTTACTTCATGCTAGTTTAAGTGTACGTGTTGAATTTGCTTTGTTTCATTTTCTGATACTGTTAAGTGAGGCAGGAGACCTCTAGCAGTTCAGCAGCAGGGAGGGGAGAAAAGTCTTTTTCAATGTAATGGCCGTATTTTAGTTAACATGTTGTCAGTCTTTAATGACTAGTGGTGTAACAGCTGGTTTTGATGTAATTTCTTTTGAGACCACTAGATTACAAGCAGTTTATTGCATTCTTCCTCTCAGACTGCTCCCTGGATACAACCTAAAGTCAAAAGGTTAAAGGTCTAAAGCCATAATCTAAAGGATTTGTCATCATTTAACAGGTCACTTGTTGCTATGTACTATGCAAACTAAAAAAATTTTAGTGAGCCTGTCATTCTGTGATATATATGTATTTATATATATATATATATTTTTTTTCTATTTCAATAAGAAGAAATTGAGAATATCCATTGGTGACAAATTCTGAGAGATCAAATAGTATACTTTAAGTGTGTATATATGTGTAAGTTTTCATAAGGGTGAAATAATATGTGAAAAAATTAATTTAACTTTTACTGAAAGGATCTGCAATTGAGAAATTTACTTACACAGAAACATGTTAAGATGATATCGGATCTTTGAAAGAGCTATAGGTAATGCATCCAAAACTAAAAGTGAGGCAGACAAAAGAATGGGGTCAGACAACTCAGGGAGGTGCGAAAGGTCATGTAGCCCTATTGTTGGTTCATTGCAGATTTGTAGCTTTTCAATCTGTCAGAGTCTGACAGTTCATCTATGCTGCACCAGCCAAGGGCCTTCTTTGTTTAAGGAAGGAGCTATTTGAAGAATGGGCTTGGTAAAACAGGAAAACAGAAAATCCAGAAAAGAATATATGAAACAGAAGCTTTTCTCCTTCCAGATATCAATGGTGGGTTTGAGGGAGTTTTGCAGAGCATGCATACCTAGTTAGGTTTCTAAAAGATATAGAACTGATTTCCATTCTGTTTGACTTCATGCTAGTTTATAATTTTTAAGAACCCATGTTTTTATATTCTCACAAAATGCTGTAGATAAAATTTTGGAAATGTTCCTAGGTAGTTTGGAGTCTATTGAACTCATGGCTCATCCATACCATCACCCATCTGGACTCTGTTTCAAGATGGTGATACATTGTGTCATTCAGTCAAACCCATTTTCTGTGTATCTGTTGCCCTCTAGGGACTCCAGCATGAAAAGAAACATCCAGTGTAGCCATTTGGCTTGAATTATTATGCCCTCGGCTTTTCTTTCCTTCACCTACTCACATTTAATCTCAGTTTTTACTCTTGTAAACTTGTATTTAACATTTTTGTGATCTGAGTAAAATTCGTTAAAAAAATCAACCTGAATCACTCGAATTCTAGACATATGGCAAGTATTACCATTGCGTAATCCTGAGTATTTTCTAATTGTTTCTGTGAGTGTAATGGAAATAGAAAAATCGTAGAACTTTTGAATCACTCTCTCTACTTTGAAATTTGGGAATCTTCATTTTCAAGGTAGGCGGCAATCTACTTCTAATAGTTCTATATAAAGATAATATGGTAATGCATGTATTGCCTGAGAAAGAATTATGGAATAAAAAAAGAATTATAGTAATAGTAACATAAGATTTCTGAATGTAAAAAAGTTTTCTATTTTATTTAAATTATTTAAAAATTCAGATGAACTTGTATATCTAAAATGTTTAGTTGAAAGTCACATTCATGCTAAACCCATAGTTTCTTCACAGAAAAAGGAATACCCCATATTAATCAGACATGTTTTAGACTATGTGTTAGACGTGTTTTAGTTCTAGACTATGTCTTCCTTGGCCACAGCTGACTACACAGGTGCCTGACACAAATGTAATAATCAACAGGCCAAACAGCTACCTATGATGTAGCCTGGGATGGAAAATACCTAGATTGATCTGATGCCCATCTTTTAGAGGTGTTTGGGAAATATGGAGAGTATCACACAGTTGGCAGCTAATCATAATGATCATGATGTCCAAGTGTACAGTCTAAAGGTATAATGAAGAAGCTAGGAGGTGGAGAAAAGATGCAGTGTAAATCCAGATGGTAAGAAGGGGAGAGGAGAGCACAGAAAAATAACCAGAGACTGAGGCAGAACCATATTATTTAATGGTCAGCACCAAGGTAGAATTCCATAGAATCTGGCTGCCATGATCCCTAGAGCTGATACAAACCTGGAATGACCTTGTTAGTCCAGCCTCCTTGAGAACAGATTGTGTGTCATTCCTTTAGTTACTTATGGTAACTTAATTGCATCTAGAAGAGCCAGACTCCATGCCATATAAGAAAATACCCATGGTCAGTCTATCAAAGAATTTTCTGATTAATCAAGCAAAGGAAAGCTTTTTTCAGTACGTTGTTTGGGTAAAACTTGTTGTCTGGAGGTTTAGACTAAAGTTGTCTTTCGTCAGTGTTTGTGAGCCTACTTGGTTGGCGGGGATGGCTCTGGTATAACAGCAGGTATTAGTCGTTATCACCTACTTTTCCAATCTTCATTTCCATTCTGCCAACAAACATGTGAAGAAAACTCCCTTGTCCCCTCAACACAGGTTCTTTAAGTTCTTAGAGCCTGTTTACTCAGTGGTATTGAGGAAACTCGGTTGTAGAGAGGTTAAGAAAAACGAGTGTTATATGTGAAATCATTTTTAAAAATCATTTTTTAGATAAAAGAAATCATCCAAATAGGGAGAATCATTATTCTGTTACTGGATTATTAACTGGATCATCACCACCTGGGAGTGGGACCCTAAACTCTTTGGCTTCATCTCTTGGAGCTATGGTTGTTTTACCTCTACTAGTTTTTTGATTTCTTGATCTCTCAAGTTTCTAAGAACGGTTCCTTAATTCTGCTGCTGCTATTGAAAATTTATCAGTGTCCCCTTGTTCTGTTAAATTTTGCTTTATATGTTTTGATGCTATGTTGTTGAGCACGTGCACATTTATTGTTAAATTGAATAAACTTAAATCTTATGAGCAAATGTGCTTATCATTATATGATAACTCTATCAATTTTTATCCTGCTTTTTACTTAAGGTCTACTTTGTCTAATGTATATTATGATACCAGCTTTCTTAGTCTAGTATTTTCTTTGGAGTATACTCTTTTCCAACCCTTTTTCTATCTTTCACTTTCTAACCTCCTGTGCCATCAAGGATGTAAGGTAGGATAGCACTGGGGTTAAGAACCTGACCTCCAGAACACACAATTACTTATAGCTGTGTATCTTGGGCTAGTTACACCACCTCTCTGTGCTTCATATTCTTTATCTGCAAAATAGGAATGCTTCATAGGTTTATTGTGAATATTAAATATGTTAGTATAGAAAATCACTTGGAACTTTGTCCTAATAAGTACTCAAAAAGTGCTAGTTGTTTTATTCTTACCCTAATGGTAGGAGAAGGGTAAACACAAATTTGGGTGACAGACGGTTTGATTTTGAGTCCCTTTCCACCTCTTCCTAATATTAGTAACCCTCAGGGGTTGCGTTATGATGACAAATGAAGTATTAAATGTCAAGAGCTTAAGATTGCCTAGTGTGGTATATAAGAAAAGGTCACCTTTTAGCTTTAGGATGGCTCATGCTAACTGCTTATGATTAGATTCTTTTTTCTTTTTTTAAGATTTTATTTATTTACTCGAGAGAGAAAAAGAGAGAGAGCACAAGTGGGTTTGGGGAGGGACAGAGGGAGAAGGAGAAGCAGACTCCCCCACTGAGCAGGGAGCCCGATGTGGAGGCTCGATCCCAGTGCACTGGGACCATAACCTGAGCTGAAGGCAGAAGCTTAACTGACTGAGCCACCCAGGTGCCCTTAGATTCTTTTTTCATCCATTCTGAGAATATTTGATTTACACTTATTTATATTATAGCTATAAATATATTTTCTTTTCACCGTCCTCTTTCAAAATTTGTTTCTCCCTTTTCTCCTCTTCTTCCTCTCTAAATTCTCTTTTCTCTTCTAGTAGGTTGGATGCTTGCATTCTGATTCTTTTTGTTTTTAATTGGATAGCTATAAAATAATTTACAAATGTGCTAGATTTAAGAAAGTCTATAGTTAATATTTTTCCACTTTTCCTAATAGGACCTTTGCATACTTTAACTCTGATTACTAATTTCTCCTAGCTTCCATGTTGCTATTGTCCATTGTTGTCCTTAAATCTATAAAATACATGTACTATTATTTTACAGACAATGCCTTTTCAGACATGTATTCATGTTTCTCTATATTTTGCTCATACTGCTTCCTTCTGGTTTTGATTGCCCACTTAAAAATAGTTTATAGTATTTAGAATCCAAGAATAATGAATTCTGTCAGGTTTTTTTTTTTTTAAGAGTTTATTTATTTATTTGTTAGAGAGAGAGAGAGAGAGCAAGACAAGCACAAGCAGACAGAGTGGCAGGCAGAGACAGAGAGAAGCAGGCTCCCTGCTGAGCAAGGAGCCCGATGCGGGACTCGATTCCAGGACCCCGGGATCATAACCTGAGCCGAAGGCAGCGGCCTAACCGACTGAGCCACCCAGGTATCCCCCTGTCAGTTTTTTAAAATAGGAAATTTCCATTTTGCTCTCTTGAGTGATAGTTCTAGATTAGCAGCTATTTTCTCTTGTACTTAAAAGATATTATTCCATTGTTTTCTAGCATGTGTCATAACTGATAAATCCACTCTTAGTCTAAATGTCATTCATATGTGCCTAATCTTTTTTACTCTAAGTGCTTTTAAAAATTTCCCTTTCTCTTTCATGTTTTAAGTGTGTATGTGTGTGTGTGTGTGTGTATTTGTGTGTGTGCATGTATTTTATTATATATGGGGCTAATTGCACTTCCTTATTCCAAGTATTCATGGCTTTCATATATTTTTGAAATCCTTAGCCATAATCTTTGAATATTACCTTTTTTTGGTTTTCTTTATTCTCTCCTTCTAGAATTTCTATGAGATATAGAATTTCTATGAGATGTTGGGCTTCCTCAGTCCATGCTCCGTGCCCCTTAATCTCTTTTGCTCTATGCTATATTTTGAGTAATTTCCTCGTATTAGTATACTTTGATTCACATATTCTCTCTTTAGTTTTCAGCTTTCAACCCATCAAGTGAGTTTTTAATGTAAGTGACTATTTTTCATTTCTGGAAGCTTACTTTGAGTCTTTTTCAGTTTCAACCATTCTTTTTTCATAGTGTGTTCTTTTATTTAGTTTCTATTTTTTAAAAATGTATTGTTTTAAACCTACTTGTTTTGTGGCCTCTTCCAGATTATTTTATTATCTCAAGGTCTTAAAGGGCTACTATTCCTATTTTGACTCTGCCCATTTTCTCTCACAGTAAATCATATGCTATATGATTTGTAGTTTTTGATTGTGCACTTATCTTCAACTGGGTTTTGTTTTGTTTGTTTAGTTTTTATTTGAGAGAGAAAGAGAAAACATGACTGGGGGAGGGGAGTGGCAGGGTTAGGCAGAAGGAGGGAGTAGTAGGCTCCCCACTGAGCAGGGAGCCTGACATGGGGCTCGATTCCAGGATAGTGAGATCATGACCTGAGCTGAAGGCAGACATTTAACTGACTGAACCACCCAAGCACCCCCAAATGTAGTTGTTTTTTAAGGGCAAGTTTCTGTGCTCTTGATCTTAGAAATGTCCAAATTCAGTATATTTGTGTTAGCTTCTCCTAGGTACCTCAGAGTTTGTATTGGTCTTAAACTAGATGTTACCCTAATCTTTTCATGGGATTTCACAATAATTCAAGAAGCATAATTTGGATCATAAACCCATGTGTGTAGAAGAATTAGAGATACTATTCTTTTTTTTTTTTTTTGAAGATTTTATTTATTTATTTGACAGACAGAGATCACAAGTAGGCAGAGAAGCAGGCAGACAGAGGGGAGGAAGCAGCCTCCCTGCTGAGCAGAGAGCCTGATGCGGGGCTCGATCCCAGGACCCCAGGATCACGACCTGAGCCGAAGGCAGAAGCCTTAACCCACTGAGCCACCCAGGCGCCCCTATTCTTTTTTTTTTTTTTTTAATAATAAAGATTTATTTATTTATTTGAGAGAGAGAGAGAGTACAAGCAGGAGGAGGGGCAGAGGGAAAGGGAGAGAGAATCTCAAGCAGACTCTGTGCTGAGCCCAGAGCCTGATGTGGGGCTTGATCTCACAACCCTGAGATTATGACCTGAGCTGAAACCAAGAGTAGACTGCTTAATCAACTGCATCATCCGGGCACCCTGAGATACTATTTCTTATGGCACTTTTTTTTTCCACTTTCCTAGGTCAATAGGTAGAATTTTATAACTTCATTTCCGTAGAATGGAGTTGTTTCAGGACACCAGGTTTATGCAGCTCTGTCAGTTTCAGCACCACATTTCCAATGAGTCCAAGACTGCATGTCTTGAAACTGTCCAAGTATTAAGGCCAGAGCACTTAACAGTGGGTTTATAATGAATATCTCCCTGGCCTAGCATGGTGCTGACTAGCAAGTACATGTCTGTCTTTAAGTTTCTTCTTCATTCATTCCCAGTGTCTGAGAACTTCTATTCTTTCTTTAGAGCAAAGTCATATATTTTAAAACTCTTTTAAAACATTTTCCCCAGCAATGGTGTGTTTATAGATGGGTGAGACAGTAGTTTTCTTTGGCTTGGTATGTCCGGGAAAACTGTAAAATGAAAGAGTTCACCAATATTAGGATTGGTAAATTGGTTTCATGTTGTACGCTATAACTGATAATTGGTAGTGGTCATTTAGAGCATTGGGCTACCAGTGATATGAAACCAAGTTTGGGAACAGTGACAAATGTTCTGGTCAATCTGTCTTATCTGTAAGAGGGTGAGGTGGTGAGTGTTAACAAGCATGTCTTGCATTTCCTCACAAGGGTCAAATAATTTCTTTTATAGCATTAAAGTTCCATGATATTTTAGTGTGTAAGTGTATATCTTTTAAATCTTTGATTCATTTAAAAAAATCAATGAAATATTCTTGATATTTTTTAATTAAAAAATGAGAACTCTTTCTGTGACTTTAATATATAGTGTCTTTATCTTTACAAATATTACTGTGCTCAGATCTTTTTCCAAACACAACCTACCAACACATAAAGACATCTCAAGAAACAAAACACATTAAGATATAAACATCCATAAATAAGAACCAAGTAATTCAAACATACAATCTGTCTTTTGTTCAAGGGAGAACGCAGTTCCCTCAAACACATCTCACAAGTGAACCACCAAAACTTGGACCTTTGTGACTTCTTTTGTCATTTTTAAATATGCCAGCCTTCTTTGTCCTACTAAAGATTTTCCCCCCTTTATTCGTCAGACTCTCATGGTTTCCTCTAGCACATTTTACACAGATGTATTACTCAGACCACTGTTGCAAATGAATCAGAATCAACTTCCTGTTTCTGAATAATTCTGTACAGAAGTACCAGGAAGAAGGGTGTGGCACGAAGTACCCCATTACAGTCTGATATCCTGCATTTCAAAGGGTGTAATAAAAAAGCTTTTTTTCTTCCGTTAAGATTTATTACCTGTATACCATCATCATTCATCATATAATAAGTATCCATTGGACACCTAGAAAAATAGTTGGTATGGCAAATCTCTTTATCTGAAAAATAATACTTGAAAACATTTTTAATGGCTTGATAGGAAGAGAGGAAACAGTTGAATATGGAAGTGGGAAGAGAGTTGGGAAATCTCTCTAATGTTTTCTAGGTTAGTGTGAATCAAAGCATTTTGTTTTGGGAACTTATATGTCTCTTTTGCTGAGTAGTGTACTAGCCAGCTTTGGTTTCCTCAGATTCAGATAGGACTAGTGGTGGACTGACAGATGTTAACAACATCTACCTGTGTTCACCTATTGTTCAGGTACTTCCCCCACACTCAACTTCAAGATGTTGATGTTGATGTTCAAGATACGATGTTACTAGCCATCATATTTGTTTAGTAACAAAAGATGCATAAAGTCCCTTCTCCTGAGCTTGTAAGAGCTGGCTTTAGCACACCAGTAGATAGAATACGGATTTATAGAAGAAAGGGATTTTGTGTAACCTATGATATGTAACTAATACATTTGCTACATGGTCCTTATTAAAAGTTGGGTATTTAAAACCTTAAAGTTTCTCTACCAAACAAAGTATCAATTTCTAGCAATTTATAGTCACAGAAACAGAGACTGTTATATGGAAGAAATTAAATGTGTGGATATATCCAAACCCTTAGGATATTAGGCTTTAGTTGTTTTTGTATTATTTCAAATCTTTACTTAGAACATCAAACAAATAGCAGAAGAAAAGATATCACATTTTCCTACTTTTCCTGTTTCCATCCTTGCCTATAGATATCAGTGCCTAAAAGTCACAGATAATCCACAATTTGAAAAATAAACATTTATAGGATTTATACTAAGGCAAATCTGCAAAAAGACTTGAAATAATTTTTTAAAAATAATTTATTTCATTGGGGAAAATGAGTATATTTGATTCCATTTGTGCATAATATAATTTGTTCCAAGATTTAAAATAATATTATAGGTTAATTTCATCCATTCATTTGACAGTATTCTTTGAGTGCCTGCTATGTGCTAGGTGCTGTTCAGGATACTAGAACACAGGAGTGGACAGAACAGACAAAAATCTTTACCGTCATGTGGCTTACATTAGGGGAGGGAACAATACAAAACATCAGTAAACAAAAAACACAATGTGAAAAATAGGGATCATTGCTAAAGAGCAAAAGTAAGGAAGGGAAGTACTGGGACGCCTGGGTGGCTCGGTTGGTTAAGCAGCTGCCTTCGGCTCAGGTCATGATCCCAGCGTCCTGGGATCGAGTCCCACATCGGGCTCCTTGCTCAGCAGGGAGCCTGCTTCTCCCTCTGCCTGCCACTCTGTCTGCTTGTGCTCACTCTCGCTCCTCTCTCTCTCTGACAAATAAATAAATAAAAAAAAAAAAAAAAAAAAAAAAAAAAGTAAGGAAGGGAAGTACTATTAATTTAAGATTAAAGTTGAAAATGGGTATATAGAGAAATTGCTGCCACTGTAAGGAGAAATTGCCTAAGGTCTTGACCTTTACCTTGTCTTAATCTATGAGGAACTCTACTGACCAACCCATGTACTCAAAGCTAGTTCTGAAAAACAGCAAATTTCTAAAGCCCTTGAACAGGCATTTCTTTAATCTGAAATTATAGAAGAAAGAAAACACATCTAATGATGCATTTAAGAGATAGATCCTGTAATGGGACAAACTATAATGAGACAGGAGAGAAGTATTCTTTGTCTTCACTGAGAAAGGCCCAGGGAGGAGAAGGTCAGCAGTAACAAAGGGGAGGAAAAGGGCTATATTTCCCCCTTGGTTTCTTACTTTTTGCTAATTTAGAAAATAAAAAGGTTAAACACGGAATATTTTGTGTCAGATTTCAGAGATAATGAATTCAAAGTCACTCTTAAAAGTTAAGACATGTTGTCACTAAGTATGAAGGGCATCCTCCGTTTATAAAAAACTTCAAAGATTTCCAGTGTAAGTACAATAGAGAGTCTAAACAGCAGAAGGAGGGCACGAGTACACAGAAAATAAAGAAATGGGTGGAAACGCCGACAATATTTTGGTGAAATATAATTATTCTAACACTTTTAAACCCACTCCTAAACTCAAAGATCATTGAAGATTTAAAGTTATTAAATTTATAAAGTTTACTTAATTCTAATTACACGGTGTGCCATGGATAGGCAAAATAAAACATATATTGCAATGACCGAGTCCTATCTTCTAGTTTTGAATGCAAGAGCTTTGGTATTGCCTCTGCAGGCTGGTAAATGTTAAGATGGGGGTGGGGCAGAGCTTGTCTAGATTCAGGATAGGGCAAAGGGGATGGATTTGATCTTGGTAATTCAGGGCCTGGGAATTCAAGTCGACTTCAGAGTGTACACTTGGGCAAATTTTATTTAAATAAGTGAAAAACTGGCATGTTAATGATTTAGAAAGGGTTTAAGCTTGCCTCATATGCAGTCTGTGGAGAGGGAGAATCCAATTTGATAACAACATTCAAGAGAGAAAATTTTACCAAAAAATCACAAAGGGCCTTTTGCTCTCTAAAAGGAGTTCTTTTGGCAAAGTGCCTGCTTTCACATAAGACTCCTGCTTAGATGTTTTCTTTATACAATTTACATTTTCTTCTTTTTCTCCCCCCATTTCACAAGTTTAACTGAAAAGCACTTCTACAGCATTATTTATATCTTATCTTATTCTCATCATGGCAGTTCCTAAAATAAAATATACAAATGCTTCTTGGTTTTGCATTTTTTTTTAATACTGCAAAATGCTGAATACTGTGGAGGTAGTAATAGATGAAAAATTCCGTGAAAGGAGAAACATTGCAGATACATAGGAATTTCAGAAGATACACTGGAGATATTTGTGAATTGTTAATTTTAGATTTTTTTATGGTAAAATATGTCAACTGCTTTTAAATTATATGCTGCTTTCTATAAATTGTTTTAAAGAAGACAAAAACTGAGATAACCCTTAAGATCACACATATCTAACCAAAAACTTGCTAGAATTTTCCCGGTTACACTTATCTCAGAATTCTCAATAAAATAACTAAAGAAATCAATAGTTCCCTAATTGGTGGAAACTCTTGGCGTGGTTGTATAAAGTTCATTACTGTTCAGACATTTAATAAGCAAATGTCTTCTCAGCAACTCCAAATGGCTTCAGTTCCTATTGAACACAGTTCTCTTTTCAAACCATTGATGTGAAATGATTCTATTGACACTAGCTATTGAAGAAAACCTTTAGTTGGAGGGAACTATGTCCAACATTTATCTCTATTGGTGGAATTTTTTCATTTTATTTATTCTTCTTTTATTTTATTTTTTTTTTTTACGTGAGAAGGATAAAACAAAGTCAGATCAAACACATCTACAGAACAAAGCGACAGGGTTCACACCAATGTACGGGATGGGAAGATTCTGCTCTCGTTTGCTCTGAAAAGCCCTGATGCATTTTCCCATACACAGGCATAACAGTGGACGCCTCTGCCACTTTTGCACAATGCCTAAGAAATGTATTTCTCACTTCACTTGCAGTTTCCAAGCTATTTTGCACATATCTGTTGAACTTCTTTTTCTTTCTTAGTTTCTTTCCTTTTTTTTAAAAAAAAAAAAAAGAAGGTAAATTTAGAAATGAGCATGAGTACAGTCACTTATTAGATTTGGAGATGGAGGAGTATCTTTCATTATTCCAGGTGAGTATTGGAAAAAGGGTCTGCCCCTGAATTGCTTGGGCTGACTGTTTTTATTCCAAGTTAAGTTGTAATATCAGTTGAGTAAAGACAGTCAGAAAAGTCCTTCTGAGCATGGCAGGGTTTCTCTTTCTTTTGGCACTTGAAGTCAATGCTCACTACATATCTACCATCCACTGGTCCTTTAATCAGTGTCCAGCCTGTCTGGTGAGAATAGCCCCAGGATGATGCCCTAGACCAGGCCATGGGCAGCACCTCTTTGTCCCCCTCACAAGGATGAGACATGATTCCACAGGATTAGCCAACAATTATATGCTCTGAACTGACCAATTCAGTCAATTTACTGTGCAAAGTAAATTGATCCTTCAGAACAAAGGGTTCTGTCAGCAGGGAGCTACCTGAGAAAGCAGCATGCCTATGTAAACAGTTCTGTCCTTGTCCCAGTGTGGAGTGGCCCTGCGCCATATGGTGCCACTATGAACTTATTAGCTGACGGATTAACTGATCTCCGCATTTGGGATCCCCAGTTTCCAGCTGTGAGAATGATTGATGGGCTAACTACTGCTCCAGTCTTGGAAGTTATTTCCTCCATTTAACAGAGTCAAGAAGACAGAAAATTGCCCCCTTTGTAAATGCTAATCTCACCACTCCTTCGAACACCCAACATAGCAATTTATTCAAGGCAAAGTCTTAAAATTGGTATAGTGCACATCAAATGCATACTAATTAGCAATTTCTTTTGAAGGCTCCATCACTTATTAAGGGTCTCCTTTTCCATATGTTCATCATGCCCCACTTCACCCTTTAATTACAAAACAGCACTTTCAACTAATTGTGAGAAGGTATATTGTGCCCGGAATCTGTATTAAAGACTATACCTTCTGAGGCCTAATTTAGGGTCACATCGAAGGCAGACAGATAAGCAGGCAAAAAAGCTCACAACTGTCGTCTGCAATTTTAGGCATATTTGGGTGTTGTTCAGAAGGAGCATTTTATCTAAGATGGCAGCTATGACATGCATCCATGGGCATTACAACAAGCACTGGGTAGGAAGAAGGGGATTAATCTTAGGTTGATAATTGGGATCTTTTCTAGTTTGAGAGGAACTCACATGAGCCCAACAGATACATGATAATATTATTTGCAACCTAGCAATCTCCTCACCTATGAAGGGGCCACACAAACTTATAAAGCTAGTGATTTGTTATTGGATTAAATGCCTGGTCATTAATGTATAGACACCATCATTGCTCCATAGAAAGAGGAATTTTACAAAATATACCCAAAGGATGCTCAAAGTCTCATCTCTTGTGAAATGTTGATGTTTTCCTTTATTAAAAGTCAGAGATTTCAAGCTAGCCAGGTAACTCTGTCCTTGATCCCAATGATATGACTGTCACTTACAGTCTGTTATTGTCAATCATGTTGCATTACTGGATGATAAAGAACTGGTCAGTTCTTTTCTCTGGCCCTTTGTTTCTACAGAATTTTCTAGACAATTTAGTAGAAATCTCCTTCTCAGAGAGAGAATTGGTAGGAGCTTGGGCTTCAGGTATACTTAGTATGTAAAATGGGGAGTGAACCAAAGAAACCTTTGGATTAGGGGTGGGGAAACGGTGGGTAAATGATCCACATTTTTAAAAAGAGAAGTTCATTTTTAGAATTGAGGGCTTGTGGAGATTGTCTCTATAGAAGCAAATCCCACAAAACTCTAGTGAACCTGACATCATCATATAACAGTAGAACACTATAAATACTTCAAGGAGCCAATCAGATACATCTGTTTTTAAGACTGCTTTGAGGCAGTTTTCAAAACCATCCCTAAATCCACAGCTGGTGAAAGTACGGCATGTGAAGACCATGAATGGCAAAATAGGTATAGCCTGTTTTTGTTCCCTAGAAGATAATTGTGAGGACCCTCCAGCAGCCTCTTTGTTGTTTGCTGTCTTTGGGCAAATGTCCTTGTTCAAACCAAAATTGTCTCCCTTTATGAGGTGTAACCATCACTTTAGTTTCTAAGCTCTCAGATTCAGAATCACCTCGCTTCAGGTTGTGCTTACGTGGATTCCAGCGAAGATCTATCCAGGATTTTGATCCTCAGTGTTTTGTTTTGTTTTGTTTTGTTTTGTTTTAGTTGTGTGACCTCGGGTAGATTTTGACCTGAGTCTCAGCTTCCTCATCTGAGACTCCTGAAAGGAATCAGACCTCATCTCAAAGGTTTGAATTAAGTAGGATGTGCTGACACATGAGCACACTGACGTGATGTGGAAACAGAGGTGGAGGCTGAAACGTTCCCTTTCGTTTTCTTCCTTTCATTCAACTCATCACTTTGGCAACTTGATTTCATCAATTCTTGGTACCGCACTCATCATTTAGGTTCCTTTGGTGGGAAAAGAGCTTGGATATTTCTTTTCCATAAAGCTAAGAGCTTAAAGAAACTCATTAAAATGGAAGGAAAATGAAAAATATTGTAAAACCTTCTTTCAAGCAATACAAAATATACTAAATATTAATGTAGTGTGGGGTCAATCATTTATTTTAAAATGGCTTTCTGAAATTTGGTTGCTCTTTCTTTTAATAAACAGTTGAATTTCCATATTGAAATTGTGATGTGTGTAAAGAGAACAATTCATGCGGGTAACTGGAGTTAGAGAGACGATCACCATATTTATGAAAAAGTGGTGTCAAAAGGAGCTTGAGGAAGTCATCTGTGTAAACCTGGCAAATAATTGTCAGATAAGAATGATCTCAGTTATTTTTGTTGGTGTTGTTGTTTTGTGGGTCTAACAATCTTAGCATGTTTATGTCGAATTGGGGTTATTTAGACAGCCCAATAGACTTCTCCAAATATCTTCTTATTTATTTATTATTATTTTTATTAACATATAATGTATTATTTGCTTCAGAGGTACGGGTCTGTGAATCATCAGTCTTACACAAGTCACAGCACTTACCATAGCACATACCTTCCCCGATGTCCATCACCCAGCCACCCTATCCCTCCCCACTTACCAAACATCTTCTAATTCACTAGATAGTTGCTTTAGTTTAGCTTTGAGGATCTGACCATAATAAATGATTTTATTATAGAAGGCTTTACAATATTTAAAAAAATTAGATTGGGTATGCTTTATTGGGGTCTTGAGATTATAAATTACAATTTGTACTTTGAAATAAAATACACAAATCTTGTTTCTGAGTATCTATGCTCATTGAGAGGTTTATGTGAAAATAGTGTGTGGCAGACAAATGATTTGTATTTGTTTAGAAAATAGAGTCTACTATTTTTCTACCAGATTTATCTTTTTCTCCCAGCCTACTTCCCTTTTTGAACAGTTCTCTTAGACAAATGTCAGCAAGCCTAATTTCCACCTCTGTATCAAATTACTCAAGAATGATCACATGTTTAATAATGATAAAAGTGCCACGAGATTTCCAAAAGTTGCTCTTTGTATTTGCTGTTTATTTTTGCCCCCTACAATAAATTGTGAATGATACAGCATGCAGTTTAACCCTCCCAATCCCCCCCCAAGTGATGTCAGGGAAATTTAATCCCTTGGAACACCTCACTCCCAATAACTACCCTGACCAGTTTTTGACTTGCTAATGACGTGAGGGTAAGGACCCTATTTTATACATCTGTGTATGTATATCTGGTCTTTGAAAAATTGTAAATATTCAGTAAATGTGGTTGAACACAGGAGATAGTCATGCTCTATGAAAAGCATGGCTAAATAATTTGACAATTGTATTGTCAAATAGGATCCAAGGTGCCCAAGAGCATCTGTAATATAGACCAGTCCATACATTTGTCTGGTCTATATATTCTTAGTTTTTAAATCATAACTTTTAAAGAGTGGAGGCCACAACTCACACCTCTTCTTACCATCTCAAACATCTACCCCACAAATTTCGAGTTTCAGAGCACCACTGATTCTGTATGGACTCCTTCACAAAATTTTTATCTGATCCTCTGTTACTCCACTTATGTGTGTAAATATGGGTCTGTAGGGGGCAGGAATGTGGTGGGTAGATAAGTAATCAGGGGAGGAATCCTTCCCTCCAAAGAGTGATTGAGGTTGGAAATTTTGTTGATGACTGTGCATCAGTTCATTTGATATTATAGAATGCAAGGAAAGCTCTGAGATTAACGTAGTATTGTCTCTTATGAGTTCACAAAAGCTGCACTTCACATATCCTAAAGGCTACATTTGGAACCAGCATTAACTCCTTAGTTTTGCATAATTTTTTCAAGTTTTGGCACTTCTTAACAGTTCAAAGCCTGCCACTGCATGTTGTTTGCCTCACAACACGAGTAATAACCTCCAGGTTCAAGTGTTATATTTTAAATGATATATGTACTCACAGTATAGAATGTGAGGACCTCAGTCAACGTTAGAGATTATCCAGTTTTAGAAATATTTACAAGTTTACATGTGGAGGTTTTCTTGAAAGATGTGAATCAGTTTCAGTATTACTTTACATTTCCTATAAACACATCAGTTATACCTGGGGAAAGGAAGACAAACAATAGCCATAAGTGAATTAAGTGTTTACCTTGTATGTGTCATAATGTAGATAATATACAAATATACAACCAACGGTTGACCAAAAAATTACAATTCTTTCTCAACCACAGATATGGAAGTGCTTTACTATGCAAGGTGAATAGTACTGTGATGTTGGCACTTGGCATTATTTTCATAAGAAAAAACAAGTGGTCTTTAAGAACCACCAAATCAAAAGGGTGCCTCAGTTTGTCAATAAGCATATTATCAGTGAAAAAGATTCCCTAAGGAATGAAACATATATAAGATCCCAGCATTTTCAATGTAGTGCAGAATTTTAAATTTACTGCTGAAATTTGAGAAAATGAATGCAAAATTGCCCAAGGAAATGATTAATACTATTAGAAATAAACTAGAAACTATTCCAATGCTCAGGACTGGATGAAAACCAGCATTTCTAACTAGACATTTTACAGGTAGTTTTGTCTTCTCTTTTGAAAGAACATTGCACTTCTTCTCCCCTTTCAAATATTTGTTATGACAGTAATCCCCACTCACATGAATAGAGATATTTTTCATTCATTTGGATCAAAACCAGTATTGAAACATTTTTAGACTAACTCTGTGCACATTTCTTTTAGACTAGAGATTGAGGAAAGAAGCATGAAAATTGTATACTTTTATTTTTTATTCAGAACTGTCTTGAAAGACTTCAAATACTTTTTTTTTTTCTTTTACATAATGGCAGCTGGACTAACAGCCCATATGCCAAGTCAAAATCTGAAGCAATTTGAAATGACTGAGATTTTAAACCTCAGAAATGACTGTTTATAATGGAAACTCAGACATAATAGTCCATGATAGAAATTCAGCCACCATAGTCAGGTGGCTGGTGGTGCTGCAGTAAGGAAATGTAATTAAATTGTCTATATCAGGAAGATAGTTGACTAATCATTCTTAGGGAGTCTTATGTGCTATCATTTTTTAAATTCTTTCCTTAATCATACTTAGGTATCTTATTTTCAGCTATAACTTTGTGCTGATCAAACTTGCTTCTGATTCCTCTTAATTACTAATGCGGTAAAGATGCTACATCTTTTCCAAGCTTCCTTATAACTGACTTTCCAATCAATTTAGGCATCTCAAAAGCATTTCTAAAATACCAGATGCTCTGTCAGCTGCGCAGAACAATGTGCTAATAATTATATTTCTCTTTCTTACAGCAGATCAAAGCCAGAGATGAGGTGACATACACCTAAGATATTCAAACTCTGGCTTGAAGGTCAATTCGATCTGCCGACACATGTTGATGATTTTGTAACATGAAAGCCGGCTAAAAAATACAGATCAGTGAAATGCATGTACTCCGTATTCTTAATTTCAGTGCGATCCAAATGTTTACAGGATAGTTTGAAGAGATTTGCGGTTTCTTGTTATCAGTCTTATTAAAGCTTGGCAAACCTTTAATAACAAGTCTATCAACAACCCACCAGGGATTTCATTTTAGTCTTAGAGTGCTTGAATTTTTGTGTTTGTTGAATGGTTTTTAATTGGATGCACCAAGACCTTTCCTGATCAGTTGCCCACATGGCTTCATGGAAGTGTAGCATGCAGGCTCAGCTTGAAAAGGCATTGGCAGCTGGGGAAAATATAACACTTCGTGGAAGCCGAGAAGAGGGCAGGCAGACAGGCAAGTGGTGAGATTCCTTTCAAAGTCGCTCTAGCGTGGGTGCTTTAAGTCGTACTGAAAAAGTAGACTTGACTGATCATTACCTTGCACTTGCGTTATGTTTCCATGGTTTAACTTAAAACATTGGAACATGGAGACAAATGTCACTCAAAAGCTAGAGTACCTCCGCTTAGCCATCACTGTGGGCCAGATTCATGTCTGTCAACTACACAGCACATCTGAAACTGCACATTAGGAAAAAAGAGAGAAAAATAATATGGCAGCAGGGTCCCCTCTACGGGGAATTCTGCCTCAGTGCCAGATGAATTCTGTCATGTTATTCAAATGTCAAAACCTTCATGGATTTCCCTCTGCTCTTAGAGTAAAATATGAACCCCTACATTTGTGTTCCAAAGTCCTCCAAATATGACTCCACCCTACACATTCCAGTTCTACATGAGAGGCAGGGTTCTGAAGCCAGAATATTGAGTTCAAATTCTAGCCCCCTCTGTTACTGAGTTCTGTCACCTCCCACAAATTACTTAATCTCTGTTTGCCTCTATTTCCCCCTCTGTAAAATGGGAATTAAAATAGTGCCTATATTATGTGGTTGTTATGAAGATTAAATGAGTTCATAGGTGAACATGCCTAGAATCACGCCTATTGTCTGGGGAGAACAGCCCCGTATAAATGCTGAAGTAAATAATGGATGTCCCGCTAAAGTGCAGTGCAAGTTACGCTCCTTTCCTTCTCTGACTCTCAACTCATGGTCTTCTTCCCACTTAAAAATCTCTATAAGGTCAGAAATGAAAGTAGTCAAGACCCAGAAAGCTAACTAGCATGGAGATCTCTGGGGCAGAAATTAGTTTGTCCTTCTGGAATGGTCTGCTCTGAATTCTCCCAGCCCTTTTCAGCCTCTATACCTTTGCTTATTTGGTTCTCCTTCTCTGGTGTGCCTTTCCCTCTCCTGTTTACTCAAAACCTACTCATTCAGAGTCAGGACCAAATTCTCCCTGATGCCTTTTGAGAATGCTTTAAAGGCTTACTGGTTTTGTTTGTTTATGTGTTTGGTTATGAACTGTATCTCTTATATTTGCTATTTTGGGATCTTTAGTCATTCACTGATTAATTTTGTAAGTTAATACCTGTTTACATATTGATCTCATCTCCTTCAAGTATACAGATAGCTTATCAAGGCCAGGGGCAGTTATTTGTTTTATGTCTCCTATGCAGCTAAGCCTAAAGTAAGTGCTCAATACATTCTGCTGAATAGGATTTAATATAGTCACTTAACGTCCTCCCTTTCAGTCCCCTCTGCAGAACTAGCAAGAGTAACTTAAAAAAAAAAAAAAGATTAAGAGGAATATAATACTGAAAAATTTCAGAGATAAAGATAAAAAACTATAACTGCCAAAGTCAAGATAGATTTTCATGAACTAAAATGAAAAAGATGGCCGCTTCTCTGAGTTATTTTCCAGTGTGCTTCGCATATTCAAAATATGCAAAGGAAATTGGACACAAAGAATCCCAAAATAATTTTAGACAGAAATAGTGCCAGAACCTCTGTCTTTTGGTGCTCCTTCCAGAGGAACTTAGATCTACCACACCACGGATTAAGTTGAGAAAAGGATTGTCTGGAGTGGCTCAGTCTAGAGACTTGTTAGTCTAGATTATAGACTAACAAGACTATCTATAGATTATATAGATAATTAAATTGTTCCCCAATTTCTGTGAGTAAGTACTATTAGAAAAGCCTATGATTATTTGGAACTTGGTATTTTTTTTTAAATGATTTTATTTATTTATTTAACAGAGAGAGAGACAGAGACAGAGAACAAGATCACAAGTAGGCAGAGAGGCAGGAAGAGGGGTCAAGGAAGCTCCCTGCGGAGCAGAGAGCCTGATGTGGGGCTCGATCCCAGGACCCTGAGATCGTGACCTGAGCCGAAGGCAGAGGCTTAACCCACTGAACCACCCAGGTACCCCTGGAACTCAGTATTTTAGATATATTGTTGGGCTTTTAGCCGTTGATGAAAAACAGCGATTTCAATCTTGAATTTTGATGCCAGACTAGTTGTCATATTCTTAGTGTTCTTATTTCTTGGATATTCACAGTTTATGCCAATTATATTTATATTAAATTTGTCCAAATTTCACTTGTCATCCACTAGTCATCCTTGGCTGTCTTGTCAACATTTTAGTGTATATTTAACCAAGAAGAACTGAATTATAGGCAGTATCATTTTGATGCCAGTAAAGCTAAATAATAGAAACTAGCCTTTGGTTGCTTGACATCTGATGCAATTTTATGAGTTTTGAAATAAATCTGAGGCTCTTTGTAGAAATGTTCAATGGCCTCCTCAGTTGAATTTTTTTGACTTCTCTCACCATGTAAAAAACTCCCTTCTCTTAATTTCCTCGACTCTACCTTATCTAGGTTCTCTGCTTGTATCTTCCCTTACTCCTTTTCCAAAACTTACTCCTCCATTCTGTTTTCTTTAGAACTTATCATATTTCATCTCAGTCACATGAGTGGTTTTAATTACTGTCTCTACATGGATGATTCTGAAATTCATACTTCTGCCTTCAAAATTACTTCAAAATTCCCACTAGTGCTCCTTCCTCCTAGATGATCCTTGATTATCCCCATTTCCCTGAAATCTAATGTATTTTCAATTGAATCCATCATGTCCCTGAAATTATCTCTGCCTCTTAATTTTCTTCCATTCTTCCTGCCATTTATTAGGAAAAAAGTTTAGAGTTTCTTATCAGTCTTCTCCTTTCCCAACCCCATATAGTCCTGCCTGTTTGATCTTGATATCTACAAAGTCCATTCCTTCCTTTTGGCACAACATTTTCCATTTATTCATCTGGATTGACACTGTAGCTCAATGCCCCAGATTTGCACATAATGATTACTTGTCAAATTAGTAAATGGATAACTTCCCTGTCTCAATTTCTTCACCCTTTCAATATATTCAAGATTAATTGTTCCTTTAAAACCATGTATTCATCATGTCACTCTCATATTGGAAAGCTTACAACAGGGTTTCCTCATCCTGTCTTCACATTAGAATCACATTGGGTGTCTTTAGAGTGTCCTATGCCCAGCCTCTCTCAGACCAACTGAAACAGACTTTTGGGGATGGGGGAGGAACCGAACATTGAGGGCTGATATTCCAAGAACTTGATTAAGTGACATGATAGAACACCAACAAATCAGAACTTTGCTGACTAACTAGCATGGACACTGACTTCAAAAAGACAGAATAGCCCTAGATACCAGCTAATTATCAGCTCTGCTGGTGTCCATACTTTTTAAGATCTCAAATAAATCATTCTAAGGAATCACTAATTTACAAAATAAACTCTAGATTCCTGACCCCAGTAATCAAGGCTCTTCATAATATGACCGAATCTCCTTTTAGAATATTATTGGCTCTTTTTTTAAAAAAATTCATTAATTTATTTGAAAGACAGAGAGAGAGTGTAGAGGGATGGGCAGCAGGAGAGGGAGAGGGAGAGAGAATCTCCACAGACTTCCCAGTGAGTGTGGAGCCTGATGATGGAGCTTGTTCTCACAACCCTGAGATCATGACCTGAGGTGAGATCAAGAGTCAGAAGCTTAACCTACTGAGCCACCCAGGCATCCCTAATGCCTCTATATTTTATCTAAAAAAAAATCTATTTTAATCATTTTCTCATGTGCCCTAAGTATGACTTCTTGCACATTGACATTTCCTTCCTTTTACTTATAGAGTGTGTTGACTATGACACAGTACAACTTTGCCTTACTTCATTTAAATAAGGCAATTAATGGGGAATAGAATAAACATAATGTAGAACATTAACACTCTTAACTGATCACATAATAATTTACGGTGTTCATAAACTTTTTAGGACATCTATCTTTGCTTACCAGTAATGACACTAAATTCCAGTGAACCATGAAAAGTTATAATAGTGGGGTAAAAAAAGGAGCCAAAATGGACTTTTCAAGCCTTGTCTGTAGAAGAAATAATTGCTGAAAAAAAGAGCATGACCATATGTGTCTATTAAATAAACACTATACTCCTGAACTTAAAAGCAGTTGTTTTACTAATTTTGACTTGCCTTTCATGAAGTAATATTTCCTTCTTCTACATAATATGAAGGCATGTTGGACAGGAAAAAAAAAAAATGACTGAAGCGGGTTGAACAAAGAATGATCTCCAAGAACAATGGAAAACAGTTCTATTATTCCTATTCCATGGAGCTCTTTCCTTCCAAGGCATTTGTAGTGTCCTTGGCCACTTCTCATATCCAGCATCTACATCAAAAGTGTTGAAATGTAAAGGATATGATTCAGGAACCAATAAAATTTTATCTGATATATGTCTCATCCATAGAAGGTTGCAGAGGATGCATAAAGGGCATTGATGTAGGGATGACTAATCCCTGTCAGTTAGACTCATGGCTACCTGAGCCATAATTCCCATATTTAAGTAAGAGGAAACTTTAGGCTACTGAATTACACCACCCTTAGTCTCAGAAACAGAAACCTGGTTCAGGCTATATTTGCATCCAGAGCATTTATGCAAATTCAGAGGCCCATTAAGAGAATAAGATGATTTTATGACATTTTACACCAAACTGGAGTGGAGTTTTCAATGAACTTCTAAAAGAATATTTGATGAACTGTGTTGAGTGGGGGGTACTCAGACAACCGTGTGATTCCAGAGGATTCTTTGAATCTCTCTTCTTCCATAACACATCTAAAGTCTTTTGGTAGTCAATTATATTTATGTAGTTATTCTAAATTTTAGGGATCCTGTCCAAGAATTTCCAAAATACAGGCTTCAGTTGGCAAGATGGTAGGCAGAATAATGGTCCCCCCCACAAAGATGTCCATGTCCTAATCTTTGTAACCTGTGAAACTATTCTATTACATGGCAAAATGTGATTAAAATTAAGGACCTAGAGATAGGTAGATTACACTGGATTATGTCGGGGGGGGGGGAAATATAATCATATAAATCCCCATCATCCCACCCCAGCCCTAAACAGTTACTAATCTACTCTATCTCTACAAATTTGCCTATTCTGGACACTGCACATAAATGGAATCCTGCCATATGTGGCCTTTTGTATCTGGCTTCTTTGACTTAACATAATGACTTTCAAGGTTCAATAATATTGTAGCATATGTCAGTATTTCACTCTTTTTATTGCTTAATAATATTCCATTATATGGCTATACTGCCCTTTGTTCATTCATTCAACAGTTCATGGAAATTTGGGTTGCTTCTACTTTTCAGTTACTATGAATAATGCCACTATGAACATTTGTGTACAAGTTTTTGTATAAACATACGTTTTCATTTCTCTTGGGTATATGCATAGGAGTAGAATTGTTGGGTCACATGATAACTGTATGTTTAATGTTTTGAGGAATTGTCAAACTGTTTTCCAACATGAATGCACTGATTTGGATTTGTACTAGTAATTTAGAACATTTCCAATTTTTCCACCATCTTCATTAAAACTTGTTATCATCTTGGGTGCCTGGGTGGCTCAGTTGGTTAAGCATCTGCCTTTGGCTTAGGCCATGATCCCAGGATCCTGGGATGGAGTCGTGTCAGGATCCCTGCTCTACAGAGCGTCTGCTTCTCCCTCTGGCCCTCTCCCCACTCCTTCTTTCAATCTCTCTCTCTCTCTCTCTCTCTTTCTCATTCTTTACTCTTCTCCCCCAAACCCCTGTTAGGTATATAGCACCGTACTTTACATCCTTTTATTTAGTGAATCCTTGACTGATTTTTGTAGATATGCTTATTTTTAATGCTTTTGTATTTTCTACTTTTCTTACTCCTACTCATGTTCTTTCCTTTCTACTCAAGGAGTCCCCTTTAACAGTTCTTGTAGGGCTTGCTTAGTGGTGATGAATTCCTTTAACTTTTGTTTGTCTGGGAAACTATTTCTCCTTCTATTCTGAATGATAGTGTTGCTGGATAGAATATTTTGGCTGTAAGATTTTTCTTTTAGCACCTCGAATATATCATGACATTTCTTTCTGGCCTGCAAGTTTTTTGCTCAAAAAATGAGCTAATAACCTTATGGGATTTCCCTTGTATCTAATTGTTTTATTTTTTATTATTTTATTGTTTTTTGTTTTCTATTGGTGCTTTTAAATTCTCTCTTTATCAGTACTCTTTGCCATTTTTTTTTAAAAGATTTTATTTATTTGACAGAGCGAGATCACAAGTAGGCAGAGAGGCAGGCAGAGAGAGAGGGAAGCAGGCTCCCTGCTGAGCAGAGAGGCTGATGTGGGGCTCGATCCCAGGACTCTGAGATCATGACCTGAGCCAAAGGCAGAGGCTTAACCCACTGAGCCACCCAGCGCCCCGAGTACTCTTTGCCATTTTAATTACTACGTGGACCTCCTTGGGTTGATTTTGTTGGGGGTCTCTGTGCCTCCTGGATCTGAATTTGTGTTTCCTTCCCCAGATTTAAGAAGTTTCCAGCTAGTATTTCTTCATGTAATTTTCTGCTTTCTTCCCCTTTCCCTCCTCCTTCCAGGATCCCTATAATGTAAATGTTATACTTGATGGTACCACTGAGTTCTCTAAGTCTGTTTTAATTTTTTATTATTTTTTTTCTTTCCTGTTGAACTTGATTGCTTTCCATTACTCTGTCATGCAGCTCACTGATGTGTTTTGCTTCTGCTATCTACTATTAATTCTATCTGGTAGAAATACATTAATTCTTTTAATGAGTTCCTCATCTCTGATTGGTTATTTTTTATGTTTTCTATCTCTTTGTTGAGGGTCTCACTCCTTTCTCCAGTCCAGTAAGAATCTTTATCACCATTATTTTAATTTCTTTATCAGGCATACTACTCACCTCTGTTTTGTTTAGATTTCTTGCTGCGATTTTGGTCTGTTCTTTCATTTGGGACATATTCCTCTGTCTCCTCATTTTGTCTCACTCTTTGTGTCTATGTGTAAGGAAAGTCAGCTGTGTCTTCTGCTCTTGAAAGTAGTGACCTTATGAAGAAGGAGTCCAGTAGTGCCCTGCAGATCAATGTTTCCTGTTCACCAGAACCTGGCTTTTTAGAGGTGGCTCCTATGTGGGTGCATACTAGCAGGGTGCATACTGCTGTGGCTGAGCTGTATTTGCCTTCAGTCCAGTTGTCTGCAGTGGCTCTTCACCTGTTGTGAGCAGTGTTTGATCCCTATGGTATTAGTAGGCCAGTCTGAAGCCACCTTGAGCTTAAGTTGAATCAGACCAGACATTTGCCAGAGATGCAGTAGCACCATACTGCAGAAGAATATGGGGGCAGGGCTCACCATGCCAGCAAAGCCCTCACAGAGAGGAGGGGACCCGAAGCTGCTGGGGACCAAGGCAGATTGTGTTGGGAGGGGGGGTGCATCCTCTGAAGTGTGTGGAGTTGGGACATGTGGTTTTAGCAAGATTTGCAGGTCTGTTCTGGGAAGGGACCTGGAGCTGAGGCCTTGTCGGAGTGGGGCATGTCTATAGGAGAACACGGGGGAAGGGCTTGCTGTTGGGAAGTTTAGTAGCAAGTGTTGGTGCCACACTGGTTCTGGTAGTTGTCCTCTATGTGTATGCTCAGGGACATGGGAATAAAATGGTGCCCACTAAGTCCTTTGTTCCTAGAGAAGTCTCCCAACAATCACTGCTCCTTTAGCACACGCTCTGAGATTAGTAGACACATCTCCCTCTCATATACCCCAAGCATTTTTCAAATTGCTTCTTCTTCTTCTTTTTTAAGATTTTATTTATTTATTTGAGAGAGAGAGATTGAGAGAACGAGTGGGAGAAGGGGCAGAGGGAGAAACACACACCCTGCAGAGCAGGGGACCCAATGCAGAACTAGATCCTGGGATCATGACCTGAGTCAAACGCAGATGCTTAAATGACTGAGCCACCCAGGTGCCCTCAAACTGCTGCCACTATGCTATATTTCCTCAGGGCTATTTGTTGTGCTGTCTCTTTTTTTCCTTTTATACTGCTCTTTCTTTATTTTATGAAGTTGCAATTGACAGTAAATTCACCCCTTTAAAATGTGCAATTCAATAGTTCTTAGTAAAGTCACAGTGTTTTGCAACTATCACCTTAGTCTAATTTTAGAACATTTTCATCACCCTAAAAAGAAACCCGGTATTCCACTCCCCCTTCCTCCCAGCCCTAGGCAACCACTAATCTACTTTCTGTCTCTATGGATTTGCCTGTTCTGGATATTTCATATAAATGGGATTATACAATATGTGGCCTTTTGTGTCTGGCCTTTTTCACTTAGCATATAATTTTCAAGGTCCATCCATGTTGTAGCATTTCATATTCCTATGAGTATGAGGTTTCAGTTTCTTCACACCCTTACCAACACTTATCTTCTGTATATATTTTTTTAAATAGCCATCCCAGTGGGTACAAAGTGGTATTGCTTTGTGGTTTTGGTTTGCATTTCTCTGATGACTAATGATATTGAAATCTTTTCATGTGCTTATTAGCTATTTGTATATCTTATGTGAAGAAATGTCTATTTAAGTCTTTTGCTCATTTTAAATTAGATTATCCTTTTTTATTGCTGAGTTGTAAGAGTTCTTTATATTTTCTATATTCAAATACCTTATCAGGCATATGATTTGTTAATATTCCTCCCATTCTCTAGGTTTTCTTTTCATTTTCTTGATGGTCTCCTTTGATGTACTAATGTTTTTAATTTCAATGAAGTCCAATTTACTTATCTTTTCTTTTGCTGCTTGTGTTTTTGGTATTATAAGTAAAAAACCATTGTCTAATCCAGAGTGATAAAGATATACCTATATTTTCTTCTTAGACTTTTGTTTTAGCACTTATATTTAGACCTTTTAATCTACTTTGAATTATATTTTGAATATGGCGTTATGTAAGAACCCAACATCCTTGTCTTTCATGTGCCAGCGCCATTTGTTGGAAAATACTGTTCTTTCCCCATAGAATTATTTTGGCAATGTTTTTCAGGAAAATCAATTGGCCGTATATGTGAAGGTTTATTTCTGGTCTCTCAGTTCTATGCCATTTACCCATTGATCTGTTCTTAAACCAGTATCACACTGTCTTGATTACTGTAGCTTAATTTTTCAAGTTGGATAGTTTGAATTTTCCAACTTTTTTCTCCTTTTCCAAGATTATTTCAGTTATTCTGGATTCTTGGTGTTTCCATAAGAATTTTAGTGTCAGTTTATTAATGTTTTTCATCAGATTACTGATACCAACATGTAAGGAGTAAGTCTGATATGTAAGAGCCTTTCTCCACACCTAGTTATTCCCTTGAATTACCATCTTCTCTCCTCCCAATCCAGGTAAATGCCTCTGAGTCCTGAATTCTCCATCTGTGAACCAAAGAGGCACACTTATCTGGGAAGGGACGGTCACCTGGTACATCGACAGTCTGTCCTGTCTTTCAGCAATAAACCAGCTCCCTCCCACCCGCTTCCCCAGAGCTGCACTGGAGCTGGACCCCCCTGTCGTGCTGTCTTTTTAAGAGGAGGGTCTGTTTCCTCTTGCTCTCTCAGATCTCCCAGGAGTCTACTGATTTTTAAAGTTCCATGTTTTAACCCTTGCTGATTATAAGAACTCATGGAATTTGGCTCTTCTTGTTTTCAAAGCCACATGTTATGGGAATTCCTCTTCCCTGTGCAGGCTCCCTGGTATGAGTCTGTTTCTTTCCCCTCCTATGCCCACTACATCCCTCACTCCCATGGACAGTTCTGTGGGCCTATTTAGCTTCCGCCCACATCTTCATCTTTTCCATACCCTTGAGTGCAGCCTCTTGTTTACATTTAGCTGTGGATAGTTTTGTTCTGCCAATTTTCAGGTCTAATAAAATAAGCAGAAGACATAGAAGGAAATGACACACTATGACATGCTATGACATTTGGTCTTTATTCTTGGGCAATGGGAAATCATTAGTGGGATTCAAAACAGGGATTGATATTACCATATTTTATTGGAAGTATTATTTTCATTGGAAGGCAAAGCATGTATTTGAGAGAAGCATCTGGCAGTGGGAAGACCAGTTTGGAGGCAAGTCTATAGCTGAGAAAGAGATGATGATGAGATATGGTTACAATGAAGATAGGCGGGTTGGATTGAAATCAAGATACACTAATGATGCAGAGTTAGCAGGACTTGGTGAATGAAGAGGAACAGAATTTGTGGCCATCCTTAATGTACAAAAGAAGGACTTTTTTCTGTTAATATTAAAGAAAACTGAACCTATTTCAACTTTGTAGAGAAAGAGTCAGTAGTAATAAAAGACAAGTAGAGCAAAGTCCTTGAGTGAAAAAAAAGGAAAATGGGATAAGAATCCAGATGAAGAGGTTAGCTTTCTTTATTCTTAGATGAGGGATAGGATCTCCTCATTTCAAGAAGGGATAGAGTTCATATCTCAGAGCTAGCAGGAGCCCAGACTCCAGACTCTAGGCTCTGGGAAAGGGATTGGCAAGTATAGAAGGAGGAATTGGATATATTACCTTCCCTAGAAAGTTATGTGAGTGCCTGTTCAATTACCTGAGCTCATACTGGTAGAATTCCTGCTTGGAAACTTGTACTGTCTTGGTTAAGTAGGTTGTAATCTAAGAGCAATAAATAATGTTTGAGGAAAATGGAGATGATTTGAATAATCACCAAAAGTCATAAGAGAGAACACTGACCTGGAGAATAAAAAGACTGCCAGCCACTATCAAGTTCCCAGCTAGCTGAAAATTATGACTTTCTAGTGGCATCGGTCTTTGCCATTGTGTGGCTCTGTGCATGAGCACATGGCTGCCTTGGTATGAGGGCAGGCAGGCTAACAACTAGATCTGAAGTTAAGAGTTTTACCCAAGGGAGCAATCACAGGGCAAAGAAAGCTATGATCAGAGAGTGGGGATATTAGAACCTGAAACTTTGGAGACCCCTCTCTCTTCCAAATGTTGACAAGATCCCAGACATGAGTGTAAAGGAAAGCTGGTGAGATGAGGTGGAGGTGAAGGCCTCAGAGATGAAGAGGTCTAGATTTGGGGTTTGCACAGACAGTGTATCACTTAACCTGTTACAGTGTCTAGATGAACGCATTTGTCAGCAGCTCTGCTTTACATAGACCACATTGGTTAGAATTTACAATACGCCTATGACGGAAGTTATTGTATTCCAATATTCCGATGAAAATTAGAATCTTAGAAAATTTGAGTAACTTGCATAAGGTCACACAGATATTAGGAGTAGTAATCACAAACATTTTATAGCAATTTACTATGTGTTGTCAGGCATTGCTCTAAATGGTTTATATTCTAAGTTTCAATTGCTCAGAAAACCATCTATTATTGTTATCACCATGTTAGAGAGGCAGCACAGGAAGTTTTCGTACCTAAGAAAACTAAGTGGCTACTAAGTGGCTAGAGTTTGGACTTAGAGAAAGTGTCATAAATAGACGAGGAATCAAACTTAATGTTGCTCCAAAACCCGTGTTTTAGCTACTCAGAAATAGCATCTATTTATGACATTTGGAGTGCTTTTCATTCAAGAGACTCAATGAAAAAAATTTCTCCTAAGGATATTAATGGAGAGTTTAATCTATGCAAGATTAAAATTTTAAGCATAATGAAATAGACGAAACTTAAATTCACATTGCAAAAAAAAAAAAAAGGAGAAAGAAAAACGAAACCAAATAGGGTATTTGTGCAGAGTACTGAAAGAAGGAGGGAAAGGCAGAAATATGAAGGAAAATGAGGCAAAAATAAAAAGTTCCTGAGGAGGTGTCTTTGCTAATTTTTGTTGTCCCTGAAGTGGCAACAGCGCCTCCTGAATTAAAGGAAGGTGTTATTTGGGTTCCTCATGAGGATGGTTGCCTTTTTTTTTTTTTTTTTTTTTTTTTGGCCGACAGCTGAAGTGCATGGATTTTACAAGCAAGAGTCCAGAACCTGGTGTAGTTACTCTTAGTACTATCCACCTGAACCCCTGGGGAGGAGGGGACTGGCAGCTTCTTTTCCCTGTCAGTCCACACAGATCCTTCTGTGCCAACTTCACCAGCTGGGCACCAGCCCCCATTTCCCTTTCTTCTCAGTGTACTACCCTTTCTTCCACAACCACTGATTAAAATCTGCCAAAGGGGCATAAGGAAGCTGAAAGCAATATGTCTCTTGACTCACTAGTTGTGTTATACTTACATTTAATAAAGGAGAGCGAGGAAATAACATCCAAGTGTTTCTATATGAGTCTAGACTTGCTGCAGTGACAGTGACTATAATTTTTATTTATAAATAATATTAATAGAAAATGGGAACCCCTGCCTTGAGGAACTGTCATAAGCACAATATTTTCCCCTCAAACTTGAGAAATCGGTATAGTTTGAGGAAAATAAAAACCTGTGTGGCTAGACCAAGTTTTAGAGCTTTCTCTCTTTTTTTTTTTTTTTAAGACTTTATTTATTTATTTGACAGACAGAGATCACAAGCAGGCAGGGAGAGAGGGGGAAGCAGGCTCCCCGCTGAGCAGAGAGCCTGATGCGGGGCTCGATTCCAACACCCTGGCATCATGACCTGAGCGGAAGGCATACGCCCAAACGCAATAAGCCACCCAAGCGCCCCAGAGCTTTCTCTACCACACGTCATTCGAATCCCCTGAGTCTCATTCTCCTTGTCAATGTAAAAAAAGAACCATCTTCAGAGAATCATCATAATAACCAAATCATTAAAATGAGAATCAGTAATATATATGAATAACCTTTGACCCGCTTTAGAAACTAGCTCATTATAACTCTTCTTCATTTGGAAAACAGATCCTTAGACCCAAGCACTAAAGTTCTATCTGCTGGGTATCTGGTGCTAAGATTAGTGGAAACAGCTGTAAGTCAGTGTAGGATGCTTAACTTGCGACAAAGACATTTCATATTTGATTCCTCGTGGAGCAAATGTATATCGCATTCACTAGAAGATGAAATTGGAAGTTTATTACCAACCCAGACATTCCAAGTACATGTATGTAGATTATTATTTTCTTTTTCCTCTGCAAAGACCTGGTGTGTTTTGTTTGTTTGTTTGTTTGTTTTGGTTTGGTTTTTTGAAGACTTTATTTGACAGAGAAAGACACAGCAAGAGAGGGAACACCAGCAGCAGGGAGGTAGAGGGAGAAGCAGGCTTCCCACCAAGCAAAGAGCCTGATGGGGGTCTCGATCCCAGAACGCTGGGATCACAACCTGAGCCAAAGGCAGCCACTTAATGACTCAGCCACCCAGGCACCACTTGTTTTTATGGTTTTTTTGTTTTTTAATCAGAATGACTAGTACATGGAAACAATATATAGTTGAATTTACTATAAAGATCACAACTAGATGAGAGCATAATTATTCAAATACATGGTTTGGGCAGTTAAAACACTCAGTGATTTTATTAATTTTTTATCTTGTATTTATTTTTTAAACACTCAGTCATTTTATGATCCATTACTGTTCGCTTTATTTTGTGGGAAGTGGAAAGTAGGGAGATCTTTATCTCATTTAAGATATACCTGACTTGGACTTTTAACCGAAACTCTGGTTGGTTTAATACTGGCTTTCTTAAGCTCTTCTGATTAATTTTAATTTAACTGCATCCATGTAAAAAAGGGTCCTGCTACATCTAGTCTGTAGGCTGAATTTTAGCTGGAGATGTGTTTTGTTTAGAAAGCACAGATTTTATAGGTTAGAGAATGGATGTACCTTTTCAATAGGTGTACACTCTCCACCATCCTAATTAAGCCTCCACCTCTCTTAACACCCATCCTACACCCAGCTTCCTCACTCGTTTATGTAAATTGCCTGGCCCTTGTGGGCATTGGCGTTTGGGGGCTTCTGATTCATGGAAAGGAGGAAATAAGAAATACCCCAGGTATTTGTTTCTGTGCTGTCATTATAGCATGGAAAGAGAGTTCCATTTTTATTGTGAATACACACTATGAATACTGGTACTGCATTCTTGGGTTTTAAAAAAGTTCTGCCACTATAATAATCTAAACAGGGTCTAGTTTTTCCAATAATTGCTTCAAGTGTTCTGTTAGGTAAGCAGCCAAAGAGAGACTAAAGGGACACTGGAGATTCAGAGAGAGAGAATTCCTGTTAACCTGCCTGAAGGAGGGGAAAAAAAGGCAAATCTGGCAGGTCGAGGGCTTTCTACTCAATGCCCATGTGATTGCCCACAAAGCTTCTGTGATGTGGCGCTGGCTACAGCACATCTCCCTATTTGCACAGGCATGGAAACACTTTTTGTTGAAGCTACTTGACAACATTTAATGTTTATTGTTTACTTGTCATTCTGAGAAACCACACACAGACTGTTTGGGTTACACCTAATGACAGTTTTTATTCATTTTACAGTTTAATGTTTCTTTTTATTCAACTTTTGTTATGGTTTAACAACTCCTTTCATTTATCGGAATTGTAGACAAGTTTGAAATGTGAGTGCACCCGTAAGACAAACACACATCATTACCTTTCCCTCTCCTGGTGTGCAGTCCTTTGTGAAATCTGCCACGAGAGTGTAGATGCTGACGCGTGGGGAGTAGGGGAGAGGGGAAGGATGGCTTCAGAAGGCCCAGGCATTTTACGGGTATTTCTCTGAGAAGGTTTCTCCTGATCAGATGGGAGCCATGGGATAGAGGTACCAGGTTGTCTACAAAGTGCAAGGTGATAATAAGACTTCGGCAAAGGTATTTCTTTTTTTTAAAGATTTTATTTATTTATTTGACAGACAGAGATCACAAGTAGGCAGAGAGGCAGGCAGAGAGAGAGGAAGGGAAGCAGGCTCCCTGCCGAGCAGAGAGCCTGATGCGGGGCTCGATCCCAGGACCCTGGGATCATGACCTGAGCCGAAGGCAGAGGCTTTAACCCACTGAGCCACCCAGGTGCCCCTCGGCAAAGGTATTTCTAAGAATATAAAGTCCCTGGGGAAAGCTAGCACTTAGTTCCCTTTCCTCCCCAATCCTAGGAACATTATACTGATTTGTGATTGGAAAGAAATCACCCATGGAAAATCTGAATACACAGTTTATACCCTACCCTGACTTCAAATTAGCCAAGTTGAGAGGTAGAGGAATGAATATTTTACTTGGGATTGGTTATTTATTCATATGACAAGTAATTAGAAAAACCAATCATACTTGGTTTACTTCTGCTTCTGGACCACAATAGGACTGGCAAAACAAGGGAGCTGTTAGCTTATGTGTGCCTGCTTCTAAGGGTATTTTAGCTTCTGCGTGCCATGCTAAAAGTCATTAACCGATGTGATAAAAATTGATGTAAATCAGGGTGCCGCAGTCTTGGTGTCTAAAAGAAGGTCATGGTACCCAAAGACAATGTTAAAAATACATTTTAGGGATAACCCGATAACCAAGTAGAAGCAAGGAAATATTGATGTTGCTAGTTGGAAATTGTAGCCGTTGGACTGGAGAAATTTGAGATGGAATGGTAACAGTACTTTGCTGCGTTTTCAGTACACTACAGTTTAAGTTTGGGGGAAATAACTTGGGATTCCATAACTACGTATACAAGTAGTAGTTCAGAGGAAGTCATGTCTCTAGAGAGGGTAAAGCTACAGAAGAAATCAAAGCTCAGGTCCAACAGGAGCTTTGTGAAGTCAGGAAGAGCATATCCAGAGGCCCATAGCCATCTTCAGTCCATGGATGGTGCTAGGGGATTTCATCAAAAGCAAATTGAAACTATAATCTAGTTAAAAAAAAAAAAAAGGTATATTCCCAACTATTTGGTTTTGTGTTTTTGTTTTTTGCTTTGCTAGTTTGGGTGAACCATGAAAGCAGATTTACCATGTTTCATGAGTGGTTAAGCAGTTTGGCCTATTTTTAGTTTTAGTTACCTGTTTTCTTACTCATGGTTTTCAGGTTATTTTTTCCTAATTAATTTTCAGGCCACTAAGACTTGTTCTGATGTTTGACTGTCTTTGTGAATTTTTTTTTTTTTTGAAAGGGGTGAGGGGCAGAGGGAGAAGCTGGCTCCCTGATGAGCAGAGGGCCTGATGTGGGACTTGATCCTGGGACTCTAGGATCATGACCTGAGGTGAAGGCAGTTGCTTAACTAACTGAGCCACCCAGGTGCCCCTGTCTTTGTGAATTTTTAAAGAAATTAAGAATTAGTGGCAGATGAATGTTTCCACATGTGAGTTTATATTCTTACAACTTTTGCATACCTATGATGATCTTACAACATTAGAAAGTTTTTTTTTTTTTTTCTTAAATAGGGTCAGTAAAGCTCCAACCACAGAATAAGGGAATCCCAACCGAGAAATCTCTGTGGTATAAATGGTTGATGAAATAGAAGCTGATGAGGAATGGAGAAAAGTGGCCAAAGAAAATATGCCTTTCATGAGTCAAGGAAGCCGCAGTCAGAGAGGGCCAATGGGGGTTTCTGAAGACCTCATGGTTGTGGCCACAAAAGAAAGAGTCAACATATGTCTGGTCCAGAGAGTGGAAAGCTGGAATCCTATTTTACCACCCAAGGGCCAAATAAGAGCCATTCCATTCATTTCCTAATCTTTCTCCTCCCATTACCTGTGACCCTGATGAGATAAATGAGAGCAGATAATGAGGTGAGGAGGAGATGAGTGGAGAAGGCAGATGGCTTGCCAATTACAGGCTGAAGAGAGGGATAAGGCTTTCCTTTGAATAAAAATTGAAGAATTGCTTAATATCTTGAACTTTTGACACTTTACATATCTGTAGTGAAACTACTTACAATGACTATAGGATTTTCTGTTGCCTGAGTGTGAGCAGAAGTATTGGGGCTTCTGGAATTTTTACATTGTACATTTCCACCCACTAAATAATGTGTTCAGGGATTACTGAAAGCAACATAAAATCACATTTAATCATATACCATGTGTGTTGCATATATAGGTTAGAAGGTAACTAAAGGAAAACCTTCCTCAAACAGATTTAAACAAAGCCTGGGTGATGTGTTCCCGGGGTTGGGTTGACATCAGGTAAGGCTTGGTCATTCTGTCCTTCTGTTGGTTCCTTTGTGGTCCTAAGATGTGTGCCAAAAGTACCCTAAGCTGCATACTTTCTGTTTCTTGTCTAGCTGGAAAGAGAGGGTTTTTTTTGTCCTGATATATTCAACAAAAGTTCCTTTGTGGTCCTAAGATGTGTGCCAAAAGTACCCTAAGCTGCATACCTTCTGTTTCTTGTCTAGCTGGAAAAAGAGGGTTTTTTTGTCCTGATATGTTCAACAAGAGCAAATTGAAAGGTTCAAATCCTAAGATTCACTCCGGTTCAAACTACCCATGAAACTCTCTCTGGCCATGGGGTAGATCAATTGATTGCTTAGTTTAGATCACATTCCAGAGGCTATGGTCATCTTCCCTGAAACCATATAGGCTCTGCAATCATTGCATTGGCAAGGGGGAAATGATTGATGAACTGCAGAGGTGGAAAAATGCCTGTTTAAAATCTTTAATCTTCATAGCAACCTTGTGAATTAGGTTATATTATTACCCCATTTTTCAGATGAGAAAAATTTCCCAAGGACAACTAGCTTGTAAGTGGTGATTTGAGAATGAAATCCAGGTCATTCTAACTTTGTACCTCAAAGTCATTCTATTTTAGAATCCCACTTATAGCACAAATTAAACCTATAAAGGTTATCTAATAAAGGTTATCTAATCTATACCAGGAAAGGATTTTAAGTTTTGGCTTCCATAACTTTCACGTTGTAGAAGAACCTGTTGGGAAGCTTAAAAGTCAGGAGATGAAAAATAACTTTCTCTCCCAGAAACAAAAAATCTTATCAATCATAAATAAGAAGAGTTTTACTTGAGTTTTTGAAAACTTTAAAAATGTTCCTTCATTCTTGTTTATGGAAAACTCAGAAGAAATATATGTACCTTGAGAGCAAAGCTCCTGTTGATTTTGAAATTATCTAATATCCCAAATGCTATATGTAACATTTGTGCTTTTTTTTTTTTTTTAAACCTAAACTGAATATGGCAAGGTGTAAAGCTTAGGAAATCAAAGAAAAGAGAGGATCCTAACAGTCAAATGGACTGGAGAATTCAAGAGCTGTTAGCATTATGAATGGAAGCTATTACCTGACAAAATATTGCTGTAGGAGGTTTAGACTGGGACATTAAAACAAATCGTTGTCTTGGGCATTGGAGTTAAATAAGGGGGCATGATAATGAAGTTTCATTGTCTTGAATCTGTGGGAAATAGATATTCCAGGGCTATGAGCTCATAAGCATTAATGCTGTAGGACTGTACCTTGATAAGTCTCCTTTGGGGAAAAGGTAACTGAGCAAATTATGCTCGTGGTACATTGGCATATCTTATAACCCACTTCTTATTTTAGAAATGCTTAATATTATTAATTTACCTAAATGCCAGGGGAGACAGATGCTCAGAGATTTTCTAATTGCCCAAAGAGTTATATTCTAAAACTGGAAACCCCAGGTGGTCCCACCTCGATTCTGAATGGCAAGAGAGGAATCTTGCTGCTAGTCTCACGTGTTGCCCAGCAGAGCTGGGAAAGGCTGAAATACTTGGTCATTTTTTCCCAACCAGCTCTCACCTTGCTTCTCAGGAACCACATCGGACAAGATTCAAATCGAGTGGCTGAACGATGACAGCAGGGGCTTCAGAAAAATTAGGGTGGATTCTTTTATATTTAACAATCTTCTTCTCACAGCTCGGTTTCTGAATGGACACTAAAGCAGGGGTAGGGGAATCTCTAAGATAAATAGAATCCCAAACTTATTTTAATCAAATTTTGTTCAAGAGGAATGCCATTTCTTATTTTATAAAACCCCCTCTCTTCCCATCTATAGTTTCACTTTATTCATGTCATTACAAATGCTATTAATGTGAATTTGGGAAACTGATGAAGTAATAGATTTTAAATTCTGTGGAAAATGTAGGCTTTGTTCTGCTTGTGTAGGTAACTTGGCAGTCATCCCCAAATGTCAAAGTCTTAGGGAACTCAACGTCTTTAGGGCCTTTAAAAGTAATATCCTTTTAGGGACATAGACATATTTACTGAAATACATAACACAGAAAATAAAGTTCTTTGCCTTGCTTTACACCCTGGAGTGTGATAAATTTTGTGCGCTGTAGACTAAGCCAGTTCCCTTGTTTCTCAGAGGATTTAGTTCAGCACCAGAATGTCATTGTGATTTTAGTACTCGATATTTTGGCCCTTGGAATGACCATTTGTTTCGTAGAGTACGTGATGGAAACTCCCCTGCAATGTTATTAATACCTTTTAAACATTTCCTATAATTATTTCAATAACTCTAAGGAAAATTCCTGTTTTAAAAGATCACCTTTCTGTTGAGGGACAATTTATAGCTGATGTGTAACTCAAAAGAAGTGAGAGAGCAATCACCAAGAGGAATGAGACAGTCAGTTTCTCCAGACTAACACATAAAAGGATTTCTTGGGAACTAAACTCAGCAGTAAAAGAACACAGGATTAGTCACACTAAGTTGGATGCACCAGTCCCACCATTCTTTCTCATGAGGGGAAATGCCTAGTGTTTTGTAAGAAAATAGGAAGGCCTCAGGATATATCTCAGGATATATTCCACCAGTTGTTTCCTTAAAGGGAAAAGATTATTTGAAAAAGTTTTGGGTGGGAACATGGAGACACAAATGGAAAGAACAGAAATGTACTGAGTCATCAAGTCCCCATAATTGGCTGATCTCTAGTTTTTATGGCTATGCATATTAGGGCAAGGAATGGTTAAATCCTCAGTTGTTTTTAGGTATAGAAATTCTCACCCTCCCCCCCCCCCGCCGCCATAATTTCAGGAAATATTTCAATGGGAAATGCCTCTCCATTTTCATCAGCTATTAAAATGTAATGGGGAGTTGCTATTCAGTGGGCCCAAAGTTTGTTATACAAGATAAATAAGTTCTAGAGAGCTTCTGTACAACATTGCACCTATAGTTAACAATGCTATATTATACACTTAAAATTTTAGAGGGTGGATATCATGTTACATGTTCTTACCACACTTAGGAAGGAAAGGTGGGTAGAAGGGAGGGGTGGAGGGAGGGAGGAAGGAAGGCAGGGACAGAGGGAGGGAAATCAATAGCAACAATTCCATCTTCTCTCTAGTTTAGAGGTTTCACCATGTCCATTGGTAGTCCGCGTTGGCCCTGGGAAGGACTTTGCAAAAGCTATCCATGAAGAGATGGGCTCCTACCCCCACCCTTATATGTAATTCAAATGTTTTCATAAGGACACTACTTAAAGTGATGTGGAAATGAAAATAGTTTCCTTCTAGATGTTTTTCAGTTTGCAAAATTCTGGATACATTCATCAAAGAGGAACTAGCCTCCTTTTGATTTCATTGCGTACCTCCTTGCTTTGTTGAGACTTGTGACCAGTGTGCCGGTTGGGAAAGCCACGTGGGCCTTATGCACAGCAGCTGCTATTGCATTTTCCTTTGATCTTCTTCTAGATTCCAAAGCCATTTAAAAAAATCAGAGCTGATGTATGCTTTGCAAAAATTTATTTGTCTCTCTTTGTGGTTATTCATTTGGTTTCTAAAGCGAACACATTTCTCAACTGCATTTTAATTTTTCTGGTCATTTCTGCTTTTATTTTCTACCGTACAAATTCATACAAAACTTGGCAATGCAATATTCCTTTAATAAAATGGACTCCACAAAAATGTTTGCCATAAATCACTGCCTTCTCAATGCCACTAAGTGGAAAGGATTTTGTAAGCTTCTCTGGTTTTAGGTGAATCAAACAAAAAATTTGGGATTTATTGTTGTCCAAAAACCTTGATCATCCATATCCTCTAAAGTCATTTTTCTCTGCCCTACTATTAAATATTCCGCTATCTCCCCTTTCCTTTGCCCAGATGCACTAGGGGAAGTGAAACATATTCTTTACTGCTTGACCTTAGTTCTTTGGTATGATTTTGCCATGTCAGTTCTTACTGCGTGCCAAATATTTTCACTCTTCAAAATGGCTTGGGATATTAGGAATTTGCACTTAGTGACATTTCTAGTGATTTTGATTTTTTGTAAGACCATTAATCCATATTTTTTCTTCAATACCAAATATGTAAAAATTTTAAGATAGTCCTGTTTTTGTTTTAACCGTATAATTTTTTGCGTTCTCTACTTTCCCTGGTCATATCTCTGGAGAGAGATCAAAGTGGAAAGAAGAATTGGAGGAGCAATCAGTCCTCGCCAAAGATGAGAAGTCAGATATTAATTCATAGTACAGAGGTTTAAAGATGACAGAAGTGCCTTGAATACTTAGGTAGGAGTCACTTTAACAACTGTGCGCACTTTAACAACTGAAGGGCCTGAGGAAAGAATCTGATGTGTGATGTAAAAGGAAGACAGGGAAATGCACTGAAGTGAAAAGCCCAAGTTTGATAATCTTGGAACAAGAGAAGTTGCAGGAACCTTCCAGAATCCTATGAAACTCAAAATTTTCACAGATAAAAAGATTTCCAAGAACTTCTCACAGAATTTCTTTTTCATGAATTGACCTTTTATTCATGAAGATATAATTAATTTTAGACCAAGAGTAATCCAAAGATTCTTTGGAGCAGCTTGAGAGATTCAAATATGCTTGGGAAATAATTTATAACCTCCATTCCCACATATAGTCAGTATCACCAATTCCTCTCTGGTTTCCCCTAATGAGAATCAAGGGCTAATTCTTCCATGGTGTTGCCAGGGACATGAGCACTGAGGGACCAGAAATATAGGAGGAAATGACTATCCCAGTGTCTGTACAGCCATCACTAGAGATTTATTTCTCTGAGACATGAGACCTTTTCTTCAAATTCTGAAACATTAGAGATGAAAGGAATCTTAGAAATAAGACCAATTCCACTCTTTTATAGCTGAATAAACTGAAGTATAGAATAACCAATTTGTTCAAAGTTACAATTAGTATGTTATTATCTGGGACTAGAAATGAATTCCTTTTTAAGCCATTACAATTAGTTACAACTGAAATGTAACCCAAAGGAAACTTGCCAAAAAAACCCTGAGTATCTTAGCCTGGGTTCCGCCAAAAGCAGAGCCTGAACAAAGAATTCCTGACATTTATCTGGGAATATGATGCCAGGGAACTGGGGTATGGGGTAGAGGGAGTGGAACAAAGAAAGAGGAAAATCCAATTTGAGGAAGAGCATGACCACCCTAAGCTGCACCAGGGGCTCAGCTGCCTGTTGCTCAACCTCCCTGAAACCCTTATGAAATACACACAGGGACAAAAGAAGAAAGCTTTTATCTGTTGGCTTCTACTGGTCAGTAGTGGTTCCATGAGCATGAAGTCTCTTGGAGATCTCTACTGTACATAAGAAGTATGCAACAGCTTCCCACACTGTGGCATCCCGGAAGCTCCTAGGTAGGAAGCAATAGAGACAGAGTTTAGGCCTTCTGTGAGATGCTGTCTCAGTGTTCCATCAGAGATGGGATGGAAGCCTGCATCAAACCAGTGGCCACAGAATGGCCACAGAGGTTAGGTCAGGAGAGTTCTGAAGGGCAGCATAAGACGTGTCTTCTAAATTCTCAAGACGAACTAAAAACAGCTGTGGGAAGGGCAGGAAAACTTTGATTTGGCTACCCTTCTTCACCGGCCTTTCAAATAAGTCTTGTAGAATTGGCATCTCTAATGTTTCCCAAACTCTTGATGTCTCTAGTCTCTGTGCATCAATGTCTTCCTTCTCCTGGTAGGCTTGCTTTCTCCCTGTAATGTCAATGTAACCACCAACACTTCCTAAGTTTAATATCTCACTTCTTTAATCCAAGACAAAATATTCTGTGTCTCTCTGTCCCAAGTTTATACATCTCAAGGATGGGATATTGGCCTAACCAAGGATAAATGCCAGTTCCTGGATTAGAAGGCAGGATCATAGGGGACATGGGAAATGTGGGTGGTGGGGCAGGGAAGGCACTTGCCACAAGGAAGAGATGTGGTCTGTGATAGGTGGATGAAGCAATATGCTCCCAGTAAATCAATTCAGTGTTTTTCCTTTTATGGGTTTTCTATTAAATGAGACCATACTTAAATTAACATTTTAGTGCATATTCTTCAAGCTTTAGTGCACATCTTCCACTCTGAGACAATGGAAATGGGACCCAGGATAGACACCTAGAAAGGGGGAGATGATGTCACAATAGGAGATAGGACCGTTTTTCCTGTTTTACAGTTAACCCTAGGATTATTCCTGGATTTAGTCTCCTTAAAGACTATGAAGGTACAGGCAATCCAATGAAATATTAGGTATAAATATATATTTTAAACCATGAGTTAATACTTCTATAAAAAGAAGAATTACTGGGGCGCCTGGGTGGCTCAGTAGGTTAAAGCATCTGCCTCCAGCTGGGGTCATGATCCCGGGGTCCTGGGATCAAGCCCTGCATCGGGCTCTCTGCTTGGTGGGGAGCCTGCTTCCTCCTCTCTCTCTGCCTGCCTCTCTGCCTACCTGTGATCTCTGTCAAGTAAATAAATAAAATATTAAAAAAGAAAAGAAGAAGAATTACTGAAGTTTTTTCTTTCAGTGCATTTTTACTTATTGAGGTTATTTTCCTCTTAATGTGAAACTTACCTGGAGATGACAAGAGGAATTAAATATGATAAAAATGTTGGTTTACATCCTCTCATCAGAAAATGAAAAGTCAAGGGGTACCTGGGTGGCTCATTTGGTTAAGCATCTGCCTTCGGCTCAGGTCATGATCCCAGGGTCCTGGGATCGAGCCCCGCATTGGGCTCCCTGCTCGCCGGGAAGCCTGCTTCTCCCTCTCCATTTGCCTGCCACTTCCCACTGCTTGTACTCTTGCACGCACACACACTCTCTCTCTGTCTAAAGAATCAATTTTAAAAATCTTGAAAAAAAAGAGAGAAAATGAAAAGTCAAATGAAGATTTTCAGCACTTGTATTTAGAATACTTGTTATGCCCAAATAATAGCTAATATCCTTTGAATACTTACCATGCATCAGGCCATTTGCTTCCTATTTTATATGTGTTCATTTATTCAATCCTCAGAACTTCCCGGTGAGATAGATGCTATTCTCCTCTAATTTTTCCCAGTTGGAAGAATAGAAACACAGGGAAATGATAGGCTCTAGTTTTAACACCTAATAAGTGGTAGACCTGGGATTCGAACCCAGGCAGTCTGGTCCCCTAGTTTATTTCTTTAACCCGTTTGCCATGTTGCCTTTCCGAGAACTTTAAAGCGATTGCCTAAACCACTGCACTAAAATGGAAGAATGCCCCTCAGCGGAGTTTTTAATTGCAGACTTCTTTTTTGTTTGTTTTTTTTTAATTATCTGGAATTATCGCCTCTAAAACGATATTTACCTAAAATTGACATATGTTAAGAATGTCATGCTGATGCGTGCCCTTTCCGAATTATTTGAGATATGTTGTGGTATTATCCTTTGTCATATTTTTCACAGAGATGAATACCATAAAATAGATTTTGGCAAAGTAAACCAAAAAATAAAAGTAATGAACAGTAGTAAACCTGACAATTAATTACCAGCAAAGTACATGGGAAAATATTAAAATATTTCCTGCCTGAGCATAGGTAGGTATGAGAACCTTCATTAATACTCATAAAATATTCCTTGCACCTTGTTAGACATTAGATGTTGATCCTCTTGAGATCATTATATCCAAGTATTGCTTGTTAAATTGAGAACTACAATTCGAGAGATATCTCAAGGGGAGAAGCATCAATTTAACCACTGGTTCATCAGAAAAAACAAACTATTGTGGGCCTTCTTAACTTTATTAATCACTAAATAATGTATTTATATATGTGTGTGTGTGTGTGTGTGAGTATTTCGTGTATGTATGGTTAATGGAAAAAGGTTTCCCCTTTTCTTTCAAGTTTCCCTTCCCACTCCTGCCTCCTGGAAAGACACTGGTTGGTCTCCAGGAGGAGACCAGTATTTTCATGCATCATTACCAGCCTGTATTTACTGAGGACAGTTCGTTCAAGCATTGGCAAGTACTAGAAGCTAGAGCTACATCAGATTGTTTCACCAGTCTGGGACGAAGGAAGTTGCCATCACCTGCCTCAGCATTTTATTATGGGGAAGAAAAAGGTTGTAATATACTGAGGTGCTTATGCATCATAGAATACTTTAACATGTTAACTGCTAATTTTACACACGTATTTTTCAAAATTACTAGAACGTTTTCCTTATTTGTTTAAAGACTGGGGCTTTGCAAGGAAAATGTTGCCTGAATTTTAAACATTCTTTGGAATCCAATGTTTTGGGGGGATTTTGAGGTTGAAATTGTTAAATTATCATAGTTTTGTGCCAAACTTGGTATTATCAGAGTTGAAATGAAAGTATTTAATTTTAAAAGACGATTTTATTTTTGGTAGCGAAGTGGGAGCAACTTATTACAGGTTGTTCTTTGCAACATAGCACAAGAGGAACAAAGAGAGAAAGCTAATGAAGCAAAAATATCCTTTATTAGTGAGTGCTATAAGAGCTGAGTGGCAGACTATAGTCCACTTTTTGTAGTTACAATGAAAACTAATGGGAAAATTGGAATATGCAGCTTTGCTCTAGAAACTGAGTGGTGAAACAGTGATAGTGGTAATTATTGGAATGTACTAGATGTGTCATATGTCATCTGCTATACCTACAACTGATCACATCACCTTGACTGTCCCTTTTCGTCTAGCTTGGTTGGAAGTTGAGGAAGGAGGTTAGAGCAAGGATCTGATTGGCAAAGAGCTGTCCAGATGCGATAAGAGAATTTGCTCTTTTGTAATTGTAAGAAACAGTCTAAAAATTCTACATGTGCCTGGTTAATGCTACTATCATTTTACTTCAGAAAACTACACATATTAATTAGAGTAAATGTTATATTCCTATCCAACGATGTTAAATAAATAGAAGTTTATTCATCTCTAACGTAAAAGACCAGTTTAGAACATTGGGGTAGCTATGCTCCACAAACTACTAGGGACTCAGATTCCTTTCATCTTGGTCTCCATCATTTACAAACTTGAAGTTTGGGTTGCCGGCTCATAAACAGTCCTGTTTGTGGAAATAAGAACCAAAGTCCAGGAGAAGCAGCTTGTCTTCAAGTCAGAGGCAATTTAGATTTGGATCTTTCTCTCTCTCTCTCTATCTATCCATTCTTCCACACTCCCGTTGACCCAACAAATCCTCATTGAGCACTGACTATGTGCCAAGTACTGTCCTAGGTGTTAGAGAAATAACTATGAATAAAAAGATGAAAATATTTTTGCCCTAGTATAGATTCTTTTCGAGGGAGGGGAAACACCTAATAAGCAATTATGAATAAGTAAAATATTTTGATAATTGTAAGTGCTATGGGAAAAAAGCAGGAGGGGGAAATGGGGAATTCCAGGGACAGTGTGTAATTTTAGAGTGGTCAGGCAAGGCCTCACTGATAGGTATTTAAGCAGAGATCTGAGGGAGAAAAAGGAGTTGCCATTCGGATATCTGGAGGAAGGCCATCCCAGGCAAAGGGAACAGTCAGTACAAAGTTCCTGAGGTGGCACCATGCTTTCTGGTTATGTATCAAGGGGCGAATGCGACTGGAGGACAATAAGCAGGGGCAGAACAATAAGAGGTAAAGTCAGAGAAGTAACAAGAGGCTCATTGAGAACCTTAGATGCACCTTGATAGAGGCTTTTCTCTGAGTGAGGGATGTGCTATAATTGCTCTGTTGAGAATAGACTACATGTCTGAGAACAGGAAGACTGGTTAGGAGGCAATGGCAGTCATCCACCTCAGAGATGATGGTGCCTTGGACCAAGATGACAGTGGTGGAGATGTAATTAGATTCTGATGAGTGTGTTTTGAATGTCATTTGAAGATAAAGAGACAGAATTTTCTGATGGATTGGATTTGGGGCATAAGAAAGAGGAATCGAGGATGACTACGTGGTTTCTAAGCTGGAAAGAGAGAAGGACAGTTGGGGAAGACTGCGGGAGGAGCAGAAGTGAAAGGGGAGGTTCAGTTGTCCAATCTTAGACAATCAAGTGGGGAGGTAAGGTAGCCAATTAGATATATAATCTAAGTTCAAGAAAGATATTTGGGCTGCAGATAAAATTTATGCATCATCAGTGTATCAAGTATATTAAATCGTGAGTCTAAGTAAGATGGTCTAGTACACATAGAGAAATAAAAAATGCATTTTTTAAAATACTATAGAAATAGTAGCTATTTAAAACTACCAGGCTAGAGAGAACACTCACTTCAATTTTCAGAAGTACTAAATAAAATTTGGACTAATTTCAACACATGACTAATGTTTATGCTTGACCCTGAGGATTCAATATGGTCAGGATATGTCCCAGTATTTTGGGAACTTTCAGTCTAATGACAAGACAAAGGTATTAAGTTTTTCTCTAATTCATTAACTGTATTCTAAAACTTAGGTCAGGAACTATGGCTGAGAGAGGTTTGGGGGGAAATTCTCATTCATCATATTTTGTAAGGATATCACCACTAAAAGCAAGGTAAATTATGGCAGAAAAGGCATTAGCTAGAAATGTTAACCATATATAACAGGGATAGTATTGTTTTAAAATATCACTGCACTTTTTCTCTTTTGCATTTTCATATACAAGACTTTTCTTCCATTCATTCAGAAACATTGATTTTTATTTGGAAATATTAGGCATGAAATAGGCAGAATGTGAAGAGAAATAGCCAACTTTCAGCTTTTTCTCTACCAGAGTAGGACTTTTGAGCACCTCCTTACAAAACAATCTTAAAGGCTAGAAGAGCCTTGGTGGGCACTGGGCAGAGGGGAATGGAGGTGGGGATTTTCCAGTTTGTTGAACTGTCAGCTTTATTATGTGCCATGAATATGAGGTAAGGGAAGATACTGCTACTTGGTGAAAATGCAACTCGGAATTGGAGAGACTACAAGAGAGAGAAATTAAAGCTGCAGTGAGACACATGTGTCCAGGCTTTCCACTGCAGGCCAAATCTGGGGGGGGGGGTAGTGTTGAGTGAAGACAGGGAGGTGGGGACACCCAGAGAGAAATGAAGAAATCTTAATAGATCTGTGCTAGTGGAGATTTTCTTAGAACTGGCTGAGGGGAGGGTACAAAGTTTTGAGAGAAGCCAGACATTTATTCAGAACCATTTTCAACCACAGGTCTGGTAGAAGGCAGGTTTATTTAAATGGACATTAGATACAATCCAGGTTTCTCATAGTTGCACATAGCATGCAGATAATTCAGAAGTATCCATTGGCCTTCCTGCAGAGAGTGTTGGGCTTGAAAGAAGAGGTAACAAAGTATAGAGTATTGGAGACCCGAAGCAAATGGATAGGACCATGAATATCATCCATGGGAACATGTTTCATGTGCCTCAGGAGATATGGCAAAGGGCTCTATAGACTCAACCAGATTATCTTGGATAAGCCTCCCCTTAACCGAGTCCTTTCAAGATCCAGGGTACAGCACAACAGAGCATAACTATGGGTCCATTACTTTTCCCCTCTTCCCCAAGCCCCACAAAGGAACATAATTTACCTTCTATATATTTACCTTCTATACCCTGGGATAATCCAGGCCTAAAAGAAGACCTGTGGAAGACTGAGCATGTTTCCCCAGATAGACCACTTTGAAATGAAAGATGATGTTAAACTGGAAGATAGTAAGAGATACTATTTCTCACATACATAACTTACAGGGTGGGTGTTCAAAATTAAGATTAACTCAATTATGGGAAATGACTACACATTTCAAAAATACATTAGTCATTTGGGTTAATGAGCATCTTTTGAACATATAAAATGAAAAAGCTTAATTTTTCTTACACATTTGAATAATGTAGTGACCTATCTATTAAGTAAGAACCACTAGTCAAGGAAGGAGGCAGAACACAGAGAAGGAAGACAGGGTAGCCCATGCCCAATAGGAAGAGAGGGAAGCCTCCTTCCCACTTGGAATGAGCACTGACCACAGAGACTGATGGTCCATGCTTGTGACTGATATGTTCTCTGTCAAAACTACACCCAATTGTATATATCGGCATGTAAAAATATATGTAGTATATTAAGCAGAAAAAGCAAGCTACAAAACAACGTATGTGGTGTGACTTCATTTATGCGAAAGGAAGTGTTGAAACCAAATACATAGATACATAATATGCTTTTAAAAAAAAACCCACACCGAATTGAGTTAATAATGGAATCTGCAAACTTCAAAATTTCAGTATAAGCAATAGTGTCACATGCTTCTTTCTACTTGCAGATTCCATGCATGAGGAGCACCTCTGTTGTTCACAGTGGCCAACTAATCCAGTTGGAGATGATTCAGGCTTTGCGTGGTCAACGGTAAGTCAACCCCAAACCAGCAAATGGTTGTCTGCCCTTCTGCCTCTCTTCCTAGCTCCCTTCTTATCTATTTTCTTAAATTTTTTTTATTTTTTTATTTACTATGAAATATAATTGACATACAATGCTCTATTTGTGTACATTGATTTGACAACTCTATATATTACCCACTGCTTACCATGATAAGTATGTTACCATACATTATTACAATATTACTGACTATATTCCACATGTTGTACTTTTCATCTCTGTGACTTATTTACTGTATAACTGGAAGTTTCACCTCTTCATCTCCTTCACCTATTTTGTCCATCCCCCAACCTACCTCCCTTCTGGCAGCCACCAGTTTGATCTCTGTATTTTTGATTCAGCTTGCTTGGGTTTTTGTTTGTGTCTTCACTTGTTTTGTTTTTTTAGATTCCACATGTAAATGAAATCATATGGTATTTGCCTTTTTCTGCCTAAGTTTGCTTAGCATTTTGCCCTCAAGGTCCATCTATGTTGTCACAAGTGCCAAGATTTCATTTTTTTTATGGCTGAATAATGTTATATATACAATGACTATAAAAATATTTATACATATCTTATAAATATTATATATTTATATAAACATTAAAATTTATAAATAAGTTTTATTTATTATATATACCTGTATACATGATATATAATATATATTATTTATATTTATTATATGTTATATTTATATATAAAATTTATATAAATAAAATATATAAATGAATATAATAAATATATTATTATATATAAATAAATTATATATAAATTTTATATATAAAAATCCACAACTTCTTTATCCATTCATCATCCATCAGTGGACACTTAGGTTGCTTCTATATCTTGGCTATCGAACACAATGTTGCAATAAACACAAAAGTGCATATATCAGTTTTAATTACTGTTTTTGTTTTCTTTGGGTAAATACCCCGTAGTGGAATTACTGGATCTTGCGGCATTTGTATTTTTAAATTTTTGAGAACTCCATACTGTTTTCCACAATGGGTGTACTAACTTACATTCCTCCCAACAGTGCACGAGTGTTGCTTTTGCTCCACATACTTGCCAACACCCGTTATTTCTGGTTGTTTTGATACTAGCAATTCCAGCTGGTATGAGGTGATATCTCATTGTGGTTTTAATTTGCATTTCTTTGATGATTAGGGACGATGAGCATCTTTTCATGTGACTTTTGGTCATCGGTAGGTCTCCTTTGGGAACATGTCTATTCAGGTCCTGGGTCCATTTTTTAAAAATCAGATGGCTTTGTTTTGATGTTGAGTTGTTAGTTCCTTATGTATTTTGGTTAGTAACTCCTTATCAGATATATTATTTGCAATATCTCTCCCATTCACTATGTTGCCTTTTAATTTTGTTGATGGTTTCCTTTGCCTTGCAAAAGCTTTTTATTTTGGTGTAGTGCCAATGGTTTATTTTTGCTTTATTTCCCTTGCCTGAGTAACACACCCATAAATATATTGCTGAGGCCAATGTCCAAAAGGTTACTGTCTATGTTTTCCTTTAGCAGCTTTATAGTTTCAGGTCTAGCATTTAGGTCTTTAATCTATTTTGAGGTTATTTTTCTGTGTGGTGTAAGAAAATGGTCCAGTGTCTTTCTTTTGCAAGTAGCTGTGCAGCTTTCCTAGCTATTTATTGAAGAAACTGTCTTTTCCCTGTTGTATATTCTTGCCTCCTTTGTTGTAGATTAATTCACCATATAAGCATGGGTTTATTTCTGGGCTCTTTATTCTGTTCTATTGATTTTTGTGTCTATTTTTGTGCCACTGCCATAGTGTTTTGATTAGTATAGCTTTATAGTATATCTTGAAATCTGGGACTGTGATACCTCCAGCTTTGTCCTTTGTCAAGATTGCTTTGACAATTTGAAGTCTTTTGTGATTCAATACAAATTTTAGGATTATTTATTCTAGTTTTGTGAAAAATGCTATTGGTATTTTGATAGGAATTGTATTGAATTTATAGATCACTTGGGGGTACTTAACAATATTAATTCTCCCCACCCATGAGCATTGGCATATCTTTTCAGTTATTTGCATCTTCTTCAGTTTCGCTCATATTTCAGTATTATGTCTTAATGTCTTATACTTTTCACCTTCTGGTAAAAATAAGAAGGGAAAGAAAGAAATAATGAACACAATTTAGAAAAATTTATGTGCCTCTGCCTATGTTCTGTTCATTTTTAACTTCCCTTAGAGTAAAACTAAGAAAGTTAAGATACTTTAACCCAGGCTTTGAAATTCAAATCCAAATCAGGGAAGTTTTCAGAAATAGGGTATCAAGTTGCTGACTTTCAGCACGCTAAAGCAGAATCAGGGGAGTACTGTAGAAAAATTCTCCCTGAACAAAATCTGTCCATTTAACATCTGTCCATTTAACAAATAAGAGATTCATTTGTGTCACTAAGCTCCTTTTAAAAATAGAAAATATTTATTAGGAGAATTACATATTTTCACTGCCCAGTGAAAAATGAGCATGAGACTAACACATTTTCTGGTAATATGTAGCATTGCCACACTAGTAAAATGGGGGATTTTGACTATGGTAAAAGATGGGAGTAAAGGAGCATATCTGTTATGGTCGGGAGTAGAGAGGAGTGGTGAATAGTATGGGGCTCTTTGTCCTTCTCTGGGGGTTCACACACTGACTAATGGAGCCATTGGTCAGTGGGGAAACTAGGAGACAGGAGAATTTTCAGAGATTTTTAAAAAATCTCTAAAGATTTTTAAATTTTTAAATTTCTAAATCTAGAGATTTAAAATTTTAAATTAAAAAAAAATTAGATAATTTTTTTAGATTGAAATGGTCCAAAGGCAATTGTGTTATATTCTGGGGTTGTCCTAGGCCATCCTCAGGAGGAGATCTCTTCATGTCACAGGAAGCCACAGGAAACATGCTCTTGTAACTAGTTTATCTAAAATGCTAGAAACTGCCCAGGCAAAGTTCTTTCTCAATTTTCCTATAATATGGAAATCATAGGAATAGTTGAATAGTTTCCATTATATTCTGTTTATAATGTGAAGTTCATGATCTTCTTAATTTCCATCTGACATTGATGTGAGAGTGCTGGTTATTCTTCCCAGAGGCGTTCTTATTAAGCAGAGGAGCAGAACTGAAGAGAGATTTGTTTCTGGACATGAGTAAGAATTAAGAGAAGACTATGGGTTAGGTTTCAAAATCCTGTGAGTCACTTTAACTGGATTCAGTTAAATTTCAAGGTCCTTGCTTCTTGTGTTGGGTTGTATTTTATTTTAAGGGCAGCATGCCCAGTTTGAGAAAAAATTCAGAAAAGCATTCTGAGAAAAAAGGTAGTTTCCTTAGGAAATAGGAGCATATAGATTTTACTCATTATTGAAACAATCACCTTGAAATGATCTTAATTTCTAAGCCAAATCAGCTGAAAATTGTCAAGACTAATTTGGCTAAAATTACCTTTTGAGCACAATAGTAAAACACACAGAAATGCCTGGGTGACTCAGTTGGTTAAGCGTCTGCCTTCTGCTCAGGTCACGAACCCAGATTCCTGGGATCGAGTCCCGCATCAGGTTCCCTGCTCAGTGAGGAGCCTGCTTCTCCCTCCTCCTACCACTCCCCCTGCTTGTAATCTCTAACTTTCTCTGTCTCTGACCAAGAAATAAAATCTTTAAACACAAACACACACAATTATAGTCAGGGAACTGATATATGTTTTGCACTGTCATTTCTTTCTTCACTATTTTGTTATATCCTATTGCATTCCAGTTCTGGAGAAAGTCAGGAAAGGTCAATGTTAACTTTGCAGTGCTAGAGATGATGGAATTTTGCATGAGCACGTGTGCACATGTGTGTGCCCTGTAGATGAGAAATAGAATTACACGATCCCTGTGCTCAGGTGGAGTCTCATGACTCATCACTCTGTATCCAAATCAGCCCCAAAGACAGGAGGGTTTCTGCAAATCTGGGAAATCTTTCTTTAATACTTACCCCTGACCTCCTATTTAGGTTACTGTGTGCAGCACCCTTGTGTTTCAGAAACAAATCGTTTTCTGTTATAAACTAGAAATACCCAGGTCCCTAAATGAACCTGAGATTTGGGCTATTCAGCAAAATTTTTATTTGCAAAGCACATGCCTGCTAGCCTGTGCGATTGCAGTTGCTATTCATATGAATGTTGGCAACATTTCATTGTGGGGTCAATTATGGTCATTTACCATGATGACATAATAACAACTGCAAAAATGTGAAAGCTAAAGTAGGGTTATTATTACTGTTTGTAAAGTCTGTGTCCCAGATGTTCCTGCCAGGAGAGAGAAAAGCTGGAGTGCAGAGATAGCTGACAATCGTGCTAACCATTCAAATCGCCAGCGGACTGAACAATTTGCAGGACCAGGATGTAACAAGAGGGATGTAACAAGAGGCTAAAGCTGGCATTCAGGTTGCACCACCTCCCTCACCTTGAGCTGCAAGCTTTTTCCTTCCTGGCACATCATGCAGACACACTCCCACCTCCGCACCCCTGCACTGTATCCCCAGGCTGAAAGAAAAGGAAGAAATACAGGCAGAGCATTTGCCCAGAGAGATGGGCCAACAGCCAATGTCATCCTCTGATATATAACTGAGGAGGAATTTATTTCCAACTAGTAGAGGATTGGGGGGCTCATAAAACTGTATAGCTTCAACCCTATGAAATAAGGTTAGTAAAATACATAAACTCTGATACAGCACCGTGAAGTATGCCTCTAGTCACCTGCAATTCACCAACGACTTCATGATAGATATTCCCAGCACCTGGCTGTTCCTTGTCAGCTGTGACCAGTGTGTGCCTTTCAGCGTTGCCCACCCTCCTCCCCTCCCCCTCCCTCCTTGCCCGCCCTGGGCAGAGGTCTGGTGCTAGGGAAGCAGTAGGTTTGCTGATTGCGGAGATACTCAGGAGATCCCGCAGCAAGGCTCTTGAGTGATAACACTCTGATAGCAAGCACCAGCATGAGACAAAGCACAGTACTTGTCGAATGAAAAATACAACAGCAGTTGAATAGACGAAAAGGTAATAGGAAAAAAAAAAGAGCTCTAAAAAAAAAAAAAGCAGCTCTGATGATGCCTGTTTTTTTTTTTTAATAGCGAAAAAAAAAATCACAGTAGGCAGAAACTCCATTTTTTTTAACACTTCATACTTCTGTCAGTGTGATGTTGAACAAGTGCCGTTAATCAAGAGGGCTTTTATTCATTAGGCACAGTGATGTACTTGAATTGTTACTTTAGTATCATTGTTCAGAGCGTCTGGAAGAGCTTTAAACCAGAAGGAAAGAATTTATAGCTATAGTTTACAGCTAGGACTGGAAAAGAACTTTCTTACTACTAACCAAATGTTAAACCTGCTAATAATAGTAATAATACCTTGTGTATATACAATGACTGTCTTCTGAGAAGCTCAAAGTACTCAACAAAGAATAGTATATTCACTGTCAACAACATCCTTTTGAAGAAAGCTATCCTCTTTGCTCTCAGGCCAGTAATAGTTCTTTGTGTTTACAGTTGTCTCTGATGTGTGCTGCAGGGGAGGTGACAGATGGGAAGGGAGGATGGAAAGATGGTGTATGAGTGGTGGTGCTAAGAGTGGATTCAAGAGCTCTGTGCAGCTTTTGAAGAACTAAGCCCAAATCAGTCCTTTGCTGTGCAGTGGTTGTGAGGGATTTGGATAAAAAGGATGGTAAAACTAGTTTCTCTGGGCATTGGAAATTAATTATAGGATATTGTAATCGGAATGCACTAAGGAAAAGTGCTTGATGTACTCGGACTGCTGGGAGGAGGAAGGGCCCGTCAGGTTTAGGGCAAGGGCTCTGACACCCCAGTGGAATGGGAGAGTTATCCTCCTCAGAGTGGCTGGTTCTGGCCCTGCCCAGCGTCCCACAGCTGATTGGACCAGGACTAGACCAATCAGATTCCTTCTCTGTTACATTTGGAAAAGATCTGTGGGGACTCTGGTGAGCCTGATGGATTCCTGAACTCTAAAGTGACTGAAAGCCGGGCCCGTGATGACTATTTGGCCCATGTGAGAAAGCAACGAAAAAAAAGGAGAGAGAACACTGGTTCTGGATGGATGTTCTGTTTCTGTCGCAGTCAGAGCAATAGCAGGCTCTATGGTCTATTCCTAATTCTCTCCAATAAATTATCAATTCAGCTTAAGTGTTTTTTTTTTTTTTTTCGTGTTTCTTCCTGGACAAACATATGGCCTCTAAGATAGAGAATGTCCCAAAGTAATTGTACTTAGAAGACTTTTTGTAAGAGTAGAGGGCCCTCAGTGTATTTTATTTGGAGGGCCATAGGCCTCCACACATCTAATAGCTTTTGTAGGGAGTTCAGCCCAACAGAGAACATTTAGTGAAGTTTGTAAGTCAGCTCTGAAAAAAGTGATTTTTTGTGTGTGTGCTTTATTAGCCTGATTCCCTTTCTTCAATCCTATTTTGCTTATTTATTTCTACCCTCTGCAAATTACTGGATTTTTTTTTTCCCCCACAAAGCAACAACTTGAAAGGGCTTAGAAAAGATTGTACTGTATTTGTGAATCGCTTTGATCCAGTAAGACAGAGACAACTAAAATCTCAACACTTGACACTTGGACCAAGACTTTCACGTCTGAGGTAAACACCAGAGGTCTGCTGAGGGAAAAATACTCCAAAGCAATATTGTACCCCAAAATTCTCAATCTCTGCCCAAGATGAAGAAGACACATTCCAATTCTGTCCCTCTGCACATCCTCTTATTCTTGAAGCATTTTCGTACTTACATCTGTAAAACAGAAAAGAACAATGGGCGTAGATGCTCAGAGCAGAAAAACAGCAGTACTCATAACAATAAGTAAGTGATAAAGTGGCAATTAAAGACGTCTATGAGATAATGGAACTGCCAAAACAGTGACCCTGGGGGTTTTCTTAGAGGCTGCTACAGGTGGGCTGAAGACCCGAGTGAGGTCATGAGGTTGGCCTTCCCAGCTTTTTAAAACAATGACTTTGGATAGGTTATGGAAGCTTTCTGAGGCTGGTTCCTCTCCTCCTTGCTGGTAAAATGGAATTAACAATAGCTACTGCTACTAAAATGGAATTAACAATAGCTACTACTACTATAGCCTATTGCAACAATGAAACAAAATGACGTATATCAAATACCAGGCACTAGGTTGCTGAAGGAAAGGGAGTTCTGCATATTTTGGGGAAGATTTATGACATAAGCTTCACTACCATGACTCAGATACCTCAGTGATTAAATGATGACATTGAGATTCAGCATACATCTTCCCTAGATGTTTTTTATATTTAAAATTTAATAATTAAGCCCCAAAAGAGATTTAAGTGAAATTAGATGGCCCCTTGTATTGTTACTGAAATAACCAAAGTGTTTCATAAGGTTGTTTCGACCTGTAATCCCTCAGCATGAAAACTGATGATACTAAGAATATCATGACTTAATGGGCAGTAGAGGGACATGTCTGCACACTCATTTTGGAAAGCTCCACTTGCTGCACAATTAAAATCACACTTTAGGAGGAGAGAGTGTTGCTGCCATCCTTGAGCAAAACAGCTGTGTTCTGAAGTGACTTTAGTGGGTTACATGTGCTAACAATTCAAAGGGTCTCCCAACAACTAAAACTACCAGCAGAATAAAGCCGTCTGTCCTGAGTGCTGCAACCACTCAGTTTCTTTTTTTCTTTTCTTTTTTTTTTTTTTTAAGATTTTATTTATTTATTTGACAGAGAGAGAACACAAGTAGGCAGAGAGGCAGGCAGAGAGAGAGAGAGAGAGAGGAGGAAGCAGGCTCCCTGCCTAGCAGAGAGCCCGATGCGGGACTCGATCCCAGGACCCTGAGGTCATGACCTGAGCTGAAGGCAGAGGCTTAACCCACTGAGCCACCCAGGCGCCCCAACCACTCAGTTTCTTAATCAAGGAACTTGAAGTATTACAGGATGTGACTTTTTTACACTAGAAATGATGTAATTCTTTAACATGAATCTGGAGTTGTTCCTACTTCCAGAAAGTTCATTGTTTCACTGACCTAGAGCCCAATTTCCCAGGGAAAGCCTAAAAGAGCAATCTCTTTAGGACTTTTGATGGAGTTTTGTGACTTCCATCATTTATTCCACTAATTCAAGAAAATCTTAAAAAAAAAAAATCTATGTTTCAAGTAGTGATGATGCAGTGCTGAGCAAAGCAGCCTTAGTCCTATCCCAGAGTGAGGGATCTCCCTGTCTCTGTCATTTCAGCCTCTGATCTCTGATCTCACCACTAACGATCTGTAATTTTTACCCAGAGCTTCAATTTACCCTTTCGCTTGTGGGCCAGTATACGCTCTTGTGGGAAATCATGGTATTTAGGATAAATTTTAAATTCCTTAGCAAAGAATACAGGGCTACTGACGATGTGGTCCCAACTTAAATCTTGTAGTTTCCTTCTTCCAAGCCCACAATAATCAAACTTAACTCCTTGAAGTTCTTCCCAGAGAGCCCCCTGCTCTTTTTCTTCCCCTCCCTCCCCCCTTTATCCCTCTCTTGGCTGTCCACAACCCATACACTTGCTTCCCAGGAGTTCATTTGTGACACTTTAGGATGAGCAAAAGGAATCTAATACTGAATCAGCGTCCCTACGAAGGGATCACCTGGGGTGAAAGGACCTCAAGATGTCTTAAGGGAACCGCATAAAAGGGAGGATAGAAGGAAGCCTTTGATGAGTGTGTGTGTCAGCAGTGTCCTCACGAGTCAAGGTGGGAGTCGAGTTCAGCCCGGCAGAACCAGTTGTTAGCATTGCCTGCTCCACGGCTGGGTTGCTTTTGGTGACTGCAGCAGGACAGAGGCCAAGTCCTCTAAACTGGAAGCTGAGCCAGCGGTGACATTAACACATTAACGTGGAAAACACGAGCCCCTCTCCTGCTGCTGTGAAAGTGCAAAACCTTCTTCTATGACCACCTTCTATGATTACTGGGGAAGTCTTATGAAAAGAAGAGAACACAGACGCATCTGAGTAATAATTCTCCCCAAACAGCATTTAGCCAGGGTGCAGTCGGAAAAGACGGAGTTATACTAAACTGACAAGTTAATTTTTTTTAAAGGATTTTGTTTATTTATTTGACAGAGATCACAAGTAGGCTGAGAGGCAGGCAGAGAGAGAGAGAGAGAGGGGAGGAAGCAGGCTCCCCGCTGAGCAGAGAGCCTGATGCAGGGCTCGATCCCAAGACCCTGGGATCATGACCTGAGCTGAAGGCAGAGGCTTAACCCACTGAGCCACCCAGGCACCCCTGACAAGTTAATTTTTAAAAAATTTTTTTGCTACTGAGTGAAAACAGAGGTACGAGAACATGATACAGTCAGCTAAATAACGGGTTTGTGCAGGTGTGTGTGCACGTGCACGTGCAGGGCAGTATATCCGAGTCCATTTTGACTCTGCTCTTCATTTCCTTCTCTTCTGCTTCTTTGGACTTAGCTCATACTCTGTAGTATCGTTATCCATCCTTTAGCTTACCCCGCAGACAGATTTTAAACTTTTTTTTGCCAACGACTGGGTTTTATCTCTTGATATCCTCAGATTCTGACGATGTCCTATAAAAAGTAGGCTCTCAATATAATATTAAGTCTGGTTCTATTCTGTCATTATTGCACTAACTGAGGGCTATATGACACACCAGGCTGTGAGAGTGGAGAAAGACCCAGAATGGGTGTGACTGCATTTGCATCTCCAATTTGAGGACGTTTTCTTGAGGGAGGTGAGTCTTGAATAAAAGGCATAAAGATGCTTGGAAAATAAGGCTGCCCATGATAGAATGCTAGTTCATGAGGAGTCCATCACCAGGGAAAGGGGAAATGTCCATGGGGACTAGCTTGGAGATCAAAACAGACAGGTCTGCAGCAGGAGATAATAAAACTATTTTGGGGAAGGAGATGGAAGTGTGATAGTCACTGTCAAGATATTGAAAGTGATGCAGTGTGACCTGGGGACATAAAGGTTTCTTAGCATATGTAAAAGAATGACCAGTGGGACAAGGAGTGGGACGCATATTTGGTAAAAACATTTGGAATGACTGAGGAAAAGAGAAAAAGGAAATAAGGGCAATCTGTAAGAAAAGGGTAGGCTTGTTTGTTGTTGTTGTTTTTGTTTGTTTGTTCTTAATGTGTCAGGAAGTGCTTTGCACATAGTGAGTACTAAATAAATGTCAAATGTGTGAACAAATGAGCTTATGCGTGAACTGAGTATATCACTTCAACAAATTAAAAATATAGATAAAAACTCACTTTACAGATTAAATGAGTTTATTTTATAACACAAACAATAAATAAAAAAGAGATACAGAAAGACTTATGAATGTTTCTATGTGGAATATTGTGTGGTATCAAAGTTATGTCTATTTCCTGATTATTACCTATCACTGAAGTACTAGCTTTCAGGATAATTTAGTTCATGATCATAAATGAACATTTTTTATTTTTGGGTGGTTATTGAACTTCAACATACACTAAGTGCTATAGAGAACATCAAATAAGACATTGTTCCTTCTTGGTGGTTTCATAACATAACTTAGAGAGGCCACCTTTTTTAAAAAATTAATGTGTGTCCATGGCTCATCAAGCATTTTAATATCCCAAAGGCCAAAGATGCACTGCACATTTATATTCAGGTTCTGATATTTATATATTGTAATGTGCTGGGATCCCTATTACTTTCAGTAACACCATCTAGTTCTAAAGGGCAAAGTACACAGAATTCCGAATAAGTTCATCTTTTTCTTTTTCTTCTTTCCTGAAGGAAGGAATAGAACATTGTTAATATTCTTAAGAATTTGAGAGCAGGGGACAATGGAATGCTCTTTTATTTATTGCTGCGTTTGCGAACTACTTGATATTAAGGACTCTTATTTTCATTATTTCAATTATTTCTTAAATTGAAATGAATCCTTTTAGTCTAATCAGCTGCAACTGTAATCATTAGAAACTGATTAGAAGTGATGTGGAATCTTCATTTTTCTTCGTTACCTTTACAGAATCCTAGGACTTTAGAATTAGAAAGAATTCTAAAGCTTATTTATTCCAGTTGTCCCCAGTGCCTGCCTCACAGACTTATTGCCACAAAACATCAAAAACACGAAATACATTCAAAACGGAAACTCCTGAGACTCACCTGCCTTGGAGTGATTGAATCAGAATCTGTAGGGTGTGGTCCAGGTATCTCTGACAAAAGGAATTCTGATGAGCAGACATCCTGGGAAGTGGTGAGTTGAACTATTTTTCAGTTAGGGAAAGTGGCTCTCTGCAGGTTCATGCAGGTAGATGCTGTCAGAGTTAGAAATAAAATCTGGATTTACCTTTTCTTAGTCTAGGCTCTTTCAGATACACCACACTGTTGCACATACAAAAGAATTCGTGACATATTTCTTAGTTCTAGACAACCTGTGGCGATGTCAGTTCAAATCCATTACAATCTAAAATAGAATTCTCTTCAAAGTCAGTTTATAAATTGTGTGAAAAAAAATCATACATTTTTGGCCCAGTGGCTTACTTAGATTTTTTCTTTTATTCTACGTGGCCAGTTTTGACTCTAAACGACATTAGGTTTTATCACAATTCTATCATCAGAGGATCCACTGTTGTCCTCAAAGGAGGCTATAATTAAGTATATGAAACTAAAAAAGTAAAATTTGATACATCTATATAATGGAGTTCTCTATAGCTCTCAAAGATGTAGATTTCAAAAATATATGTGTATATACATATGCATATATTGTGTGTTTCTAATTTTGTAAAAATAACAACATTTGTAACAAAATGACCAATGGCCAATATAGCATAGATGAAAATGTTGACAAAGGTCACTTCTGGACTATAAGACTATCCTAATATATACATATATAAATTCCTCTAAGTCAGGATTCAGTGATTTGTTTTTGGATACAAAAGCCAGATAATAAATATTTTAGCCATTACATGCCCTAGGTCTCAACCTCAGTTACTCAGCTCTACCATTTTAGCTTAAGTGGCTATAGACAGTATGTGAAAAGTGATAGTAGCTATGTTCCAATACAACTTTATTCGCAAAAATAGCTGTTGGGCAGGATTTGGCCCAAGGACCATAATTTGTGAACTACTTTAACTGCATCCCACAAATTTCGATACGGTATGTTTCTATTTGTAGTTAGAAATGCTAATTTTACTTTTGATGTTTTCTCTGGCCCATCCATAGTTTCATTAAGTGTGTTATTTAGTTTTTAAATGTTTGGAGATTTTAAAGATATCTTTTAGCTGTTGATATCTAAATCAGTTCCATTGGGGTCAGAGATATACTTTGATTTGAATTCTTTAAAATGTATTGAGACTGTTTCATGGTCTAGAAAATGATCTATCTTGGTAAATGTTTTGTGTTGATTTGAAAATAACATGTATTCTGCTGTTGTTGAGTAGAGTGTTTTATAAATATCCATTAGGTCAAGTTCAATGAGAGTATTTTTCAAGTCTTCTAAATCTTTATTGATTTCCTGAGGGATTTCACAGAGGGATGTTTAAATTTCTGACTATCACTAAGGGTGAGTCTATTGCTTGTAGTTCTATTAGTTCTCTACTTCCTGTATCTCAAAACTCTTCCTTCTGTTTGAAAGACTTCCTTTAACATTTCCTAAAGTGCATATCTGCTACTGAGGGACTTTTTCAGCTTTTGTGTGTCTGAAAACAATCTTTATTCTCCTTCTTTTTTGAAAGAAGAGTTTCATTGGATGTAGAATTCTAGATTGACATGAAAAGTATTTTTCTCAGGGCTTTAAAGATATAGCTTCATTCTCTTCTTGCTTGCATTGTTTCTGACAAGAAATCTGTCATCTTTATGTTTGTTCCTTTGTATATATTATACCTTCTCTCTCTAGTTCTTTATCACTGATCTTGAGCTGTTTGTGTCTTTGTGTCATTGTCTTCATGTTTCTTGTGCTTGGAGTTCATTGAGCTTCTTAAATCTGCTAACTTATAATTTTCATCAAATTCAGAACATTTTCAGCTATGATTTCTTTTAATATTATTTATCATTTCCCTCTCCTCCTTTGAGAACTCCAGTTGGATGTTTATTAGGGTGCTCTATTTTTTTTTCCTCAGGCTACCCATGGTCTGTTAAATTTTCTTAGTCTTTTTTTCCTCTCTCTCTTTTTCAGTGTGAACAGTTTCTATTGCTGTGTCTTTAAGCATACTAGTTTTTCCTTCCATGGTATATAATCTGTTGTTATACTATTCAGTGTGTTTTTCACTGTACACATTGCAGCTTTCATCTCTATAGTTCAATTTGGGTCTTCTTTTATATCTTCCATGTTTGTACTAACTTGTTTAATTTTTCCTCTAGCTTTTGAATACATGGAATACAGTCATGGTAAATGTTCAATGTCTTTGTCTGATAATTCTAACATCTGTGTCAATTCTTTTTCAGTTTGGGTTGATTCATTTTTCTGCTTATTATGGATATTTGCCTACTTCTTTGCATACCTGCAAGATTTTTTATTAAATTTTTCTTTTTTTATTTAAAATGTTTATTAAATTTCACTTAGTTAACATAGAGTGCAATATTGGTTTCAGGAGTAGAGTTTAGTGATTCATTACTTGCATACAACACCCAGTGCCCATCATACCAAGTGTCCTCTTCAGCACCCACCACCCATCTAGCCCACCTCCCACCCCCCCACCTCCATCAACCCTTGGTTTGTTCCCTATCATTGAGTCTCTTATGGTTTGTTTCTCTCTCTCCTTTTATCCCACCTTCCCATATGTTCATCTCTTTTCCTTCTTAAATTCCATATATGAGTGAGATCATATGGTATTCATCTTTCTCTGACTGACTTATCGCTTAGCATAATACACTCTAGCTCCAACCATGTCATTGCAAATGGTGAGATTTCATTCTTTTTGATGGCTGAGTAATATTCTGTTGTGAATATTTACCACATCTTCCTTATCCTTCATTCGTTGATGGACATTTGGGCTTTCTCCATAGTTTGGCTATTGTTGATAATGCTGCTATAAGCATTGTGGTGCATGTACCCCTTCAAATGTCTATTTTTGTATCTTTTCATACCTAGAAATTTTTAATCAGATCTAGACATTGTAAATTTGACCTTGATGAATGCTGAATGTTTTCATATCCCTATAAATTTTATTGAGATTTGTTATTGCATGCACTTATGTTACTTGGGACCAGTTTGGTCCTTCATGGTCTTGCTTAAGACTTATAATTAAAGGGGCACCTAGGTAGCTCGGTTGAGTGTGGATTCTTGATTTTGGCTCAGGTCATGATCTCAGGGTCATGAGATCGAGACCTGAGTTGGGTACTGCACTGGGCATGGAGCTTGCTTATGATTCTCTCTCTCTCTCTCCCCTTACTCCTCCCCATCTCCCCCTGCTCATGCTCACTCCCTCCCCCTCTCTCTCTCTATTAAAAAAAAAAAGAAAGAAAGAAAAGAAAAAATATTATAATTAAAGAAAACTTAGTGTTCTTTATTCTGTACTACTGAGATAGGACCTGCACTCAATGCTTAATGAATTATGAAGCTTTCCAGTTTGATTGGTAGGAACAGGCACTATTTTTGGCCCCATGTGAGGGCTGAATATTGCTTCCTCTAATCCTGTCAGGTAGCTCTTCCCTTAACCTTGGGCAGTTTCTTTACCTGCAAGTGGGGATTAGTACTTTCCTTAATACTCAAGGGGGGGGGCTCTCTGTAGATCTTTTGAGTAATTCCTCTGTGAAACTCTTCCTCTCTGGTATTCTGCCCTTCATAATTTAGCCTCTTTGGTTTTCCCATACTGTCATCCTCAACTCAAGGAAGCCACTTAACTCAACCTGCTTCTCCTAGGAATTGTTCTTATCAACATTTATTCCTGAGGTCAGTATACTACCTGAGGTATAAGAGGTTTCATGGAAATTAGATCAAACAAATTTTTTTAAATTTTTTATTATTTTTTTTAGTTAAAAAATTTCTGCCCTTGCCATAGATTAAAGGATTTTCACTTGAGTGAATCATTCATGGAATATCTGTGCCCTCCCTAGCTTCATAGAGTGCCTTATAAACCAAATATTGGCCTTTGTATCATTGCTTTTCTCAAAGAGAAATTCAGAGAATCTGCAATGATGCATTGTGTTGAAAAGATCACCAGATGAGCGCTATTTACTCAACTTTCAGTGGTATTAATGCAGGTCCCTATAAAGATGTATTTAAGTTAGTATGAAGATATTTATAGATATATAATAAACAATTAAATTTAAAATCCATTAAATGGGTGATTCTTAACCCAGTATGTATCAAAATCATCTGGGGAACTAGCTTATACCTAAGAGATTCCAATTTCATCAAAGCCCTCCAGATGATTCTACTGGGATTAATCCATACATAAATTTAGGGTATCAGTTTCCTCTTCTGCAAAATGGGAAAAATGGTTATTCTTAACTCACTGGGTTGTTATGAGACTCAATGAAATAATGCATTCAAAGCATGTAATTCAGTGGTTGCATATAGAGAATGCTTAAATATTATAAATGTTATGTAAAATATATTTTCTGGAGGAAAGATATATATACACAATAGATAATTTTTTACTTGCCTTTAGACAGTGATAATTTATACCTAATCTTCGGAATTTCCTGTTACCTTAACCCAGAGTAGTCTCTAATGACTGTTAAATTACTGAGAATTTAGGAAATTAGAAGTTTTCTGTTAACAGATGTAAATGTAAGTAATTGGGTGTTAGAACCACAATAGAAAATAGGCAAGTGAGAATAACTAGAAAGTGGGCTGAGTTTAACTACAGGAGTCATACAAAGTATTTTCTTCAAGAAAGTGAGTCACTGGGGGTGTTCAGTTTAGAAGATTTCTTCATAATATTGTGAGAACTCAAGTGAGTCTTTTCTCTAGGCACCTAGGTGTGCTTAACTCGTCTTACTTCCTTTCATTTCCTTGGATGGAGCCAAGACTTGGATAATAGCAGATAGATGTGGAAACATTAACATTAGGAAAGAGCTAGTTTTCCTATATTTACCTAGGAATCTGAATCTTTGCTAGCTGTATTAAGTTATAATTCTGCAAAAATGCCTCAGGTGAACTTAAGGTACAAGTCTCTAAAAGCTCCTGTGGGATATTAGGCTTCTATTAACAGACTCTAGTCAAGTCACACTTTATTTTCGTAATGTAGCAGGTAATATAGGTCAGTAATAGAAGTGGGAAAATCCCATGATCACCTAAAAATCAATCAAGTCAGAAGGTAAGAGTGTTTAACAGTGGAAGTATTCACTGTGAAATGTATTACAAACAAGGAAAGTCCCCCTTATTTCTCTATGTTTGTCTTATAATACGTATGTCTGGGGAGTGATTGCTTTCATTAATAACCACTCCTCTAGAATGTATTGAGTGAGATCTTACAGGGTGTAGTTCACCACTCTGCATGAGCCATGATGGGAATTCCAACAGAAAGAGGATAATACACCTCCCAAATGTCCAAGACACTGAAAAAGAAAACTCAAAACTTGTAATCCCTTAATAGTATCTTTAACTGTATCCAACACGAAAAATGAAAGATTCACTCTGTGCCCCAGATCTGAAAGCTTTCTGATCTATATTTAAGCACATTCAGGATATATTGTTTAGTAAAATAAGTTATTATTAAAAAACCCATAGGTCTGATGCCCCAAGATCCAAAACACAATACTATATGCTTATAATTTTCAATGATAGATTTGTGACTAATATCAACAAGAGTAATTTTACCTACTAGTGATTAACTCCCCAGTCACCTCCCAAATTCATATTATGTAATAATAATACAAGCAAATGTGCTTTGAGCTTGGTTAATGACATGTAGAATCAATTGTTCTATGTCCAAAAATAAAGCTAGATAATTAGAAGAAAAAAATCATTTGTTGAAATTGAAGCAGCACAAGGACAGTTGCATTGCAGATTGTGTATATGTGTAAATTGTAGGGGAAAAGTGTTTTACTGAAATAAAGGTAAGAAAATGATTGCACTAGCTACAAAAGCTGAAATTGTGTTTCATTTTCAAAGCAACTTTCATTTTGATAAGAGTGATGTTAGATATTTTTTCCACACCATTTACCTAGCTCTTCTCTTTATTCAATTATTTAGCAATGATAAGTCAAATAGTATTTAGTTTACCAAGGTTTGTGTAGTACCATTTGTTGAAATCAAATGTGATTTATAGCGTGCAAAAAAAATTTCTGGGTACTAGATCTAATTAATTATATTTGTAGCAGATAGTAAATATTTATGTATGTATTAATTGTACTTAACTATTACACATGAAAACAGAAAAATTAATTTAAATGGCATAACCACAAAGGACATTGTAATAAAGTTAGGACATGGAAGTAACCACATCTGTTTTTTGGAAAGACATGAAAAACAAGTATTTTTATGTTAAAGAAATGATTTGACTATATATTTTATTTCAGTTTTACATAATAACTTTTTCCATTCTTTTTAATAATTCTATGCCCACTTTGAAAAACTTATGCACACATCTTTCAGAGGTAGATTATTTTAGTGGATTATCTCCCCTATTCTGGGAAGTCCAAGCGTTTTTCCCCACAAATGTTTGCGATAAGTGATTCATACCGGTGTCCAGTTTGAAGCAATCATGAATATCAGTTGGCAGCTTGTGAGGAGATGTATTTGTCTTCCTGAGGATGTTACGCTGTGCGCCGCAAACACATTCGATATCAGCCTATTGAGAAATCATCTTTGTAAGCAGGGTGGACTTAACAGTCGCTTCCTCGCAGGTTTACGTGTTTAATTAGCTGACAGAACAGAAGAGATGGTAGGGGCTGAAGACTGGCAAGAGAAAATAATGTGAAAGTGCCACATAGATCTTATTGTGCCAACCGCTATTAACAAAAAGTAAGATAACCAAAACGCAGAAAGAGAAATAACTGAACTGTTTCATTTTTTTTAAAGAATCCAAATTTCCTAATTCACCTGGTTGTAATAAATTGTACACCCCACAAACAACTCCCTCAGTATAAAAACGCCCAAGTTTCAGACAGTATATCTGAGCTCAGGTCGGGGAAGCCAAATTGAAAAATAGTGATGAGGTTGTGATTCTGGAGGTAGTTAATGAAACCGAGATTGATGTATTCCAACTCTAGATCTCACTTTATATTTCTAATATATAAACGGGAGCTCTAGAAATAGTTTGCACATGTCACGTGCATTGTTGTGTCTCAGATATTACATATTTCTCTCACCTTTTAATGGAATTATCTTGTATTTTAAAAATACACGTATTCAATATAATGCTCTTATGTCCATATATGTTAATTATGGGAAATATCCACAAATATGTAATACTAATAACTTACATGTTATATTAAAGCATGGAAATACTTTTTAATCAAAACCTTTATTGCTTGCTACCAGAAAAAATATGCAAATTATCACAAAAACTTATTTAAGAAGATGTTTTAATTAGTCTAAGCACTGGGTTCACTGTTACATTTTACATGATGATCACTAATAATAGTAAAAATGAATTTTGTCAAATTTAAAATTAATATAAGTCTCGTGGATTATAGTACTTGATTCAGTGTGAATGAGTTTAATTTCTTTTCAGGTATTTTTTTTTTTAAAGAAAATAAAAGAAAAATAAAACATCCTTATTTTAAGAGGGGAAAAGTGACTTTGAAGAGATTATATCAAAGATTTTAGGGATTCTTATATATCAAATAGCATATAAAATAGGATTTTTTGAGGTGCTATTTGCAGGATCAAAAAGCGGGTGGCAAATAGAGAAACCCTTCTCTGAATCCTAGGTGATAATTATGGATTCAGTTATACTGGCCATTTCTTGAAACGGTCAAATCAGCCATTTGGGTAGCTGGCCTTATACTTTTTTGTACTTGTGGTGGGGTGGGTAAGTCTCACCACCCATCTCATGGTTGAAGCATCTGGACTTTGCCTGAGGCCCATAGACCTATACTGTGTGAATACCCATAATGCAGAGGCCAAAACTCCTTTACTAAAGGAACCTATAAAAAGCCCTATTAATCCTGGAGATGCTGTCCTATCAGTGGAAACTCAAGGATAGATTTGAACATCTAGTGCCAGAGAGAATCATATAAATCCTTTAGATGAAAAAGGTTATTTGAGGGAAAAATGAATATTACCCCATCAAACTTACTCAAACCAGAGCAGATCACCCATTCTTGCCTCCTTAGCTGAAGCCTAGGTCTTCAGAGTCAATGTGGGAACCTGGCCTATGGCCAGAGAAGCCCTGTGACTTGTACCAAGTGGTATCCATGCCTGCCTATTGGATATGGTAACATAGATAATTTCCTTCTTAAGTTAATTTGAAGTAAAGATGGCAAGCCAATTTATTAACATTCTCAATATCACTGGAAATTGGTTAAAAGCTAAAGCTCTTCTCTCCAAGAAAATCATAAAGTTTCTGAAGGCCTCAGTGTTGGAATGTCCCTGATTCTCAGAATAAGAATCCTTGCCTCTGGATGGCTACCACTGTTAACCTTAGGTTACCTTGTCCCTAGCAATACGTCTGGGTTGGTTTATTGTGGCCTTTTGAGATGGAGTCACATGGAAACATGCAATGACAGGCTTTTACTTTTGGAGTCATGCTCTCCTTTGGTAGCTTAGGGTTTTGAGGGAAATCATCACTAATTTCAGATATATAATTTTGTGACTAGTGCAATGTTTGTTGACCGAAGATACGGTAAGAGTAGGAGCATTTACTGATTGTGTTCTGGTAGGTGCTTTGTATATTGTATCATTTCATCCTCATCGCTCTCTGAGGTAGGACTCATTGTCCCTATTTTACAGATGAGGTTAGATAATTTGCTGGAGGCTGCAGAGCTAGAGTGGTAAATCCAGGATTAGAAACCAGGCAGTCTGACTGCAAGCCCTGATGATCTCTGTAGTTACAGTGAAAAAGCCATCTTTGAATTCTTTTGGGTGTCCTAATTCTGCTGCCCACACTTCAAGTGGGTAAGAACTACTCAAGAGACATCCTCCCATCTTTTGCCTTAATTCTCTGCTCTACTTCATTTTCTCATTTTTTCTTTTAAATACCCTCCTTTGTAATTCTTTTCTTATAACTTTCCAGAAGAGTCAAGAAAGGGAGCCTAGATGGGGGAGTGGGAGTGGGGAGGTGCTCGTGTTATTTAGATGACACAGTCAGGGGTGGTTAGAAGGAGATGGAGTCTGATTTTTTAATTATGGGGATTATTACAGCTCTTTTTCTATCCCACCTTAATCCTTCACTAAATGGTGAAGGTATCAACACAGAACCACTGCTGAATAATTGTTCTTGTGTGTGATCTAAGACAGGCAGGTCAGGTTAGGTGAGGGTGAATTTGAAAAGACAGGCTTGAATAAAGAACAAGAAAAGATCAGGACAAATCTGTTACTACCACATGAACAAGGCTTGCCCAGCTTTTCCTATTGAAGTATTATCCTCTGTTTTTTTTTTTTTTTCTTGTGTTTGTCTCTGGCTTAGAAACAGTCGTAAATATTTATTTTTAAACTTTTAAAATACAAATAGAATGAAAAAAAAAAGTCAAGTCACTTACCTACAAGTTCAGTATTATCAGGCATTTCTCTTACATTAAATAGCTGAATAATAATTTGCTCTTTACACCCAGTAAGTCATCATGAAGTCTTAATTTTTATCAAAAACAAACTAAATAATTGAAAAGCAAGACAGAAGATGATTTGGAATACAGAACAATTGATATTTGAATATCCTTATTTCACAGAGCTGCTTTACTTTAATTAAAATAATTTAATATCATTAACATTTTGTTCCTCAAAATAATCCATATGCTAAGTATTATCTTTATTTAGAGATTAGAAAAATAAAACAGTTTATGTTTTATTCAGAATTTTGAAGTAAATCAATAAAAAAGCCACTTTTACACTACAAAAATTAAAAAAAGAATTGAGACAATCATCTAAATAATAAAATCTTGCACTGCCATTTTTGCATTGATTGCATTTTGTTCAAATAAAAGGTGTTTTTTTCTTAAGAGCAAATGCCTAAAATAGATATCTTTCTCTCTTTAAGAATGGCATTATTTAATTATGGAAAAAGCAAGAAAGCTTTAGACTGACTCACATAACATTTCTTTTGGTACGTCTATTTAAAGAAAGTCATAAAGGAGAAAAATCACAGCATGGCAGCTATGTTAATGACTGATGAAAAAAATAAAGCAAAAGAATTTTTTTTGTACACAGTTAACCCTTTAAAACAACTAGATCAAATAACTACACTTGGTAACTCTATTTTCTTAAATTTTTCTAAAACCAGGTCAAATGCCCAAACTTGAAAATTATACTCCACAGCCTTCACAACAAACTAGTAAATTATTCTAAGGTTTATTTAACAACTAACCGGTCTTCAAAAAAGATTTTTGGATACAAATACAGAAATTATATCCCAAAACTAGAAGTATGCGTGTCGGTACCACTGAGAATAAGATATAAATATATGTGATTGTTCACAAAACCACACACAGTCCTTTTCTCTATGAAGAGACTAGAGAATAGAAACTATAGCTGTATCACTTTACTGTCCCATTTGCCTCTTTGAAAAGAAAAAAATCTAGCCTCTTTGTTTCCTAACATGCAATGCCAAAACACAATAGTCCGTGATTTTCCTGTGGGAACTATTTCCTTTCTTAAATCACAGCTTGAACCCAGAAGCCTCCCTTGTTCTTCACTTCCTATTTCGGCATATCAGCAGTTCAAGGAAAAGGAATTCTGTGGGTCTTTCTTTTTTCTTTCTTTCTCTCTCTCTTCCCTTCTCTTCTCCTCCCCTCTCCTCTCCTCTTCTCTTTTCTTTTCCTCTTATGTGAGTAAGTCAGTCCTGCCTTTCTTTCTACTCCAGAGGAAAGGGTGAATTGCCTTGAAACTCTAAGATGAACTCAACGGTTGCATCATGACAATTGGAATTAGCAAGTTGCTGTGGTGACCTCCCGCCAGCTGCTGTCATTGGAGTGTGTGTGTGTGCCAGAGAAGCTACAATGGGTAGAAGCATCCTCCTGAATGAAAAAGAACATTATAAACCAAACACATTAATTAGCCAAAATGTAAAAATCAATAAAAAGAAATGAGTTGGGAACCAAAGCACATGGACGTTGGTAGCTTGCCTCTTTCTTCACTGGAGGATTTCTGTTTCAAACCATCTGGAGAAATGTAATGATGAAGCGAGTGAGCATGACTCTCCTGGTCACAAAACAAACACTATTGTGACTTTACCACCTTGGAAAATACTCACTAAGCTAATGTGGGACTGACTTACATAATATGCTCCAAATTTGTCAAGGATAAAGAGGTACAGATGAAAACTTAGGTTCACGTGGCAGTCATGGGTATAGAGAATCAGGTGTGACTAGTGTTTAGTCAACAAAAATTAATGTTTGAGCCATTAATACCTCAGTCTCTTGCCATTTTGTATAATAATTTCCTATATCGTATAAAATTGCTTTGAAGCTTGTGATCAAATATTGTCCCATTGGAAAAAACCCTGACATCTGTATTTTCTTGATAAGGCCCAGATTGGCTCAAATGCAAACTTTATTTGGGAAAACACAAGATATAAAATGGTCCTTTTTATGTGTTCTAATTGGAAGCATTTACTACATAGCATGAAGAAACCAGTATCACAGAACTGCAGAAATAGGTTTTATTTTCAGACAGATATAATAATGTCCATCATTTCTGTCATTGGCAATTATAAGGAGAAAAAAGTTCGCTCTCTATCGATCATTTCAATAGGACACACACTAATGGTTATACTATTCATGCACTGTCAAGAAACAGGCCTTTCATAAGCAGCATCTTTTTCATTCTTAGTATGTACCCCAGATATGAACTAGGTATTAACTGGAAATACCGTCCTACATTATGCAGAAGATGGTAAATGTTTCTCCAGAAAAGCACTAGTTTGATGTAAATTGCTCTCAAATGTCCAGGTGCTTAAAGTTATTATTGGGAACATAATCAATGAGTGGCATATAAAGATGTGTTTTGTGTCTCATTTGTTTAAAAAAATGCCTACTTTTTTGAAATGGTGATTTTATACATTAAGGCATGGAGGCATAAAGACACAAAAAGCCAATATTTGTGTTGCTCTGTACTGCTTCAATGTGCTTAGATATAACATCAAGATATGGAATATTTTCAAATCTACCTGTGCAGTTATGATACTGGGATCATTGTTTTAAGGAAGCCAGTTGGCTTTTATTCCTTTAGGTTCTTGCTATCCCTCTGCCTATTACTTGATTGGGCTGCAAGTTCAATTAGAATTTCCTAATCTTTTATACCCTGTTCACTACCCTCTTGATCACGGTTCTAATAGAAGCATGAGGAGCTAATGGCCCAACTTCTCTGTAGATACAGGCATCCAGGGCCAGGCTAGCAATAGCCATGGTGGAAAAGGGCAGACTTGCAGGGCTAGGGCTTCGCACTAGATCTTTACCTGGACCAGGGTAGTCATGGGTGGGCAATGACACAACATACCTGGAAGCTTCTATCTCCTCTGGGATATGGCACAGATCCCGGGGATCTACTGTAAAGTGGAAATGGGCCTCTATTAATGACAGGAGCTCTGCATCGGGAATACAGCAAAAGATGAGCATGGTTTTAAAAAGAAAACAGGGTAAGTCTACCAGGGAATTCTGTATCTCGGCATTTGTCCGGGAAGGGTATACAGTCCCTTTGCATGAGGTGAATTCTCACAACTGACTCTAGCCTCAAGGGACATTAATAAGAATAAGGAAAGGTCTGGCTCTAGAAAAAAAGAGTGCTATGCGCAATGACAAAGATAGTTGCCCAGACAAAAGAAATAAGGCAGAAACTACTTCACCAAACTGAGGTTGAAGGTCAGAGCTGATATGGCAAGTGGGACTTGCCAAGGGAATTAGCTGAAGCTTCTTCAGTCCATTCCGTTTTCTGCCTCCTAGTCTACACTGGACTCATCAAAACCAGAAAATTACAGCTATAATCAAATGACTATATCTCCGGAAAGAGTCTGGAAATCTGAGAAATGTGCTCAGAAGCACCCTAATGGTGAAAAAGAAAAGATTTTCACCAAGCTGACTCTGCAAGCAACTTTCTTGTATCCATTTGATACCTTTTATTTATTAATTTTCTCATAGACCATACAAGTTTCACTTCAGAGAAAGTATTAATGGCAGACAAGTCCTTCAATAAGGTTCCTTAGCACCTACTATATGCAAAACCAAACTTCACAAGGAAAGGATAATTAAGAGGAAAAGCCAATGAAAGCATCTCTGCCCTCCAGAGGATTTAAAATCTAATATGTATGAAGAAAGCAGTATTGAGTCCCCTCCCCTTCTACCACATGGTAGAAGCTAAGAGCAAATAACAGATGTTAGATGCTGGAGCTGAAAATCCTTTACTTTACCGGAAGTAGTAACTTCAGAGCCACAGTCTCAGAAAGATTGTCCAGCCCATGGCTCTAAGAACAAACCCAAAACATACAATACAACAAGGTATACTTCAATAAAGAGGGGCTTAGCAGCTTCTGAACTATTGTAAAAACAGCAACAAACCGATGAATAGGAAGCCAAAAGTGGGGAGGTAGAGAAACTGTTAAGATCCGACCTTTCAGAAGCATAGGAAGTTACTCTCTATACAGCCTGCAGAAGGAACAAGAGAGGATGCGGTGACCATCAGCTTCAGGATACTTGCCCTCGGGGTAACTCCAGTATGCTGAGAGAAATCTGTTTCCAAGTTCCTGCTCCTTGTTCTCATATTTTCTCTTAATCACTAAGTAAGTGTGCCTGTTATTTCACTATTTTAGGAAGGCAGTTACCTAAATCTATCTTATTGTGATTTTGAACATTTTCTCAAATGATCCGGCTTTCTTTTTCTAAACTGAATGAGTCACAGAAACCTATAAATTACAGTAATAAAAAATGGAGTTCTACGATTTTTTCATAGCTATTAAAAAGAGTCAGCCTTAGATTCTTATCTAAGTCAAAAGAGAAATAAAATAACTTCAGAGGATGGCATGATTTCTTATAGTCCTTCTAGAGGAGGAGCCCATGAAAGCTCATAGTTTAGATAGTAAAGCTAGGAAGGACTGATGTCTAAGTTCTAAGCCATGACATAATAGACAAACAAAATACGATGTACCAACTAGATGGTGAAAGAATAATCTCTAAGAATAATTTTAGAGCCACATAAATAATAAAATAATGTCTTCTTCTAATAGAGAAAATCAGTGAGTGAATGAAAACCTGTAGCCAATCTTAAAAATCCTTAATAACATAACATGTCATACAAGAAAAAAATGAATTGGCCACAAAAAAAGACAACACATTCATCAGTCAGAGAGCAGTGACGTTCCCACCAGGTGTTTAATACAGGATCTTTTGGTTGCAATGCTTATGATTTCCCTTTCAGCATCTTCTAGAGGTGGAGGTGGCAAATGTTTCTGAAATTTAAGAAGTTGCATCCAAGTGAACGCTCTGAGAAGACTCCATTGCTGAATTAAGGCAGAGAAACCTGAATTCACTTTCCTCTTTTTAACTGGAATAATTAGTTCATAATGGCAAGACACACCAAGTTATGCAAAGATACTAGAGGCCACCTACACTGCTAGGCATGACTAGGAAGTCTCACGTACCAAGTGTAACACGTAGTTACTTCTTTATGGTAAATTGCATTCACAAAGCAATCTGTTAATTTCCCTTCCAGAAGGGAAAAATGTATATCAAACATATATGGTCTTTGTTGAAAATAGAGAAATTAACTATGAAAGAAAATTAGAAATTCAAAATTTGGTGTATATATAATTCTATACCATTGGACATGTTCTTAAATCTAAAAAATACATATGCAAAACAACTGTTATTAAAAGTATTGGGTGATTTTTATTAAACCCTTTAAAACATTTAAACACTGGTATATATGCTTTATTTTAAAAACAATATTTTAGATTTGGGTGCATACATTTGATGCATTAACTAAATGCTCATGTTACTACATTCTAAAATTTCTGTCTTTTTGGACCCAGTATTTTTCTTTAATTTCAATTTACCTAACTTAACAAATTTACATGTGTGGTGATTCAATGTTTCCTGAAAATATATTAAATATTAGTCTCTATGTTAAAATCTGTCTTCAATTTTTACCCACTGTGCAAATAAACAAAGAAGCCTTGTCACTCACAAGGCCTACATCCAAAGGGACTGTGACTATGAAGTGTATGTTTTCAAGTCATGTTTCATGCAGAGCTATAAGAGACTGTGATCCTGTAAAGGACTGACAGGCAGATATTCGGGGGCAGAGTGACTGATGATTTTAATTAATATAACCAAACGTTCATCAACAAATTCTTCAAAGTGGTCATCTTGTAGGTATTAAATACTCATTTCAATGATGCTACCATTGTTCAAGCCAGTATTGGATGTCCTCTTGATAATTGCCTTCACATGCTACTGCCCATTCTTTTGAACATTTTTTATGATGGAAAATCTTTGTCCAATAAAAGAAGACTGACTTCGGGAAACTTATGTGGAGTTAAGTGTGGTGAACGTGGATATTTGTGCTTTGGGTTTAAACATGAAGTCTGACTGTAAAGTCAGAACATTTTTCTAGTAGCTCATTTTCACACTTTGAAGGTAATTCCAAAAGAACAGCTTGTTAAATGGTTTGAGCAATGGGGAGTGGAGAGGCTACTGGCTTCAGGGAAACTTGTGTATAGACTCTCAGGGTCGCTGCTGGAAAGAAGGCCATCCAAATGTCTCATTGCATCATAGCGGTCATACTTTGTAAGAAGAGACAAAAGAGGAGTTGTTGCTGACTGACTTTCCAATGAAACCTCCCAATGGGACCTGGGACTTTGCCACTTAGCCCGAAAGTAAGGAGATTTGACTTTTCTTCTCAGATTTTCCCTCTTAGAAGAAGTGTGGCTTCTAAGAATTATCTTAAAGGATGTTTCCAATTTCCCTATGCTGAATGAGAAAATTAACGCATGTACTTTGTGAATATGCACTGAGCTTGGACTGGAAGACCTCCGGCAGGTCAAAAGAAAGCCTTTAACTTCAATATGGAGACATCTCTTGGAAACTGAAGAGAGTGTTACTGTTAGTATTTTACCCTAACAAATCATCAGAAACTGTAGCACAGTCCATTCAAATATCTGTATGTGAAAGCTCCAGGAAAAAAGTCAAGCAGTCTTACAGTTCTACAGAGTTCCATGTGAAAAATACTATAACTATCTCCTGTTCTGGGAAATTAATTTTTTAAAAAATTTTCAACAATTGAGTATAGAGAAAATGTAAGATTCTGAGAGAGAAGAATCTTCATGTGTAGAAAGCACTGTATCGGGTACTTACCAACTTCAGAAATGACTGCTGAAACATTTTGTCAAAATTCATTCCACAAATAAATCTACCACAAATAAACATTACCATGAGTTAGATGTGTCTGAAAAGAAATAATTAAGATGTTCCTATCAACTCAATTTTAAAAATCCAATTTCTATTTCATTGAATTATTATTTCTCATAATAATATATTTCAACTTAGTGAAAATTAGCTCTGCTCCCCTCCCCCCAGTAACAAAGTGAGTATGACAGGTATCACTAGGAAAAATAAATAAAATTTAATCCAACAGAAACCATTTTGTGGAGTAGATGCTAACAGCATTTAGCATATTTTTCAACATGGTTATTCATTTAAAAACTTTACACAATTTTTACTTTATGTCACATACTTGGGACTGTTTGAGGGAATGTTTTTCTAAGGTAGAAGGGGGTAATACTTTATATATACTTCAATATAATCCTGCAGATTGGCTTTAGGAGAATGTTTAGAATAAAATATCTTTATTTTTCTTTAACACTTTGATAAATGAGTCACTGAAGAAATAAAGTATATGTGATCATGCATAAAGAGTAAAATTCTAGAGATAGGCTTCTTTCTGTGTTCTCAGCAGTTAAAAAAATTAAGCAAAATATGTAGCACTTTTCTTTTTTCACTACTGTTCTAAGACAGATTGAACTCATTTTATAGTATTATTAAAACTGAAATAAGTAATAATTTGGACACAGTATGAATATGCTAAACATACAAATTTCTAGACTGGGATCACAGAACTTACTAAAAGATCATCTATGTTGTTTGACCACAGAAGGCCACATAATAAAATAACAAAACAGAATTAAATTTCAAGGAAAATTATAAGCGTTGGGATTATTATGTTTTAATATTGAAACCAAAGTAATTTCTCACTTGCTTGCAGTCTTTAAATGTGATAGAATAGAAAAAAACTCAGGAAAGGCACCTCTAAATATGTTACAATATGAATTTTTTGCACTCTAAATATTACTGATTATTATCACATATGGAGAGTACTGAACACAATGTTGACAATTTTCTCACTGTAATGATTTACTATTAAGTAGAATTATTTCTGTATAATTTTCCCAGATAGATTAAAGAAAAGTTAAAACTACAGCATGTAAAAAAAACGGGAAACAGGAAAAGGTACTTTAAGGACATTTAAAAAATACTATTATTGAAATTTAGGTAGCCAGTTATTTTACATTCTGGCTGCTTTGCTTAGATAGAGGGCAATCTAAAATTGCCAGTTGATGACTGAGTTAAAAATTTATCATACGTTAAGAGAATAATTCTCAGGTTCCTTTTAGGAAATACAGATCAGTAAAGGAACTGAACTAATCAGTATGAAACTAACAGATAACACTCACTTGAAAAAAAATCAAATCTAAGGTAAACAATATTAGCAACAGATTTTGTCATTTAGTTATCTATACCAGGTACTGTATGAAAACTTAAAGCTTTTAAAATGGCTTGCAGCATTTATAAAAATGTATAGACACCATTATCCTTAAAAAGATACTGTCATCCAATACACAGTTTGGCAACTTTTTTGTTTGTTAACTGTCCTTTTAAAAAAATGCTTTTAAATACTAATTAGATATATTGATTTAAAAGTGTTATGCATACTTAATATTTTAAAATGTTTTATTTGAAGTATAGTATTAGGAAGGTGTAGAAATAAAAATAGAGAAATAAAATTTATGAATTATAGTATTTGATGCCAAGTGTTGAAGAATGTTAAAAGAATATAGTGCCTAATTTTAAAGTTGAAGCTAACTAATCTAGGAGACTCCAGAAATGGAAAACATTGATTAGCAATATGATAAAGTTTTGAGTAGATTTTATATCATCCAATAATAAAATTTAATTTATAAATGCAATTTAAAACTTAGAGAATTGAGTGAAAATTGTGAGAAAAGAAATAAAAATTTCCCCCAACACAAAGTAATTTCATGCTGTTCTCATGTTTTATGTTTATTGTATCCAAATTAAAATTTGTGTTTCCTGTGTTTATTTTGGAGATCCATAATTCAGAGGTGATTCTAACAAAATAAAAACATTTACATTAATTCCCAGGTTTTATTTTTTAAGGAAATATTATTAATGCTTTAATTCAAATAGTTACTATTGTTTTTACCTACCCACTAGAAAAGAATTCACCAAAATAAATTTGTTTTTATTTTGCACAAGCCTTGGTTTCTTTAGTCTTCCAAGACAATGATAGTTGCTAGAAATTTTTTTTTCAAGTGTCATTTTCATGGCATATAATGCTGTTTCTGCAAATAATTATTTCTCTTGAATAGGAAATTATTCATCTTTGATAGCAAACTACTAATTTCAGTATCTAGCCCTTTTAACTATGATTTTCAAGAGCAATACTAGCTGCCTTTTTTTTTTAAACTACGTAACTACTGTTTCTAGCACCAAAAAGTTGCCTTTACACCTGCATATTTTCTTTTTCTCCTTCTTTCCTTCCCCTCACCCTTCTCCTCTCCTCTCTTCTTCTTCTCTTCTCCTTTTCTTTTTTCCTTTTGGTCAAGTTATTGAATCAAGTAGATGTCTAGAGGGAGGAGCAAATGTTATTACCCATAGTCAACTGGCAAGAAAAATGAAAATCTTTATCACATGAGAAGTAATTAAAGCAAACAGATTTACTTAGAGGAAGGCCTGAGAACAAGGAGAAGTCGTAGTCTAGCCCATAAACTGAATTCTTGTTTAGGAGTTTTTGGTGAAATGTCTTTACTTTCTGAAATGCACTCTGCTGATTTAAAAAAAAAAAAAAAAGCTGACAGTTAATTAGCACAGAGTCTTATTACAGAAGTCTCCTCTAAAGCAGACATATTCAACTTATACTGAGGTGATTGTCATAAAGGGGTTGCTTGCTGTGGCGCTCACAGATGGCAGAAAAGACAGCCCAGGAACGCAAACAGCCTGATAATCAAGATAGCCTTAAAATATGGGTGAGTTTTCAACTCTGATTCTGGCAGCAGGCTCTTTTCAAATATCTTGGGTTGTTATGTCCAAGTGGTTTACTTTAAAGCAGCCTTGTCATCAAAGGGGTCCCAGAGTCAAGAATAATTATGATAATTACCCAGAATTGCACCCCCCCCAATAATCATAATAATAATCCTGAATCTTAACCAAGTATAATATTGTTTGTGCAATATACTGCTACATTAAAAAAGATGAAGGGCTAGACAACTACGGTCTATTCTTGACTGACAAAGCTGCTATAATTGTATGACTTTCTGGGATAATGGTTTAAACAAAAGTAAATAGTAAAAAAAAAAAAAAAAAAAGCTCCCTCCTCCCCCCCGAAAGGATTGGAAAGCTTAGCTGTGTTTAGTGCCCATTGATGAAAGCAGTGTTCTCTGATCCATGCTGCTATTGTTGGTTTTAGTTTAGCTCCCTCTCAATCAATATCTAACAGGGCATGATTTAATAAGGTTTTATAATCTCCAAAAATGGTGGGGGAGGGTGGTTGTGGTATTGTCATTCATCAAAGGGGGCCTTTCAGGTTTCTTTGCTTTCACCTGCTGGGACCCATTTGGTCTCTTTCAAAGAGAATGCAATGACAAAATGAATGAGAAATGCTAGAATAAGAGTCCCTTATTCTACCCAATAGTATAATCAATGGGTACTTGTAATCCCTATTGTACCTCACAGAGGTAGTTGTAAGACAATTAAATCTCGCTTCTCAGGCAAATGATTTTGGTAGTTAACCTGAAACAGCCAACAATATTGAAGAGAATGAATGCATTTGAAGCAATGATGTAATGGGATACCGCCTGGCCAGAAAGCATGCATGTGTGTTGCCGTGTGTACATACGTGCACGTTTATCTCAGGACTCTATGAACACAGCTTTCATGGTTCAGGCTCCCTTCAGTAGTACATGGGTAAGTGGGAAAGACTGTAAACAATTTCACACTCTCCTCTTCATTTTTATTTTACACTAACATGAAACCGTTCTTATTTTTGCCGCATTATACTTTCTAAACTGTAGTTTCATAAACCGAAAACATTTGCATAGTTAACATCAGTCTGATGTGACAACCAATTTAGTTTTAATTTCATTTGCATCAGCTAAAGTCCATTTCTTTTTCCCTCCTTACCGAGTTGCATGTATGTCAAAAAGAGGCTTGTAGTCTTTGGGAGACATAGGCACTCATTCGTCTAACTTAGTTGTGTGGACTTCATATTCTATTTCAAGTATTGTCTGTCAAGAATTCTTACAGTTTACTCTTTTTAAGAAGGAATAAAAATGTGATCAGCGATAAAAGTTATAGCACACACAAATCTTTTAGGATTTGTGAAGAAAAATTATACTTTTGTTGAGAAGTTTTGCACTTATGGGTGAATATTAAATATGAAATAAAGAGAGCAAAGGGATTGTTATATCAGATACATAAAGTTGCATTTTAGTTCACAATAATTTAGGAATTAATGGTCCCTTCCTTTAATGTATATCTTAAATAGGCTCTTCTGATTTCTCTTACATTTCATTTATGTTGGAAATGCCCATATTCCTTTGTCAAATTCCTGGAGAGACCTCTGTGTTCTTATTTACAGGAACTCCCTGCTTGGTTCTTGAGACAAATGCTACCTTTAGTTGATACACAAATGGGCAATAAACATACTTTTATCTCTAGAATACACATTTTCTTCTTTCTTCTACATCTAAGGAGGTTTTTTGTTTTTTTGGTTTTTTTTTAATAAAGAGCTATTGATTTGGGAGTTATATACCCCCAAATATATGGACCCAGATATTCAGATGTGTGCTTGGCACAAGTGCATGTGTATTTTCACTGAGTTGTGCAGAATTGTAGCTACCTTATATGCAAATAAAATAGCTCTTCATTGATGGTTTTACACACACTTCTTTCAATTATCTTTGAATATTGAAAAACAACTCTCAGAGAACTAGAAATGTTGTCCTGTATGACTTCCAAGGCGGAAATATTTACTGTCAGAATTCTATATACTTGCACATTATTTTTTAAACCTGTTATTTTGCTATGTTTGGATCACAGAAGAATAAAGAAATGCACTAGAAGTAGAAATTGACCTAAATAAAACAATGTATTCTCTCGTAATGCTGAGTTTAGCCAAGAGTGAGACACCTGACTCCTCTGGATACTTCCAAATGAGCCTAGCTAATTGGGGTAACCCAAGCCCATGGCCATTTGAAAGACTTGAGGTCAGGTGTTTTATTACTGGGATAGTATTCAAAAAAATGACTGTCAGGGGTGAACGAAGAATTATGTCAAGAGCATTCAGCATTACTGCCACTAAAGAGAGAGGAGGGGAAAACATTGTGAAGAAAAACATGTCATTTTCTAAATGAGCTAGGGGAGGAGGATGGGGCAATAATGTGGCTTTCAGCTGTTGGTTTATTAGGTTTCCATTCCCATGATCCACATCTGTGTTAGGCAAAAATAGTTTTAATACAGTTGCCCTCTACCACTCTGCTTTCTTGCAGAGTAAAAAATAGCTGTGAAAAACATGCAGATAAGGTTTGTTCTTTGTGGTTGTAAAGTGGTTGTTTGTTTCCCCATCTCCTATACTCTCTTCCTGGTTCTATAGCCTATCTTAGCATTGTTGTCTGATTTGCCATGGAACAGTGAACATTGCTTTTCCTAGCCAAATCATCCAGTGTTAAATGGTATGTGATACAGATCAATAGGGCATCTACAGCTGTACAAAAAGGGCAATGTTGTTTCTATTAACAATTTTGAAAGAGAGTGTGGACTCGTGGTGAAAGGATTAAATTGGGTATTGAGGTTTTTGATGTCTTGAATTCTAATTCTACCTAAGCCATTGGCTGCCTGATGAAGTTGTTATCAAGTATTTTCATTTCCCACTCTCTCTTTCTGGAAAGAGTGAAAGTGATTGCAACAATATATCCGCATGTTATATATTTGGCCTCCCATGTAATCATTCAATAAACAATGGGAATTTGGAGATCTGATAAAATTGGACAACATCTTGCTGACTTAAAAATATATGATATCTCAAATTTCTATCAGATTCATCGCTCATATTCTTTTTCACATGATGCTCTATGCTTCAGGCTGTTTTTCCATCTCGTCTGGAGCCCATCTAGCCGCAACTTCACATTTATATATTTGGAGTTTCAGTCAAACTGGGGCAAAGGCTTGTGCGGCTCTGGTTACCTGCATGTTCCTTCCAGAACAGGAGGTGTTCTTATTCTGTGTGAGCCCTTTCTCAGTGGCATTTTAACGTGGAAAATAATTTTGGAAAAGCAGTTGGCTTTTGTTGCTTTAGCCAATGCCAGGTGCAAGCGGTCGTTGATAAAGATTAGCGGACGCTCATTCACCCTTTATTTCAGTTTGGGGTAGAGGCCTGTTTGAGTGTATGTGTGGACACGTGTCCACATGTGAGAGAGAAAGAGAGCCAAGGTAGAAAAAATGTTTTATAAAGTTGTACATTGTTAACTCAAGCGAACCTTTGAAAGAATGATAGGCCTTCATATTGTATTTCCAGCTCAGATTTCTCCATTCCAGTTGAACTGAACACTTTCTTCCTTCCTCCTTCTCCCCTTCACCACACCCCTCCTTTCTCTTTCTCATTCTGTTCCCTCCCCAGTTCATTTCAGAAGAATGTTACGTGTTTTGTAAACAATTCATTCAAGCAGCAAATCAGAGAAGGAGCAAAGTGACATACTAGTCTTGGTGTAATCAAATAATAGGGGTCCAACATTAATTTCATTCAAATGTCTGTGGTTTCATTTTGTGTTGTTTCACTGTATTTTATTCGTTGAGTACTGTACTCAGTAGGAGTAGAAATGTAGTTGGACACTGATGAAAGACAAAGTTCTCACGCTGATGGAGGCTATGCTCTTACTTTGGGCTTGGACTACTGGATCTCAGTCACGGATTAAGTGCGTAGAGCAGTGTATTGTGGGAAGACACTGTGTGAAAACACGTGGGAAACTAGAATTAATATATTGATAAAATAGTTGTCTTGATTTTTAGGATAGCTGACTTAATCACTTGAGTTTCTGTGAAGGAAGCAAATGAAATAGCCAGCAAATAAATAACATTCTTGGGATGCCTAGGTGACTCTGTTGGTTAATCCTCTGCCTTTGGCTCAGGTCTTGATCCCAGGGTCCTGGGATCCAGCCCCACATTAGGCTCCTTGCTCAGTGGGGAGTCTGCTTCTCCCTCTCCCTCTGCCACTTCCCCTGCTTGTGCTCTCTCTCTCTGACAAATAAACAAAATTCTTATTAAAAAAATAGTATTCTTTTTCCAACTTCATGGTGAATTCTTAAATATTTCTTCAGTATTTTGCATATTAAAGAAATTAGAATTTTAATCACTTCAAAATACTGTTTTGTTTTTCTGTGTTTTCTATGGCCTATATGCATTCTGTGGCCTTCTTGAAATTTTTTTTCCTAATTTGTTCTGACTTAAGAATTTATTTTAAAGATGCAATTCAAATTTAAGATATCTTAAACCAACAAAAGTGTAATTTTTGTATGTTTTTCCCTAAAGAAGGATATTTATTTTATTAACAGTTTTCAAATTATTAGTGGGTCCCTGTTTATTTTTCTTAAAGATATACAAGGACTTTGTAGACTCTTGGCCACAAGATGAAATACAGAAATACTAGAGTAGTGAGGCTTAGGAGCTTATTTCTGTGTAATCACTAATCTGTTATTAATATGTGCTATTTATTGTCAAAAAATGAATGTATATTTAATTATTTGATTGGCCAAATAAGTCAAGCAATACTAAAGGGAAAAGGCCTGTCTTCAAACAAAACAAGACAAAAACCTACCAAGAAATGAAAAAAAAAGTTTTGTTTTTTAAGTAAGCTTCTGATCAATACATTTTCTTCTATATTTTATAAATACAAAGATTACTGAAAATCGATTGATAACTGAGAATAGCATGCATTACTAATCATTTCAAATACTGGTTAAGTCTGTTTGGTGTAACTCCAAATATAATCTGAATGGGTTTTTCTGCTTGACCTAGCACACCTACAAAATCATTTACAAAAACTTTGTTTTCATAAGTTGTTTTTGCAGAAAATGATATCGCAAGTTTTATCAAACTCTTTGAATATATGAAAGCAAAAAGACCAAAACATTAATCCGTATTGCCTCCACCTACCACCCCTCTACCAAACTTGGAAGTGTCTTATGTTTTCCATTTTATGGAGATAGTTTACTCATTTATCTAAAAGGAGTCCAAATTTTTAAAAAGATTTTAAAAAAAGGCTTTCCTTGAAATAATTAATTGCAATAATTATGGAGGCAACATCCCTCTCAAAACCAGTGAAAAGCTATTATTTTTCAGCAAGTAATCAAACAGAACTGAGCAGGCAGTTTCTACAGCACATGTATATACTCCCAGGTGGATTTTCAAGTGTAAAGTGACTTAATGCTTCACTGGTGTTAAATAGTCAGATGGCTGCAAGAAAACTTAGTGGTCATTCACAGTCAGTTAAAATCATAATACTAGAAATTGTTTTAGATTGTTATGTAAAATCACCCACTTTAAAAGTATTAACCCATTAGTCCATAGTATATCCTTTATGACCAACTGTGAATTCCACAGAATGTCTAAGGATAGCAAGTCAGTTGTGCCTACACTGTTCCTGTTTCAAGATATATCTATCATCTATCTATCTATCTATCTATCTATCATCTATTATCTGTTTTATAGCAACTCATTGTATAATAATAAAGATTTTAAATGATACCAAAGATTAGAGCCAATTAAAACATGACTCACAGGACTTATTTCATGGATCTATTAATATGACAAATTAACTTATGTTTCCATAAACCAGAACTACACAGGATAAAAACAAGATGTAACATTGCCTATGAAGCAAGTTTGCCAAGTTGTCCATTTGGTCTCCAATATTTGTGTTTTAAAGAGGTATGATTGCATTTTAATGACTCCTTATTTTTCTAAACATTTCAATTGAATGTCCTTATAAAATCTGTTTGTATTTTTTTTTTTTTGTAAATTCATTTAAATCAGGGCTAAGAAGATACTTGAAAAATGATAATCTTGCTCTGAGACATGATACAAAGGAAAAAAAACTTTCCGAGGGTGGAAAACAAAACAAAACCCCAACACTTATAGAAATCTTTGACTTTGAATTTATATAATCTGTAAGAACTATAAAAGCCACTATATGTATAAACATAGCTATATCAGTAGCATATGAAATAAATTATGCGGTTCAGTTTGCCAGTGTGTAAAATAATTTTTGATCACATGTAAATTTGCTATAAGAGGTTTTAGAAGGAATCTTTTAAAATATGCTCCAACTACAACAGATTTGTCATTCATGCACTGCTGAGCATAGAGGCCTAATTTTACCTTTTTGCTATTGTTTGAAATTAAAGCACTTATCGAGAAGATCAAAACAGCTTTTACAATGGAGATTTGTGAAGAGAGATGGTGATAATATCCAGAGGAATATGGTAATTGTTCCTGTCTTGGAGGCACACAGAGGTATATGCCTTCTACATATACTGGGAAGCTGGAAATACATCCAGTATGAAAGTATATCTCAAAGTATATCTCAAAGTTTGGAGGGTGGGTTAGAAGGTGCCTAGTGATCAGGCAGAAACATTAAATGAAGCAAAAACATTGCATTTGAAAAGCAAGAACAAAGACATTTCCTTTTGCTTTGCTGGGAAAGCATATTAAAAGAGGACAACCGCCATTCTGACAGCAGTTTTAAATCCAGCTTTTCATATTACGGTCCTTAATGAGAGACCCCACAATATCAGATGAAGAAGGACAAAGAGAATTTTTGATGAAAAAAAAAAAAATCAGGGGAAAGAGAGAGATGACTGAGAATATGCAAACTTTGTCTGCAGTTGTTTGAGCTCAGGCGTAATGCTGAGGGGACTTCTCTTCCCCTCTAACCACCTATTAAGGAAGACTGCATAACAAATAGCAGACTATCCCCTAAAGAACTGAAAGGTAAAGTTCTCAGGAAGCCCCAGTAAATACTGAAATGATTTTTACTATTCCAAATTTAATTCGACATTTTCTGAGTGTGTGTGTTGGGGGGGAGGGTAGAATACCCCCTTTGTGTCCTGAAAAGTGTCATGCGACACAGAAAGATTTCTCTGAAAGAAAATGCATCTTACTTGACTGAACACTGAGCTCTCAGCAGGAGAATAAACGCGTCGATGTGGAAAGCGGCGGCTTGGCCGCGTGGGCCCAATGCGGTGCTTTCATGCCATCTAGTGGCCGAGGAGAAGTCTCCTCAAGACCTTCTGATCTCAGGGAACCAATTCCTGTCCGTATTTAGATTGTGTCGACAAGGCAAATGAGAGAGAGGAATGATCATAATTATTCAGAGAATTCGGGCGAAAAGGAGTTAGTGTGCTTGAAGAATATAAGGGTTTTGGGTTAAAGAATCCCAGCCGTTGAAGTAATCTGGCTTTCAATTTTGGGTGCCATTTTGGCTTGGGTGGATCTAGTCCAAGAATTAGGGCTCTTTTTCCTTTCCTTTTCCTTTCCATTCTATTCCACTCCATTCTTTCTCCGCATCTTCACTTTAAAATTCTTGTTTTGGTTTTCGGTTTTTCAAAGACTTGAAGATTATGTGTGTGCGTGTGCACACGTGCGCTCCCACTTCTATCAGCACCCCCCACCCCTAAAATCTCCTCTTCAGCACTCTACTGTTGAGATGATAAAGTCAAAGAACCACTTTCTTGGAAACACCTAAAATAGTTATATTCTCAGACACTCTTCTCTTACCTCCCTTCTGATGTGGCTTCCCTACAAGGAGTGCTTGGAACATCAAACTGTAAAGGTGTAAGTTTACCACCTAAGGTATTTTTGTCACTCACAGAAACACGACTTTCCATTGTTATCCTTGCAAAATGTCATTAAAATGTCCTTATCCACACTATTTATATGTATAGCAAGTGTCCTTGAACTTTCTTTAACAAGTCAATCTTCAACTGGTATCAAGTGCACTTAACCAAAATTACACATTTCTATCTTTCCTGTTTGAGATTTATTCCATTGGCATTGGGATTCTCCCTTTTGATTCCACTGAATCATACATTTTAATATTACACTTAGTATGATTAATAATAATCATACATTTTAATATTATTAATATTATAATATTACACTTAGTGTACCTGCAGACAGAAACCATTCCACTCTGGGAATATAGGTGCCTTTGGTATAATGTGAAAAGGTTAGATTTATAATATTGTCACTGATGAGGTATAGATGCCTTTTAATGACGCAAGGCAGCAGATTTCCATATTTATGTAACAAGCACCTGCATAGCTTTAGACATGGATCAAGGATTAAGGTTTGTAAATAATTTAAAAAGGGGGCTTTTAGTGAAAAAAGCTGTGGCATTATATCTGCAAAACAGGAATTTTGAAGACTGTGGCCTAAGAATTGTATTGTTTTATTGTGGTTGGAGAGCAATAAGAAATACAAGTTGGAACTTTATATACATGGTGATCAATGGCTGATAAATATTTTCTTTAAAATATCCCTGCTGAAAGAATTTACTAAATGAATTTCTTGTTGAAGAGGTGTAGAAATTTAACTTTCATACATTTTACATAATATCATAGTGGGAAAATAATTTTATTTTTGCCTTATTTTTGGCATGTTTATTAAACATTTAGTTTCAAAGATTCAATTTATGAACATAGAAATTCATAAAATATGAATTTAACATTTTCTGATTGATACGATGGATTTGCCTTAGTTGTATTCTTTTTGAATGTTTGTGTTTTCAACATTTAATTAATTTTTTAAAATATTTTATTTATTTATTTGACAGAGAGAGAGAGATCACAAGTAGGCAGAGTGACAGGCAGAGGGAAAGGGAGAAGCAGGCTCCCCGCTGGGCAGAGAGCCCGATGCAGGACTCGATCCCAGGACCCTAAGATCATGACCTGAGCCAAAGACAGAGGCTTAACCCACTGAGCCACCTAGGTGCCCCTTCACCATTTAATTTAGATGATGAACAGGTATTTTAAAGTAAGGATGTTCTTTTTAAGTGTTGCCCCAAACAGAATGTTCTTTAATTTCTCAACTTTGTACTAAATTTTAGTGTAAGTTTGCTTAAAGAGGTCAGATTTGCATTTTCACTTTTCTCCTCATTTATAGATTTTTAAACAACTGTGGTGGAAAATTTAAGTTGCACAAAAAACCAAATATTCCCCCCCATTTTTTTTTTTTGCCTTAAGTGGCAATACTAGATCCTAAACAAACATTTAGTGATATTTTTTATATCTGTATGTAGATATAGATCCATAAATAACCGTTTTTAGTGATTTTTCAAGTGATTTTATTATATAATTTCTCACCTGATCTGATACTTTAAAAAATGTATTTGGTTTTTATATCTTTTTAAATAATTATTGCATACGGTCTTCAAAGAAACAACTTACAGAGTTCTGAGAAGTATTGGTTCTGTTTTTAATGTAATATTCTGTAATAATTTAATGCATACATATTTCAAATCCAGCAGCTTGTCTATACTTTTTAATTTCAGTAATATTGTGAACCATAGAGAGTAGTGTCCCTTAAAACAACATTCAGAAAAACTCCCCAAAACTGGAAAACTGGAAACTTTTTTGTTGGGTAGCATACTGGTGCTTTTCTTCATTTCTTTTATGTAGATTCACATAATCAGAAAGGAAAAAATGGGCTTTCGAAGAGTTTTGAACATGTGTCTCAATAAAAGGCCGGTTTTCTGATAAAGATAAATTCAGTGCAACTACACATATTCATTGTTTTAAAGAAGTGGAAAATTTCTCAGGGAGGTTTCATTTCAAAGAAAAAGGCATATGGGCATCACACACGTTGCTGTCTGAGGGCAGTTCTGAATTTTGATGAGAACAAGAAGCTATAATTGGAGTGATAATCTTTTACACTGTTTTTAATTGTAATCAGTGCAGATGTTTGTAGCTTTATGATAAGAAAAATGGTGCTTTCAAATGTGTATAGTTGATAAGTTTTTAGGCCACAGGCTGCTGAACTTGGCTCATCCTAAAAGATGGATTTGATATTTAGAATTACTGAAAAGCAAGAAGTCCATAAGTATTTAAAAAATCAACTGTTTATGATAAATTAAAATGTCCATGTTTTAATCTTGCTAAACTTACGTAGGTAGTTTTCTTTTTTTGGTATCATTTCTGCATAAATAAAGTGAAATAAACAAAGAAGCAGCATCTATAAAACCAGAGAAAGAGAGAATTTGAATTATGATTAAAATGTTTTTGATACAGAAAGTACCAGGAAAGATCTTCATAATTTAACCTTGGTCTCCCCAAGGGTAAAATAATTGGCTCATTCTTTAGGTGTTACACTTGAATCCTGATGAATGTGCATTTCGCATCTCTTTCTTTTAGCCTATTTTTATCTTAGGATGAATTTACCTGATATATGTATCTCCAGGTAAATTCAGATTTAGATCAATACAGATGTCTGGAATTTTAGTTTTTTTTTCAGAGGCTTTAATGGAATTAATTGACTTTGGTATTTATGTTATATACCCGAGGGAGAGTCTTTCTATATTTTCTGGAGGAATGATTTGTAATCTCATAAACACAAATCAAGGGGGCTCTTTCCTCCCTTTCACGTGTAGGAGTGTATCTGGTGTACGGAAATCTAATGAGTGTCCTTGCTCAGGTGTTCTTTACCTAGTGCTGCACTTAGAAGCAATATTCTGAATAGTGATCATTCTTGCACTTTTTCTGGGCTGTATTTTTCTTTTGGGTTACACAGCTAGGCTGCAGCACTACCCCATTCTTTCTGTCTTATAAGTGAAGCAGAGGGTGGAAAACCATGCCCCACACGGAAGCATCTGTTATGTTTAAAACAATACATGTGTTCAAGACTCAACAAGGCATTTTGAATCACAGTGAGGTTTAGAAATTAGCAGATTAATTTTCCACAAGAATCCCAGGGGAAATTTCTCTCTTTCTCTCCTTCCTTCCTTCCTTCCTTTCTTCCCTCTCTCCCTCCCTCCCTCCCCCTCCCTTCCTTCCTCCCTCCCTCCCTCCTTTCCTTCTTTTTTCTTTCCCCTTCCCTCCTTCCCCTTCCCACTAGCCCTTCCTTCTTTTCTTTTTTCTTTTCTTTCTTCTTGTGAAGCACAGTAATATAATCTATCACAAACATCTTATTATATTTTGTGGAAAAATGAGTGTGCATATGTTTTAGCTAAGATTCTGAGCTAGTTAATATTTAAATTAAGGACTACAGGTAAAGAAATTTAAATAATATATTTCTGCTTAAAAGATTCTAAAATTGTAACTTAAGAAAGATGTCCTACCTTCATTACAATAGCAATTTAGTAATCGATTCATTACCAGAGTGTTTATGAATTTTATAAGGGAACTTACAATTGTTATATGACTAATAATGATAATTTTCATAATAATAGTTATTACTTAATGCCATCTGCCATGATTCACATTTTATTTTTGCTCATCTTTTGAACAATCTCACAAAATAGGGACTATTTATTTTACACATCAGGAAACTGAAAGTCAGAGAATTTGGTTGACTTGCCCATGATCACCAGGCTATCAAGTGACAAAATAAATTCAAATCCATGTCCGCTTTATTCTACCACACTTCATTCCTCCATGCCATGCTGATTACTAATATGAGTCAGAAATTGTGCCATGTTTCTCATATATATCATTATTTGATTATAGAGACTGTGACATTTCCTAAACACTTCTTAAATTGAACTGAATGTGAATTTGTAAATAGCAATATATTTACAATATTCACTTTTCAGCAAAAGCAGACACAGAACTCTAATAAGGTATGTCAGTTATCAAAGCACTATTCTTTGGTCAAAATGAAGGGTAATAATGCTAACAAACTGGATTTAATGCAATATTCAAATGAACTCTAATGGATGAATGTGGTAATTATTATTTTTCACATATCCTGTATCAGTACTCCATTTTATGGAATGGCACCGTTTTTCCTTTGTTTGTAACTGCTGCCTTTTATCTCATTTGTCTGGAGAGTCTTGCACTTGACTTATTCGTCTTATCACTTCAAACATAAAACACAGTAGACCTAGCAGGACTTGTTAATCTCTGCCTTGCCTGGCCTCATAACTTTCTTCAAAGTCCAGTATGAGATTCACTTCCAGGAGACTGTGGTGATTGACCCACTTGATCAGATTCCTTTTTGTCTTGGCACTGCTTGGCATTAATTTCTACCATATCAGTTTGTAAAATAAACTTGTTATTTCATTTCATATATGTGTTCGATATTTTAAATCATATTCAAAGCTTTCACAGGGGAAGGAATTTTCATTTCCTACCTTTCCATAATATCCATCCAATCTACTCAGTGGAATGCTCCAAAAAAGAGCTACCTTTTTAAGAATTAAGACCAAGCCAGATGGATGGCAGATCATCAAGTCATTTCCCCAGTCTTAGGGTAAGCAATAACACTCATTTTATCATATGCATTAAGAAGACATTAAATAAGATGAGGCTAATTCTTTTCTTTCTTTTTTTTTCCCCCTTAAGATTTATTTATTTATTTTAGAGAAAGAGAGAGAGAGAGTGAGCAGGGGGAGAGGCTGAGGGAAAGTGAGAGGGAGAGAATCTCAAGCAGATTCCCCACTGAGCTTGGAGCCTGATGTGGGACTTGATCTCAGGACCTTGAGATTATGATCTGAGTGGAAACCAAGAGTTGGATGCCTAACTGACTGAGCCACCCAGGTGCCCTTGGATTCATCCCTATCGCAAATTATTTGTTAAATATTTTCTGGGATGATCCAGAGCCTAATAACCTTTCTTTGGGTACAGTTTTAGATCCATCTGAAAATTCTTACTGAATCTTAACTATAGTTTATGGGTGAGCACGTCATGAAGATCAGAATGAAAAATTTTGTTGAAGTTGCGATACGTTATAGCAATGTATTCCTCCGTTTACCAAGTATTTTTAATAGAGTATCTGAGAGAAATTGTTTTTAATTCAGCCACACTGATTATGGTTGAATATCTTTGATTTTTAAAAGGTTTTTGAAACTATATATTGAAAATAGCTGCATACATATGTACATATTACATGGGTCAAATAAGTAGGTATGAATCATTCAGTCCACCATTCAGTAACAAACTAGTAGCTTCTGGGCTACATCCCATTCTCATATATGCTTTGTTTGAACTATCCAGTTTTCAAGATTTTTTAAATCAAAAAACCAGGGCTTTTCGGGAGTACCTGGGTGGCTCAGTGGGTTAGGCCTCTACCTTTGGCTCAGGTCATGGTAGCAGGGTCCTGGAATTGAGCCCTGCATCGGGCTCCCTGCTCAGGGGGGATGCTCCTTCTCTTCTCCCTCTGTCCCATCCCCTGCTAGTGCCTTTTCTCTCTCTCAAATAGATAAAAATCTTCAAAGAAACCCCCCAAACCCAGGACATTTTACTTAAAAAACAAAAACAAAAACAAAAAACCTTGCTTCTCATGAAGAACTGGAAAGTTTTCTAACACTGGGTCTTAGAGGGTGAAATCATCTGGGACTGAACATTAGCTATTCTCTTTGGACGGGGCATACTTTCTTCAATTTGCCTCAGTCCTCAGTACTTCTCAGAGAGATTTCCACCAACTCCACTTCAAGCATTCATTATCTGCCTTCCGTCTGTAAGCATTTAAGTGATTCCTGATTTAGTCTAAGCCCTGCATTTTAAACTATTAAAAGGAAAGCTGAGTCATTTATAGTGATGCATCTAAGCCCTGGGTGTTATCCACTGAGAGATTAGATGCTTCAGGAATGAGCTACTTTTAGAAATTTCAAAAGGATTTTTTAAATAGTAAAAGCGTTCTATTATAAATTTGCAATACACGTGTACATAATATAATTAACCAGATTAGCTGTAACATGAATTATTATACAATGTATCTTCCATAATACATATTTCTAAAGATTGGACAATAAAATGGGTAATATATGTTTTCATTAGATGTGGAAGACACAAGGTGTTCTATGTATATAAGAGAAGAAAACAGAAGAATTTGAATGTAGATAGTTCTGCGTGAGAGAATTGAGTTCTTAAGCATAGGAGTAGAGCTCTTCCTTCCCTGTTATCTTTCTATCAGTCGGTGCTAGAATGTCTGATGGTGAGAAAGGACCCAGCCCTCAAGAGATGCATTGATGGGGCAATCTGACATTGGCCCATGAACTAGAGACTTGTCCTGTTTCACATATCCCAAGGAAGGATTAAAAGAACGGAAGGCTCTTACTGTTCCCAAGAACTGTGTATAAATTTGAATCCTTGGAATTTTCTTGCTCTTATTGAGCAGAAATTCTGACTCTGGATCAGGGAGAGATTCTTCTCTAAATAGATCCTTTTCTTGAGAAGAAGATAAACCAGTAGCACTGAATTCATTTAAAGGAAAAAAAAATTGGCGACGTGATTTCTTTTATTATTCATTTCTAACAAAGCATTTCTTAGATGAAAACGAATTCTTCTCCCCAAATCACGCACACAGGCACTCACCTTGGGCTACTTCTTTGTATTGCCTATCAAATTTACCTCAGGCAAACTGAGAAAATATAGAAAGCCAGTTTCAAAATGGTAGCAATAGCTGATAAGCCCATCTGCCACCATATACAGGAGCTTTTATCAAAATATAATGGAATGTTAGAGAACTAATTAGAGTATCATTTTTCAAACGTGACACTCTCTAGAAGTTCAGGTTAATTTATTCCCTCAGTGTGTATTTTTTTTTTTTAGTGCAAACTTGATGAAAGGACCTGGTTGATGTGCCGAAGATGACAGAACAAAAATACCAGATCAAAGCCCTGCCCGCCAGTGGCTTACTCTCCAATTAGAGAAAAGTCACAAAGCAAAATTGTTTATGATCAGCACAATGGAAGCGGACAGGGAACATTTTGGTTCTAAGAAGAGCTACAAAGAGCTTATTATAGGAGAGGTGAGACTTTGGAGAACAGGGAAGATGGAGTTTGAAAAAGGCTGGAGGTCAGAAATATGCTTTGTTCAGTTGATAGTAAAAACCTCCTTTGTCTAGAGAGGAAGATTCACATTGGCAAGAAGCAAATTAGGTAGGCAGGAAGGAGCTTCATGGCTAAAAACTCATGCAGGGAAAAGCAGCTTGGGTTTGAATTCACGATCTGTCTCTTAGTGTGTAAAGTTGGCAGATGACCTCACCTCTTAAGCCTCAATAAAGCATCTGTAAGTGTTATGATTCGAATAGAACTGATCTTATAGAGACATTTGAGAGATTATGTGAGTCCATTTATGCAAAGCACTTAGCATTGTTCCTGGCACATTAATGCCACTCCATAAATGTTCGCCACCCTTAGTAGTGGTGAGAAAGAACCCAGTATTAGATGGATTTGAATGCCAAAATGAGAGGTCTAAACCCTGTAAGTAAAGTGAAAATTATTTGTGTTTTTATTTGCTTTTTTTTTTTTTAATGGATTCGAGACCCATACAGATGATGTTTTTAATAAGATTGGTTTGACGGTATTTGCTATAGATGATGAGTTAGAGAAGGGAGACAGGAGGTAAAGAATGCGTGTGGGAAACACAATCAGGGTGTGAGTATTGAAGGTCTAGATGGGAAAATTTTAAAGGGGAAAAATCATTGGGAAGTTCATGTTGATTAGCTATAGGACTCTGAGTTAACCATTTGGGGATGCGGGCTTCTTAATGTATCTGACAAAAGTTATGGATCATCCTCTCACAAGTATACAAATACAGTTGCATAGAAAAAATCACCATGCAATTTCAGGTGGGCAAGGGTGTCTGAAAGCCTACCCTTGGATTCCAGATGGAGGGGATGAAAGAAAAGGAAGAGGAGAAGGCACTAGCATGGAGAAATGCAATGATATGATGCATAATGATAAAGTAAACATAATAATAGATCATAATGCATATTTTATATATTTTTAATATATTTTATATTACTTTGCACTTATTAATTTGTAGACTATTTTGCAATTTTAGTTTCCTCCATAGACCATTGACGTACTTTTGGGTCTCGATTAGTAATAATCTTATTTCCTGTTTTCCTTAATTCTTTTCTCCTGAAAAATCGCATTTCATTTAAGTGATCCATCAGATGCTAATTTATGCTTCAATGGTGGAGTACAAGATATCCTACTGCCAGATTTCTTTGGCTTATCTGTGTCTTGTATCTTTTCTATTTAAATTTCAAAACCAGGTAGCGGACAGGGCCCAAAATTATTTTTGTAGTTTGCAAATTAAGAAGAAATCTGTATTGGAATCTTCCTTTCTCCATTTCTAACACCAATTAAACCTGGAGACTTAGAAGAGTATGAAGGGTGTGCTATATCAGTCTTACCCTCACTTACTACTGATGACCCTTCTGTCAATTTAGTTATGCCCCTATTATAATTAAGCTGGCTAAATCATAGCCACTGCACCCCTAATTTCACTTTCCCACATTCTTCTGTAAAAGGAGACAAGAAAGTAGAAGCAGAGGGTACATGTTTTCTTTGGATTAGCTGTCTGATTCCCAGCAGTCACTCCAAATGCCAATCTAGGTCTTTTGTTATTTCTTTTTTGTTAAGAGCTAGCTTGTCCATACATAATTTTATGACATACCAAGAACAAACTGTATCTTAATTACGAGTATTCCTGTATCACACAGAATGTAAACACAAGTTTTTGGTAATAATGTATCCATTTCATTTCTGTTGCAACTATTCTTTAGGAAATCTCAAATAACATTTTATGAATATTTACCGAGCTTTTGCCATCAATCCTGAGAATCAACAATCTTACACTGCCATTTAGGCTTTATCTAACACAAGACTGGATCTGCTGTTTTGAAAACTAGTTGGTCAAATTCTATCAAATAGAGTAAACTGAGGTAGGTAATACATCAAATGACCAACTGACTCATTAGTGAGGTCAAAATTTTTATATTTTCGTGGCTGTTAATTACATGAACTTTTCTTTAAAGGAGAACAAATGTAATTCTCTCCCAAATAAATGGACATTGGCCTTGAAAAAAGGGAGTACAGAATCTGAGATCTTCAGTTAATCTACTCCAGTCACTAAAAAAAGAGTGGATAAGCGTAACTTTTGAGGAGGTAATTTTATTTTATTATTATTATTTTTAAAGATTTTATTTCTTTATTTAAGAGAGCATGAGCATGGGGGAGGGCAGAGGGAGAGGCAGAAGCAGATTCCTTGTGGGGCTCTATCCCAGGACCCTGAGACCATGACCTGAGCCGAAGGTGGACGCTTAGCTGACTGAGCCACCCAGGCGCCCCCAGAGGAATTAACTTTAGATAATGCTAAAATGTGTTATAATAGAATTAATCTCCAATTTTTTTTGAATAATGATTGATATTTTATATATGTATGTAGGTCTAAAGATAGTAACAAACTAAGAACAATTTAGCAAGTTTAAGTCAGAAAATTTAAAATAACAAGTCGAAGTTAGATAAAGACTAAATTTAAAAAAACAAAACCAAAAAGAAACTTTCCTAGTCTCAGGGAGCTAGTCTCAGCATGGTCTGCTTGCCAAAGTGGAAGGCTCACTGAACTAAAAGTCTGAGGGATTATGTTCTGTGTTGATTATGTTCTCTGTCACTTAACACTTCTGAGGCCATTTCCTGTTGTGTAAAGTGGGAATTAAAATACCTTCCATAGCTCTTTTGCAAGGTAATTGTGAGGATCAAATGAAATAAAAAGTGAGAATGCTTGAACAAAGAATAATTAATCTTAGGTGACACAAAGTTATGTAAAGAGGGAATTCTGCTATTCCAAATATTAACTTGTTTTTCTCCACTCGTCTTTTTTTTCCCTTTGATTTTTACTTATGGTCTCTGAACTTCCTCTCTCTGATAGAACTTTGGAACTATTTTTCATAATTGTATAAAATTAGTAAGAGAATCTGTATCAATTAGCCAGATGCCTTCATCATTACATGAGAAATTCCAAAGAAAATCATTTAGGCTTGCGGACCCCACTCTTTTATAGGCGATATCGGTGTGGAAGCATGTAAGTAGAACTCCATGTGTGTACTTAACATTTGCTTCTACCTGAGCACATAGGTCTGCATTGAAGGAAGTCCAAATGTCCACTCTTGCTTTCGTTTCTCAAGCTAACAAAGAGAACTGTATCTGTCCACTTCAGCAAAGGCAAAGGAAGAAAGAAATCCTTTTTAATAAGCTACTTTAACTGCAGGCAACCTCCTGCACTACACTAAAATCTTAACAACATCAGTAGAGCAGACACAGCAGAGCCCCTTACATCCTTTGCTGTCCAAGCCTCGGCAGAGAACTTAGTTTGAGCCCCCAGGAGGTGCAGAGCTGCGCAGCTGGTGGGAGCATGTGACTCGGGTTCTCCCAGCACTAGAAACAAAGTGTGTGTGTGTGTGTGTGTGTGTGTGTGTGTGAGTGAGTGAGTTGGGGAGGGCACCACTTAGTATCCTTTCTAAGTGATTCTTAGGTTACTCTGATTTTGTTGTAGTCGTCACGTGAGTTAATTACAATGCTAATTAGCCCAGTTTATGGGGACTGCCAAGCATTTGTACACGAGAGTTCTTTGTTTGATCTGCTACATCATAAGCTTAGTCATCTGCTTACCAGCACGGAGGGATAGCATTGTATAATTGAACGTGGAAGAACACACCTTCATCTGTTTTAACGAAGAAAACTATTGAAAACCAACAGACTAATTAAGGGTAATGATGAACAATTTTGATCAGCAATTATTTTTTAATATCGAAGTTTGCTATTAGAAAGAGTAGAGTGGGGGAAGCTCGCCTACCAGCTTTCTACCCAGAAAGGTAAAGAGAGAGAGAGAGAGAGATCCTGCTTCATTTCCTTTCCTTCTCCTATAAACTGTTTTAACATATAATTGAATTGATGCTTTTATTTCAAAAGAAAAAAAATAATTATAGAGCTTGTTGGGATCATTTTCTGAAGAGAGGACATTATGCGTGCATGAATTCCATCGGTGATCTGAAGGGGAGCAGGCTGTTTGGACCATTACCCATCATTGTTGAACAGCATAGTAATTAATTAGGCAAATACATCTAGATCTGGCAAATTCACATGCACAATAACTGGGCAGCAGCAACATACATACTCTTGTAATGTGAATAAAATTGCGATAGTTTTGTGTGCCTGTGTGCTATGTCAGATGCCATTTTTTTCCCTCTTGGCTTTATCCATTCCAGATTATTTTGTCCATCTTTGTGTACTTGCTTGGAAAGGGGTTGTTTATTATAAAGGAAATAAGACCACAGATGAGCTGACTTGTATATGTCTGTTTATTTTGAAAGGAATGAATTTGATTCACTATTCCTGCACTAACGAATTTGAAAAATAGTTTGCTATTTGTACTAAATGGGTTATATTGGTGTTAAGTCTTGTATGTTCCAAGAGGCTTCTCAAATAACTACCAAAGCCTTCTGCTAACTGTGTAATATTATGGCAAAAGTTTAATTTTTCATTTAAAAGTGATCTATGGAGGTAGGAAATAAGGCACAGGATTTGCCCTGGATAAAATGATGAAGGTTATTTGATCACCATCTTCTTAAAATAATTCTCTATAGAAGTATAGGCAATCAAAAAAATCTAACACTTTATTTGAACATTACAAAAAACACTTGATAAGTGTTCAGAGGAAAAAAGTATTTATTTTTGTTATTGTTTTTAATGTAAATCATCTCTGATGGCTTAATCTAAATGTAACAAGAAGGCTAGGTCTTGATTTAAAAAGAACTCAATTCTCTAGCATCTCCACTTCTCAAGAGGTTAAATGACAATTTTTTTTTTTTTTTGTTCTGATCACATTTTAATCCAGATAACAGAGGACTCGCACTTCTAATTCAGACTTTCTGGTAAGGCTCAGCTTGTCACAATGTATAGCTTTCTTTCCTTTGATAAGGTCAGTTTGCCAAAAAGAACAAAGTGCATATGAGTAATACATTACTCAACCACTTGTATACATACATCTATTTTTCTTACCAGGTCTCACTATTCAGAAAGGTACAGACATGGCACCATGATAAAAAGGGTCATTTAAAAGACTTCGCAGAGGCTCTGTACTGTGAAGGATTGAATTTTCACTTGAATGCCTACATTTTCACATCTTTTTCTTTGCAGAAATATTCCTTTTGAATGGCAGACTGCAATTGGGTAGGTTTTTTTTTTTTTTTTTTAAGTCACTGACCAGGAATATATAAAATATTAGAAGGCATTTGTCCCAGTGGAAGAACACAGTTCACTGAAAAGTACTAGGTGGTTATTAAGAAGGTTATACAACTTTGCCTCTTTAGATTGGAGGGCTCCCTCTGACAAGAGCCTCAAGTTCAGTCAAGGCGGAACACCAAGGTATGCCACTTCTAAATGATAGACAATTTAAATAGCTTGTGACATCATTAGCCCCAAAGCCATCTACCTGGTAATTTTTCATAATCACACCCAATGTATATTTTGAGGAACATACAATGCTGATTCCCATTTATTTCATCTTTCTCCTTCAATGTTTGATCAGAATATGATGAAAAATAGTCTCATCACTAATTTTTAAAGCCTTTAATTTTTCTTAGTGGTTTGAAATATCCGAACTTCACTTACAAAGAGAGGAGGAAGAGAGGTAGAATTCTATTTAATAAAAACACTAAGACATTTAATTCTGATCGTTGGATTCTCAATGGAGTTCATGTTTTTCAGTTTGGTTGAATGCAACAAATCTTTCTTGATCTACTGTCAGTAAGGTATTTCACTTGGATCATGGGGAGATATAAAAATGAATAAGGCATCTTCTCCAGCCTTAGGAATTCTACAATATAGCAAAAAAGTCAAGTGCACAACCATAATAAAAGGTAGACTATGATGAATAAGAACAGAAAGCCACAAAATTCCATCAGAACAAATCAATGAGATTTCTTCCAGCTGAGTTAGGAAGACTTCACAGAGGAGAAACCACTTCAACACAGCCTTGAAAGATGCATTCAACTGGAGTGATGGTATAAGAGGGACAGGAATGGTTTGACAGGATTGATACATCCCAGATAGGAAAATGGCAAGAGAAAAGGCATCAAGGTGAGCAAAAGCAGAGCATTTGTGTGTGACAGGTAGTACCTGGACTGGACATAACGTAAACTGCTTGAGGAGGAGTGATGGAAGTCAAGAGTGAACAAGTCTGTTTATGCTCAATGACTTTGCTAAGGAGTTTGGAGTTGGCTGTGATTCCATAGGCAAGAGGGAGTTTTTGAGCAGGAGAGTGTCTATCAGAACATGATTTGTATAGCTCATAAAATATTGCTTCTTTCTTCTTATGTATAATTTATCTGTTTTTACCTATACTACTAAAATTTTTTCTTGAAATTTAATTATCTTTTCTCCCCTCTCCTGTTGGAACTAAATCAGAGGAATATTGAGGTATCAGACAATCTACGGCACACACAAGTATTCATGTCCATTTGGGAACCAAACGAAATTGTTAAGAAACTCCATAGTAACAATAATGATTTTGTGACTCCAAGTCTAGTGGAAATTGCATATTGTTATTTTATAAAAATACTCAGAATTACTCCTGAGTTATATGGAATCAGAAACAATTTTAAATTCCTTTGAAAGCAGAACAAGAACATCTTGTTCATTTCCTATAACAATACTGGATGAGAAGATGTTTCTTAGACTTTTAAACAATGAACTTTCAAGCCTACCTCAAGTGTGGACAATTTGACTTCTAAATGTTGACTTTTGGAACAGATATAAGGAGTAAAATACATTGATTAGTCTGTATACAACATCATCATATTATTCAAATGCAGGGCTCAGTAAACTTTACCTACTGCCATGCAATTCTCTTCTAACGTTTTTTTGTAGTTAACTAAAAGGCTACCTACAATTTACAAATTCAGGCTCTGATTAGTAAGGGCAAAAATAAATGATTCATTTCTACATTTTTTATTACTCGTAGATATGGAAAATAAAACAAATTCTATTTTGAAAGAAATGAGACCACTGAAATAGGAGAGGAGAAATGGCAACGAGGGCAGATATCAGCTCAAGATAGTTTTCAGACCAAACAGAGATTAATAAAATTGGAAGGTGTGCTAGAGCTAGTCTAACGGCCAGCAGATCAGTTATTTGTAGTGTACATGGGTGAATAACAGATGAGACATATTCTCTTCATGTTGGTGTCATTTTTTAAATCCAATCAATTGCTAAATATTTAGCCATTATGACAGTCGAAGCAAACAATTGGACACTGAAATAATTGAATTAGTGGCTCCACTTCATATTCAATATTTGGAGTGGGCAGACACAATGGAAAAGTGGGAAGGCAAAGCTTGTAAGGCAATCTGATGAAAAAGGAAATGTTATTCTTTCATTTATGTATACAAATATTTCTATTTGTATATACAAGATTTAAAATATAGCATTGGTCTTTTGCAATTTAAAAACTAGAAACCATTTCTTAAAAAATCTGAGAATAATGGCATTAATTTAGATATTCTATCTTGGCTGGAGTTGTTGACCTTAGTGTGTAAAATCTAATTTCTCTTTACACTGGAAATTGCTACAGCTAAAAATTACAATGTAGAAAGGGAAAAGAATTGTGATCCCTCTGAAGTTAATATATTAACAGACACTGCAACCAGCAAAAAGGCTGGATAGCTCATATTTTCTAGTTTCATAGCCTTAGTTTAACATTCTTAAATTCAGACACTCACGTTCAGTTCTAAACTTATTTTGCCTCCAAAGAAATATAGTTCAACTATGAATTTCTATCTCTACTTAGATCTCCCGATAAACATTTGTTGAGAATGGCAATACCTAGGCCATAGTCATTGGTCTAAAGAACACCATGATTTTTTCTATTCCTTGCTACCCCTAAGCTCCTGGAATCTCTCATTCTCCTACCCCAGAAGAACTATTTCATCCACATCATATTCTCTTGTTAGATATATTATCAGCACATCTTATTCCTGCCATGCACAGTCTTCTCAGGAGTGGTAGATACCTTGCTCCAAATTATTTTTGTAAGATTGTCACTTTCCACCCCTTCCTGGCTTATGGTAGGTATATTTTCCATCTGCCCCCTGGACAATCACAGCATCACCAATAATAAAATAATTCAGAGACCTCTCTGATCTCTGGAAATATTTGATTAGATATAGATTATCCTGGCAGAAGTTTGTATGTACCCTCCAAGTTCAGGAAAATGCCTTCCTGTCCTTCCAAACTAGTTCCAAAACATGGTCTGGCACATGCAAATGTTATAAATAAGTCAACAAGTATTTATTGGATAGATATAATGAACAACATGCTATGTTTGACAATGTGTGAAATACAAATCAGAACCTTCAGCTGTCATATGGGGTGAGAGGCGAAACATTTGTAGTCACACGACCATCGTTTGAGATCCAGTTAACACTCGGTAGCTCTAACATGGGGCAAAACATTTAACCACTCTACATCCCATTTCCTTCTTCTAGAAAATAAAGAAAATACTATTCTCTGTAACACAAGATTCTTGAAAGAGTTAAGGAAAATAATGTATGCAGGAGAGTTCTTTATTAATAGTAAACTACTAAACAAGTATGAGAAAGTGTAATAGGGAACCTTTGGGAGGAATGGCCTAAATTTGGGGATGAGCTGGGTAGGGACAAGGATTTGTCCTGGGGAAGCCCCAGTCCCTATATAATAAGGAAGACAAGAAAAATACTAGTTTCCTCTAAAAGTAGCAGGAAGTTCCCACGGCTTCCTGATTTAGTGGCAAGGAATAAGAGAAGGAGCTTGAGAAAGATGTCAGCTCCTAGTAAAAGAAGTTAGAAGTCCTAGGCTTGGGAGCTAGCAAAGCAGACTCTCAGGACTGTTATCAAAAACAGAAGTAGTGGGCGCCTGGGTGGCTCAGTGGGTTAAGCCTCTGCCTTCGGCTCAGGTCATGATCCCAGGGTCCCGGGATCGAGCCCCGCATTGGGCTCTCTGCTCAGCAGGGACCCTGCTTCCCCCTCTCTCTCTGCCTGCCTCTCCGCCTACTTGTGATCTCTGTCTGTCAAATAAATAAATAAAATCTTAAAAAAACCAAACAAACAGAAGTAGCAATGCCATTAGTCCAGCTTCATTTTAATAGCTTCATTCTGTGGATCCACGCAAGGATAATGATATAGGAAAGCATACTACTGTGCTGTAACTTGAAAACATAGGCTGACTAAAGACACAAAAGCAGTACTGAAAAAAAAAAACAAAACAGAAAACAAAAAGCAAAAACCCACAAGTAACTGGAAGTAAAGAGAAAGAACCTAAGGAAGAATTCCAGCAGTTATTCCAGTGAGGCCTCAGAACCTTAAGTCTTATTTTATCGTTGCTGCTCTGACTCCTATTCCTTGATTTGACCCTCTAGCTGCAAAGCCTGGAAAGTAACTGATACTTAAACATTTAAGAACTCTGAGTTGTGATAGAACTTCCTTTATGGGATTTTAATATGACTGGGTTGCAAGAGCCTGCTAGTATATTGTCCCTATTTTCCAGAATTTTGATTAGATTAAATTTTGGTAGGATAATTTGTGTTCTCTTCTGATATGTAGATTTCCCCTCCCCACACCTTAAAAAAATTGCCAAGCCATTGTCTTTCTGTGACCTAAGAGTTGTTAAATTTCCAGGAATCAAAGGTAATTCTCACCCAATACTTTGGCTTGGAAAAGCCCAGCCTCTTTTAAATAATGGACTGTACGTGCCAATGGGGAAAAGACCTTCAAGGATTAAGAGTCCAAAATGAGGGGCGCCTGGGTGGCTCAGTGGGTTAAAGCCTCTGCCTTCGGCTCAGGTCATGATCCCAGGGTCCTGGGATCGAGCCCCGCATCGGGCTCTCTGCTCAGCAGGGAGCCTGTTTCCTCCTCTCTGCCTGCCTCTCTGCCTACTTGTGATCTCTCTCTGTCAAATAAATAAATAAAGTCTTAAAAAAAAAAGAGTCCAAAATGAGCCAGTGGGAGGAGTAAGAGAGGTTGGGAGAGTTATTTGGGAGATAGGGTAAGGAAGGAGCTGGAGTCTTGCTTATTCTGCAGGTGACAGAATCAGAGTTTTGGCCCCATGCAATGTCACAAGGAGATAGCAAGACCTCAGATAGAAGCAGTTATGGCAATACCTGGAAAGAGTGGAGACTAGGCTCTGAGTCTCTAATTTAGAGCACTTAAGCCATCAGTCTTCAAGGGACATTGCTCAAGCATTAAGCCTTTCAAGGGCCCAATGTGAACTGAAGACCAGAGGGTGCTTCATGAGAGAGTCTGCAGTGGGTAGAACACTAGAATCTTAACATGACTTAAGGTGTAGGAACTTCCAAATTATCACTAATATTGCCTTTCTCTCCATCTAATTAGGAAAGGACTTGAAGAATTTTTATCTGCTTTAGAAAAAATAAAAAGTGACAATTCTTGAACTCCACGAGTTATGGAAGAGAATTCATGCCTTCCGTGTCATGAAGGGTTTCAATATTTTTAAGTATGTACATGGTAACGATGGCTGTGTAGTAGACATGGATTTATATTTTTAAATGTCTCAGGAAGATAGGTATGAGAATAATGACGTTATAGATGAGGAGAATGAAACTGAGAGATATTTATCTTGCTCCAGTTTTCATAACTCATAAATGACAAAATTAGATATAAACTCAGATCTTAAGTTGCAAAGTCAAGTTCCTGCCCTTAACTATGCTGCTTTCCTCAAGTATTGTTTTCAGAGAATGATATAGCTGATGTTAGGAGTGGGTCAAAGGAGAAGTCATTCATTCATTCATTCATTCATCTAATACTTATCAAGGGTCTCCTATGAGCCAAGTACTATTCTGGGGGCTAAGGAAACAGCAGACAACAAAACTGGCCCCTCACGGATCTCACATTTTGGTGTTGGGAGTTGAGAGGAGACATTAAACAAGACAAATACATAATATGTCAGATGGTAATAAGTGATAGGAAGAAAAATAAAACAGTGGAAGTGGGATCGAGGGTGCTGGTTTACAAGTGATGTTCAGAGAAGACATCTTTGATCAAATGCCATTTAAGCAAAAATGTGAAGTCACTGATGGAGCGAACCGTGACGATCAAGAGGGAGAAGCTTTCTGGGCCAAGAAAGTAACAAGTACAGTGGCCCTGACAACACAGGGGTGTTTGGTGTTGAGGAACAGGAAGGATCCAGAATCACTACAGGGGAGGCAGAGAAATATAGAGAGGGGGATGATAAGGTGGAGTTGGGTGGCAGGTCGTATCAGATGGGGACTCACAGACTCTACAGATCAACATAGATAAACATAAAGATAGACATACAGATAAACTCAGAAACCATCTCCTCTGACTTAAGTTGGTAAAAGTAGTTTCTAATGCTCTTAATCAATTTTGGGTTCTTATGAACTTGGTACAAAGGTCTTGATGCATTCTATGCTTACTATGTAGGCATTGTCTGTGAGTCATATGTTCCATTCAAGAGTCAGGTAGGATCACTTGCAATGATTATTTTGGTCACCTTATGAGATCAGATGAATAACCCCTCCCATCCAGTGTTCATTCTTTGGGAGGGGCATATCTTGTAGGAGCACATTTTTCACTCATGATAACTAAGCACAAATATTCCAGGATAAATATCAGACATAGTGAAATGTGACTTTAAATAAAATAAAACCAGGAACACGTAGCTTTGCCTTTCATTTGAAATGTGGTAATCTTGTGAGTTCCAAAAATAAATCTTACTTTGTTACTTGTTTTCTGCCAAACAATTACCCTCCGTTTTGTCTCTGCCTCAATCTACGATATTCTATGAGGACAGAGTAAATTTTCCAATAGGGTGAAAAAGATTTAAATAAAATTCCATTCTGATAGTTTGGTCACATAATATTAATTAGGAAGATGACAAATAGAAAAATTAATTTCAGTTCTATATGACCTGCTGTGTATATCAGCTTCTAGTTCATCCAACTTGCATCTCTCACTTCTCCAACAGATCAGCTACTCCATGTGGGAATGCCCTCTGAGTAGAAATTAAGTGATCTATTCTCCCACCAGTGCCTAAGGAATTGCAGGGGTAACTTTCATTAACCTTGATGGACCTCACATGTAAAAAGCCCTTGAATGTCAGTGGGAGGCTCCAAAGAGTTTCTTCTATTTTCTTTGATATTATTCATTTAATCAAAGAATGACAATAAAGTGATTATCATCAAAGATTTATGCAAAAGTATCTTAAAACTTTGAATGGGAGAAATAAATGATTCACAAAAATTGGCAAAGATGATTGCTACAGACACCTTCAAAAATACTTCTTGGTAAACAGGACACTGAAACTGCTTCTCGCAGCTGAGAAGAGTTAAAGTAAATTTCCAAAGAGAAATGAGTCATCTGTGCCAACATTTGTCACTTGCCCCTGATCTGAGTACAGTGCTAAAACTGAGTTTACCAGCCCATCATCACTGTGTGTCTGAAACCAACCACAGTGCCCTGCACTTTGCATCATTATTGGACTCATTCTGCCTGGAACGTGCTGCACTGGGCCTCTTAGAAGTCTCAATACCGTGCCCATTTCAGTATAGATAAGGCAAATATTAAATACATTAAGAGGAAGGGCAGAGCCTTTTGCTCTCCCACTTACTCACCCCTCACCCACCCCCTCACTCATCAAGCACAAGAGCTCATTGACCCTATTGATAGGAAGGGCCGCTGAGGATTGCAGAATTTTGCAAATTAGTTTGTGTCCCCTGTGAGCTATACGGTAATTTATACTTAATAGGAATTATAAAGAGGTCTTCCACCAAAATGTGTCAGAGAGGCAATGGGTTAATAAGAAATGTGAACTTAAATCCCATAGAGAGAAGGCTGAAAGGCCCACTCCAAAAATAATGGATCCGTGAGGGAATGCAGGGCGTGCGTGAGGGAATTCTGGGAAGGAGTGAGCAAAGGAAAAGAAACCTCTGAAATGGTCAAAGGCAGGGTTGAACCATTGCCAAGCAGGTGACTTTTGTAAGGAGCAGACAATTTGATTAAAAAGAAAAAAAAAAAACACAAATCAGTCAATTTAACTGCTGATGGGATTGGCCTCTCTGGTGGTGGGGGGAATAATGAGACAAATTGTTAGATGTCAGAGTAGACAAAAATATTCAGGTAACTGACGCCAGTTCTTCATTTTCCAACAGACTGTTGGAGTTTATAAATGCAGCATCAGTATGTGAGTGTGTGTGGCTGTCGTGTGCACACATTTGCTTGTGTGAGTACGGTGGGAGAGGAGGCAGGGAGGCAAAAAGGTGTCCTTACCATGAGGCAATCCCGTGATAATGACATATGGGACTTCGGTCTTCCTGAGGTTCATAGTCCTAACCTTGCATTAGTGATCTTTGCTTAGAAAGCAACAGTTAAATGTCCAAAAATGTTAGATTGTTTTGGATCATAATGTTTTAGTTTTAAATATGGCATTTCTGTGTGTGTTATGTCATTGATAGTTGGCAAGATTATCTTTTACACGTCACCCACACGCGCACATACACACGCACCCCACAGCACACCCCCACACACGTAGAGCTGCATATATGCATGGAAAATTATTGAGCCTATGCCATCATATTGTATTTTGGCAGTGAAAAATACTTTGAGAACAAGGGTTCTCAAAAAACATGGGGAAAACTCTCCTAAAATTAATTTTGTTCCTTTTTGTTCTTTCTTTCCTTCTCTCTCAACTCCCTCTCGTTTCTTTATAATCCTTAAACCTGACTGATTAATCCAGTGAGAAACAAAGATGGTAGCACGAAGACCTGGCTGCTGAATCATTTGTTGGGCCTTTACAAAACCAGTGGGAGATGTTAGCAATTGCTTCAAATTACAGCCATTTTTAAATAAACTGATATCAATAATGATTTTTTTATACCAACAAAGAATATAACCATTGATAATTAATAAAGGTTTGTTAAGCCAGTGCTGATTTATTCAAAATAAGATGTAATTCAAAGTCACTGGTAGTCTTTAGCTGATTAAATGTTAGGCATTCTTTACAAAATGATGAATAATTTAGAAGAATTTAACCTCAAGTCACTTAATTAATGTTGTTGAATTCTGCCTTGTTGCTTGTTGAATTAATAAGAGTTTGCCATAATCAGTCCTAGCCTCACCTTTGGGTTTGAAAGGATGCTAGATATGCACTGTGGTGGCCTCGAACGGGTGACAGGCTGTTGTAGATTCTCTTTTTCTGTCACCCATCTTTCCCTACTACTCAATTCCATTTTTTTTCACGGAGAAGAAAACTAACACAGCTTGCTGGCGAAGCTGCATGGCATGGTGGTTCAAAACATGGCCGTTGGAGCCAAACTGTCAGGGATTGCGGTCACGGGGCGACCACTTCCTAGCTGGAAGACCAGAGGCAAGTTCCTTAATTGGTCAGTGTGTCAGTTTATTCATCTGTAAACTGGGGATGATGATAAAACCCATGATTCATTGGGTTGTTATGAAGGTGAGATGGGCTGTCGTTTACAAGGTGATCAGGGGGGTGCTGGGGACATAGGAAAAAACTCCATGTTAGTATTCATAATAAATGTTCTCAGCAAACATGACACGGTTGGGGAATTATGATTATTTTAAATGGCCAGGCCCATCTTTTCATAAAGGAACAGCAGCCATCAGAGAGGGGAAGTCCAGGCTCTGCTGTTCTGGCACTCTCCATCCCCATTCCCATCTCACTTCAGTTCAAATTCCTTGAGACACAGTTATGCGCAGGAAGGGGTAACCTCTAGTCCTTTTTCTGTTGTTGTTCTTAGAATATCGCTTCAATTAACACTGAAATCGCAGTTTCAGATGATTTTTGTAGACAGATTTCTTATACAGTCTCAATAAAAAAAAAACCACACCCAAATTTCCATATCCTCTAATATTAAATATGTCCTATGTATGTCTGCCCTGTTTTAACAAAGAATTGAGCAGTTATCTATTCCTTTGAAGTGAAGCAGCAAATTTGAAGCACAATATACTCTTTTCTTCATGAAAGAATAATTGTCTTCCTCTGAAAGTTTTTTCCAATGGAATTAACTTTACTTCCCCATGCTCTGGACAGTAGCTGAGGGGGAGATCGACACTTTTTTTTATGATGACCCCTTTTCCACATAAAATCCAAGTTCTATCATATTTTTTAGTCTGTTTAAATTCAATATAGAAAAATTACCTTGTAATTTCTTGTTATGGATAAGAGTAAATGTAAGATATGAATTATTTAATATCTTACAAGTCAAATATGATATAAATAGGGCTGCAGGGAAAAATGGATCCATGGAAACACATCAACACAATTGTACTAATTGCTAAAAACATATTCTCAATGAAAAACAATTTATAGGATATTATAACTAATTTTTCACACTTCAAGGAACTATAGTAAGAACATTGCCCCAAATATTCCATCATTTCAAAGAGAAAATTAAAAACAAAATCATGCTGGAATTCATGATGGAATGAAAGCTCATAAAACAGAAGTATTTTCCTAGAAGTTTCTAGGGGAAAAATGTGTATTTATAAAGATAATATTTCAGTTAAGTTGTAAATTTTAATATTTCAAAACTTCCTATTTATTAAAAGTGGTTGTTTTGCTTTATTATTTTTTTTTATGTAAACAGTTTAATTATCTGGTTCTCACTGACTACTAATTATATAGTGTAAATCTTAGGGAAAAATCAAGAAGGAGAAGCAACAACATAGAATACTTACCATCTGGCTTACTTTCTCAGCTTCTCTGAGTATCAGTGGACAGGAGCCCTTGCTCTTTGGTAGAGGAAAAAGAAGCAATCTCCCTCCTAAGTGGGACCAAAGAATGCTTCCTGTGTCTTTCAACATAGGAGAAGGGAGATTTGGGTTATACTAAGAATGTGTCTCTACCTTTTATTGAGTCATTTCTTTGTGCCAGGATACTGCCAAGTGTTTGATACACAACGTCTCAGTGAATCCCTCTAACCATTATTCCCATTTTTTAAGAAAAGAAGCTGAACCTCTGTGCAGTTAAATAATTTGCTCAAGATCATACATGGTAGAACTGGGATAGACACCAGGTCTGCACAACTCCAAAGACACCGGAATCACTAAACTGCTTCTCTTTAACGTAGATCATATAAAGGGCACACATTTATGGAAGGGCAAGAAGATCAAATTGAGCCTTCAAATTGTTTCTCCTCTCCATCCCTAAACTAAGCATTTTATTGACATATATTGAAAATGATTAAAATACGAAAATGGCATTGTGCTTTTTATAATACCAGTGATTTCTGGGCTATAAAAGACAATAAATGATAATAATCACAACTCTATCACCACCTTCAAGAATAATTTCTATTGCCATTTACTTAGCATTTACTTGAGGTATTTTGCTAAGCACTTAACATGTATTATTTCATTAAAAAAGAACTAGCCACAAATTTTACAATCTAAATCTCAAACTAAATTGAAACATGCATATATATTTTTTCAGAAGTGGAAAATATAAACACAATTTTCCATTTCCCCGATTCTACTTTCACTTCAAGTAGACAGATTTTTTTATTGTCCCAAGGCTGGTTCCTACAAGTCTGAATGCTTAAATCCATACGGTGGCCCCAAAGAACATGCAAATGGAAATGGAATGGAATCCTCAAGGACATAGCAAGGTAAGAAAGACTTAGATGCAAGACCCAACTTAGAGCTAACTAAAATCAATTTTACTTTTCTTATTTATTTGTTCGTTTGTTTGTTTTTACCTCTTCATGCCACGCAGTAGAAGCTAGATACAGTAGGACTTGCGTGCATCTCTCAACATTCACGTAGGTTAGCAGGCCAACATACTGTCACTCTGGGCTAACAGGGGGAGTAACTCTGCCGTTTCCACCAGTGCCACATTAAGGGAAATGAATCTCATTCTGTTCTTTTTTGGGGAGTAATTTATCAGATGATTTATTTACAGTGCAATCTGCGTGACAAGTAAACAAATATGTTATTTTTGCCCACTGTGGTTGGATTTTAAACATAAGAAAGAGACAGAGTAAGTGTCGTTCTAGGATATGTGAGTAGCTCTGACAACAGCTTTGAAAAATAAAGGAACTCCATTACGAGGCGTTTAGCAAGAACTGATTTACATACTAGAGTAGATCTTTCATGAATTCTGCCAACGTAGAGAGGAAAGGGGAGGGAAGAAAAAGGTTCCAATTGCACGCTACCACTGTGCATGTTGATGAATCCCCCAGCACATGTTAATTAATGCCCTATTGTGTTTGGCAGACTACCAGGGACTGTGATTGTACACGGGCTGATCCTTTAAATGGAGAGTGGCTTACTCTATATTGAAAAGAAAAAGATTTGTATTTGTATAAGCCACAACTATGCCTTAGGAGTGAGTGTTTTGCTTTTAGTGCAATTAAGAGAGAAGAACTGCCATCTATCACAATATTTTATCATTACATGTTAAAAAAAAAAATCCCCAACCCAAGTAAGTAAAAAAAAAAAAAAAATCACAGAAATGTCATTGTTTTTAAGGAAAAATAACATTGCTCCCATTACCCTATCCAAATCAGTGTCCAATTTTCACCCACAAATGATGATAATGAATACTGTTATCTGCCATCTTATGCTCTGGCTGAAGCAGAAGATTGTATTCAAGCAATTAAAAGGAAATCCTCATAACAAACACATGGCAATCTTGAAAAATTTAAATGCATAATGCCATCCTGGCAACAGAGGTGAATTAAATAGGGAAAAGGCCTGGAAGATGCAAATTCCTTAGGCTTAAAGCTACGGAAATCTTATGTCCTGTTAGACTTTTAATTTTAATCATGGAGAAAAAAAGATCGGCTAATCACTCAGCTCTTATTTCTTATTTGTTTTAATTTGCTTTTTACTACTTGCACCGTAAAGAGCTGATAAATATTGGATGTCTTAAAGCTTGAGTGGCCTAGGAAAATAAATTGCCTTATATTATTGTTCCTTATGAATAACATTGACATATCTAAGAAGCTGTTGCGGTAGAGTCCAGAAAGATATTACAGTCAAATCGATTAATTAAGTGTCTTTCACCGTTCTGAGTAATAAAGTTCAGCAGCGGCTTACTAAAGAACGTACCTTTTCCCTGGATCTACACTGCTCTAGCTAAAATAGGCTGAAGTCTCTTTTATTTTTATTTTTTCCTTGAAGACTTTAGTCCTTTGGGCTTCCTTGCATATAAAACTCCCTCCACATTTCCCCAGTATATTTAAGCTTGATTTAAACAAGTGATTTTCAAAGTGGGACACAGAGGCCACCTAAACCAGAATCACATGGGGATGCTTGTTAAAATATATGTTCTGGGGGCACGTGGGTGGCTCAGTGGGTTAAAGCCTCTGCCTTCGGCTCAGGTCATGATCCCAAGGTCCTGGGATCGAGCCCGCATCGGGCTCTCTGCTCGGCGGGGAGCCTGCTTCCCCCTCCCTCTCTGCCTGCCCCTCCGCCTACTTGTGATGTCTTTCTGTCAAGTAAATAAATAAAATCTTTTAAAAAAATAAATAAAATATACATTCTGGAAATCTATGCTTCCACAGGCCCTGATTCAGTAGCATAGGATAGAAGCCCAGGAAACTTCATTTTCAATAAATACCCAAGTGATTCTGATGATTTAAACTACTTCATACGCTCTTCTTTTGTTCAGTGACCTTTGAAAAATTCACCAGCTCTTCTTTTTGCGGCAATGTGTGATTTCACTGGACAATGACTATCCCTTAGAGCATGGTGTCATGAACTTTGCTCTAGATAGCCAGGTCTGTTTTCCTTCTGGCTTGAGGAGGTTGGAACCCAACAACCACAATGACCTTAACCTCAAAGTGCCAGTATTGTTGGCCCTCTTTGCCAGGGGAGAAGTACCACCAGGTTTCGGGGACAGGAAAGTTGAAGACCAGAGTTGACGTAGTGACAGAAAGGACAGAGACCTTCAATGGGCCCTCCACCCTGTGGGAAACCTCTTTCTGTGACATTGTTAGTCTCATTAACTCTTAATTCATGTTTACATCAACCGGGGTTCAAAACGAACTGAACTCTAGTCTTAGAAAACAGATATATACCTTTGATTCTGTTTGTGTAGGATTCTTGGACCTGTTTTGCCGTGTGCCCAGCAGGAGCTAAATATATATGACGTCATATATAACAATAAATATATATGATGTCATATATATAACAATAAATATATATGATGTCATATATAACAATAAATATATGTGACATCATATATATAACAATGAATATATATGACGTCATACAACCTTTCAGCAGTAACCCTGTGAGACACGTATTACAATTTTCCATTTTACAGGTGAGGAGCTAAGGATCTTCAAGGATAACTGATTTACCTGAGATCTCTGTCGGTAGACTCAGCACTTTTTTCCAGGTTGATCTGACTCCAGGCCCTGCTCTCTTATGCAGTAGGCAACTGGGTCTCTAATCTTAAGTGGGTTTCTCTCTCCTTTTTAATCAGCTCCTCTTGGTGCCTCAGCTCTTTGAAATAAAGCGTAGGTTCTATATGCGCATCTGCTTCCTTTGGGAGTGCCTCTAGCTACTATTACTATATTATAAGTTCTTTGAGATGAGAACAAACAGATTGAGCCCCACCTCTGGGTTTCCTTGCCAGTGCTGTCAGAACCACAGTACAATGGTGACGTGCTCGGGCTAAGTAAGTGAGGTCCTGTCGCTCTATTTTAGGACTCAGAGCTCTGACAGAGAGCTTACTGTTACATTATCGCACAACATGCTTACAATAGATGAAGTCACTTTCAAGGGAAGCAGGGGCCTATACCCTGCCAGCACTTTGTTTAATGAGCCCAAGACAAAAATAACAGCATCTAATGGGCAGGGAAGCTGAGAGAATGACACAAAACAGTCTTTATAGAGTGCGACTCTGAAATACAAAGTAAGGCAAAGGCAAACTGTGAATTGATTTTTTAAATCTCGCTTTGTCCCCCAAATCATTGCTTTCCACAGAGGATTTATTCCTGGAGTGTATCCTAGAGTTCTGCAAAGTAGGATGACCATTCTGTCATTAGGCTCTCCTGCCTCTGCACCACAGTTCATGCCATTGCTCGCGTTTGGAAGCCTCCCTTACCATAGACCTCTGCTTTACCAAACTCTGTAAACTCTGGCCGAGGATTTCTTTCAAGAGGAGGGACAAGAGAGCTGTAAAAGTGTGCTCTTCCTCTTTTAAAAAGCAATCTATGCAAGGAGGCTTAGTGTTGAAAATAGGTTCTGGCATCTGAGTCTTTAAGTCCATAGCAAATTTCGATGCTTTATTTGCTTCTGCATGCTCTTGACCTGGCTTTTGTCAAAACTCTGATTCCAAAATTCATTCCATTTAGTTCTTATAACCTCCCATCCTCATAAGAAAATATTGGCTTCTGGTTCTGTCCCTGGAAGTCACAATTCTTCCCTGGACTGGCTTTGGTGTCTGGCTGCTGTTAGTTTAGTATCATCCCTCAAATCTCTAGATACACTTTCATTTTCCCTCGGCCTGTGACTAATGTTTGATTCAAGGACTATGAACTAATGGTCAATCTCAACCAAAATCTTGCTGCTTATTTGGGCAAGAAGTGATTTATTACTCCCCTGAACTTGATTTAGACCATTTGATGGCATTTGTATGGCCTGCTATAGTGATTATTTGTAAACCTCTAGTTTTCTCTGCTGAATCACTAACTACTTGGTGTTAGGAACCAGGTCTTACTCACTTGTATATATAGTGCTTTGAGTTAATAATAATGATGGGAATAGTATTAGATAGCATTTAGTGAACCTCTAATATGTTCCAGGCACTGTGCTACAAGGTTTTCACTCACTGTCTCTTTTAATTCTTACAGGAATACTGTGGGAAAGGCATTATTGTCATTAACATTTAATGAAGGAAGACACTAAAGTTTAGAGAATTTTAGAAGCTTGCCCAAATTTACACAGCTAGGTTGTGTGAAGCCACAATTCCAAATCAGTTCTGCTTAACTTCAGAATGAGAACTCTTAATCATAGTACTAGAGTTTTTAGTGAAGGGGTTGGATGAATACACCCATTTACAGAATTAAAGGAGAATAAATTGTTAAAATGAGAACTGTATTCAATGTTTCAAGTAAATACATTATAGACCTATTTTTAAAAGATTTATTTATTTGAGAGAGAGAAAGAGAGAGAGTGAGCAAACACCAGCAGGAGTGGGCAGAGAGGGAGAGAGAATCTCAAGCTGACTCCCTGCTGAGCACAGAGTCTACCACCGGGCTCAATCTCAGGACACTGAGATCATGACCTGAGCCAAAATCAAGAGTCGGAAGCTTAACAGACTGAGCCACTCAGGAGCCCCTATACACCCAATATTTTTAAATATCAAGAAGGGTCTTTTTCTCTGGCTCTATAATATTTAAAGACTTTATGGCACTTAGAATTGACCTGTTAAAAAAATTTACATTAAAGATGAAAATAAGGTGCGATTCGGTCAACTGGTTGGACAGTGAATGTAAAGTGTAATGGAAGGACTTTATGCTTCTTTATACACAGGAAACACCCATGTTTGTTGAATAATGATAAAAAAATATTGAATTAATGAGCCATTTAGTCAATGAGCAAACATACTGAAAATCAGCCTTGTACTAGCTACTTTAGAATAATTCATGAAAAGGCATAGCAACGCTTATAAGACATTTGGAACTAGACATACTATCAATAGTATATATCAGCACAAAAATGGAAATACATTTGGAAGTTGATCCCAACAAAATCTCCATAGTGTAATCACATTGATATCATATCCTCGGGTCAGCAGCTCAAGCATGTCATTTGTTTAGAGTGAAGATAGTTAACTACTTAACTATGACATTATAGACTAAATGAAATGTAACATGTATGTATAGCAACTGGGCACATAATAAGGACCCAATGAATGTCAGTTCTGTTCTCCCATCCCATACTTTCATGTCCTATTCATTGAGTTAGATGGTTTCATCTAATTGTATCTTCCTGAGACCATACTTCTTTTAAGTTTCAGATCACCATAAAAATGCTTCCTCAGGAGTTCTCAATTCCATCAACAAGGAGCAAAAGAGACTCAGAGAATATTTGTGGTAATTCCTTTCCTCTCTCAAGAGAGGTTAAAAGGGAACCCTCAGGCAAGGGCAATGTCTGTGCCTCCTCTAGGTCTTCTAACTCTCCTCAGGGGTAGAGAAGGGGATTGAATTGTAAGTTATAGCAAAACCCCCTTTCCTCAGGAGTCTCAGCTCCATCCACAAGTGTCAAGGCTGAATCCAAGGCTTTGGACTTCAACTCTCCACAGCTTTCCCAGACCTCCTGGCTTCTCCCAATAGGGGTCTAGCAGAAGGCCTAGACACCCAAACTTTTCCATCTCCTCACACTTACTGCTTTGCTGCCATGTTTGGCTTGACTCTACCAGGGACATATTGCTCCCATTCTCCCTGTCTATGCCAGTCATTCAAAGAAGCCCAGGATCCTGTCACCCCTCATATCTGTCTCTAATTTTTGCAGGGCTCTGCATAGTCTCTGTCCTGTTCCATTCTCCCAGCACTCCCCAGTTCATGAAATCCCTCCACCATGCTCTCTGGAATTCATGGTCTGCAGTCAACAAAATCCCATAGATTCTTAACTTCTTAAACACTCCCTTTATCTTTTTCATTCTAGTGGAAACCTGGCTCTTCTGTAAGAAGGCTGCTTTCCTTACAAGGTCTCTCAGGTATAGGCAGGGGGTTTTGTTTGTTTTTGGTGGCTGTTCTTTGTTTTTCTTCCACAATCCTCATATATATGGACCTGGAGATCACATGCATGTCCTTCTTATTTCTTCATTGCCTCTTCAAACCATTCTTGTTTTCTAGTGACAACCGTACTGGTAAATCCAATGGGCACCATTGCTTCTGATCTCACCTTTCATTAGCATTTGACAGAGTTGGTTCCTCCCCCTTGAAATTTTTCTTCATTTGGCTTTCAGTTTACCACGTTCTTCTGATTTTTCTTCTGTTGCACTAGCTATCACTTCTCAGTCCCCTCTGCTGACTTCTCACATCTTCAACAAAGTGAATCCCTGAGTTTACCATGACTGTCCTTAGGTCTCTTCATTTCTCTGTTTCATGGCCTCAGTGATTTTGTTCAGTCTCATGGCTTTGCTTACCACTTATATGTTGATAGCTTCTAAATTTGTATGTCTGGACTTCTTTTCTGAGTCTAGATCCACATAGTTAACTGCCTACTCAGCACCTCCAATTGGAGGTATTGTAGTAATCTTGTACTCCTGGCACCCCACAATCTATTTTTAGTAGGCAGGCAAAAACAGAGATTCTAAAAAAGAACAGAGCATGTCACTCCTTTGTTCAAATCCTGCAACAACTTCTTTTTCAACTAAGAACAAAAGCTAAAGTCTTTATAAAAACCTACAGGATCTTACAAAATGTGGACCATGGTACCTCTCTGACTCTGCCTGGGGCCACTCTTCTTCTCACTTACTCTGCTTGACTCATACACTTTATGTGCTCCTACCTTAGGTCTGTTCACTTGAGCTGCAGAACCATCCCACAGATATCTGAAAGCCCAATTCTCTCACAATCTCCAGTCTTTGCTCAAGTAACACCTTCACAAACAGACCAACTCCAACCTAATATCCTTGGTTCATTCTGCAACCCCCTTCCCAGCCCCACGCTCCTAAGACCCTTTCCTCGCTCTATTTTTTTTTCTTTTTTCCATTATACTTAGCCATTTTAACATTTGATGACATTTACTTTTTATTTCATTAACATCTATTGCTTGTTTTCTCTCTCTTGTACTAGATTATGAGTTCCGAACACAAACTCGGTTCTTTTTTGTTCTCTGATTTGTCCCAGGAATTTGGAAATGTGCCTGTACATAGTATGTGAATAATAAATATTTGATAAATAAATGCTAGGTTTGTATGGTATTTTGCAGTGTAAGGCATGCTGTCACATGTTACAAAATTATACTGTTTAAACTACCTCTTGCTGTTGGCTGTGCAGTCATCATTATTTCCACAGGTCAAATTAGAAAGCCGAGGTCAGAGACAATTTTTCCCGATTCTAATATTGTTTTTGCAACTTAATTCTGGTTACCAGGGCATTGTTCTTTTGAGTTGGTTGTACTTGATTCACGGCATAGAACAATGGTGCTGACTGCCTGTTGGCTGCTGATTATGTACAAACACAAAATATCGCCCAGGTTCTGGCAAACGATGTTTTGGGGCAAGAAGGATATGACTTGGTCACAACTCCTAAAAGACAGAGTGATTTTCCTTTACCAGCAGAGCTGCACGGACCCTCATGTCACTCATTTCTCTCCAACTCACAAGCCACCTGGCATCCTGCAATTGGTTTGACATGTTCAAATCAGGGTTTTGATCTCAGCATTACTCTGAGATGACACCTTGGAAGGTGACTAATACAATTTTATTAAATTTAGATTTTGGTAATTTGTCAGCACTTACTCACTTGGCTAGGGGAGCAAGGGTCCTTTGGTACTTCTGATCATGAAATTTAAATAATAAGGCTCTTGCTGATTGCTCTTGAATACATTAAGCATATTTTAGGCACAGCTTTATGATTGGTGACCAGAAGCAATCCCAGCTGAATAGAAATTCTTTCACTGGGTGTTTCTTATTTCTCTGAGCTGTGATCACAGCCTTCCCATTGGCTTCCTTGCAGAAAGCATTACATCTCCTTAAGAAGCTTCTGGACCAAATACCAAGACATACTGGCCCTTAGGATCTTCATGTTTTTAAGAGCTGTTACCCTTGTTCCTAGCCAGCTATTGAATTCTCAAATCCTACCCAGGCATTGATCTAAATTTTCTTTGTTGAAGGGTTTTTATTTCTGACCAGAGAGAGCAGCTGAACTGATCCTAGTAATCAGTGAGGTTGTTTTGAAAGTCTTGAAGTTGATTTGCTGTAATTATCAGTTCTTGTTGAGTGTGAAAAGGAGCATGTTTACTGAGGGCTCACCTCCTGTGTGTCACAGCTGTTTCAGACACGTCACACACATTAGTTAGGGCAGTTGGCCTTGCCGTTGCTCTAAGAGAAAACGATGCTCAAGGCCTTTTCATAGGTGAAGGTAGGGAGTCTCAGGGAGATTAGGGAACTTTCTTAGGGGCTGCGCGAGGAATGAGGCAGAGCCAGGATTCGAAACCACCTCTTTAGACTGCCTCGAATGCACTGATTAACGCTTTTCCAGTGCTGCATACACCTAAAATGTAGCCACACAAAACCCAAAGAAATTGGGAAATAACTGATCAGACAGCCTCACATTTGAAAACTATGCCTGTAAAGCGCCCGTGAGTAAAAGGCCTAGCCAATCAAGACATCGCCATAGGGGTCAGCCTGAGAGGCCGTGGAGGCACCCTTCTTATCAGTCGTCGCATGAGTGATTAAGGATCAACCAGATGTATAAGAAAATAATTCAATCTGAAGTTAAAATTAACTGATAAATTGGATGTGGCCATTCAGGCAGGATAAAATTTGGGACACATGCTTCCTGGGGTGTCTCAATGTACAGAATGCTGAGCAAATCTGATCTGGTGTGTTTGTCTCAAACTTCATGAACTCATGTGCCGGAGGGAAAAAAAATTCTGGTCTTCCTTCTACTTCCTCTTCTCTTTATTTTCCACCTTCTCCTTCTTTTTCTTTTTTACTTAGAAATCCCTACTACAGAGAAGTTTAAAGACGCTGAAATTGGTAATGCTGTCTCAGGGTCATTGGTTTCTAAATTTTCTGCTATGATTATGGAATTTTCATTATTAGAATCAAAGATTAGAATGGTATCTCTACCAGTGCTCCAATTTTATTTTCCTTTCTGGAAAACTGAGGAATTGCCTTGGCTCGGTTCTTCAGACTACAAAGTATACTTTTCATGACTACTAAGTGCCTGAATTTAATTAATTTTCCACTTAATCCTAGTCCATTCTCAACTTCTCAGTATCCATTGTTTAAAACAGAAAAATGCAGCTCCAAGGCCCTTACGTGAATTTGATATTCTCATTGGTTTAAAAGAATCCCGCCCCTAGCTGTGTTTAATTCAGTTATCCCGATTTTTATTTTGCTTTTAATGTAATTTGAATGCTTTGGGATGAAGCATATGCTGTCCTGTAAATCACAGTCTTAACACCTCTCAATTGTTTAGTTTCTGACTTTGTCCTACATTTATGATACTTGCTTAGGCCCTGAAGGCATTTCAGTTTGCAACCCTTACTTAAATGAAAATCAACAGTAATATGATTTAATGATGGTTCAAGATGTCTTTAAGAATATGTATATAGGTTCATCACATAATATATTTCATTTCACATTTTATGTCTTTATGATCAGGTTCTGCACCAACAACATTCTTAACCATATCCATTTGAAAAATTCATTGTCATCTTAGCAGCATTTCTTTTTTGTGTAAAATGGATATGAATTTCACAGAGTCATTTTTGGAAGAGAAATTTGTCTTAGCAAATATATTTGGACCTTTATCTGCCATTGATACTTTGGTGGTTTCAAGTACAGAAGTAACTGCAACCTTCCAAATATTTTTTAAGCCAAGATACTTTTTGTGACTGTAAAATCCAGCTATAGCAATATAGATATTTCTGAATAACTGTCAGTATTTAGGAGATACATACACAGTATAAAAGTTGTTAAGGAGATTTGTTTTGTTCAAACCAGGCAACTTAATGATCAATGACTAATACACAACAAGTTGTAAGTTGGGTTCTCATTTTATGCAAGCTATCTGACCACCAAATGACAATCTGACCCCGGTGGATACCTAAGAATGTAAAATAGATTGGATTTAAAAATATAAATTGCAATTCATTTGCAATACAGAAAAAATACCAGTTTTTTAAAATCATATTTCATTATAGGTTCATTTTGAAAAGAAAAGGAACATACTGTATTACCAACCCAAGGGAAATGTTTGTGTGTTTAAATAATTATTACTGTTGAAGTCTTTTTACATTCTTTTCTTTCTGTTTTCCTAAGTCAAATTACTGAGGAGTTGATTCAAATACTAAAAAACAAAATACTTATATTTTAATATTTTAAATGCCTTTTGTTATAAAATTCAAGGACCTAGATTCTAAATGTGGATCAATTTGTTTGTCCTTGAAAAAAATCAACATTAATTCTAAATGGCACTAATGCAGATACCAGAGAAAAAAGTTTGAATATTTACAAGGAAAGTCAGACTTGAGTAGCAACTATTGAAATAAACTGTTAAAAACAATCAGGATTATTTAAATATTTGTAGAAAAGAATATCTGTATTTTGAGTGACAAAAAGCCTCAGTGCAGTCTTCACACATTAAAACTCTGAAAAGTTAAGGCTAGAAGGAGACCTAAAAATTCTTCTGTGGAATAGTTCATTTAACAAATGAGAAAACTATGATTTGGCTAGGCATGGGAGAACTGGCACTAGAATCCATATGTTCTAATGCCTAAACCAATTTTTTTTTTCACTACTACTCACACCCATATAGGGAATAGTATGTAATCAGAACAGCTACCATTTGTTGGGCTGTTATGTGTCTGGCATGGAAAGTCTTTATTCTCTTAACAATCCTCTAAGCTAGGTTTTAATATCCCAATTTTACTGATAAATCAATTACAAATTTCTATTTTGAGATTAACTAACTTGCCCAAAGTCACCTTACAGTGCCGGCAACCTAATAAAAGTCTGTCTGAATTCAGTCTCCCTTCTCGCTGCAGAACTATTTAATTAAAAAAAAAAATCACAAACAGATCTGTAGAGTTGTATAGGAAATGAAAAGTACGATATACTGATTGGCTTTTCTCTTTTCAGCTTCCCCATTATGTAGATAAAGTTAAATATTTATGTAAAATTTATAACCTGTACTCATGATGGGATATTTGATCCAGAGAAACCTAAGAATAGCTAATCCACCCCACTCATTTATAAATGAGGTAATTAAGACCAGAAAGGTCAAGCACTTTCCACCAGAGGCATAGTTGTAAAACTAGACTAGAGCAAAAGTTCTGGCTTGAAGTTCTCTGACTCAACCACCATTCCACCATCACATTTTTGTAGGTGAAGTGTGGGGAGGGAAGACAAGGGGGAGGGGCTGAGTAGACGCATTAGTGCCACCACAGCATGAGCTGGGTGCTGACAAACCCAACGCTAGTCCATTTTTTGGAAAGACAGTGCTGTTTGAATGACTGACCTTCAAAGAGCCTTGTAAATTTTTCGCTTTTCTACGAACCTTATGAGGGACAGATGATCAGAATATTCATTTCATGTGTGGCTAAGAAAAGAGAGCCACTAATTTTTATATTTCACGTGTCCTCCAGTGAAATGTATATTTCATCATGAAAAGTGAAAAAGAAGGTGATCGTTAGTTGAAACACTAGTCACCAATTAATATTAATTTTCTTTCTTTTTTTTTTTCTTTTTAAGTCTTTTCATTGATTTATCTTAGGAGAAATTGCTTGAGTGAAAAAAAAAAGCAGCTATAGCACATTTAGTGATTTTTCCCCATATCTGGTTTAACTTAGTTTCTTAGGGAAAGTGAGGTGGCTATAAATACCTTTACCACTTGATCTTGTAACCTTAAACGAGGGCGAAACTCCCCTTGGCACTAACAAGAATTTTGTCTGCGGGTAGTTCCAGGATTGGGTCCATGACGATTATGAAGCAATTTGGTTCTTTCCCAAGAGACAGAAACTCCAGCATGATTTTCGGATGGAATACACATACTAGCACCTTGTCCATATTCCTAATAATAACAAGAATGAAGGAGGAAAAAAGCCAGGAATTCTTGCAGGCTTTAGCAGGCTTGCTTCAAAAGCCTGTCAGCTAAACAAATAAAGTGAAGTAGGAGGAGGGAAAGGCAGGAAATTAACTGCTGTGGGCTATTAGTTAATGAGTAGTCCAACGAAAGGAAGTTATGGCCATGGAAGTGTACACTTAGAATGAAAAAAAAAATTAACATTACCAAAAAGAGTTAGCGTACACAAATTAGATTTTTCTTCAATTCTGAAGTTTATTGCTTTCTTGTGGGATCTGCCTCCAACCAGCTACAGAAGATTTCCCCTCTCCCCTCATCCCCAAACAAGATGAGTGAGATCAATCAAAAGATTGAAACTTTGAAGCATGGTTAGGCTGCTGGGTAAAAGCATGCAAAATATGTCTGAGACTTCATTAAAAAATGCCTACACAACACCTTGGGTAAAATCCACAGCAGCCTGGCATTGCCGCCTCATTAGGAGTAAAATGAAGTGGTCATTCCCTGAAGACTGCCCCTGCTACATCCTGACCAATCCCAGGGGTATCCTGCTTACAGTCAGTGATTTTCAGCCTAAACGGCCACAAGTCTTTTCTCAACTATGCCTGGGCAAGGATCTGTTGGCTTTAGGCAACATAGCCCAGGCAAGTGCAGGATATCTGTTCAGGCCCACTTTTAAAAGAGGAGACTGATAGAAGAGAGTCTACAAAAACGTTTTTGCTTTCCTTCAAATATTTGAAAAACAAATGAATTATCAAGAACTTATATTTATCCAGAACTAATGAAACAAACACTGCTCTGGAAGTAACAATGATTGGAATTTTTAGGTAAGGACAACACACAGAGAGAAGGACAGTCTCGAAACAAAGCTCTGCTACCTTTTATCCCTCTGCCAGGTGCTTTTGGGAATGAAAAACCAATAAGCTCCCAGGACAGGAGAGGAGTCAGTCTTTTTGTTATGTGTTCGTTCTCTGTGATCGTGCTCTTTAGAGAGTGGTTTGGGGGATATATCACCTGAGAGCTCATTAGAAATGCAGAATTTGGGGCACTTGGGTGACTCAGTCCCTTAGTGACTGACTCTTAATTTCTGCTCTGGTCATGATCTCAGGGTCCTGGGATCGAGCCCTGGGTTAGACTTGATACTCAGCAGGGAGTCTGCTTGAAGGATTTTTTTTTCTCTTTCTCTCCTTCTCCCTCTGCCCCTCCTTCCACATTCTTTCTCTCTCTTTCAAATAAACCAAAAAAAAAAAAAAGAAAGAAAGAAAGAAAGAAATGCAGAATTTGAGGCAGGTCCCAAGCCTTCTGAATCAGAATATGCATTTTAACAAAATCCACAGAATCATCTTTTTGTACATGCAAATTTGGTTGGCACTGCTCCAAGTCAAGGGTTCACAATGGAAAATATCAGTGGATAGTAATAGGAATGCTTATTGATGCCATTCTACCAGGACAACTTATTTTTAAACCTCTTTTCTGTCAGTGTGTTTTCATGTAGCCTAATGACACGAGAGGCTTCAGAATTATGTTACTACAGAGTACCAACAGTTTGAGACCCTGTAGTTGGTTGGGTTTGACATAAAATGATGTGGGTCAATTATTTTAGTTAAAATATTGATAGCACCATTACTAACTTTTATACTGAGGTGGAGAAAATGCTATAAATAAAGTATTTGTTTTCCAAGATTAAATCTTGAAATAAATAACTATCCTGAAAACGACATAGAGGAGCTTAGACCAAACCTCTTTGCTTAGTCAGTTTACAGTAGTAATTTCCAATCAAAACTTCTTACAATCAGAACTAAATTCCTATTGTCAATGGCAAACCTGTCATCACCTATCCCTGTGCCAGCACCTGCATGGAGAAGTCAAATGGAGTGCTGCTGAGATATCCAGCAGTAAACTCTATGGCTATCATCTATGGTTCTATTTTTATAAAAAATTTTTTTCTTGTATGGGTGTCTTTGTTGCGATTCTATAAAAAAATACAACAGAAACATTAGCTTGGATATTAGACTGATTCCCAAGAGCATAATAATGCCACGAAGAGTCATGTTAGATGAATCATGGTCCATCAGCCAAATTTTATGTCTATCAAGAAGATCCTGACTGTCATCCTGAAATTCATCTTTACAAAAATAGACATATTCCTGGTTTTCTTATGTTCCGTTACTGCTATATCATGCTTTTGTGATTTATGGATTTATTTTCTAAAGTGTGTTTGGGGAAATATAAGTGTTAAGAGACCTTAAGGGTCCCATGGTTAATTAAATTTGGAAAATACTGGATTAAATGAAACTATAAGGATAACTTTTCTGCATGACTTCTTAGAGCCTTTCTTACGCTAAGATACCTTATTAACACCCAAAGCAGGGATATAATATACGATGTTTTTGACCTCAAAAGCCAGTATTAAAGAGTATTCCCTATGATTACTGTCTCCAGTTACACACTTTGGGACACCTTAATCTAATCTAATTCCTAATCCTGTTTGGGTTTTCATACTTAGAGGACCATATTATACCACTTACAGTAAAAACAATAAACCAGTACATTTGTGGTCTGTATTAGGAAATTTGGCACATGCACATAAACTCTTGGAGCTCCCAATTAGATTGTACCTACTTAGGCACATGAATTACGACTTACACTTCCATATCCACTGCAGAATTTAGTATGTGCTGGACATGTAAGTAATAAAATAATACTGCTATACTGACCTGTGCTAAAATTAGTTTTTGAGTTTCCATGGGTATCTATTTGCTGTAGCATTTCACGATTTGATGGGATAATCTATTTACTTTAAATAGAACTTACTTTTAATTTTGTAAACTTTGATCATACATCCAATAAGCCTTTGTCTTTCTGAGCTGATAAATATAAATATTTTTTACGTATGAGTATCAAAGTTCTACCAGGATCTGGATCTTTTTCCAGATTAAATCTCTAAAATAGATTCCACCTGCGTTGTATGTGCAGATATACTTTCTTCAATTGTAGGAAGCAGACATGCCAGGAAAATTCCAGTGCAGATGCACCATCAATTTGAATCTGTTTTCTTACTTTTCCATCACCGATGAGGTCCTAAGGAGACCCAACAATTGTTCAAATTTGACACTGCAGGATAATATCGAAATTGAAGTCTAAAAGCTACACAGACCTTTATTTGTGTTTAAGGCACTGAGGCCCAGGGAAGAGAGGTCAATGTCCTTTAGGGATATTTGCAAAGCTACCTGTGTTTGGTCTTGTTGACACATCGTTCTTAGAAGTATGGCTGCCATTATTTGTCACTAATAGAATAACAGTATCATATCCTTGTTTACTACGAAGTCTGTTTCTTGCTTTTCTCCATCTTCACCCACACTGGGATCTCCTTCTTGAATTTAATCATTTTCTGTGGAGATTTCAAAATTAAGGAAAGAAAAGTACTTTTTAAAGCTTGGAAATTCCACTGAACACTCCATTCCCTGGGGTGGGCGTGGGGCGTGATGGTGTGGTGGTGAGTAATGAAGCATTTAGATATTCTTACTCCCACCATTTCAGGCCATTGAAAAATGCTCTTGATGGTCAGTTACTTTTTATTTTTGGCAGTAGATCCTACAAATACTCACACAGGTCTTTGGGATGATATAGAGAACTTGTATTGGGTTTCATGAATGAATGAATAACAACCATTCACACCGGTAACTATTCAAAAGTATGTTGGTTGATAATAGGCTAGATTGTATTTGTTATCCTGGAATTTACTACCATCCAGTTACAGAATTCAGATTACCTTACCAGACACACATTTGGGTAATATTTGGAATTGCCTTAGTCCTTTAAATTGGCATCTTGGTGAGTAGGGAGAACAAATCGCTTCTTTCTGCACTTAGAAGATAAATATCTGATTTTTTTTAACTATCTGTCTTAGGTGGTTTGGCTAATTACCTGCCTAAAGGCAGAAAACTGTGCCAAACTATTTATCAATAATCTCTCTTATGTCAGTTTATTTATCCTTCAACTGAGTACATTTTTTTTCTTTTTAGTTGGTATTCCAAACAGTGAAAAACAGTTGCCCTCCACTTAAGGATTGTGTCCACAGAGATAAATTTTATACTCAGGGCATAAAGGTTAAAAAAGTAAGAAAGTAAGATTTCAAAGTCAAGGAGATGCCTTAGAACACCTATCAACACTTCCATTCCCACCCTGTTCTCATCTGGACACCATTGGGGGAACCACTAAAATTGAATTCAATGGCTATGTATTATGCATGACTGCATTGTTTACTGTATTGTTTTATGCCATTCAGTTCACCTGAGATGAAATCAGGCAAAGGAGGTAAATTAAGTCTACCTTCAAAACCCTAGACTGCTGACTCTTATAAAAATTGATTTACTAGTTTATCTAATGTTTTAAAAACTCATTTTGTTAAGTTGTAAATCATATCATTCCGTACTACTACATCAGAAGGTAAAATTAATGATGGAGATAAGGACATTAGAAAAAGCCACAGCATGGCTACATGACAACATGAAAAAATTGATGAATAGCAGCTTAGGAGCAGTGACACAGGGTTCAGATTTAATTTGAATGGTGAAGGGCATCATCCTATTGAGCTGACTGGATAAGGGTAAGTTCATATTGGCACATGGTTTGATGTCATCATGGGTGACACGAAATAGTGGTACAGTGAGAAAATGACATGTGGCATTTTGAAGACCAGAAAAATAAAAATTTGAGGTTAGCCCTGAATGAAAGTGCTTTTTCTTTTCTAGATAAGAAACACTATCTAGTAATTCTGAGATCTAAAAGGATTTTTTTTCCCCTCTTAACTCTTTAGAAGTCTAAAAGGAAAACAAGATTGATAGCAGGTTTGTGGAGTCATGTTATGTGTAGGTGGCAGATAGACAAATTTGTGAGTGAAAATTTAATATCTGTAGAATTTTATCAGAATGAAGGAAATGTCATCATAATGAGATGCATACTTCATCAGGAATTTTAGTACATTTCACATAACAAATATACTTTCTGCACTTTATTATACCAATGCTCATGCCATCCCAAGGAAGGGGATGGATTTAAATAGAAGATAAAAGGATCTTTAATTTCATTGAGAGATGAAGAAGACGAGATATAAAGCACATGTCAATATAGGTAACACTTTCTCCAAGAACTTCTAAGACATCAGTAATCAGTCAGTTATTCCGAAGATTGATCATAATGCATCATTAGCTGTCAAAAGCTAATTAACTAAATTTAGTTAAATTAACCAGTTTAGTTAAACTAAATTAACATTTAGTCCAAGTCAGCAACTTGTGTCATCAGATCTGGCCACCAACCTGTCCTCTCCTCACCTGTGTCAGCAACTAGGTCTGTCATGGCCAACTGAGCACATGTCCCACCTGAGGCTGCAGTTAAAAAAACACAAGGAAATCAGTCACTGCTCCTCATCACACTGAATTTGGAAATCATGACTTACTCGTTTTACTGTGTCAAATGTGGTTATGAAGATCAGAGGGCATCACTTTAAATGAGGAAAGTAAGACAAGAAAAAGAAACCCTCCCCCTTTTATCACCAAATGACAGATCTAGGAAGTGAATTCTGGTTTTCTGTCTCTGTTTTAATAAGCTTGATCACAATAAGTAATCAATTTGCTGCCTTTTTTTCTTTCCTGGAAGAAATAGTGCCTATATTTTGAATGAGTCTGAGAAACAAGGAAAATGTTTATTTTCAGAGGGGAAAAAAGTGAATCCATGATACAAAATGTAAAACTTACATTTTTCTCAAATGGAAGTGACTAAAACTAAGTATAGCTGAATGTTGTAACAACATAAAAGTCAGAAAATAAAGTATTCAACAAAGCTTTGAAATGATTTAACATTAAACCAGTTACCAAATTCTGAAAATGAATCAATCTACATATACAAGGATAAAGATTTGGAGATGCTAATATTGAAAATTTAGTATGTGTGTCAGGCCTCCTGCCTGGTTTGAAATGAACACAGTTAAGCCCCAGTACATGTGACTGTTTCCTGGTTTATGAGTGAGATTGAGGCATGTGTAAACTTGCCCAAGAAAAGTAGACCTCTCCAGAACTCCCCTTCTGACCATTGAGGAGTCACACGCACAGCGTGAGATAATCAGGTCTTTGCTCATAAAATAACCACATTCGTATTTCTTTATTTCTGCAAGACTAAAAATTGATTTTTAATGATGAACAAGCAATTTCGTGTCTTTGAAATAGAAACAGGGTTTTAAAAACTTTTATTTCGGTGCATGATACATATCAGCTGACTCATTCACCTCTACAGTGACGTGTGACGGGCTCCGTGCTGTAGCATCTAAATATTTTATATAAATAAAGAAACATGCTATGATCTCTCAAGTGTCTCCACAATACGGGGGCAGTGGTGAACATGCCCCAGCATCACTTGACTTTTCTTCAGTATAGTACCTTTCATATCAGTTACAAATGGAGGAGTAGTGCACAGATGTGAAGCAAAGGAGTGGGAAAGAAAAACAGAAAAGAACACAGGGTGTTATAGAAAATAAAGCAAAACACATAAGACAGTAAAGTATAAGTAAGAGGAGTGCCTACATGGGAGTGTTACATGTGATGACATGGTATATAGCCACGCTGACCCTGTGCATTATGTTAATATACTGTATTTAAAGGGGTACTCATTCACTTTTTAATCATTTGAACCTCATTCTTATATGATAAACTTATTATCTGGATATAATTTTGAGGTCCTATTTCATTTCTTTAAAACTTAGGGAACAATAAAATGCAGAGATTAAAGCAATTACTAACTTTTATTTTTTGGGCAACAAATATTTATTCATGTCTACATGAACTAGAAACAAATAGATTTAGGGAATAAATAAGAGCTCATCATTCTAAGAAGCACAGGTAAAAATCAACTAATAAAGATACTGAAACTAAGTACAATAAGACTACAGCTGATTTTCACCTTGAGAAAGGGGTCACTAACTAGTGTATCATAGAAGGGATATTAGCAAGTGTTGAGTGATTTCTAGGGAAAGCTGAGAACAAGGTTGACTGGCTTGGAGTGAGGGTTCTTATAGGAACTGACCCACTAGTAGGGTTCATTAAAAAAAATAAAAGAGCAAAAATAACCAGTGCTTTCATATGCTTTATCAACAAATAACAGATCTTCACCAGAATGTTAAGTGAAGACAAAATTATGTAGTATCAATGCAGATGTTCTTTATTGGCCCATTTTAAAAGACCTTTTTTATAAGGTGAGAGAAAAACATTTTAATTGCTCTCTCAATTATACATTCTCTTAAATCTTAATCTAAATGCAGATCGGTTCACTGGTAATTATCCATCAAGTTTTGGCTATATGGATCAATTATTATAATATTGAGTCAATTATTAAAGGCAAATGATCTGGTCATGTTTCAAGAGGGATCCTAATATTTTGATTGTACAATAAATCCCATTTCCAACTCTTTTCTCGGCTTCCAATGTTTGGGTGGACAGACGTTTTAGAAGACGCTGTGTCACTCGACATTTCTCCCCAGTCTGGGAGGAGGATTGAGAAAACCCATGAGTCCGTAAGAACTTGTCGACCAGCCTTCAGATCTCAGGAGTATGGCTGAGTGCAAAGCTAAATTCATGGAGACAAAAGTTCTTACCCTGTGGGATAAGAGACTTTACTCCTTCAGGCCTTCTTATCACATGGACTGTTAGTGGATAAATTCTGAAAGACAAAAGGCATTCCTGTAATCCTTTCAGTAAAAACAAGGTTCTGGACTAACTGTATAGAAACAAGGTGGGTGAGCCTTTAGAAATAAAAAGTAAATGCCTAACTGTTCTTAAAAAAAAAAGCATAAATAGCTTATTTGGGTTTGTATGATGCTCAATGGTTTGCTAGAACCTATAAAGAAAATAGAAACTACCTTGTTTTTCATGGACAAATATCATTTGTGTAGTTATATTACAGCAATGTGGTGACTGTAGGGGTCAAATAATCAGAGACTAGGCCATTGTGATGAGACACTCCTCCTTCCTTTCATTGTTTGCCTTATCCACGAAAACAAACTGTGCAGTTCTCCTTTCCTAAGTTAGATGATAATTCAGATAATTCGGTATACTTATACATTGTTTTATTTAATAAATCTTTATATCTAAGAATTTCCTAAATTAATGCTAAATAGAAAAGAGTAGCAAAGAGGTAAATATTTTCCTCCTGAATCTAATCTTTTATTAATCTGCATACATGTTATTCCAAATATATACATGTAGATTGCCACATATATATGTGCATAGAATGTATAAATGCATATATATTATACATGAATGATTTATTACAGAAATATCAGTGTTTCTAGATTACACTGCATACTTGATGAGCTGTCATTAGTGCAGAAAGGATACATAGCTTTTCAACAAAAGAAAAGAATGAGGCTGCCAGAGTGTTGCAGTGGTTTGGGCTTTTTTTTTTTTTTTTTTTTTTTCCAGCATCCATCCCTGCCAATCTCTGCACTGCCAGTAGGGAAAACCATATCCATGGCAACCAACCGTACCATTCCAACCCACATCAATGACGCCTCCAATCTAAACTGTCAAATATTCTATGCACATCATGTAAAATAGGTCTCTTTCCCCTTATACCTCTGTGCATCTCGTTTCCGTGGCTACATGTTTATGCAAATGAGAATTGTCCTTTCTCTCTCAGGTTGATTGAACACTGAATTTGTTTTGCACCTTGGCAATGCAAAGCCATGCTGTCTTGCCACCTGGTCTACCACATAATTGCAAAAAATTACATTATAATGATAACTGTCCCCAAATTAGCCTGATAACACCATCTACCTGCCTTGTGAGCGAAAGAAACAGTGTGCAATAAAGAAGGATGTTAAAACAGAGTCGAGATAGGGGAATAATGTTTAATTGGCTCTCCAGAGTCTACTAATTTTCAGAATTGGAAACCTAGTGTTTGATTTGTTCTTTTTAGTCAGTGAGAAGAAAAAATATCCTTCATAAATTCTGAATGACAAATTTGCCCATCCTTTTTTGCATGTGGTTCCAGCATCCCAGGGAATCTAAAGTGTCATTTCCTCTCTGGAAGAAAGGAAGCAGAAAACATGCTAGGTATGTACTCTAAATTTTCACTCAGTATCAGCTCCAGCTATAAATTTTTCCCAATCCCCTGTATCTTCCCCTTTCTCTTTCCCGGAAACCCCCTCGAAATATTTTGGATCAATACCTTTCTTTTTTAGTTAAGAGGCAGGATTTTTATAGGATGACACATATTAAAATTAGTATAAATAGAATAAAATTAAAGTAAAGCTGGGACTCTTAACAGAATTGTCTTTTCTCTTTTCCCATCTCCTTTAATCTATTGCCCCCCACATTATTAGATCCTGTAAACAATTTTGTTGTGGTAGTTGTTAGTTTCTTCTTCAGTAGAATTACAATTAAGCATTTTGCAAATAATAAAAATGATCAATTGCTTTATATTTCATTATTTTTAGTTATAACTTACGTTGATATGATGACTTAACTAAGGATACTTTTAATGCTAATTTTTCTGCAGAAAAGAAGGACTGGAGATGTAAAAATGGAGTTTGTAGTGTATTTCCCCAGGGTGTAAGTGACAAAATAAAGGATACTAGATTCTATTATGATAAATGTTGGGGATATATTAAAATATACATATATTTTACCCCTGCTTAATGCCTCCCTCTCTCTGCAAAACAAATCCTTCAGTATTTAAAAAAAAGAAAAAAAAAACAGGAACAATTTTATATAATTTTATGAGATTTTTGTCTCAGACTATAAACTTTGTTTATGTAGACTCTGAGTCACCTATGAGCAGATTTGGGAGATACAAAGATTATAAAGGTGGACAAGATCTTTTTTACAATTCAATAGGTCATCTGTAAATGTGTCCTGGCCAATGATAAAAAAAAGTTATGAAGTTTCTAAAGTCAGAACTATAACCATCTTCTCTCCCATCTCCTTCTCCAAACTCTACACACCATTTAGGTTTTAGCTGGGGCCCCACTTTCTCCCTAAGAAGATCACAAAGTGATGACTTCCTTCTCTGATCTCTTGGCTCTATGAGTGCTGTTGGTTCAGGATTTCATTTGATGCCATTTCCCACTGGTATGACTTGTGTCTGCCAGGATTGTAAACCCTGGGGCAGAGTTGGAGGAAAATAATTTCATATAATTCTTTTATATTTTCAATCCTTAAAGTGAATATTTTGCTCAGTTAAATTAATATCAAGTCTGGGTTGTTCCTGGATTTTAGGCTGAGACATTTAGGCAGTGAACAACTAATAAACAAGCCTCGGGTCATGGCAGAAGAAAAATCAACTTGTAGGTGTGTTCACTATTGTTCAAAAAATCATGTCAAATGTTTTACATATGCAACAGTGAATTTTTCCTTGTTAAAATTTACTTTTGGATAACAGATTATATTTTTCAAAAGCAATACTATTTGAAAGAGAGGACATGATGTCCTTCAAAATTCTGTTTGATTGTTAGATCTCCACCAATAATATTACTTCCTGAGCACTGATCTTGCCTCTTCGGGGAATTACTAAGGAAACAAAAGACCTAATTTAATAAAGATTACAGCCAAATAAAATGATAGATACATATAAACACAAGTGATGCAAAATTTAAAAACCATGGTTCAATACCAATTATAACTGTTAATATCATCATTCCAGTAGATTTACCAAATGTAATATATGAAATTTCTAGGTATTTTGGAAGGCTAAAAAAAAAATGATCACTGAAGTTAGATTCTGGAAGTAAAAGTATGGATGATTGGTTTAAGTCTAATTTGCCTGAGGAGGACAAATATTTAAGGGCCCAAATTTTTTATAGGGCCAATTTTTTAAAACCTAGGGTGTGTGTGATTTTGGACTTTCCCCATTCAATCTCAATGTTGGAGCTCCATACTCTTCTAAATAGCCTTTTCTGGGAGCAAGAAAACTTGCTTTTAGAGTTTCATTCTGTTAGGGAATCCCTTGCTGAATCCACCTTATTTCATCCTTGATTTTACCCATGCAAGTAAGGCAGAAATTCATTTGCAAAATGTAAGGGCCAGAAAAGTTTGTTTGAATCACACCAGTGAAAAAAAGGAGAGTTTATGCAAACGACTAGAAATTGCCTTAATTCTCTTATCCACTTTCTGTACCTACACAATTAACACTGTCTAGACTTTTCCTATAAAAGAGATTTTTTCATAGAATCATTATGGAGAAAAATAAACAAAATCCAAAAAAGTCTGCTAACTAAGAATAGCGATTTACTTGTGAAATGATAATACTATTATCAAATAAATAATAACAGCAAATTATTATGAAGTACTGTGTTCAAAGCACTTTTTAATCCCTTTACATAATCTAAATCATTTAATCCTCATGACAGCATTACAATATTGACCTTGTTTTACAGAGGAGAAAACTGAGGCATAGAGAGGTACCAAAGTTACACAGCTGGGAAATAGATCTCCCAAGACCGGATTCATCTTGTAAAGTCCCAAAGTGTTAAATTTTTCATTTTTATGCCATATGACCTTTTAGGAAATATTTTTATTCTCAATTATTACAATAAAGTTGTATCAGTAAAAAAATCTCTTGAAATTATGATATTCCAAAATTCTGTCATCATCACTCAAATTCCCTTTCATTTAATATTTCAAAGCATGAAATTGAATCTTCTCTTGGGGAGAAGAAACCCTATCTGAAAGACTTCAAAATTGGAAACATTACTTCTAATGCCAGCAGTGATTTAGAAGACTTATGGTGATTTTTAAAAATATCTGGATATATGTTCATTCATTTAGGCAGATAGTTACTAAATGCTGGCACTGTTCTTGGCTCTCAGGATCCAGCAGAAAACTGAAGAAAGATTGTGCCTTCATGGGACTCACTTCCTAGTGAGAGGGGAGATTAGAGAATAGATAGAATAGAATAGAATAGAATAGAATGCAATGCAATATAATACAATAGATGACAGATGGTGAGAAGTGCTATAGAGAAAAAAATGAAACAGAATAAGGGTATATAGAACAAGGAAAAGGAGGCTGCTCCTTTAACAGGCCAGAAAAGTTTCTCTTGGTACAGTGATATTTGTCCAGAAATTTGAATGAAGCGAAGGGGGGAGCCCCGACATTCAAAACTGGCTTGCTAGGTTCAAGGATTGTTAGGATGGCCGATGGGGTAAGGGAGAAATTGCTGTAGGAGATGCCATCTGTGAGGCAGCAGATGGTCAGATCATGGAGACTTGCAGGAGAATTTTACATACTCTTCCTTTTACTCCGAGAGAGACGGGAAACCATCCAAGGGGTTTCAGCGGAGGAGTGATTAAGAACTGACTTATTTTGTAAAAGGATCACACTGACTCAGAGAAATATGGACTGGAGGGTTGGGTGAAATCCTGGAGCCCAGTTCCAGAGGCTGTTATATCATCCCAAGCAGTAGGTGATGGTGGCTTGGATCAGGATGGCAGGAGATGACTTGTGAGGAGAGATTTCAAAGTTGTAAACTACAAGATTTTATAACATATTAGACATGGAATGTGGAAAAATCAAGGTGTAAAGGATAACTCTGTTCTATTACAAGATGCAATAGGAAGTTTTATGCTTAGCTAAAAAAAACTATAGGTAAAGACTAAATATTTGAAATTAAAATTATAAAACAGTTAAAGTTCTTCTTAGACTTTGAATTTGTTAGATACTCAATTTAAAACAATTATTGATCATTACTTCTTTAGCGCCAGTGTTTTTTGGTGTTATCTAACTTTTCCTTGAAGACATAACTTGATAAGTTAGGAAAATTCTCTAACTTAGAAACAACAGTCCTTCTCAAAACTCGTTTTTCTTGTTGTTGTTGTTTGTTTTGGTCTTCCAAATCTTGGATGTTCTCCTGTTTTGTCCTACTTCTTAAGCCATTCTTTGTTAGTCTTTTTTTGCTGGCTCCCCTTCCTTGGCATTTCTTAATTCCCAGTTCTTCCTTTGAATTGGTTACAAGCCATCTTTTTATATCCATCTGTATATAGGTAACTCTACTTGGACCAGGTGCACACACTAGAAAAGCTTTAATTATTGTCCAAGTCCTGATGTAGAATTTTCTAGTCCTCCACTATTCATTGTAGTAGTTAAATCTGCTAGTGGTTGTATGCTAATAGTGGTTCCATAGCTAAGAATGAAAATGTAGCTAATAGTGCTAATGGTGATAGGATTATGGGTAATCCTAGTGAACACCCTAGATGCTATGTGTAACCCTCTGTGTAACATATCTAAGTATATTGTATATACTGTGTAATACCCATTATGTATTTTTCCTATACATGCCTATGATAAAGTTTAATTTAGAAATTAGGTATAGTAGGAGATTAACAACAACAACTAATAATAAAATAGAACACTTATAATAATATGCTGTAATAAGAGTTATGTGAATGTGATCTCTCTCTCTTTCAAAATATCTTATTGTATGGTAGTCACACTTCTTGTGATGGTGTGAGATGACGGAATGCCTACATGATGAAATGAAGTGAGGTGAGTGACACGGGCACTGGAACATAGCATTAGGCTACTATTGACCTTCTGACGATAGGTCAGAAGGAGGATCATCTACTTCTGGACTGCAGTTGACTATGGGTAACAAACTGGAAGTGAAACTTTGGATAAGGGGGATGACTGTATAATAAAGGCGATTTAGTAAGATAAATATGTACAATTTGATAAAAATTATTGTGGCAACCAGTTAACCACTTGGCAAGGATAAATTTAAAACCCTAACCCAAACCCTAAAATAAAATTAATTCTCCAAATGGGTTGGATATAAGTGCATAATAAAATTTAAAACTACTAGAAGAAAATATAAATGCATATGTACAGGTGAAGAAAGCCCTTTCAGTGAAGACTCAAGGCAAAAATTGAAAGATAAATACTTTAAGATATCTCTGTGGGGAAAAGTACCACAATCCAAGTGAGAAAGCAAATGACAGACAAGAAAAAATATAACTATGTGTGACAAAAAGTTGTTAATGTCTAAGATGTAGAAATCTTACAAACTTGTAACAAAAATAACATATAACAGGCAAGATACAAAAAATCAGAAATATAAATGATAATATATGGTGAAAATCATTTCATCTTACTAGTAATCATAACTATGAACAAAAAATTAGAGATCCTCTCTCTTCTCATCAGTCATCAGGCTGTCAAAGAGTTAGAGAAGGAAAATGCCCAGTATGGTTCACTGAAAAGAGATGGGCTCTCACAGATTGTTGGCAGGAGTAAAATTAGTAGAAACTTTCTACAGTGTAACAGGAAGTAATGTATTTAATTCAGAAATTCCACTTCCAAGAATTTTTTCAATAATCAGATTCATAAAGATAGAAATGTTAAGATATGTATCAAAAACATTATTTATAATGTGGGAAAGCTGAAAATAACTTAAATGTACAGTTCTAGGTTATTGCTTGAGTAACTCATATATCCATAAAATGGAATTCTTCTCAATTATTACAAATAATGGTGTCAATCTACATCGATCAATATGTAGCGTGTTGATGATATGTTGCTAAATGCTAAACGTAGTTTTCCAATGAATATGTCCCACTTTGATCCCACTTTAAAGATACATATTATTTCAGCCATACATATTGAAAATAACATATAAAAATATTGTCCGAAATGCTCTAGTGGTTCTATGCTATTGGTGGAAATATACTTAATAGCAGTTATGGTGGTAGGATTATGGGTAATTTTTTTCTGCTTGGTTTTATTTTTGGCATCTATCTTTCTGCATAAACATGAATAATTTAAATAATTTTAAAATGCAACAAATACATATATTGAAATGTCATGATTCATAGCTATGCTAGAAGCTTAGACCAGATGCTGTGTTTATATGGCACGAGCTCACTTGTGCCACACCTTTTCTCCACTTTCTGACAGTGACTCCTCTTGTCCAGAATCTCCACAGCACATCTGTGTAGGTGCTTACATCGGAGCCCACAGACTGAATTCAGTTCAACTGCAGAGAGCGAGCGCTGCCATGCTCCTTCTCAGGAAAACATGGCAGTATTGGCATTGTCTCATATCGGGTGACTGAGCTCCAAAAAGACTGCCCTTAATCCGTTACAAAAGGGTTCATTGGGATTTCCATGTGTTCTTGTTACAGCCTGGTCCTCCTTGCCCCTCACCCAGAGGAGAGTTTGGTTTCAAGTTCTTTATTCTAAAACAATTATTTCGTCTATTTTTAGAAATTCATTCTCAAACAATTATTAGAAAACATCAGAGTTTTGCTTATTTGAATAAAAACTCCCATTTATTTTTCAAGGAGCCTTGTAAGCTACATTGGGCTGCTTTCAACTTCTCACATATTAGGAAGATAAGATTCAGAGATTTTATGTGATTTTTTTTTCAAGGCGGCAGCGTGAGAATTCAAACTCAGCTATTTTCTTTCAAATCTGAAGATCCATTTAATTTTATCACATAGCCTTCTACACCTGTCATTGAAAGCCATAGACTTTAACTAACTAGCAAGAAGAGAAAACCCAAACACTTTTGTTTGTGAAATACGATTGATAAGAAATGATAAATAATTACTTCATAAAATACTTTCCAACTTTTGTTTTTATTTTACAATTAAAAACAGGACAAAAGAGAAGAGAAAGGGAAAATATTTTTTAAATTCCCTAAACAGACTGTTTTCTGAAAGCTACTTCTTGCCCAAGATTTTTTTTTCTTTTAATTACTGGAAATAAAACTGGAATAAACACACTGTGAAATCTACTGATTTATATGTGTTACAGATGGTGTACTAGAAAGAAAACACTAAATTCAAGGAAAATATATACAACACAATGCTGCAAAGTATGCCACTCACCTAATTCATCTGGTATTCTTCAAATACAATGAAAATTATCCTTATATTTTTAAAACAATAGTGTGGCTTATATCTTAAAAGCTAACAGTAAGGGAAATATTTGTAAATCAAAGGTTTTCAGCCAACTCTTTGTAAAATCGTAATTTGGTGTAATATTTTTCTCATGCTGAATGAGCCTTCTAGTGCATTAACATCCAACCAGCAATGATGTCATGCTGTAGGAGCATCATTGTCAACGTGCCCAATCAATTTGTTTGTATTCTGAATCATCCCCTATTCCTATTGGTTTTCTGCACATCAGCATTCAGCTAATGGTCTCAAAGTCCATGTTATGTGTGTTAATCTAAAATTCCTCTGTATACAACCTCTACGGAAATAACCGAAAAGGAGAGCATATCGGTCATACTACTTTCGTGTTTGTGAGACCCAAGAGTTGTACTCTCTGGGTCAGTACCAAATGGAGATATTTTCTAGTCGGTAATACAACTTTTCATTACAAGTTGGATCTGGTATGTGCTCTTGCAAATAGTCACATTTCTTTTTTCGTGATTTTTTTTAAAAGATTTTATTTATTTATTTGACAGAGAGAGAGAGATCACAAGGAGGCAGAGAGAGAGAAAGGGAAGCAGACTCCCCGCCAAGCAGAGAGCCGGATGCAGAACTCGATCCCAGGACCCTGAGATCATGACCTGAGCCGAAGGCAGCGGCTTAGCCCACTGAGCCACCCAGGCGCCCATCGTGATTGATTCTTAAATTAGTTATCCGTGCAAGGTCAATAGTGCCTCTTTCAAGTCCTCCAGCCATGGAGATTGGTCAACAGCCTGCTGAAATGCTGATCAGTTTTATATTATTTCATTTGTCTTCTTCATGTTTAACAAAAGTTCACTGGCATAGAGATCGATGAGTCTGCATACTGTTTTTTAATGAGTTATAAACAGTTGTTCTCCTTAAAATAATACATTTTAGAAAATTTGAAAAAGAAAAAAAATCACACAGTTATCACATTAACATGACCATTATTTGTGTTTATTATCTTCTAGTCTTTTTTATTAATGAATCTGTAAAAAGTATATATTTTTTAAAAAGGTGCTTTTTCTTCTTCCCCCTCTGACTTGTGGATATACATAATTGCAGGAATCATAATCCTTGCTTCATGATAACATTCTAATTAGTGGCTCAAGCATGTACTTCTTTGTAATACTACAAAATCCCTCAGAAATTCACCACCATTCCTCCAAAAGCTATGAGCTTGACAATAACTTACTATAACACACACTGTATCTCCTATCCCTCTACCTGCCTTCCCCCACAGAAGTGGCATTCAGAATTCTGTTGTTATTGTCCCCTTAATTCATATATATGAAATATATATATATTATATACATTATAAGTATATAAATTATTGTGTGTATACACATATATAAATTATACTTACATGTGATCCTAAAAATACATATTTTATTTCTGACTTTGTAAAAGGTTTAATATACTGCATATAATCTTTTGGAATCTACTTTTTTCATTTAATAATCTCATTACTAAGACTTACTCATAATGCTGTCTATCATTCTATGTCATTCATTGTGGAATACTGTGACTCTATCACACTTTTTTCATCTATTCTCACTTGGATGGGCATTTGGGATGCCATTGTTACAGTCTTCATAACTATCAGTTTTAGTAGTTGCATGGTATTCCATCAATTTTCCCAGTCAATTCTCTATTTTTTTTTAGTTGGTTGCATTGATCAAGGTTGAAGTAAGCACCTTCGTACAAATAGTTTTTCTACACTAAATGTTATACTTTAGATAACTAGAAATGGAATTACTAAGTTGAAAAATATGAACATAATAGAGATTTCTAATTTGCATTCTGAAGAATAACTCCAGCAATTGTACAATTATTGGGTTGCCATAAGAACTAACTTATCTATTTTTGGTTGTTAATTTAAGAGATAGTTATGTTTTGTTTTTAGGCTTCACTGACTTCAATCAATCAATGTTGATGTATTATAGAATTTAAGATTTGGAACCTTATCTTCTGACCTGATAATTTTCCATTTGATGAGGAAAGGAGTTAAGGTAAGACATAACAAAGGTAAGACATTAAGAATGAAATAATGGCTTATAGCCTGGGTTGAAAGTCTAGCTTCAAAATTTGAATGCAATATATTGTCAGTGAGCATTATTTATTCTTCCTAAAGTGTCCCAACTTGGAAATGATGAAGCTGAAGCTCAAAAGAAAAGGACAGATTTTCCTACCACTTAGGTAGCTCATTTTCTGTCGTACTATATTGCTTTCCAACTGATCAAATATAAAATAGACCATCAAAACTTTCATTTTCATTTTGAATGATCTCTTTTCCACATTCCTGTAGGATTTATAATCCTGGCCTTGCCATGCACTACTTGCATATGCTCCTATTATTGTTGTTGCTCTTTTTGATGAAGAACACTTTCCTTGCTGATTCCTCTCCCATGAATTCATCCCTCATAATAGGTTGAACCGTGCTACGCCTAGCGTAGTTTGTTAATCCAGACTTGCGGAGCTGACCTGTCAGAAGTTACAGTCTTTCTACATTGGAGAAACTTCCCTGTCTTTCTCCTAAATCAAAGAATTATTAATTACACAGTTTTGATATCTCATTTTCAATACACTCTTTTTTAACATTCTCTATGTTCAATAATATTAATACTAACTACAGTTTGCATGACATTGTGGCATAATGGGTATGTATTGCAGTGCTTGTTTAATTTATATAAATTTCTGCCACGATTTTTATGCCCTAGGAATGATCACATGACTTGGCCAATGGAAATAGTGATAGGAACCTTTTTTTTCTTTCCCCCCAGGCTCACACAGGGTGAGAACATTTGCCAGGCACTCATATAACACATTGCCACTCTCTTCTCACTAACCACAACCACAGACAATTGTCATTCAGCCTGATTCATCCCTAACAAAGCAAACACATATTTAACACTTGGTCTTGATGACTAAAGTCAGCGATTTTACTCATCATAACTGCAAGTTCCCACCCTTTCCCTCCATGCTGGTGATCTGCATCTGAATTGCCTGGTGATTACTCTCCTCGGTTCATTTTGCCCACTCTCATAAACAATCGCCAATCCTTGTGGCCCTGTGCAAAAATAGACCCCTGGGTGGGTCATTCATTGTGTGTCCAAATACTGGACAAGTTTGTAAAGCAAATTCATATTTTCACGTCTGTCATATTTCTCCTAACCTCAACCTGGAACACGTAGCTTTCCCTAAGGTTTTATTAAAAAAGGAGTATGCCCATATAGAACGTGTTCTCTTTTTTTTCCTTCTTCTGATAGAGCAATTTCTTTGACTATAGAAGATGAATTTCACACATTTATCACATAAAAGATTCTCAGCCTCTCTTCCTCAGTAACCTAACTAAGCACACAACATTTAGTTAGTAAAACATTTTGCTGTATTAAATACATCTTTTCTTTGCAGCCAGACAGTCTATGCATTTCCCAGAACATGGGCTGATTTTATGTGCACAAAAACTGGACGGTGAGCCCTTTAACACACTCTTCTCAATGGTAAGCCTATTCTGCATTATAACACAAAATGCATTTTCTCAAGGACTTCTCTGTATTTTGCAAACAAGAACTGAGGGTATTTGGTTGATGTGGAACCTGATTCACGGAAAGCTGACATAACAAACTTGAGCCTAAGCAGGCAGTCCCTGGACAAGTTTGTTTAGAACCTTGACCTTTTAACTCTGTCTTTTGCTTTAACATTATGTAGGATCGATTTTTTTCACTCAGCCAGAAGAAAAAAAGAAAAAGCTTTAACAGACATTTGAGAATGAATTGTTACCTCTTACTCATCTTGATGTATAAACTCTTGACTGTCAATGCTAAGCAAGGAAATACCAAGGGAAGAAATTCAGTTATATTGAAACACCAAACACAAACACCACACAACAAGAAATGCAGACCACTTTAAACTGCTAAGTTCTGGTATTTGTGAACTTTTGAATGAATTATGTGAGATGAAAGTTCATTTTGATATGGGTTGGATCTTAAGACACATCTTCCCATTGAAATTACGTGTATCTGCTGATTATGTTCTTGGCGAAGAATGAAAAAAAAAGCCTATTTAATGCAAAATAGACTTACACGATGGTAATAATAGTACTATTTCAACTAGACCTCACTTGTTTCAGTGGGAGAAAACCTTTCCAGCTCCAGACTTTCACACCAGGACCACTTCAAAAGCAGATGTGACTGATTCTGTTGGTAGCAGGAGATGCCTAAGGGACAGGCCACATGACAGAAAAGCTAGAGATGCAAGCAGGTTTCAAAACCAGTATCTTAATTCTGCTTTTCTATAGGATGAATGTCATTTTTCTATCTGCATAAAGGATGTCAGACAGTCCTCAGGTTCCCCGAGTTGAAAAAGAAGGAGCAGTTACTCTCTGGCAAGTGAGAATCTGAATGCGGAGCATCTCTCATTCCGTCATTACACATGTAGACCTGCATTGTGTGCAAGACAGCAGTCTCTCTGCAGGTGGCACAAGACCCAGGATAACACACAGAAAGGAAGTGTCAATGAGGAAGGAGGAAACATATGGCAGGTTAGGTCTGGGTAAGGAATATCTGGATTTGTAGATGATGCACCCCGCGCAGTCATAGTGAAGAATGAGGAGTCACACTCAAGCCATGTTTTTAGCATTTAAGTGGTAAAGTCTGCTTTAATTCCTGGCTTCCACATCTCTGAAAGGAGGATATTAGATTAAATGATTTCTCAAGGCCTTCTCAGCTTCAACATGCTATCTTGTGCTGCCAGCATGCGTACACAATACAGTTGTAGGGAGGGGTCAAGCAGGAACCTGGCAGAGACCTATATATGGAAAATGAAGGCCTGAGAAGAAAGTGACTGGGTACCAGCCAGAGCCCAGTGAAAAGCAGAACCCAAGATGGAGAGTGGGACTTGGAACCGAGATAGAGGCCATGCTCAAAGACCATGCTTTTGGCATGCTTTTGAAACTCCTTCCAGGGTAGCTTCATGGGTGAGCTGGCATCGAGTATCTGAGTATTGACCAAGACCCCTTTAAACACCTTCTTGTGTCTGGTCAGGACTTAGCCTGGAGAATATGCTAGAAAGAAGGCATCCTCAACCATTGCATCATGTTGTGTGGTGGTAGGGATTTCCAAACCATTGACTTGGATTAACACCCTTTTGGATTTGACTTTACTCTTTCCTACCACCTCACTGAAATTTTCTACCACAGTAAGTCATTATTTCTGATGAAAATAAGCCACAGCCCTTGGCCATGATGGGGAGAGGATAGGGTTGAGAGTTATGGTCATATTGGGAGACAAAGAGAGAGTATACAGTGACTGAGACTGGGCAGAACCTAAAATATATATTGACCACCTGATTGTTTTAGCCCAAATACAGTATTAGAGTATATGGTCTTTCTTGAATGGAGTAAGATTTAAATTTATTTAACTGTTAAATGAAAATGTATAGTATATCCAAAAATATTAAAAGTACCTATTTTAATGTCATTGGTAAAAATTTCCTTTTTTTAATCCATGGCCTTGAAACATATAAATACATTGATATATTACATCATGAAGTCTTCTGATATTTCCCCTCAGTTCATGTTTACTTTGCACACATGACTTTAGAAAACATTTTGTACACTGCTAAGATAAGCAAGACCATCATTTATGAGAATTTGCTGCATTGTTCTACCTGTAATATTCTTCAGTAGGTAGATGATTGTCTACTAATTAAAATCAAGATTTTAGAGATTTAAAGAAAAAAAAGACCTAATTTGTTGCTAAGCAATTCTTAAGAATAATCATATTACAGAGAAGCAGAAGAGATAAATCAATATGTAAAATCATTTAAACTTAGAAACACATTTTCCTTTAGAATCTGTATAATTGATAAGTTTTATGTTTCCTATTAAGTGGTTGAAAAGCCTCCATGGCATCTTCACAGACAATGATGCTTATGTTCTAGGTGGCTGAGCCTCATATTTAAGAGAAAAAAAACAAGTTTTAGTAACAAATCAAAGTTTCACTAACACCTGGAACACAACCATAGACTTTTTCATGAGACAATGACTTCTACCATAAATGAGTAGGAAAGATATTTAATAGGAACAAAAGTAATTTTTCTCCTAAATTAGTTGTTAGAAATTTCAACTCCTATGGAATCTCATTGGAGCGATGATATTAAAGAGAGATTTACGTCAACTATATATCATAAGAAAAAAGGGAGAGATTTGGCATACAAGATAGAAATATGAAGCTAAATTATAAAATGGGGTTCAATTATAAAATGGGGTATTTAAGCATGACAAATGTAAGAGCAAGGATTCTTAAATAAAAAGTTGTAATAAGTTAGATGTGAGTTTTCAGTACAGTGTGAGAATCAAATTATCATAAATTTGGATATTGAGTCTTCAGGAAGGAGAAAATTCAACTAATATTTACTAAGAACCTTAAATAAGCCTGGTGCTCCTAGGTCCTTACATATTTATTACTTCATTTTAATTCTCACAGATCATATTGATATTGACAATATGGCAGACAAAGAAACTGAGGGTTTAAGAAATCAAACAGATTTGTTTAAAATCATATACTTAGTCCTTCTGATTGCAGGAAACAGTGCTCCAAATCTGTCATATGCCTAGAACAATCCTACATTGCCCACATGTTCTTTTAGGCATCTCACCACTTGAAATATTTGAAGATGTTTATCATTTGCAAAGATGAAAGTTCCATGTATTAAATAAGTTGTAGTCAAAACAAGTGCCGTGTTTTGCCATTTGACCCTGGGCAAGTTGCATTATGGCTGTGGAGGCCACTGTGCCCCATTTTCCTCATCTATAAAGAATTATTTATTTATTTGAGAAAGTGAGTGAGCGTATGAGTGGGAGGCGCAGAGGAAGAGGGAGAGAGAATTTCGAGCAGACTCTGCTGCTCAGCATGGAGCCTGACCTGAGGCTCCATCTCATGACCCAGAGATCATGTCCTGAGCTGAAACCAAGGGTCAGAAACTTAACTGACTGTACCTCCCATGCACCCCTTCCTCATCCATAAAATGGACGCAAGAGTAGAACCTACCCACAGGCTGCTATGAGAGTGAAATGACATAAGGTATGTTAGACGCCGTGAAAGAGATCGAAAAATAAGAAACAATTAATAAATTATTATTCACTCTTATAATTATATTTCAGATATTTCACTGGCTTAAATAACCCTTTTTAGAAAACAGGAAATCTGCTTAAATAAAATACACAACTTGCTCCTGTAAACATTAAATCTTTCAAGAGAAATTTAGGTATATTACTCAAAGCACCCGAGTAGTGCTGTTGAGAGTGTTGGATAAAGTGAAGCCAATCGTTCTACTGCAGGTCCTCACTAACCCAGAAAATCAAGTCTTTGGAAGATTTCAAGTAAGACTAGAGAGCAAATTATAAAGTACTAAATGAACACACTGCCTATATTAAAGACTGAAAAGATGATCCAATAATTATGTCATGTTTGCCTTAAACTGTTAAATAGGTTTCGAACACTTGAAAATTATTTCTACTTTAACTTCCTTAGCGCCTAAACTGGATACAAATGGTGATGTTACACTTCCAGGGAAACAGTTTCTTTTCATTTTTTTGTGAAAGCATTTTGAAAAGTTGAAGAGCATTCTTGAGAAGCTGGAGGTAATGTATTGTCATAAAGTGTTAAACTAGGAAGCAAGGAGCTTTTCTATATGGTAAATTCTGAACACTATAAACCTGTAAAAAATGACAGTAAATATGTAATGTAAATAGATTTCTGGAGACTGATTGAAAAGTAGAAAGTTTCACATACGATTATACGTGTGTTCTAGAATAACTTTACAAGCAAGGGTATTTTAGGCTACCTGAGAAAAATGAGACAGCGGTTTCCTGATCGGCTTGTTCAGAGGACAGATGTACTTAGGGAGAGCCCATTGGCTCTTGTTTGTTTTTTCTCTTGATTTCAACTACTTGTTTCCAGTCCTATGCATAAAAGGGAAGGGAAGATAAAAGACTTGAAGCAGCTTGGTCAAAATATCCATGAGGTATTGTGTGTGTGTGTTTTCTTTAAATGCAGCAAAAATTGTGATATATGCTAACTTTTAAACAGCTAAACTCATGTGTTTTGAACTTCAACAAAAAAACTACGAGTCTCACATTTTGAGGATAATTTAATAGAAGCAATGGCTTGGAAGAGGGAGAAATTTCAAATAAAGGAAATGAATTCCTCTTCTGCTGTTGTGGAATGAGGTAGATGAGACATGTGAATGGAAGACAACTGTTCAGACTCTAGGACCTTCAGACAATCCATGTTATTAAAAACAACATTTGGAAATACTGAAGTTGTAGTTCTTAGATATGGCTACAAAGCAAGTGTTTGTTGTAATTAATGATTTAAACATTTCTGAAAAACACTTGGCATTTCATAAGAACGTTAGAATGAGTAGCTAGATACTTTCAGCGATCAATTCCATGAAAAAAAAAATAGTCAACATGAAAACAATAACAAAAGCAACAAACTGTGTCTCTGTGTTCATCGTCCTGTGTTGGGAGCAAAAAGCTTTGCTTTCTTAGAGATGTCAGAAGTGCCGCCCTGCCCTTGCTCCAGAGAACTCCTCGCTTGCTTTTCACATGCAATGGCTCCATAATCCCAGAAATTAATAGAGGAAAGATGAAGAATTTATCAACAATTTTAACATGATCCTTTCCAAATGTCTTCATTGATTACTAAAGATAAGTCCTCTCCCTTGTTTCATGGAAGAAATTTTCAAGTGCTCATTATAGCCCAACTAAGGGAACAGAGTCTAACTTGTCATTAGGCTTTTATTGCATTCGTAAGACGTGTGGCATCCCTAACAACATCCCTAACAACAAATGGAGTGAATTCCATTCCACCTTTCCTCTACCCACAGTGCTGTCTGCATCAATTATCAGGGTTGAAAAATGATGTCTGGGTGTCATTCTCAAAGTAAAAAAGGGCTTGACCTTGTCAATCTGGTCACAATTAAAGGATGCAGTATGACCTTGGAGTAGAGTTTAGAAAAGTTGGGCAGATGGAAGACAAATAAAAATATTGTTAGTTGAATTGCAAAACTGTAATAGTGGCGGTTTTGTTGGATATACAACTAGAAACATTGAAATAATAGTCTAGAGCCATAAAATTTCATTTGGAAATTCATTCTGAATAATTCAGTTTAACAACCAAGAGGAACATAGCATCAGTATACGTTTTATTTGTAGTTTAGAATATGTCTTGTCTTTTAGTTTAACATTATTTCATTTTGGTATAGAAGTTCTCAATTATGTACTTCTTTCAGTAATTTCTCATAGGATGGATTAGGGAGCTGTCCCATTGCATTTGAAGATATCCTCCAGTGCCCCGAGGCTCTTTCTCCCCTATCCAGCATTTACTTCCTCAGAATTTTCATTCCTTCTGGTTGTATAGAATAATGTAGGGATGTCCCCTTAAATAAATTGTGTTCCTGGAGTTGTTCCTTGTTCTTGGATTGGAAGTAGACATTAAATATTTAGCCATTAGTGTCTCATAGGAGTACATGTGCATTTTTTTTTTCATGTTGGAAGTCACCAATTAAAACTTTTACTTTTGAAGGAAGAAAGTGTTCATTTAATCAAAATTTAGTAAGTGTCTATTATATGCCTGGAATGATGTATATAACAGGCACTGGAGATAGATCTGTGAACCAAATTGAAATCTGTGCTATCATACCACTTACATTTTGTTGCAAAGAAGATGAAAAATAAAGTAAAGTAAAATAAGAAGTATTAAAGAGAGTTGATAGAGGTTATAGAGAAAAATTAAACAGGGAGGGGAGACGGTGGTCCCTGGACAAAGTGGGGTTTGGTTCTGAGGAGAGTTTGGGTAGGTCTTGCCACAAAGAAAACATCTGAGTAAATTTCCAAATGAGGTGAGTCGGGGAGCCATCAGGATATCTTGGGAAGAGTGTTTCAGGCACAGGAAAAAGAAGATGCACCTGGGAGCCTGATGTTTGGTGGTGGAATCAGTGTGGCTAGAACTTAAAGCTTGGAGGAGGAATCAAGGTCTTAGAGGGAACTGTGTGAGTGTTGGGGTGAAGAATTTGGGGGAGGCAGATTGTTTAGTACTTTGTTGGCCATTCCGAGGACGTCAGTCTTTTTTCAAGTGAGCAGGAAGCCACTGGAATAGAATCTGAGGGAATTTCAGTCTTCTCTTTAACAATTATAATGCTCTGAGGATTTTTAAATTGGAGATACTAAAGAACTATAATTCAGTCATTTTATAAGTAGATTAAAACCTCCTAGCTGCTCACTTTATGTAGTATGATGTGTAAATTTCAAAATAGATCCCTTTATGTTAAATCTGTCAGGCTACAAATAATTATTTTTGTTTCTGGAAGCAGGAAGTTGAATTAGCCAATTTTACTGAGCCCACAGTATTTCGCTAACTATTCAGAAACGTAAAATGAAGCAGGGCCAGAGTGCTATCTAGTTGAGATGCTATGCACCTTAAAGAGATTCAATTAATAATCTGGCTCAGTGAAAAATTTCTAAGTTACAGCAGGAACTACATAAATTCCAGAAAAGAGATAACGAAAAAATATCTTGGAAAACACAATTTAATATGAAAGTTTTCTTTTTATCAGTAAAAGTTTGGGAGTCTTCATAATACTTTTTATTGTTTACTAAGTTTAGATATTGAATAAACTCTTTATGTTTATTATCTTGGTCACACAACTACTATTATTTCCTAATATTATTATGATGTATTAATATCACCATTCCTATTAGTAGTAGTATCGGTTATTATTAATAGAAATGAAAAATCAAGCTTAAATTTAGGGAGGTCAAGTAATTTTTATAGTGCAGAAGAGCCAGAATTGGTTTCCAAACCCGGTTTTGCTGACCCTAGAGTCTACACACTATGGAAAACTGCCTCTCCTTTATAAAGTTAACATTAGCAAACTTAGAAATCAACTTGCAAAGCTGTTATGCATGGAAACATTTAATGCTATGATTATAACATACTGCTTGTATGTGGGTGACACATAGTAGGAGTCCATAAAATGCTAGTTCCCTCACCATTTCCCTTCATAATTGGTAAAAACATTTCTTATTTTAAAAAGAGCAATAGAGGACGGCACGTGGAGTCTGTTTAAAGAATGTACTTCCTTTTTTATAAACAGTTTTACAGTATTGGGCATCATTTCATAGGGAAATGCACTCCTCCTGTTGACGCTTAAGGTAATTCTCTACATCAACAGTGCGACTGTACACACATAATGGTAATTTTAGAGTGGAAACATATCAATCACAATTTGTACATATAATTTTGGAAGACATAGTGTGCTATACAGTGTCTCCAAGGAATGTGTTTGTTCTGTAAGGAAATTAAATGCTGCTCCACAATAAATGTTACTGAATGTTGCACCACTGTGTTCTACCTTGCACTCAAACTCCTTGCAAAACTCGGCTTTGACAGGTATACATTTGACAACTCTGAACCATCTAGAATCTTGACCCCTATTCAAAAATATTTTTCTTTTGTACAACTAAAACCAGGCTCTCATCTTTTTTGGGGGGGGGTTAAATTATTTTCAGCTTCTATCCTCATATTTTACCTTTGTGTCGAGTCAAGTCATTGTTAATTTTTCCCCTCAATTATCCCATTCAAACACTGAAAGGCACATAAATTGTAACCTGTGTCTAATAGCATCCTGAGAGTCCATGTCATGGGACTAACTTATAATGAGATCTTTTTTGGCTTCTCCAGCAAAACTAAATCTTCTTGGATAATATCCAAAACATGTCTGTCTTATATCAAATTCTGCTCTAGAGAATGCGGTAATACAAATGTGGACCACAGTAAACACATCTCCAGGTCCAGTAAAACAGTAACTTTAATTAAATATTAATTTGTTGCCTATAATACTTTACAGTTTTTAAAAAGATTTCAAATATATGATCTCATTCTTCATGGCAGTCCTGAATAATAGGTAGAATTGAAGTTATACTCACATTTTACCCATGAGGAAACTAAGACTCTAAGACAATAAGCCACTTGTCTAAAGTTAGACACCTGGAAAGAATTAAAGATGGTTTCAAGTTGAGGTTTTCTGACTCTTATTCCAGAACTCTTCTCACCACACCATTAAGTCTATGTGAAAAAGTTGTAGTGAGGTCACTCATAAATTTGTGGGTAAAATATAAGTACAATATTTTCTTTGGGACAAAATATACCAAGAAATCTTGGAGTCATTCTTTGCTTGGCAATATAGATTTTGCCTGCAAATGTCAAATTTCATTCTGCTGAGAGTACATTCTGCAATTTTTTCTGGGAGATTTTTTCAGAGTATCAAAAACTTAAAAATTATGAGTAACAAAGGTAAACTAGCCCAATCAGCTATGAAACAATGAAATAAAATTAACAATAATTTTTAAGATATAGTACTGGCACAAGATTAGCATGGAACCATTCAAAAATAGAGCCATATATATTTTTAAAATTTAACATTCCAAAGGAAATAGCAGTGGAAAAGCCAAATTATTGGAAAATTGGTATTGTAAAAATTTTCCATCTTCTTTATCCATCTCACAACAGAGAAATACATTCCAGATGGATTAAAGACTTAAAATATATAGGTAAGAATTTAACAAATTGATGTTGCTGACTATAGTTGCCCATGTTGGAGGCTACACAACTCAGGAGTTATACTCACATGGACTGGTACACCTTCTTGGGTGAGGAACGTTAATACCCGTGACTGGCTTTTGGTTGGGAAAGAATTTTTTTAAAGAGAGAGATATATAAAAATCACATAAGAAGTGAATGATAGATTTGACCACATAAACACATTTGAATGCTATACATCAAAGACCATAAAATTAAAAGACAATCAAGAACTGGTAAGAACATTTGCCACAAATACAATAATCTCATAAGACTGATGTATAAAATACACATACATATGTAATGACATTAAATTTAGCTTTACAATGCCCAAACCCGACAGACACTATTCATTACTTACATAAGTTAGGGCAGTGCTAACAGGTGTAACAAAAAGACTCAACGGTGTAAAATGGCTCAAACATAATATAAGCAAACATTCTTAAGTTTTTTTTTGTACCGGGGGCATCTTAGTAGTCTGGTGAAGCTTAGGACCTCTTTTCTGAATAAATTTTTAAAATTTTATTTATTTACTTGAAAGAGAGAGAGAGAGAGAGAGCATGAGCGGTGGGAGGGGTAAAAGGAGAGGGTGAAGCAAACTACCCACTGAGCAGGGAGCCCCAAAGCGGAGCTCCATCCCAGGACCTGGACAACATGACCTGAAATGAAGGTAGATGCTATCCAAGCAACTGAGCTATCCAGGCACCCCATCAGAAAATGTTTTTAAATACATAAAATAGATGGGGCACCTGGGTGGCTCAGTGGGTTAAAGCCTCTGCCTTTGGCTCAGGTCATGATCTCGGGGTCCTGGGATCGAGCCCCTCATTGGGCTCTCTGCTCGGCAGGGAGCCTGCTTCCCCCTTTCCCTCTGGTTGCCTCTCTGCTTACTTGTGATCTCTCTCTCATCAAATAAATAAATAAAATCTTTAAAAAAATACATAAAATAGAATTTAAAAGATTTCAAAAGAAGCCAATTAAATTGAAGTGTAACAGTAAAATATTACAGGAACATGTGAATAATAATAAAGGTGTTTCTTTATTAAAACATTAAGTAACAAAATATAACAGCTAGAAAAGTTGTGCAGACAGGAAGAAGAGGAAAATGTGGGCTTTGATGAGTAGGTAGTAGTCTTTGCTAAATCAAGTTAGCAATTTGATTTTTGATGACTATACCCAGTGAGGTAAAGTTTAGAGTGAGGAGGTGAGAACTGTTGTGGAAATAAATCATGAAAAGAAACATTTTGGAGAGCAAACTGCCAAGATGGATCCAGTGTTTGAAAATTGTTCAAACTCTTGGATCCACTAATTCAGTTTCTATGAATTTTTCTCAAGAATAAAAACTAACAGAAAAATTATGCACAAATTGTTTATAACAGCATTAAACAATAATATATTTATTATCAATTAGAACAGATATGTTTACAATAGCCAAAATAAATTAGCATTGTCAATGAAATTGAGGTACATCATCATATCATAGACTATTATGCTTTTGAGTTCTAATAAATAATAGCTGAAACTTCTTGAATACTTATAGATTTTAGGCATTTTGCTAATCATTTTATACCCTTTAGGTCTTCCCAGTCACCTGGTGAGATACTTTCTTGATCTCATTTCAAAGGTGGAAAAACTGAACCTCAGCAAGGCTAAGTGTTTTGCTGAGGATTTTACATCTAAAATCCATTCTCGCTTCTTGCTTACTAACAGGTCTCCAATTTTGTTTGAGTTTGCAATGAGCTCAGCCGAAAATACTGAGCCGCTAGACTAACACAATTGAGGCTGGCCACATGACCAGTTATGGCCAATTCATTTGAAGCAGAGATTGCTATTCTAAAGGAAGACTCAACAGAACAGGACTTCTCAGCCTTTTGACCCTCATCTTTCCTCCTTTCTTCTCCCAAACGAGCAGGTGAAGCCTGTGTGGGTAGTAGTCATCTTATAACCATGGCTGAAAACCACAAGCTAAGAATGGCAGGACAGGAGGCTAGGGGAAGCCTGGACCTGAGGAAATTCTTGAAGACTGCACAAACCCATGTTTACGTAAGTCCCTGAACGGTGTTTGATTAAGTCACACAAGTTACATTGTTAGGTAAGTACAGCCGAAGATCTATTTGATGCAGCTGGTCAGTGGAAAAATCAAGACTTAAGCTCAGATCTATCAGACCCAAAGATCTTTTAAGTACTAGTATATACTGATTATGTGTTTATTCGCTAATGTTAACTTTAAAAAGATACTAAAATTGTATACGTATGTATGATAGCCACTATACTAATATCCCTGGAAAGAATATAGGAAGAGACCAAAATTTTAATAATGGTTATCTCTGGGTGGCAGGATTATGAGGGTTAATTTTAAAAATAACTTTATAAGGAGATTTTGTTGTTATAAATGTAATTCTTGCTTATTGTGGATAATTTGCAATTTGAAGAATAGAACAAAGGAAAATGTAAAATGTGCTACCTTACAATTTTCCCTACATTTATATTTTTAAATTGTATATGCTATTTTGTATCCTGCTGTTTTTACTTACTATTATAGGCATTTCTCATTGTTGTCAAATATTTTAGAAATACCATGTTAATGGCTACCTATTATTCCAGCATGTGGATGAGTACAAATTGTTTAAACATTCTTCAGTTGAAAATTTTAAACTCATTAGATTTTTCGATAATAGAAATAATGCTCTGGGAACACCTAAGTTTATAAATCTTTGTCTGTTTCAGTGACAGTTTTCTTAACATAAATTCTCCAAAGTAACACTTCTCAGAATTTTGTTGTTGTTACTGTCAGGAACTTTTTAATATGTGCTTCAGAAATATTGCAAAAGTATTGGTACCAGGTGTGTATGAGTGTTCCATCATTTGGAGGCCTTGAGAGTGTCCCCCTGCCTTTATTTACCTCCAGTTGATTGATTAAATGGATTTCCAGAGTCTGTTATTTTATGTTAATTAAAATATGCCTTGGTAAACGGTGACAGAATTACCGATTGAATCAAAAATACTTATAATTTGTACAAAAGGGAATCAAAGGAAAATGACAGAGCTGAAATTTCTCCTACTTCTGGTAGGAGTTTTCAGCCATATTATAAGGTAATTCAAAGACACCATGATAACATAGAGTAAGACGATGTTAAGAATAGAAGATTTTTTATCCATCATTAACAGTTAGTCTTTCTTGGGCACCTGGGTGGCTCAGTGGGTTAAGCCTCATGCTCAGGTCATGCTCTTAGGGTCCTGGGATTGAGGCCCACGTCAGGCTCTCTGCTCAGCAGGGAGCCTGCTTCCCCTCTCTCTCTCTCTCTGCCTGCCTCTCTGCCTACTTGTGATCTCTGTCAAATAAATAAATAAAATCTTTTAACAAAACCAAACAGTTAACCTTTCCCTAAATGTATATTTTTCCTTAAAATAGCCAGTGAAAGTGAAAGATATATATGGATATAAATAAATGAATATGTTTACATTGAGCCTGTATTTTTAAAAAAAATTTCATTAATGGGTCTCCTGGGTGGCTCAGTCCGTTAAACGGCTCGGGTCATGATCCCAGGGTCCTGGGATCAAGTCCTGCATCACGCTCCTTGCTCAGTGGGGAGCCTGCTTCTCCTTCTCTCCCTCTGCCTGCCACTCTGCCTGCTTGTGCTCTCTCTCTCTGTCAAATAAATAAATAAAATCTTCAAAAAAAATGTTCATTAATGAGGTACATGATCAAAAGTCGGGGAAGCAGTTTTTAAAATTAACTAATTTATATTATTGGTTCTAATTTTTAAGATAATAATTTCTTTAAAAAAGTAGTTTCCAATGACCTAAAAATAATTACTTACCCAAAAGCCAAATTATAAGCCTCCAATATATGTTCAATATATATTTGTTAAAGTGAGCCAATATTTAATATCAATGGCTGATATAGGCAATATATATTTCCACATATCTACATTATTGACACTTCCCCATTTTTTAAAAAATCGTACTTCAGTTGCACAGAATTAGAGTAAATGTAACCTATAGTCCATTATGTTCTCTCATTAGCAGTCTATGTATGTCCTAAGTTTTAATTATTATTTATTATTTTAAATAGTAAAATAAACACTTATTAACCCACCACCCAAAACAAAAGGTAGAAACTGGACAATAATCTTGTATATTATTTTCTCCAATATCCCATTCCCTTGCCATCCCATGGTTTTATTTTCATATTTCATTTTATTTATTTATTTTAAATATTTTATTCATTTATTTATTTGAGAGAAAGAAAGCACACGTAGCGGGGTGGGACAGAGGCAGAGAGGGAGGGAGACGTAGACTCCCCACTGACCAGGGAGCCCCATGCGAGACTCAATCCCAATTCCCCGGGATTATGACCAGAGTCGAAGGCAGCTGCTTAACTGACTGGACCAACCAGGCACCCCATATTTTGTTTCATAAACAGTGTCTCCATGTTTTCAAATTTTGAAAACCACTTCTAATCTTCATATTAGTTTTCAAGTGAATACTTTGGCTGTTTCAAATTGAAATGGTAAATTTTTTTTTCTGCTTTAGAATCTAATCTGATGTCATATTTGAAGTCCAATCCAAGTGAATAGTCAGAAATATGTTAAACAGGTTTTTGAAGCTTTGTAATGCAAATCCTCCAATGATGTCCTTTCAGCTCTAGCGCACTTAAAATTTCCATGAATCTTCCCTTTGATCTGAGGCAGTAAAAGTAAAAAAGGGCTTATAACAATAATAGGCTTGTTTTAATTAAGTTCAGTAAATATTTGTTAAGCACCTACCAAGTAGGATACATAGAGTTTGGCATTTGGGGAGGGGGTGGTGGTGACTCAAAATGACTAGGATGATGGCTTCTTACTAAGCTGTTTGAATTCTAAGAGAGAACCTAGAAACAGGACCTAGCACATATGGAAACTAAACGTATGAGAGATTAGGTCAGTGGGAAAACACGGATTATTGAATATGTGGTATTGAGATCATTAATATTGGCATAATTATTAAATGAAATTATTATTAATAGTAGAAATTATAGGAATGACATGGAAAATATGACATCTAAGGTGGACCTTCAAGGCTGAGTGGGATTAAAATAGGTCTAAGAGATACAGGTGGAAATTTGGGAGGAGTTTTTCCAGAAGGTTATTTTCAAGCAGGGTGACTAGTTCATCCTCGGTGTTTTGTGCTTTCTGCTTCTAGTGCTGAAAGTCCCATGTCATGGGAAAAGGACAAATCAGGACAGTTGTTCACCTACAAAGGGAGAAGTGGTGGCCATACTTTCCCTACCACGCCTCCCAGTTTCCTAAACCAAGAAGCAAACGCATAGTCCCATAAACCAAGTCCCGTAGGTGTCGGCTTTAGGAAACTGAACTCAGCCTTTCCTGGCTCTACTATTTTCTCTGAAAAGGGAGATTTAAGATTTCCAAGTTCCTTGTCCTTCTCTGTTGCCTCCAGCAACACTTCTGTTGAAGCTTACATGGGCTTCAAACTCTTCCACTGCTAAGATGTCAAATTTGGGCCTTTCTGTGATGGCTACCTCCCATTCGTCTTGGGGTCAGTCATCCATCTCTGCCTGTTACTATCCATATGAACTTAAGCCATGGAGTAAACTTCTCTGAACTTTTTTTCTTTGCTGGAAAACGGGAGATAATATTGCCTCCTATTTCATAGGTCCTTGTGGAAGAAAATGACATCACTCATAAAATAGTGTTTTAAAAAAGGAGCAAGTTTCAGAATTGTATGTTCAGTATGATCATACTTTTGTTTAAAAAAATATATATCTAGCATCTTTTTGCGTATTAGTTTATAAGTGCAGTGAAAAGAAGAAAACCAAACTCTAAACAATGGTTACATTTCAGAAAGGGTATGAAAAAGGGGAGACATGTTAAGGAAATGATCTCTGCATTCTGTCTTTGAATTTTGTGAATATTCTACAATAAATTTAGATTATATTTTAATTATAATATAAATGAAATCAGTACAAAAATGAACAAACATAAAGACTTCACAGGGAAGTTGGCATTTGAGTGAGTCTTAAAGACTACCTGTGCCTTATGTGGAAGATAGGGAAAGGTTTCCCAGCACACAGGGTAGGGGATGCATGCAAACAGAAATGCAGGTGGGTGGTCCCAAGACAGGAGGCTGGAGAGTTGGCCCGGGCTGGATCAACCTTAGATTGCCAACCTTAGATTGGCTAAGAGTTATAAATGACCATCTCATTTATTTCACACCAGATCTCTGTAAGACAATATTAATATTATGAATATGTAATTGAGGAAACCAGGATTCAGAGGGTTTAAGATACATACCCAAGTACACCATAGATAATAAATGGTGTGACTAGGATCTGAATCCACACAGCTTGCTTTCTTGGACACACTTTGAGGTAGTCATAAACCCTTAAAAGTGTCCTCAGTGTCAGAAAAATTATGCTAGATAGACTTAAACAGGCATGGACGATTCCTTTAAGACTATCTCAGTACAAGAGAAATACTGACCTTATCTCCACTGAAAAAAACAGAGGATTTTTAAGTGCTGGGGTAAGCCAGTGAAAAAAATTGCTGAGGGATGTTAGGGGAAGGTCAGTCAAAGTGATTAGGTAATCTGTGTTTGTTAATTGCTGCTTATTTAAGTTAGGCTCCCACTTTCTCACCAAGACTGGGATAGAGAGATCCTGAAAGGACAGTTACTGGGTTGGAAAACTGGCCAAAGTCTGGGAGGAGAATTATATCTCAAAAGGGCAAAGAAAAAACTTAGAATTTCAAGTTTGCTAAACTAAATGCTCTAAGAGAAGGGAGGCCAAGAGCCTAGAGTCAAGAAGAAACCTGTCTCAAGTGTAGCCAAGCTGAGGGGAGCATTAACCTCTTCTTTATCATCAGTTGTTTGGAAGCATGGGATGCAGTAAAATTCAGTGTGTTAGTCCTCATTCTCCTGAGGAAATTCAAGAGAACGTCATGTAAGGCATTCATACACATAATCCACTTTAAATTATATATATATGTGTGTTTTAAAAGTTAACACACCAATCTATCCATACTGAACAATGTAATACACAACTTCAAACAGAAGACCATAGTGAACCAAATGACTTTAGAGCAACAAAGATAATAGTCAACATTTATTCAGTATTTATTATGTGCCAGACATGAAGCTTAAGTATTTCTCATATCCTCCTAAGAACAATTCTGGGAGGTAGGTGTGATAATTACCTTCATTTTATGGATGAGGAAACAGGTTCTTAGAAGGGCATACAACTTATAAATGGTCTGTCTGAGCTCTTAGTAGGAATGGCTACCCAATCTGTGAGAGCCCAATGTAAGATGAAAATATGGGACCCCTTGTTCAAAAATCATTGCCCTTCAAGAGGCAAAAAAAGAATATTAAACCAAACATAGGCCTCTCTAAGCACAGTGTGACTGCACAGGTCGTCAGTGCCCATGAAGCTGGCCTTGCCATTAAATTCATGCTTTCAGTGTACCTTTAGGTAGGCTACATTCCACCTCTCCTGAATAAGTTAGTAAGTGGGGAGGTCCCTGGGGGTAGCCAGAGTTCTTAACTGGTTATCAATTGACCTTTTTTTAATGCCTGGAAAAAAGAAACTTTCTCACAGACAGGCTTTGGATATTTAATCCTTCCTGTATCACACAGCTTCTCAGTGGGATGTCAAAGTATTAGAAGACTTGAAACTCCCTACTGAGTTTCCGTCTGAGAATAGTAAATGCTGGGAACAAAGGAGGTTCTTACACACAAAGGGGAACTACAGCTAAATACTGGCCTATGTACTGTGGCTTCCTTCACAACATATTCTAACAGCAAGTCTTACTGTATCAGATGAGAATGAACCTGGGTGACAGAGTGCAATACTTAGATGGCTAAGAACATTAGCAATACAAACTAATAAAAGAGGTTTTTTTTTTTTCATCATTATAGAGAAATATATAGGAGAGAACTGAGGCTCCTATCAGGAAACGGGTATATTAATACTGAATAAAAGGGTCTTTACTCTGACACACAGCACGGCTGAGGAGCATTAAACGAAGAGGTTTTCTAGACTACAATTCCATTATTCCTGGAGGTGAATACTGTCCCAAGTGACTATTATTATCAGTACATGATGCACGACTGGGGCTTAGGTAACATTTCGGTGTAAACAGCAATGACAGCGAGTAACAGATTCCAGTTACGTTAGAAAGGAGGTTAGTTTTCGTTGTAAAAGTCCACTTTGCTTTTTATTAGAGTTGGAGCTAAAACAAAGCTGACCGTGGACCAAGTATAATATCCAGTGTGAACAGAGGTAAAAATTTTGCATATGAGTTTTTTCCAGTTGTAGGTTTCTAACATCAGCTCCTTGAAACAGTTAGGTGAATTCTATAATTAAAAACAGGCACTGGGGATAGACAAGAGGGTATTTTCAGAGTAACACATGTTCACTGTTGTTTGGCATTTTGCATCATTTAAAAAAAGTGGTCTTCTAAAAAAATAAAATAAAATAAAATTTAAAAAGTGGTCTTCTGAATGTATTAACTAAATGCTCAGAAGACTTCTTGAGTAGCATGATGAGCCTTGGCTTAACTATAAATATTTTTCTTCCAAAACAAGCAACTCTATTATATATGTAGTCTTTTTGTGTGACTTTATGAAGATAAAATTGACATGTAATAAACTGCCCATATCAGAAGTGTAGAATATACGTTTTGAAATATGTGTTCATCCACTCAAATAGCAACAAAGCCAAGATCGTGAACATATCCCTTGCTCCTCAAAATTTTCTTTTCTCACAAAAGAGGAAATAACTGGGGTGGTTCTGGTGCATCAGCTGAATGAGAAGTATTATTTGTTAAGGACATTTGTCTTTATATTAGGGTAGCATTTTTCTCTCTTAAATATATTTGTATTGGACTCAAAACAATTGAGAGTAGTTTGTGTCACTAGGCAGACCAATAATTTTGGTTCAGTTTCTATCAGACGATAGAGTGTGCTTTGGTGAAGATATAAAGTAAATATCTCATTTCAAAACTTGCAAAAGATAAGAGTAGCCCTTGGGGAATCAGAAACCGTCTGGTGCATTTTCTTTGCTAGTTGTTCTGAACAACACATCAGTCAACTCATGCGTAGCTCCGTGTGGGTGATATTCACAATCTAACTCTGGTCTCATCTCTTACTGCTAGTCTGCAAGGCAACGAAAGCTGAGCAGTGTCAGTCTGGTGTCTGCACAGTGGTGAAGGGGGTATAGGCCATCTTTCTTTAGCTTCCCTGGGTGCTGTTAGCAGTTCCTAGGTGACCCATACCCCCCTGACTCCCTTTTTGTAATAAATTGAATTGCATGATAAAATCCCATTCCTGATTTATTTCATCACGATTATAGAATATAGTAATAGACTCCTGTGATGTGACAGTTGACAGAGATCTCAATACCTCCTGAGAAAATCTGTTTTGCTTGAAGAGTAGTTAGTAGATAGAAGGCGCTTCCTTTTTATGAGTAGAAATCTACCTTCTAACCATTTCTTTCAATCTAATGAAGATTCCCTACTGCTGAAGAGGAGACTTACTGAAAGAAGGGTGTGGGAATACCATGAAAAGAGTGAGTTTGAATCAGAGTTCCACCGGTTACTTTACTTTTCTTTGCAAATCCTAGATACTACTTATCTTTTTGAACCTCTGTTTCCCTATCTTATGAAATGGAGATAAAAATCACATCTTAAAGTTATTTGAATGCTAAATGAAATTGTTATAATGTACAGCCCCTATTTGCTAACTACTGGTTCCAACTCTAAGTGCCATTATTCTCCCCAGTGAACCTGATAACCTAGCTTAAGTTAGAAAGGTCAGGCTTTATCTTGGCAAAAACTGTTAGTGCTGATATCATTGGATCGTCAATCATTTTTAGAAGTTTCCCACATTGGGGCGCCTGGGTGGCTCAGTGGGTTAAAACCTCTGCCTTCGGCTCAGGTCATGATCCCAGGGTCCTGGGATCGAGCCCCGCATCGGGCTCTCTGCTCAGCAGGGAGCCTGCTTCCTCCTCTCTCTCTCTGCCTGCCTCTCTGCCTACTTGTGATCTCTGTCTGTCAAATAAATAAATAAATAAATCTTTTAAAAAAAAAAAAAAAAAAAAAAAAAAGAAGTTTCCCACATTAAGACTTTTAATGAGAACTGAATGTTAAAATTTGAGTGCTTCCAAAATGATCTCCGTGAAGTTATTCTGTTCATCAGTTTCTTTTTAGTTTTTAATTTCTAAAATTGCAAAGAATATCTAAGTAAGAGCTGTCGTGTGAAATAACAAACAAACAAACAAACCCAGGAGTGTTACATGAGGGCATATTAAATGTTTCCACCCTCTTGTGGGTACAACAGTCCAGCCACAATTGCTTCAGCGCTTGTCAACTTACCTACCTGCCTACCTACTTATCACCAGTAGATTCACTTCTCATCGTGCTTGGTCACAAATGAGCCATATTCCAGACAGATATTCCCTGTGGAATCGATAATAAATAGCACTAAATCCTAGTAGTGTTGACTATATGGGAACTGGAGTAAAGTCATCAAATTCAGGGAGCAAATGAGTGGATATTTGTTTACCTGTCTGGTGCAATAGTGCCAGTGTGAGAAATGCCTGAAGTCTTGCCGCGTACCTACTGTCAGAATCTATTGAAAACACACTTAATCACTGAGTTCTCTACATTTGGGAAGCTTCACTCCTTTTCTCTGGTATTTTTTAAAAAATATATCTTACTCCTACCTTTTAAGCCATCCACAAAGCTGTCAATTTCCTGATATGTGCTCCTTCCTCTGAATGTCTACATTTCTGATGGTACCCAATAACTCAGAAATGAAGTAGAGCTTCCTACTGAGTGCTTGCAACTTAACTGATCTGGTTTTATAAATTTTTAAGTTGTCAATTTTTAAAATTTTTCTTACTATGATTAAAATTGCCCAGTTGCCAGAGGCCAGGGCGAACGCTTTGAGCAAAATAAAAGCAGCAACTTGCAACATTTGTAATTTAAAAGCCAGATGATTTAAATTGTTCGCAAAATAATGATCATCATAAAAATTAATGTTCTTTATTTTTCTCCCTTTTACTCTTGATTAGCCACTTTAAGAATTATTAGCCACCAATAAGAATTCTTTATAAAGTATTCTATGACTCCCTTTATCCACTACGGGTCATTCATTTGAAAGGCAAACTCTTATAAGCAAAGCTGTGTTTTTCTCTAGATGAAATGAGAACATTTTTTTCAATACCTCAGTGTGTTAATGTGGTCACTCTGGATTTCATCTGCTCTACATGTTGACTCTAAACAAAACATTGCCACCGCATCACCTGTATCAGAAAGTCCTCTCAATTCTACCTGCTGAATATTTTCTAAATGTGGCCCCTTTTGACTTCTCAATGCTACTCTCCTTGTCTACTCCATTTTCTTTCTCACCTAAACTACTTTTGTGATCTCTCACCTGGTCTCTCAGTTTCCTCTCAGGCTCTCCAAACACTCTATCCTTTACCTTGTACCCAGAGGAACAATTTGCTATGTAAATCTGATGATGCATTGCCCTAGTTAAAACTTTCTAGTTACTTCCCATTGCCCTTGGGGTACAATGCAAACTTACTTTTGCCTCCTAAATCCTGAACAATCTGTTCTCTGCCTCCCTTTGGGAGCTCTGCTCCTAGCACTATGCCTCACTTATAGCCATCCAGACACATTAGCCTTTCTGGAGTAAACCCAGTGCATATCTACCTCAGGCTCTGGAATCTGGTTTTCTAGAGCTTGGTTTTGCAGGCTTTGCTACCTCCGTGTGGAAAAGTAGTCTTCATCCCATCATTCTCTCTCCTTCCATTATGCTTTAATTTCATTCTAGAACTTTTTACTCTCATTATCTAGAATTATAGATACATTATATTATATTATAATTATATTATAGAATTATAATTATATTATACATTTGCATGCTTGTCTGTAGTCTACTTTCCCAGTTAGGATAGTTCTTTGTGGTGCAGTTTTTGTCTTAACTGCATCCCAACCATCTTGCCCTTCCCCTCCAGCTTAAATTAACGCTCGCTAGGTAGAGGGTCCTCAAGGAAGATCTGCTGAATTAAAGAACGACAGAACCCCATGTTGACTAGTATCACAGAATTTGTCACTGAGATCTCCTCTAAAGACATTCTTCTAAAAATGTTCTTGTAGATTGCAAAAAAGATGACATTTTATGTATTAGAAAACATGTACCTTATAAGAAGTGCTCGTATAAACATCTTTCTAAAAAACAAATTTTAACTGTTCCAATAAAATCAAAATAGCGTGTTTCATTCCCTAAATATGGACCCCTGGGTGATACAGTCACCTCATTAATAATTGAATATCCTGTCCTAATCTGAGTCGGTGACTGAAGTAACATGAAGAAGTAGTGTTCCTATATGCAGGGGTCATTGTACTGAAGAGCAGAAGATACTCATAAAGTTACTAAACGTGGTTACTAAACTAAACGTGGTTAATTAAGCAATGAATTCTGTGACCTAGAAGATATGTTATAAGAATTTACAAAATGATAAAACTGAAATCAATGCACATGTAAAAGATATCAAATAGGAGCAGCTTATCTTGAACTTCACTGGGGAAGGGGCTCTTCTTGGCTAGTTTCTCCCTCCTGAATACTGAAAAACTGCTTAGAATAGCCATCCAGTTTCTTGAGTTAGGTCTCTTTCCTTAAAAGCATCTCAAAGCCGTCTTTCAACAGAAAGCTTTATAAAGCTGGAATGGTAGGGGTGTGTGGAAGTTTTACTTGAAAATAACCAAGTCCATATTTGGAATAACATTTCAGTATGTGTATAAATGCATGTTTTTGTTAGAATTTATTCTATATATATAACATATTATATATATATTTGGTATATATCAAGATTAGAAAGAAAGGCATATTTTTAAAAACTCAAGTAATAATTTGAGATGAATATATGACTTTATTTTTCATGTGGAAGAAATTCAGAGGCAGACTTTCCGGAACTTCTGTGGTCACTCTGAGATTTCACTAAAAATTAGACCCCTATGATTTTTCTCCTCTACATTTTTAGAATATTGTTTCCATGTTCAAATTGTCTCATAGTTTCAAAATAACTGTTCAGCTCCGGCCATCATATTCATGTTCCATACAGGAGGAAAGAAGAAGGAAGAAGTGCGCAGGGATTAAGAGCTCAGTTAAAGAGCTCTCAGAGTTAAAGAGCTTTGCTGGAAACCTCATCCATTGACTTTGCTGACATTTGATTAGACATCTCTCTTTTATTTTACTTATTTTTTCAAATATTTTATTTATTTATTTGACAGACAGAGATCACAAGTAGGCAGAGAGGCAGGCAGAGAGAGAGGAGGAAGCAGGCTCCCTGCTGAGCAGAGAGCCCGACACGGGTCTTGATCCCAGAACCCTGAGATCATGACCTGAGCTGAAGGCAGAGGCTTAACCCACTGAACCACCCAGATGCCCCAACATATCTCTTTTAAAGGGAAGGTGGGAAATGCTGCTTTTTCTGAGTACAGTGGCACCTTCGATAATACAGAGATTTTTTTTAAAAGGAAAAGAGGTGAATGGATATGGGATTGGCAGCAAAGAGTATCTACTACTATACAAATAATACCAAACTACCAAAAGTATACATAAATAACGGAAGTGTGAGTTCTGAGGAGGAGATTCTGTTTTTCGTTCACTGATGTATCTCTAACACCTATCTTAGTGTCTAGATCTTTTGTTTGTTTGTTTGTTTTTGTTTTTTAGGTGGTGTCATTTTTGTATTAACATATACTGTATTATTTGCCCCAGGGGTACAGGTCTGTGAATCATCAGGCTTATACACTTCACAGCACTCACCACAGCACATATCCTCCCCAATGTCCATAACCCAGCCACCCTATCCCTACCCACCCACACCCTAGCAACCCTCAGTTTGTTTTGTGAGATTAAGAGTCTCTTATGGTTTGTCTTCCTCCCGATCCCATCTTGTTTCATTTTTTCCTTCCCTACCCCTCACGGCCCCCCACCCTGCCTCTCAAACTCCTGATACCAGAGAGATCAATGATAATTGTCTTTCTCTGGTTGTTACTGCCTAGATCTTAATGAGTTATTCAATCCCAATGAATAAATGAATGAAGGAAGGAGGGAATTTCTGGTGTAATAATTGTCTTTAGTTAAGCTGTAACGAGGTAGAATGTCTCTGGAGTTGTTCTGGTGAAATGGTTATTTCCTGGTGTTGAAATGGTTATTTCCTTTTGAGTTGTATGGCTCCATGTCCTTCCATGAGCATCATCTGTATCCCTTTTCAGGCTGATCCAGCCCAATTCACGTTAACTCCTTACCCATGTGAAATTTGATAAGCTAACAGCATTTTGTTCCAAGTTTTGATTTTAAAAGTTTAGAGTACTCACCAATTATAATTCTATATAATAAGCTGTTTCTATTTCTATTTTCTAATGCAAAGGGATATACAAATGCTGCAATTTCAGACTTAGCTTTCCAATTCTGTAAGTAAGTCTACTACTAAGGACGTTTTATAAAGGTCTTTATTTGCTGCAGTGTCTTTGGCAAAAAGAGGACAACTCTACCTCTTATGCCCAGAAGTCTTGGGATCAAAGTTTCCTTTCCGTGTTAATTACCTATTAGCAGCAAAGGTTAAATGTAGTTGGGTTTCTACCTAACAGTGGTTTTCCTATTTTCATGCTCATCTGTGTTTAGGTTAAGGAAAGAGCATGTAAATAGCTTTCTTGGAAATTATCATTTTTTTGTTGTTGTTGTTTCTGAACTGTCTGCTTTTGACTAGGATGAGTATAGTATTTGTACTTTGTGGAGAAATGACCCCTAATTTTCTATGTCTTTCTATCTTTGTGTGTGTGTGTGTGTGTGTGTGTGTGTGTTATGTTATGTTAGTCACCATACAATACATCATTAGTTTTTAATGTGTTCCAGGATTCATTGTTTACATGTAACACCCAGTGCTCCATGCAATACGGGTCCTCCTTAATACCTACCACCAGGCTCATCCATGCCCCCATCTCCTTCTCCTCTAAAACCCTCAGTTTTGTTTCTCAGAGTCCACAGTTTCTCGTGGTTCATCTCCCGCTCTGATTTCCCACCCCCTTCACTTTTCCTTTCCTTCTCCTGACATCCTCCATGTTATTTCTTATGTTCCACAAGTGAAAATATATGATAATTGACTATTTCTGCTTGACTTATTTCACTCAGCATAATCTCCTCCAGTCCCATCCATGTTGATGTAAAAATTGGGTATTCATCCTTTCTGATGGATGAGTAATATTCCATTGTATATATGGACCACATCTTCTTTATCCATTCATTTGTTGAAGGGCATCTAGGCTCTTTCCACAGTTTGGCTATTGTGGATGTTAGCTGGTATGAGCATTGGGGTACATATAGCCCTTCTTTTCACTACATCTGTATCTTTGGGGTAAGTACCTGGTAGTACAATTGCCAGGTCATAGGGTAGCTGTATTTTTAATTTTTTGAGGAATCTCCACACTGTTTTCCAAAGTGGCTGCACCAACTTGCATTGCCACCAACAGTGTAAGAGGGTTCCCCTTTTTCCACATCCTCTCCATTTACTGTTTCTTGCCTTGTTAATTTTTGCCATTCTAACAGGTGTAAGGTGGTATCTCAGTGTGGTTTTGATTTGAATTTCCCTGATGTCTAATGACAAATATTTTTTCATGTGTCTGTAAGCCATTTGTGTGTCTTCATTGGATAAGTGTTTATTCTTGTCTTCTGCCCATATTATCAACAAAAAGAAATAAAAAGTATTCAGACTGACAGAGAAGAAGTCAAACTCTCTCTCTTTGCAGATGACATGATACTTTATGTGAAAAACTCAAAAGTCTCCACCTGCAAATTACTAGAACTCATATAGCAATTCAGTAATGTGGCAGGATACAAAGTCAATGCACAGAAGTCAGTTGCTTTCTTATATACTAACAATGAAACTGTAGGAAGGGAAATTTGAGAATCAATTCCATTTACAATAGCACCAAAAACCATAAGATACCTTGGAATAAACCTAACCAAAGAAGTAAGGGATCTATTAGCAAGGAACTACAGAACACTCACAAAAAAAATTGAAGAAGACACAAAGAAGATGGAAAATCTTCCCATGCTCATGGGTGGGAAGAATAAACATTGTTAAAATGTCTATGTTGCCCAGAACAATCTATATTTTCAACACCCTCCCAATCAAAATACCATCAGCATTTTTCAAAGGGCTGGAACAAACAATCCTAAAATTTGCATGGAAACAGAAAAGACCTGGAATCTCCAAGGAAATGTTGGAAAAGAAAAACAAAGTTGGGGGCATCATGTTGCCTGATTTCAAGCTATAGTACAAAGGTGTGATCACCAAAACAGCATGGTACTGGCACAAAAACAGACACATAGACCAATGGAACAGAATAGAGAGCCCAGATATGGACCCTTAACTCTATGGTCAAATAGTCTTTGTCAAAGCAAGAAAAAATATCTGGTGGAAAAAAGACAGTCACTTCAATAAATGGTGCTGGGAAAATTGGACAGCTATGTGTAGAAGGATGAAACTCGACCACTCTCTTACACCATACACAAAGATAAACTCAAAATGGATGAAAGACCTCAATGTGAGACAGGAATCCATCAAAATCCTAGAGGAAAACATGGCTGTAATCTCTTCGACATCGGCCACAGCAACTTCTTTCAAGACACATCTCCAAAGGCAAGGGAGACAAAAGAGAAAATGATCTTTTGGGACTTTATCAAGATAAAAAGCTTCTGTACAGCAAAGGAAACAGTCAATAAAACAAAGAGGCAACCCACAGAATGGGAGAAGGTAGTCGTAAATAACACTACAGACAAAGGGCTAATATCTAAGGTCTAGAAAGAACTTCTCAAACTCAACACCCTTTCTATCTTTTTAAACTGTTCAAGTAGTCAGAGAATGAAGACAACTGTTGTATACACATAATGATAAGTTTTAAGGACTGAATGAAATTTGTAATGGCTCAACATATATGCTCAACATCACCGTATTATATGAGAGCGTTGTAACCACAGAAACTAGATTTCTTCACACATGTAACAACTTTGAAACTTTTTATGCATGCATTAATATGGAAGAAAATGATGGAGAAACAGAAATGTCACTAGGAGTGGTAATAAAGAATGAATGTAAGAAGGTGTGAGATATAAAGTAGGTGTCTTGGGCCTTAGGCAGGGGATAAGAAAGCAAAGGAATGCAAGAGAGATGACTGTGGGGAAAAAAAAAATAAAAGAAGCTCAGTAAATTGCTACCTACTTGATCTCAGAATTTGCTATTGATGTTATTTGTTGATGGAAAGAAAGTTTCTTTCAGGTAAACATGTGAGCACTTTTTCTACTCATTCTCTTGAGGTTAGAAAAAAAGGAAGAAATGGTTTTACCAACTGGCAAATTAAGATACAACTTAAGTTTGATGTTTTGATGATCCTGACCTCTTAAATTAAACCAATGGTAGATGAACATTATCAAATAGGCATATTGTCTATAACTGATATTTTTCCATGTAGTATATGAGTGAGTTCTAGAGATAAAATTCAGTAAGATGTAAGTTCTACAGTAATAGATATTTTTATCTACAACTTGAACACCTAGAAGCTACCTGGCCTATTATATACACTTGGTGAGTATTTGGTAAGTGAATAAAGAAAATCAGCAAAAAAGTGGCTCAGTCCTTGATACCTAAAAGCAAAACATGCATTATCTATAATGGTTATCTAAGGTTAAAAAATAAATTATCCACCTAATTAAGAAAAGCATGGATTATGTTAACTAGAAATGAAGTCTAGAATTAAGAATTCCAACCATACCTATCATATTTACTATAGAAATAATCTAGTTTTTATTTTAAAGATTCAGTTGAAAGTATTTGACAATATCTTGCATAATGTTTATCACGTAATAAGAGGACTTAAGTTTCTCTTCCTTTTTACTTTTCTTTTGAAAAAGCAAAGTGAGTTTTAAAAATTTTTAATATAAAAGTAACTCTATTCATGTTATGAAGAGCTATCAATATTAGCCTGGAGTCTGCATGATAAAACAGAAAACCTAGGTTTTTGCATTAGACTAACAGAAACTTCAACTTAAAAGTGGGTGACCTTGGATAAACTGCTTGGCCTTTCTGAATTTGAACTTCCTCAGCTATAAAATGTAGGTGATATCCATTCTCATAAATCAGTGTGGGGATAAAATGAGATGATACATCTGAAAATCACAACATTGTATCAGGCACACAGTAGATCTTCAGTAGATATTTTTAATTGTATCATGTGACATGAAGTCATCAAATCTCACATAATATTTCAGCTCATCTGTTTTTAAAACCACAGAAAACATATGTGCAGTTGCTGGAATACAAAAATGTGATGTCATGTAACATTGTTTAATTAATGGTTCTTTGTTTTAGAAAGAAGGAATTTTGAAGGCTAAAGCCCCAAATGTGACCCAGAACTCATAGTAATTCTCTGATAGGCAAATAATGAATGACTTGAGAAGTTCAGCACTGTTTTACATGGCTACAAAGCAAAAGATGATCAAACAGTGACAATAGATAAAATGCTGTGAGGTGAATAATCTTACTACAGAAAATTTTCTCAAGCCATTTAATTTTCAAGAGAACATATGACCTATCAGATTCATTGAACCAGTCAATGACTGCCTTATTTCAAGTCAATCAAAAGTGATGTGTTTATAGTGTCAGAAATTATGCCTAGAAAGTATTCGACATTTCATACTGAGTCACTTATGTTTTCCCTGGTATATATTCACATTGATAAACTGATTATGCACATATACTGAACAAAACTTTCTCAGAAAATGAGTGGTTCAATGAAACATTATTGTTAATTTGACACTTCACACTTAACCCATGTTTCCCATTTTAAACCAAAAAAAAAAAAAAAAGGCGAGAGAGTAATAAAATATTCATTAACTCCACTGAAGCCCATTTATAGCAGATGGTCTCTGGAGGATAAATTTCAAAACATTTGCTAGAGAACACTGTGCAAAGTGTGCAGTTGTCCTGACACAGCAACTAGTGTGAAGAACAGCAAACACAATAGTTGTTAATAGTAAGGGAGTAAGTGAATCACAGTGCAGCTTCCTTTTGTCATTTAGTTTAAGAAAAGTTGAGTCACATTTGCTGTTGCTTTTCATTTGGGGGATTTTATAGGTAGGTAATAAAAGCACAAGGTATATCCATAGTCTCGTCAATATTATGGCAATTCTTAAAAATTCTTAATAACTCTTCTTTCAGTATTCTTTAAGTTCTTAGAGAATTAAAATATTTGGGAACATATGGCTAAGGTAATCACCCACAGGTTTTTGGGGTAGAAGGAAGGAAAGGAAGGAGGTAAAGTATGTACATGTAGATGAATGAATGGAGGGTTGGATGGATGGGTGTGTGGATAAAGACAGATTGATAACTAGATATTAAAAATATCAGAAGCACACACACGTGCTTAGTATCCACCTCGGTCCCTGCACCTTAGTGGTCTGGAGTTTGGGCACGTATGATGCTTCTCTCATCTTTACTCAGACCCTCCTTGAAAGCCTGTTTGTGCCAAGTGTCCTGTGCACATGCCTTGCAAGCAATGGCGCCGTGAGTCTGACTTCAGGGTACGAGCTGAATAATCGTGGCAGTTACCATTGCTGCTGAGATAGCTACGATTCATTATGTAGCCTACAAAAGATTTTCTGTTAAAGATCATCAGGACAAATCTATGTTAATAACCTTCACATCCAGAAAGACAGCCCCAAGATACTACCTGCTTTTGACATGGAGGACTTGGAAAGGTGTGTACTGCCGTTGTTGGAGGTCCAAAAATTTCCCATTCGGTGATGGGTTTCACACAAAACACAATGAAGGGACTGGAGACAACTTGGGACCTCTAATCATTAAGGGAAAAAGGAAACTTAAGTGCAACCAACGTGTCATATTACCTGATTGATTAATTAGAATGACTATTTCTTCTTCTTTTTTTTTTTAAAGATTTTACTTATTTATTTGACAGACAGAGATCACAAGTAGGCAGAGAGGCAGACAGAGAAAGAGGAGGAAGCAGGCTCCCCGCAGAGCAGAGAGCCCAATGCGGGGCTCGATCCCAGGACCCTAGGATCATGGCCTGAGCCGGAGGCAGAGGCCTTAACCCATTGAGCCACCCAGGCACCCCTATTTCTTCCGTCCAATTCACCTCCTCTGGGTTCTAGATGCAGTATATTGTAAACTACAGCTTTCATATTTGTTGAGTTGTATATCCTTATCAAGTATATGATTGCAAATATTATCTCACATTCCATAGGTTGCTTTTTTAATTTGACCGATTGTGTCCTTTGATGTGCAGGAGTTTTTAAGTTTGATGTAGTGTTGTTTATTTTTTCTTTGTTACCTGTGCTTTTGGTGTCACAGCCAGGAAATCTTTGCCAAATCCAACGTCCTGAAACTTTATCCCCTTGTTTTCTTCTAGGAGTTTTATGGTTTTGGTCTTAAATGTAGGTTTTTAATCCGTTTGAGTTACGTTTTGTAAGATAGGGGTCCACTTCATTCTTTGCACGTAGATACTGCGATTTTCTTTCTCTCTCTCTACCTCCATCCCCAGGCATTTACATGAAAAGGATATTTTGATTTTTTAAAAAATCATCGCCTGCTATGACTTCCTATTTCTCATACTTGCATCTATTGCTTGACATATTACCATCCGCTTCAATGAACTTTATTGTAAATGCAGTAATCAAAGACTAGCATAGTGGATGGACAATAACAGAAGAAGGAGATTCTTCTCTGTTTCTGATGACATAAAGAGAAAAGGCTACAACTTTTGACGTAAAGAGGAAAGTGTTCCCGAGCAGTGTTGTTTTCATTGCGCTGCCTTTTAACAGATTGCCTCATGTGAGGCTCAGCACTTAGAGAAAGTTATCATTTATTTCTCAAAGAAGGAGCAGAAGAAAGAAGACGTTCTATGTTTGATTTATAAAATATAAATACTGGTAATATAATACTGCATTGTACATGTGAGAGAATGATAACTCTTTTGCAGGAGAGTCCTAATATAATTGCAAGATCTGTTAGGGGATTTGAATCTATTCCCAGCTTGTTCTGTTATGTCATACAAATCTACCATCAGGTAAAAATCCTATCAGGTTGCACAAAGATATTGTAAGTTAATTAGAATTAAAAACCCTCAAAATCTTGATCTTACTACTTTTAAAACATTATTTATTGTCTCAGAGATATCAAGAAACAACCACTATTGAGACTTTATTCTCTGTTCTATGTGAAATCAAATTCTCTCCAGGGTACTTTATGTGACTTATTAAAATAGTCTGCTGGTAGGCAAAATTCTTCTCACTGTGACCAGAAGACTTCAAAATTGGTGGCAAAGGAATTTGGATAGTCTCAGAGAAAAAGAATCACTGAGTGGGGTATTTGAAGTTAGGTTTAATGGTCTAATTTAATGTGAAAATATAGGTGCAAGCTCAGACATATTTTGATACAAGTATCTGGGAACTAGATATTGAACTAAACAATTTACAGACCTTGAAATAAGTAGAATATTGCTCTTGAAATCATGTTAAGAAGCAAATGTAAAATTGACCACATCAGAATAAAAATAATCATGACTAAAATGTAACTAGGTAATGTATGATTTGTATTTAAAAGAAAATTATTTTCTACATGTTTGATCACTTGTATATAGCACTAACATTTAAATAACTGTTTTCTTCCCAAATTTACTTATATTTTTAAATCAGATAAATTAATCAGAGACTTTATTAACTAAAGTAGGTCAAATCCATATGCTATGAATCAAAAAAGTACAAGGGGGCTCTAACTGATGACAAAATTCTAATGTTATAGCTGTCAATCGAGGTTACTATATTCCACAAGACAGTTGATCATTTTGCTAAAATATTTTCTCCAAAAAGTTCTTGTTTTCTTTTTGGATTTTGTTTAAGTGTATTTGTATAGAATTTCAAACATTTCCAATGGGTAGCTTCAATCGGTGTTTGTTTAGGCCAAATGATTCATCATGTTACCATGCTCAGAGGGAAGAATGACAGCAGATATGCATATTCAGTTCATTCTAGGAGAATTTACAAAAAGGCAACTAAACAATCACACAAGCACACAAAAACCAACTCTTCATACAGATAAGAATTCAGTCTGTGATTTTTGTGTGTGTCTGTCTATTAACTTGAGAATTTAACTTGACTTAATGTTGAAATACCAAAGGCATGAATCAGATTTTCCTAAAAAAATCCTATCCAAGCAGACGGACTAGAACACTGATGCACTTTTTCATTAATTTTGCCTGATTTTGAGATAAATTTACATTAGTGGTCCCCTTGCAAAATGGAGAAAGTAAAAAAAATCCCAAGTAGATTAACAACCTTCTATATGAGTCTAAAGCAATCATGTGTTGTGTTCTGAACTTTTCACAAACATATTCTAAGCAATTAATGCAATTGTATTTAATCATGAGCACAATGTATTTCAAGTACTACTCCATAGACTATTTGAGCTCTGTCAAAATGACACACTTTTTAAAAAGTCACTAAAAAAATCATGTTATCATCAGGATAGCAGAATAAGAGTCTTTCCAAGTAGATTTCCTCCAAGGCTAAAGTCTACTCACAACCTTGTGAAATGGTCTGGTTGTGATTACTCAGAACAAAAGGTTTCTGCATAAAAAATAAGTTCACCAAATTAATAACTAACATCCTACTTCATTTCATGCTTATGGGAGTATTCCAATGGCTTCTGAAAACAGGATAACTTTTTATAGAATGACAGAATTTTAGAGCTAGGACAAAGCTCTGAGATCATCTCTAAGGAACTTGAGACCACAAAGCTTTAAAAAAACAGAAAAGAATAAAAATAAAGAACAAGGAAACAATATAGATGACCCAAAACTGGTTCTTGAAACTATTGATAATAGACCAACCTCTTGCAAGAATTACCAAGGGAAAAAATAGAATATCACAAATAGATAAAATACAAAATGAAAAAAGGGACATATTAGACATATAGTAGACATTTTATAAATCATAAGAAAATACAATGAAAAAGTTCATGTTAATGAAGTTGAAATGTAGATGAGAAGAACCTTTTCCTAGAAAAAATATAAATGATTAAAATATATGCAATAAGAAATAACCCAATTGATCACTACTTCTTCAGAAACTGAATCAGAAAGAAAAAAAATTCCCCTCAAAAGATGTGTGGCCCAGATAGATTTATAGGCAATTTATACAAAACCCAAAGAAATAGGTAATTCATATAGAACCTGTGTCAGAGAAAAGAGGAAATCTGCTCAACACATTTTATAAGGCTAACATAATTTTGATACTAAAACTTGACAAAAAATATAACACCCAATTTTTTAACCACTCTCACTTAAAATTAGAAGTGGAAGAACACTGCATATGATACTAACTAGTATTTGTGATTTTTTTCAAGAGTCACCAGAAGAAATTTATACATGTAATGCACTATGATAACAAATGAAGAGAGCAATGGTAATCCTAAAAGGGGCTCCCTTATTAAAATTTCTTCTTAAAGATCTTTCTATTTTAAGTACTCATCCCAGGTAGATTCTCTGTATATCATATATGTCCTCCATAAATCATATGATAGAAAGCAGAAAATGTTTTAATTCCCTCCAAAATAATTAACCTCTAAAATAGAATTTTAATTACAAATAATTTTTGTTCTCCTTATCACTGAGTTCAGAATGCTACGGGGTTGGCGGTCCTTAGAAAATTGCAAACAAGTTTTGAACTTAAAGTGTAATAAAAATATATACTACCTAAGCTTATAGAATCTTTGCTGATATTGGCCGGCAGCCTAAATATGATAAGGATCATAATGTAAGAATGATTGTACAAGTTCATTACCCAATAACTTTACAAAACACACCCATTAAATTATCGATTGTATAAATTCTAATTAAGAGAATCAAGCAACCAGAGTAGCTGAGGGGAACTCCAATCAGAAGAGAACTTAAAAGTAAGCCAAGCCTCCATCTCCTCTCCTCCTCCTTGTCCTCCACTATACTAAGAAACTTAATTGGCTAACTCACACACAGTGTTACTAAAAAGACTTTTGTCTATCTAGATTTCAACAGTATTAGTTCAGGAAAATGAAAATTTCAGGTATATTTGCAAATTGGAATGATTGAGTTCCTGAGAGATGAGTAACACTGGGTGGAGAGATTTGTATATGGGTCATATCATGTACTTGCACCATCAATTAGATTAAGAATTCCTAAAGGATGTCTTAGCTTCATTGAGAACATTCAGTCTTTTTTAAGGATGCATGATCTTGCTAGGGGATCCAGATAAGGTAACTGATATCTCTTGCCTTAAGGTGATATTCAGTTCCCAAACTTCTGTATAGACAAGTGTTCCTCAAGTTTAAGGCTTCACCTCATATAGATCAATCCACGTTTTATTTTATATAGGTCAAAGCACTTGTTGGTTACAATTTACCTTAACTATCAATTGATTTAGCAATGATAAATATACAGCTTTAATTGTTTAAATCACTCACCAACAATTTTGGGACAATTTTCCGACCATTTTAACGAGAAGATTAAAATGAGAATGCAAATATTACAGATCATAGTATCTGAATATATATTTTTTGTTCACCAAACACAGGGTGATTCGATGTTTAAAAAAATCTTTTTTTAAAGAAAAATACCTTTTAAAATGACAGCATAAACTTATATATTATGCTCAACTGCTTTTCTTCTTAAATGCCTAAAAATAAAATAAGCACTACATGAAATAAAACTATTTGCAAGATGCAAATTATTTTTCTTCCTTAGGAATGTAATGCATTATAATTTTAATTCTATTTATTTGATGATTTCTTTCCAAAATCTAAACAAATGCTTTGTTTTCTTTACACAAGGCAATACAAGATGACTCCTGCCCTTCTAGGAAGAATCTCTTACTAAAATGAAAGGTAAATTCTGTGGTCATTTACTATCTTTGTTGTTTCCAACTTCATTTAAAATATGTTTTCTTTAAAAGAGCTTCAATGATTCTTGCAAATAATACAGATGGCAAAAGCACAAAGGAACTCGTTTATCACATTAAAGTGGTTTCACAATAGCTTCATCAAAAAGAGTTAAATGAGAATTTTTCATTTTCAAAATTATGTGTACCTAAAATAGAATCATAAATATGCTATCATAGATCTAAAGAAGGACAACATCTCTTCTGAAATGATAACTATTCATTTTTTGTTTAGAAAATAATTTGCATTATTTTGAAACAAATGAAAGGACTATATATTGAAGAAATGTAAGGTTAGCTGATTTCATATGATAAGTATTCAATAAGATGAGCATCACCTGAGTAAGAGTCTTCGGTTAAAATTTCCAAATCTGTAATCTCTATATAGTATGGTAAAGATTGCTTGGTGTTTATTACAGCTGTAAACATTTAATGGTTGATAATTAAATAAACAGCATCCATACCGAATCCTGCAAGACTTAATTAAACATAGCATACGGCAGATGTGAGATTTATATTACTATTTATAATTAAATGTAAAACACAATTGCTGATATGAGTACATGGAATTCTGAGAGAAATTTGCAATTTTATCTCATTTTAAGCAATTTTTGTTTTGAATTCCTTTTTCCATATTTTTTACAAAGTGTTTTGTCAACAGATAAAATAATAAACATGACAAATGTGTTTATGATAGTTGATTCTGAGTGAAGAAATATTGTTTCAAAAATATTTCTTTACTGTATTGATTCCAAAGATACAGCAAATGAAAGAAAGAAAGAAAAATAGAAATAGACCCTCACCTAATTATAAATAATTCAAATAAAGGAAAATGGAAACTAGCCCAACACTATCATTAGGTATATAGAAACCTAGAAAATAAAATAAAAAGGATTTTATTTTTCTTTATTTTCAGCATCATATGAAGCTCACATATGAATTTTTTTTAACAAAAAGTCTGAAAAATGTTACAGCATAATAGAGGAAACTTTAAAAATTTTGTATGGAAAACCTATGAAATACTGAGAAATTTTCAGCCTTTTTATTCACTGTTAAAGATGCCTTTGGTATTTTTATCCAGATAATGTATAGCAAGTACACTGAACGTGGAGTATTTTATAGTTGATTACACAGGCTGATTATACATATCGTTCAGTATACCTTCCATAACAGTAATTGTTCAACATCTTATTTGTGATATACTCCTCTGTGGAGTAGGAAAACAGAAATGGAATGTGCCAAAGACTAAATTCAATTTACACCATTCTCCAATCCCATGTTTCTGCAATGTTTCAAGATCACAAATGTTTACAATGAGAATCTTGTCAGTGAGGACTCTGAGACCAGAAATGCAAATGGCTAATGTTCAAGTGACTAACAAAGGATGGTGTAAACCTCCATATTCCTCATCTCCACAAGCATAAAGAAAGGTATAATCTATTTTTAGTAAATTGTGGGAGTGAATTACACCCTAATATCTAAATTAATTAGCTGGTCATTCTTGATGAATACTTTTCCTGTCGCTATTATACTGCAAAGAACTACCAGATTTAAAAATCTGTAGGTGGGCTGAGAAGAAACTATAAATTACATATTGCACAAGAAATAATTTGTCAGATCATATATGCTTATTATGTGTGTGTATAGTACCATAATTGTCCATGGTATTTTAAAATAGATGAAACAGGTTCAAAGTTACCTATTGAGAGAAATTCTGATAAAGAGAAATAGATGGATCCTAGCAATGGAGCTGTTCGGGACTCCATATGCATGTGACAGTTTCTTATTTAGATGTCGCTCATGTTTATGCATGTTCAGAAGAATACAGCTGCTACCCCATTCTGCAGAAATCATAGACACCGGTCAAGTCTACAAACGGTAGCCACATTTGAGCTTGTAATGTATTTATCATGAAAAGCTAGAAGTTCTAATGTTGGGGAGGGGGAGAAGCAGCACAATTTGCTTTGAAAAGATAACAGACATTTTTCAAAAAACAAATACTGTATATTCAATTCAGCTCCTTTAGGTGCTTTCATGTTATAGGAATTCTGCTGGTGATGAAAACAGCATTCAGCCAATCAAATGGCGGTACCCTGGTGCCATCCAAAGTAGAAGCCTAGTGTTTAAAATAACCCTGATGAATTATTCATAGATCTGATGTTTATGCAAATTAGAGAATCATGCACCCACCTGACCACCAAGGGAAGAAAAAAACACAGGGAAAAAAAAAAAAAAAACCACCATGCTTTTAGCATTCTCCAGAACCTATGTAATCAAATGATAATATTCTTTCATTAAATGCATCAAGGAATTACAATCCTTACCTGGTTAGTTTGTAGGGCCTTCAGATTTTCTGGATGAAATAACTGACTGTGCGTGCAACCAATAAAACTGAACTGAAAAGCTGATTAAGGACACTTACTTAATGCAAAGCCACTCACTGAATATTCATATGATGCCTGTGTTTATGCAAATTAAAGCAAAAGAAAGCCCAAGGGGATTGGTTGCCATAGCCCACAAATACTGTGTACAGCAGAAAATATAGAGAGTAGTGACAAATAAATCTTAAAATTCATAGCTTTGGAGCAACAAAGAAGAAATAGTAAAATATTAAAAAGGCTAGGTGAATTACAGTTTTAAAGTGCTTTATTTAATCATATTACTTTAGGGCTATTGACTATTCCTACCGTGTAATGATCTATAATTATCTTAATGCCAAAAGATACAGTCACTTGTGTTTGTCAGCTTTATTTATCCTGCAGTCATTTATATGAGCAGATCCCTTAAGCATAGAAGAGTAAAGAAGAAACAGTTATAATAAAAACAGAATTCAGTACACTAATAACCAAACCCAGGGCCATATGTGGCCCTTGATTAAGTCTTTCATGTAGGGATCCTTTGGTGGTAATATCTTACTAGGAAGTGAAGTTCAATGGAAGATCTCCAACATTAGGTAGAGCTCATTGCTTTCTTAATACTGATATGTATCTGCTCTATTTGAATTGGAGATTATTTTTTATTAGAAATAGGTATTGTGAATATTTTGGCCAAGATGATTCTGGCATATGCAGTTTTAAATTCCAAGGATTTTCACTTTTGGAGCCCAAATGCAATAATGTTTTCTGAAATGCATGCTAATATGTAGTGTCCTAATCATGAAAAGATGTGAATCCTCACGTGTGTATATGAGAACCGATTACAGACATTGACAGGATTCATAATATTTAAATGATACAATGCATGTCTGGCATAAAATGCTTTACATTGTCAAGGATATTCTCCACTTTTTATTTTTTAATAAGAATGGAGATGGCTAAAAATGCTGGAATGCATCTGATAGGTATTTTTGTTTGCTTTTTGTTTTTCTCTTTGTTTTCTGGAACATACTTTGTAAACTTCAAAAATAAGAGGGCAATGATCCTCATTGCGGTTACTACTGACTAGAAAGTACTTATCACTTCCAGTGTTTTTCTAATAGTTCTCACATCTTCACTCCACGATCACTCTGGTCCCCTTCACTTAATGTAATAAATTTTCCAATACTTTTAAGAAATAAAAATATTTAAAGCAAACTTAAGCATTTCTACAAAGCTGGCTACATTTATCGTAAGTGCTACAAAGACTAGATCCAATGTTTATTTTCTTGATTGTGGTGATGGTATCACAAGTGCACGTATGTGTCTGAACACATAAAATTCTATATATGAAATATGGGCAGTATTTTGTATATCAGTCAGACCTCAAGAAAGCCAGAGTGGGGAAGAAGACTGGATCTAATTATTGGACATTGTTTTCCTAGGAGGCATTTAGAAAGAAAGAGATTTCTTTGTGGTAATTTCTTGTTGCCTAATTTCAGCTTTCATGATTTCAAATAATTTCCTTTCTTTCATAGTTGCTTATTCCATTATTTATTTATTAACAACTTCTTTCATTTAATTTATTAATTATTATATTTACATCTGTTCCAAAATACAGAATAAAAATTAATGGATAACCAATAGGACATCTACTTAGTAATCATGCAATTCTTTTTCTTCTATTGACTTAAGAACATATTATTCAAAAGAGGGACTGGTAGTTTCTTAGTTTCTAAGTAAAGAATCCTAAATTGAAAACTTCTAAGAAACAACATTTAGGTTAATCAGCAACAGTTGCCTTTTATTAAGCTTCTCTATCTATATAAGGATTCATTATTTTTTTTAAGATTTTTATTTATTTATTTGACAGAGATCACATGTAGGCAGAGGAGATAGGCAGAGAGAGAGAGGAGGAAGCAGGCTCCCCGCTGAGCAGAGAGCCCGATGTGAGGCTCCATCCCAGGACCCCGAGATCATGACCTGAGCCGAAGGCAGAGGCTTTAACCCACTGAGCCACCCAGGTGCCCTAGGATTATTTCTTAAAAATCAGAGCACATAGTTAATTATCTGGTCCCAGCTATTTCTCTAAAAAGCATTTCTTCATGTACCTTAATCCTAATAGAAACATGTTTCAGATAAAATACTTCAGTGGCTACTAATGATAATGATAACAATAATTATAGTTTGATTTTGTTTTCAATATAAGAACCTTTATTGAAAGGCCCCAAAGACAGGTGGTTCAGTTGGTTAAGCATCTCACTTCAACCTAAGTCATGATCCCAGGGTCCTGGACTAAGCCCCATGTCAAGCTCCCTGCTCAGAGTGGAGTCTGCTTCTCCTTCTCCCTCCTTCCCATGCTCTCTCTCTCTCTCACTCTCTCAAATAAATAAATAAAATCTTAAAAAAAAAAAAAAAAGCCCCAGAAGAAATGCTAAGATTACAAAACCAATCAATAATATGACAATGCATTTTCATGTTAGTAAATTCAGATTTTTCTTTTAAACCTCAAAATTTTCCAACTTTCTAATTAAAATTCAAGTGCATTTTTACCAATAACAGTTATTGCTTGTTTAAGCTACATTAGCTGTGCTTTGGTTGCAAAAAACCAAGCCTTCCTTCAGAAAGATATTTCTAGTTTCAAAGAAACACATCACACACACACACACACACACACACCCCTCAAATGAACTGTCAGAGCAAAACATAAGTGGGTATCATTAATGTCATCCTTTGTCCATTCTTCATATCATTAGTGGGATTTTTCTTTCCTTTTCTTGGATTGAATCTCTTAATCTTTGGCCCTTGTACAACTCTGGGGTATTTCTGACAACTTTAAAATATTTATAAACCAAATCCGAACTGCCCTAGGCCATGGTCACTTTAGACCTTTATCTTGTATGCATTTGAGCAAGAGTAGCTTATTCAGTGAACAGGTTCCATGGAAAACCAAAGTAGGATATCCCACATGACATCATCCTATGCTTCTGGAACTAACTTAACTGGTTTAAATGATGGATTCATAATTTCCAGGCTCATAATTCATTCAGTTGTTTGCTCTGTGACCACAATTAAGTGCTAAAAACTGTAAGTTCTTATAAAGTTTCATAAATTTGCTGATTACATTGGAAGTCTGAGTCTCTCTTTTGAAGCCAACCCATTGGGCTGCAGGTAATCAATCCAGACGGAGTGAACAAACATACAGATGCAACCAAACCTCAATCAGTAAATCCATCTGGTGCAATTGGTAGTCCATTGGCCCAGATATAAAATTGGGCCAAGCACTAGCTTCTCCCCCCAAAAATAAACACCTAAAATTTGTTCTGTAAATGTTTTAAAATTAAAATAAGTTACCAAGATGAAAAATTATAAGATTTTACATAAAAACCAGGTTTGACTTTCCAAGAAAATCAGAAAGTGTGTCTTACTAGGCTGGCATTCCTGTGAAGTAACAAAACTCCAGAGCCGGGTAAGTTTGCTTCTTCTAATCAGGTCCCCCTGTTTTCCAACTGCCAGGAGTTCTCACCAGGATACTTTACTTCTTTATGCTCTCCCTTGAGGCATGAATTTTTGACCTGAGGCATTTGAATTGAGTTGTGAATGTGAAGTAGCACTGTTTTCAATCTATACATGTCTGATTCTTATATTTTTATTTGATAGTTGTATGTTTATACATTTGTGGTCCAAAGAGTCTTTCAGAAGAAAAATAATCTGCACAAAGGGCAGATTACCACAATGTAGCCAGGCTGTTTCCATGTATACATTTTGACAATTCAGCTTATGTTAGATATTATCATGCTATCCTTTTTATAACAACATCAACAAAAACATCTATAATAGGAAAGTAAAATAAAACATCAGTACTATCTTATAGATCTCTATTTGTAATGGAGAAACAATCTATCTGCTCTGTGATCTCACCTACAATAACTAACAGCCTTTACGTTTGGGTTGCAGTTTACCTACAGCAGCATTTCTTTCCTGTTTGACTCCTTAGTAAGCATTGCCTACCATATAAGCAAGTCCACCAAAGTTAGATAAATGCCATTCTTTAGTAAGATCATTTGGTAGACTGTTTTTTTCTAGAAAATGTTCTGTCTCCACAGGGGAAAACTATTTTTAATCAACTCAGGGAGCTTAACTGCTTATTGAGAATTATGGTCTTGTTATACATAAGATGGGAAGCTTACACATAGACAGCTAGGTCTTCTCTACCTCAAATTAAAAAGTAGACAACTGCTTGGTTTGCATGAACCCAACATCATGATTATAGAGCTCCTCAATATATTCAGCTCTTGATTTTGCTTTTTCCTGACATTTCAAAATTCCTTTTACTGCTTCCTCTTTTTAAGGGCTTTGGATGATATCTGGTTCACTGAAATTAACTTGATAAATTAATTCGATTAACAGTTTAATAGAAGGGCCAGTGACAGAGAAAATTCGGTTCAAATGAATCTTTCAAATCACTACTTATATACAAGAATCAGCCAAAATGATATTGGCTGTAGTGGTCCCTAATTTAAACTTTAAAAGTGGGGCGCCTGGGTGACTCAGTCGTTAAGCATCTGCCTTCCGCTCAGGTCATCATCCCAGGGTTGTGGGATGGAGCCCTGGGTGGGGCTCCCTGCTCAGCAGGAAGCCTGCTCCTCCCTCTCACACTCCCCCTGCTTGTGTTCCCTCTCTTCCTGTCTTTCTCTCTGTCAAATAAATAAATAAAATCTTTAAAAAAAAACAAAAACAAAATAAGGAGGTAATCTTGGTAAATTTCATTGCAAAAGCATTTACAAAGATGTTATAGATCTCATTTTAGTGAGGAAGCAAGGATTCTTTTTTTTTTTTTTTTAAGATTTTATTTATTTGACAGACAGAGATCACAAGTAGGCAGAGAGGCAGGTGGAGAGAGAGGAGGAAGCAGGCTCCCTGATGAGCAGAGAGGCCAATGAGGGCCTGGATCCCAGGACCCTGGGATCATGACCTGAGCCTAAGGCAGAGGCTTTAACCCACTGAGCAAGCCAGGCACCCCAGGAAGCAGGGATTCTAACTGATGGCTTGATTTAACCTCTGGTTCAATCCTAGTGTAGGTATATTGTTGCAGCCCAGAGTCTCATTTCCTAAGATAATTTCTGAACTTTGATATTTTGGAACACAGATTGGTGTTTTGGTAAGAATATTTCCAGAAGACTAAACAGCTCCTGTCTTCAGGTTGTTGTCCCGTGTCAATCCTGTGCTATGTCTGTTGAAGACCACTGTAGCTATTTGCATCACGATCACCCCATCTTCATTGTCATAACTTCATTGCCATAGTATACAGTTTTCCTGTCTATCATTTAATCTTTTTTCACATATTTAATTACTTGACTTAAAGGTTGGCAGCTTCAACTTCCCCTTCATGTATCTTCCAAAATTCTGCATTTAACATCCTTAACTCTAAATATCTCAATTGCATTTCTACAAACTTTGAACATTGCCATTACCCATGGTACATCTACAGCATTCTCTCTCCTGTACCTACAGCTCGCCCACTTCTTTTCCACTTAACCTTCTTTTAACTTTCACTGGATCTAGTATATCTCTGTTTTTATTTTGCTCTTGTACCAATCTGAATTCTAAGAGCAGCCATAGTAAATGTACTATAATCCCCTCAACTGTCTACCTTCAGGGCTTTCCTATCCAGAAATGAACCCCACATTCATTTTCTTTACTCCCATTCCCATACAGTCAGACATATGAATGTTGAGGTTGTTTTTTTTTCTTTTTTTTGAGTGCAATCTGAACTCATATTATCACCCTCAATCTCTACAAAGAGATGGACATCTCATTCCTTTATATGCTCTACTTCCTCCCAGGAGGAGTGGGATATGATGTTGAAAAGGGTATCCCAAGTGCTGGTCATAAATATTTGACATTATGCACCTGCAGAAATCTACCACTACAATGCAAATACAGGATGTCATTATTACCCAAAATGTTCCTTTGTGTTCCTTTCTGGTCAGTCTCCATCCCTCATGCCTGGCACCAGGCAAGTATAAATCTGCTTTCTGTCACTGTGAAATACTATATCTTCCTTTTTTCTTTATAAAATTCTTTACCATTTCATATATGTAAAATGTAGTCTTTTGTGTATGGCTTTATTTACTTAGCACAAATGTTTGGGATTCATTCATGTTATTGCATGTGTCAGTGGCTTATCCCCTGTTAATACTGAAAGACGTCCCATTGTATATACACCACAGTCTGTTTTTCCATCTGCCAGAAACTAGACATTTGAATTGTTCCCAGTTTGAGGTTATTATACATGAGTTTTACATGAACATTTGTATACAATTTTTTATCTGGATGTATGCATTAATTTTTCTCAGGGAAATACTTAGGATTAGAAGTGGGGAGTGGTGCGATGGTGCAGATTTACCCCCAAGAAACTTCCAGACTTTTTCAGTCTGTCTGTGGAAGACAGACTTTAAAGTAGCCCCATGATTTCTGCTTCCTGGTGTTCATGCTCTTTTGTAACTCCATGCCTTGAATGTGGGCAAGATCTGTGACTGGCTTCTAACCAACAGAATGTGGCAAATATGAGTGTATGTCATTCCCATCAACACATTATCTTATATACGAATCTCTGCTGGCTGGTAGACTCACTCTAGAGTCACTCTGTACCTTGCTGTCTTTGAAAAAGCCAGCTTTCATGAATTCTACAGCCAAAAAATAAATTCTGCCAAAAACCTGAGGAAGTTGGAAAAGAATCTTAAGCCTCAAATGAGAACCTAGCCCTGGCCACACCTTTATGGCAATCTTGTGAAACCTTAAGCCGAGGACCTCCCTAAGCCATGCCCAAGCTTCTGACCTGTGGAAACTATTAGTTAATAATAATTGTGTGTGTGTTTTATGCCGCTGGTTATGACAATTTGTTACACAGAAATACAAGAATAATATGTTAGGTGTATCACTTTGTATTTCCACCAACGATGTGCATTCCAGTTGCTCCGCATTCTTGATGTGGTATTATCAGATTTTGCTTTTTGTTTTATATATTTTTTTAAATACTTATATGTTGAGAGAGAGAGAGAGAGAGAGAACAGGTAGGGGGAGAAGCAGGCAGAGGGAGAAGCAGGCTTCTGAGTCGAAGGTAGATGCTTAATCCACTGAGCCACTCAGGCATCCCAGTGTTTTGCATTTTAACAAAAAAAAGCTTGCTTGGATTTGATTAGAATGGCATTGAATCTACAGAGGAATTTAGGAAGAATATACATCTTAATGTTGAGTATACTGGTGAATGAACATGGTATATCCCTCCATTTATTGAAACCCCCTTTAATTTCTCACAACTACCTTTGTAGTTTTCAGTATCTAGGTCTGGCCCCTGGATATATTATGTTAAGTTTATCCCTAAATAATCCATGTTTTTAACACTAGTTTAAATGGTATTTAAAACTTTTAATTTATAATAGTTTACTTGCTAGTATATACACATGAAAATTATTTTTGCACACTGACCTTGTATCCTGCTATCATGCTGGCTTTAGATTTTACTTGTGGCTTCCCTGGCATTTTCAACAATGGTTTGGATGAGCTGAAAATAACCTTTACTCTGGAGATAGTTTAGTCCTACATGGTTCTTCTGTGGTTTCTACTGAATTCCCTGAGTGAATTTCAAGAACATCTTCTGTGTGCTCTGGAAAGTATTCAGCTGAAAGCCCCTGCTGCCTGTTTGCCCTGTACATACACTTCTTAGTATTCAGCAAAGACTTAAGAAAACTCTTCTGTGGAATTGTGAATCTCCTCTTCTGCTTACCTCCCCTTCTCCATAACTCTATCCTGCAACTCCTGGCTGCCTCAGTCTCCCTGAACTCCAGTCTCTGTCGATTCAGCAAGAGCAACGTTCTGCTCTCCACGTTTCACGGCTTGCAATTGCCTCCAGGCAGAAAGCCAGGCCATCATAGACTTTACCCATTTTGTTTACCTTAATGGTCCTAAACTGCCTGTTGTCCAAAGTCTTAAAAACAGGTTTTTAAAAAAGATATTTAATCCAGTTTTCTAATTGTTTCCTATGAAAATGTGACTCCAGTCCCTGTTACTACATCTTGGCAAGAGATGTACACCTCTGCTTGTATTTGAGACTTGATAAATTCTCCAGTTAGATCCCATTCTCTTTCCTTTTTTCACAGATTATTTGGAATTTCTGGTTGACCAGAGACCATTTTCTGTGTTCTAACAGCATTGACAAACCACAACCATATTAAGAATTGATGATGACACAGCCAATAGGCATTTCTTTCAGATAACAACAAGTAAAATAGAAAAATAAATAAGGCTGTGGAGAATTTTTTTTAATTTTTTAAATTAAAAAAAAAATTTTTATAACATATAATGTATTATTAGCCCCAGAGTTATAGGTCTGTGAATCGCCAGGTTTACACACTTCACAGCACTCACCATAGCACATACCCTCCCCAGTGTCCATAACCCCACCACCCTCTCCCTCCCCTCCTCTCCCTGGCAACCCTCAGTTTGTTTTGTGAGATTAAGAATCTCTTATGGTTTGTCTCCCTCCCGATCCCATCTTGTTTCATTTATTCTTTTCCTATCCTCCAACCCCCCATGCTGCATCTCCACTTCCTCATATCAGGGAGATCATATGATAGTTGTCTTTGTCTGATTGACTTATTTCGCTAAGCGTAATACCCTCTAGTTCCATCCACGTTGTCGCAAATGGCAAGATTTCATTTCTTTTGATGGCTGCATAGTATTCCGTTGTATATATATACCACATCTTCTTTATCCATTCATCTGTTGATGGACATCTAGGTTCTTTCCATAGTTTGGCTATTGTGGACATTGCTGCTATAAACATTTGGGTGCACGTGCTCCTTGGGATCACTACATTTGTATCTTTAGGGTAAATACCCAGTAGTGCAATTGCTGGGTCGTAGGATAGCTCTATTTTCAACTAGAGTGGTTGCACCAGCTTGCATTCCCACCAACAGTGTAGGAGGGTTCCCCTTTCTGGCTGTGGAGAATTTTAACAACACATTCAATTGCTTTAATCCAATTCATTTACAGAGAATTTCCTACCAACTAAAAGAAAATATACATTGTTTTAAGACATACACAAAATGTTAAAAAGTTAACAATTTGGCCTCAACATAATCTCGAGAATTTCGAAAAGCATAAACCATACTAATTATAATACTAAGAACAATGTGATAAAGTTTGTGATTAACAATAAAAAATAGATTAAAATATATATTCATCTGATATTAGAATATGCACTATGAAATAGCTCTTGTGTTGAAGAAGCCCTCAAAAGAAAAATTACAGATAATAATGGAGTTGCATCTCATACAAATTTAACTTCTGCAGATTCAGATTCAAATATGCTTACTTATATGAGAGAAAGAGTGTGAGAGTGAGATATAAATAACTATATAAATAATGGGGTTGATTCTGACTGCCATTCCCATTCAAAGAGGAGACTCATGTGAAAAAAGAGATATTTTATCGGCTCTGCTGCTCTACATGCTCCACATGTGATATGAATCTCACACCGTAGTGATTAGGGTACAGATCTTTAAGGACACATTAAAGTGCCTTCCAATTTTGGTAATGAATGGCCGGGTAATTTGGACCAAACCACCAAGTGAAGCCTACCAGAGGAGGATTTACGAAGAAGCTAATGATGCTTAGGTTCCAGGGCTTTTCACTTGCATGCTTCCTCTCAAGACCCTGTGTCTGATTTTGTATCCTTTTCCTAAAGATGGACCCACAAATTGTATTAAAATTTTGGAGTGCACAAAGCATTATAGTCAACCAAAAGAAGTATTAGAGTTCAAAATGATAGTGAGAAGTTACTGTGTCAGTATCTAGGAGAATATAGAAGTCTAAATACAGTTGATCTTTGGGTCTCCTTCTGTGCAGGGGACATGTACAGTTCTAGAAAGAACTTTGTGAAGCTGAGCAGTATCTTTGACAACTTATTTGATCTAGAGTAACAAAAGATGAGTCCAAGGCTTCCTACCCTGGTAAACAACCCCTAAGGACTACCCACACCTTAGGAGTAAGGACAAAGTAATGCAACCTTTGCATTTCCACAGAAAACCTCAAATCTTAAAATTGACTTAGGGTCATCTGTTTTGCTTGTGCCCCAAGATGCCTGACAAAAGAAAATGGAAATTCTCTCTGAAGGGACATAACTTCATTTCAGGTTTCAAATTATTTCTACAAATTCTTTTTCAAATAAAACATCCAGCACAGGGTGCCTGGGTGGCTCAGTGGGTTAAGCCTCTGCCTCTGGCTCAGGTCATGATCTCAGGGTCCTGGAATCGAGCCCCACATTGGGCTCTCTGCTCAGTGGGGAGCCTGCTTCCCCCCCTATCTCTGTCTGCCTCTCTGCCTCCTTGTGATCCCTCTCTGTCAAATAAACAAATCAAATCTTAAACAATATATATATATATACACACACATATATATATGTGTACATATATATATATATATATATATATATATATTTTAAAAACCCAAAAAATCCAGCACACAGCCAAAGATGAGGCAAAAAAGATAACATAAGCGACAAGCAGCACAATAGATAATGAAATAGATCCACAGGCACACTAGTCAATGAAATTACTGGTCACAGATTGTAAAATAACTTTATTTACAATGCTCTTAGAATTAAAAACATAATTTTTAAATGTCAGTTAAGAACTGGAAATTTGAATAATGATATAGCCTATTTAACAAAACTAGAAATTCTAGAGCTGAAGAAAAATAGGAAATCCCTGGGTATTACACTGGCAAAGAAGACATACACAGGGAGAGAATTAAAGAAATGAGAGAGAGAGATCAGAACAAGCTATCTCTTGTAGAGCAGATGACTTTTTGGGCTATACAAACCTTACTGGGGACAAAATGGTCTTCAAGTCTTTCTGTTACGATTAGAGTCTCAGAGAGAAGTTGAGTCTTTGTATCTTACTTCCAATTCTAATTTGGGCTTGGGAAAGGACTCTGACTGGGCCATTGTAATATGAAGAATCCACCCTTCGTCTAATCAACTATGACTAGGAGAAGTGTACATTTTGAAATATCCCCAAAACACAGATTAAGGCATGTATACTATAATTGTGAGTGCAGAACCCGAAGTCACTACTTTAGGTATTGACTCCTTTCCATGGATGCAATTTTGCCTTACATTTCACTGAAAATTATAATTAGAAATTCTTAAAGGTATTTCACTACCTTTATTAGAATTCCCCAGCATGTCACCCTTTTTTCAAAAAGCTGTAATATGGACATTGTTGGAGAGTTTTCTGTTTTCCTATTGAAAGAGGGACTTTTATATCATATATGTACAAGGGACACTTATTTTTCTTGATCTTTCTATAGCATTTGATAAACCTAACTACTCCTTTTAAAAACACTCTTACACTGGCTTCTGTAACATTGCACTTTCATGATTTTCCCTATATTTTTGGCCATTCTTCTTTTTTTTTTTTTTAAGATTTTATTTATTTATTTGACAGACAGAGATCACAAGTAGGCAGAGAGGCAGGCAGAGAGAGAGGAGGAAGCAGGCTCTCCACAGAGCAGAGAGCCCGATGTGGGGCTCGATCCCAGGACCCTGGGATCATGACCTGAGCCGAAGGCAGAGGCCTTAACCCACTGAGCCACCCAGGCGCCCTGGCCATTATTCTTTCTATACTTACTTCTTAGCCTCATTCTCCTCTATCTAGCCATTAAACGTTGGTTTTTTGTTTTTGTTTTGTTTTGTTTTTTGATTGTTTGTTTTAATAAACATTGGGTTTCCTTAAGGTTTTGCCCTAGACTCTCTTTGTAAACTCACTGCCTAGGCAGTCTCATCCATGGTGAGAACTTCAAAAATTATCTATTGCAATAAACCTACATTTAATCTGTAGTCAGAATTGCTCTTCTCATTTTGGAAACATTTAAGTCCTCCAACTCAGTGTAATGTGAGATATTGATAACAGAGGAAAATGAATACAGGGTATATGGGAATTGTCTATGATCTTTGCAGATTTTCTATAAATCTAAAAATTTTTTTTAAACTTTTTTTTTTTAAGTACTTGAGAACCAAATTATTCTGTGGATAAATGGGAAAACTGTGCTAAAGGGACTAGTTAACCGGTCAGTACCAGAAAATGGGCTATCAAGTCCTCCCTGTGTCTCCACAAATTTATAAAGGAAAGGACATATGATCCAAGAATTTTATGCTCAGCTAAATTATCGTTTGATTTAAAGGTCAAAACAAACCCTTGACTCTTCTGGAAAAGAAAAATGAAAAACCAAAATCCAGTGTTTAAAAGTGAATCAAAATTTTTAAATTCAAGAATAAAAAGCTGTATTAGGTATCTACTGCTGCATAAAAAATCACCCTAAAACTTGCATTAAGTCACAATTTCTGTGGGTTAGGAATTTGGGGGTGGTGTAGCTGAGTGGTTCTGACTCACCGTTTCTCATGAGTCAGGCTGTTGGCTGGGTCTGAGTCATGAAAAGGCTTGACTGAGGCTGGCGAGGCAGCTGGGGGATCACTGATGTCTGTTGGCAAAGGACTTAGTCCTTTGCTATTGTTCCCAGGGAGCCCCAGTTCCTCTTGAAGTGGATGTTTCTCTAGGGCTGCTTGAATGTCCTCAGGACATAGTATGTGGCTTCCCCCAGAATGAGTGGTCTAAGGAAGAGAGAAAAGTAAAAACCACATTGCCCGTCATGTCCTCATCTCAGAGGTTACTTTTTCCTATTCTCAAAGGGAGAACAAGTTGAGTTAGTTTTATAGCTTGTCAAAAGGAATGTCCAAGTGTTTGTGGACAGATTTAAAAACTTCTGGTGGAAATAAGTGCCGAAATTACTAATTACTTTTATTTAATATCAGGGAGTTAATTGATACCTAGAAATTTCTAATGTAGTTAAGATTTTATTTTAATGCCTAAAGACTTTGTAGCATTTCTCACACTCAACATTATAGGTATATTTTAGAAACTAACATATGTTGTGGTGAAGAAATATTTATGTGACGTTAGCAGTTATTTGTTTCACTTCATTTCCTTGTTCTTTTGTTATATTTCAATAAAACTAATTTAATAATTTATTTTAAAATAACATGCACAGTATGTTTCTATTTATGAAAATATATCTATTAATTTCTCTTATCTACATTCTTCTGTCCTGTATCTAGAAATGTGGCTAGAGAGATGTCTATAATGGTATTTGCCTAATATTTCTTCTATTTATAGGTAAAATATATATTTTTTTTACTTTCTAATTTTCATTCTCCTGTATTTTGCAAAATTCTGTCCATGGATACATTTTTGGGTTTTGACCACATGAGTCTTGCTTTCTCAGAGTGTACATAATCTCAAGGTCACAGGATTCTTGCGAGGTATTGACATTATAAAATGCCTTATAAATTTTTGTTCACAGAGACAAGACCAACCAGATGACACTTCCCACTGTTGTTGGGGTGGGGGAAAGGATGCAGGTTAACAGGGAGAAAAATATATTGGCTCTCCCAGGGTGATATCTGACCGGCTCCCAAAAATGAACATTTCATGTTATTTCCCACAGCTTCTTCCTCCAGTCTACTTTCTTTTTAATTAAAACTCAGGTACATAGAATAAATGTGAAGCTTACTATCATCCAGTCCATTTATGACCCTGATTTTATTTCACTTCCTTTGTTTTGCTTTTTGTCCCCATCATTCACCCTCCCTAATCCCATACCCCACCCACCTATTCTGAGATAAATCTTAATCAATTATGATTGTCTTGTTTTAAAAATGTGCTGTAGAATTAGGTTAGATAACATTTTAATTTGGGGTTTTACATCTTTTTTCAAGTGGAATTTGCATATAATTTCTTCTCTTTGACTGTTACGGTTCTGTTTTGATATTAAGCTGTATTCATTTAATAAAATGGGTTTTTTTTTCTATCCTTAGAAACAGCTTTCATGAAACACTAATTATTAATTCTAAAAAGTTTGCCCCAGTTGTTATACATACCTGATGAGATCTGTGAAGAAGACTTGGTGAGTGGGTATGAATCCTCCCTGTGTCTTTGTCTTCCAGATGTTCTATATTCTCACATTTAGCCCGCATTTGGCCTCTACCAATTGGTTAAAATTTTCACCTGAATTTCTCTTACCAGATTGTGTGGTGTCAAGCTAGTAAGTGCTCATATCTTGTCTCTCCTTGGAGGTTCCTGTCTTTAGATTTCAAGTTAGTTACCCTGAAACCTTAACTTCCCATTGGGTTCAAAAGTAGTTATGATTTTGCAGAATCTGAATGTTTTTATTGTTGTATGGATGGGAGTAATGTACTTTCCAGCTTTCTATATCCTCAACAGAACCCAAAGTACACTCTTCTGTTCTGTTCTGACTACCTCCCAGGTCACAGTCAGGTTCTAGGCTATAGTGTAATCATCCTGTGGAAATCTCTGTTATGCAATATAGGTTTTACTTTTATGTTTGGCCTCATATCTATTTTTTTTATTGTATTGCATATATTTTAAAAAATAACCTCAAGTCCTTTATGAAATTGTTGGCTAGTAAACAAAAAGATAGGTAGGAAGGTTTACCTGCTTTCTATTGCCTCCTTTTTAAAGAGAATTCTAGCTTTCCGACTTAGTTTCTTCTCTTTGTTTTTAGAGGGTTATTATACTTTGCCTATGTTTTTATTTGAAATGAAAACTCAAAAAGAATGGGGAAGGGAGACAGGTGGAATGCAGATTAAAACTAAGGTAGAGGTTTTTGATAGTCATTAAGGATGAAACACGGGAGCATCTTGAATGTGTGAAGAAAAAAAAGGGAGAAAAAGAATTTAAATTAGTGCCATTGTGAACATGTATTCCTGCGTGAGGTATAACAATAGACAAAGAAATAATTTTAAAAGTTCCTTTGGCTGAGGAATTCTTTTCTTTTATCTGAGACTAGGCCATGCATGTCATGCCTTGGCTTTATCATATAAACAAACAGTTCGGGGATTTTATGAAAAATCGCTGAAACAGGGGCGCCTGAGTGGCTCAGATGGTTAAATGTCTGTCTCTGGGTAGGGTCATCATGATCTCCAGGTCCTGGGAGGGAGCCCTGTGTTGGATTCCTGGCTCAGCAGGAAGTCTGCTTCTCCCTCTGCCTCTCCTGCTCAAGCTTTCTCTCTGTATTTCTCTGTCTCAAATGAATAAATAAAATCCTTTTAAAAACATTCCTAAAACTGGGGCACCTGGGTGGCTCAGTGGGTTAAGCCTCTGCCTCCAGCTCAGGTCATGATCTCGGGGTCCTGGAATCAAGCCCCGCATTGGGCTCTCTGCTCAGCGGGGAGCCTGCTTCCTCCCTCTCTCTGCCTGCCTCTCTGCCTACTTGTGATCTCTGTCTGTCAAGTAAATAAATAAAATCTTTTTAAAAAATTGAAAAATTAAAAATTGCTAAGACAATCCAAAGATTTCTTTAATCTTTAAGATATACTGTTCAAAATTGTTTTATAAAATACATAATGTTCCCTCCCACTAAGTTATATATCTGCAGCAATAGAATTGATTTTTTTTAAAAACCTGTGTTTTGGAGACTTTTCATTATTTTTAAAAACTGCTGTAAAGATGATATATATTAAATGAAAAGATAAACACATTTGACACAAGTCTCTTTTCAGGGAATCTGTCCCCAAAAAGCAATACCATAATATCAGTAAGAAGGTATTTATTTCAGTATTATTTCTGAAGCAACAACCTAGAAACAATCTAATGTCCTGTAAAACAGAATGGGTAAATTATAATGTGTAACTTATAATGTATAAATTATAATTATAATTATAACGTATAATTTATGATGAATTACAATGTGTCCTATAAGGTGGATATTATACAAGAATTAAACAGAATGTGATAATTTATATATGTATATATTAATTTGGAAATCTGTGCATATTATATTCTTGACTGGAAAAAGCAATACACTGAATTATAAGCATAGCATGTTATATTTTTCTAAAACCACACTTATATAAATACATATTAGCAGATATATCTGTATAAACTTGGAAAATACGGAAGAATAAATAGCAAATATGATACTGATTATTTCTAGTAGCTGTTTCTCAAGAGAGGAAGGAGGACAGAAGGGGAAACTTGCCCTTTATTCAAGTACTTTTTTAAAGTGATCATAGACTCAGGAATGATTTTTCCCCACAGGGTTTTTCAATAAACAGTTACAGAGAAAACTTTCGGAAAGGTCTGAAAGAGGCATGTACTGAATAATTAATAGTGATTATACCTGTGGTGGAGGTGGGGAAATAAAAGATATTCATCAGTACCTTATATACCTGTATAATTTTTTTCAACAAATGTAAATCATGTTTTATAACAACTACCATCTTTTCCCCTTTAGGCTCACAAACTGAGTAGCTGTGGTGTTAGGTTGGCAACTATGCAGGGACCAATAATGCAGGCTTCTCAAGGATGTTGCATATCTAATGTGTCAGAAGTAGACTCTGATGTTATTTGCTCCATATATTATCAGCTTTTGAAGAGACCAGTCATCTACCGGCAACTTAATTTAATCAAGTCTTGTCTTCTCGGAAGTACGTTTATGTGTTGGGATAAAACTAAGGCATAACTAACACTTCAAAATTCTCTTTGGATCAGGCTGAAATCGCCCTCCAGGGCCTCTGCTTAAAACAGCACCTAATTAGCGCCAACTCTTCCTTGTCTTGGGTTCTCCACTCCTCTGTTGGTTTCTCCTGGAAGCACTTTCTTATTAAACCACTTGCACATGAGTCTCTGGGTTAGGATCTCCTTCCTGTGAATCCAGCCTAAGACACTATAAATAACACCGGTAAACCCATTCCTTTTCCACCAACCCTTTCTCCTCAGGATATGCCTGCTGCCTTCTGTGTCCGTCTCCAGCACGTGCGATATGAGAATTCTGGGTGAGTGTCTGGGATTGCTTCTACCTGATACTGTAATTCATTACGTATAGAACTGGAGATATTCCTACAAAGGTATCCTTGTGCCTTGGCATGTTCCCACCAAGTCCAGTAATAGCGGTTTATAGAAGGCTTTATTTTCAAGGGTCACATTGATTTCTCTTGATGTATTCGGCGCAAGAGGTATAAGAAACTCACACATGGGGCCTTACTATGATTTGATCTACTTACGATGGAAAATGTAATTTTTAAAGACAATTAAGAGTGTACAAGGCTGAATACAATGAATTTCTGATACTGCTGATATCTAGCCAACAGTCTAAATATGGGAATTTACCATCTAAAAATAAATGCTCGTATTGAGTAATTGCTCTGGTTGCTAAGATTGTTTTAAACAATCACTACATGCCATTCTACGTTGTACCTTATTTGCTGAAAGAACATTCAGATTTCATTCTTCCTAATTCAAATCTTCATTTAAGAACAAGCATAATTGAGGACTGAACTGAAATAACTTTGGATTCACTTTCTCAGCTAAACTGATTTTTTTTCATGTTTTAATTGCTCCCTAATTTCTCTATTATTGCTACATGTCCTAAAATAAATCTTCCATCTGCTTTCCATGTTTGATTGTCATGTTGGTTTCCTTTGAAACTGCTAAACAAGCAGTTTTCTAATCACAATTTGTGGCTGTAGTGCATTTCAATGCTCACTATGCATATAGAAAATGCACTTGCTGTTCAAAAATACAGAATAGATTGAATATAACTAGATAATTTCATTTGTGGATATAGATTGTACTCGGCAGCAGTTTTATTCCCATATTTAGTGAATTCCGGTGAAACAAACAATTTCTGGGGGAAAGTGATTAAAAGGGAATAGCAAACATCTGTGCATCTTTCTTCCAAATATTTTTTCTCTAAATTTTTCTCTAACCAGACTCTGAAAAGTTTTCAGTTTAATTTAAAAAGGAGTAGTACATTTTCTTAAAGAGCATAATGACATTCTGTAATTAGACACCTTTCTTAAAAGATAAGGAAACATGTTGGTACGTGAATATGTTTCATATTTCTGAAGAATGAATTTAGAGTTATTGAACTAGCAATGAGTTATTTCACAGGCTTACCAGTAGATGAGATTAAAGGATAATTAAAAGTATAAAATTAAGATTGTTTTCTTTCTGAGATGATACTGGGAAAAATACAAGTGTAATAATAAAGGAGCACACATTCTTCCATAGTAAACTTAATTTTCTATACAAGCTAATAGAAAAATCCAGTAGCTCAACTCTGAGTCAAGGCAGTCCATGGTCTGTTGATAAGACATTATTTTCACCCTTCCAAAATGTATTATGAATATAAAGTAAAACTGACTACACTTGAAGGGTAGTAAATTAGTAAACTTGGGGAAGGTGATTTGCTCACATATTGTATAAGCCTTAAAAAAATTTCAGTATCATTTAGTATAGTAAATTTATTAGAAACAAGTTAATCTAAGAAAATAGATCTATACAAAGACAGGTTCAATGATAACTTACTTCAGTGTCATGATCCCTCCAAGTGTACATAATTTGTCCAATAGAAAGGGAATGGTTTAACAAAGTATGTATGTTCATATATGGACAGTTTAGCAATCATTCCGGGGGAATATTTGATCTCTTGTAAATGCTCACAAAATATAAAACTAAGTTAAAGTAAGTTCACATGATAATGATTTGTTAATATGAATGCCAGAAAAATTATGTCAAGATTATATAAAAGTGTTAATTGGGGGTTTCTCTGGTAGGAAATTGTTGGTAATTCTTTTTTTCTTCCTTACATTGTACGTATTTTCCAAACCTTGGCAGTTAAAATGTTACTTTAAAGTAGACAAAACTATAAAAATGATATATTAAGCTTTTTATGTTGTAATGCTAAATAGTTACTTTCTATTATGTATCAAAGAGATGAGGGCTAGCTTAATTAATCAATAGGCTTGGTGTGGGAAGAATAATGCCAGCAGGTGACTACTTTCAGGTGAAAAATGCATAGAAGAAGTCAGGAGTTGTTAGTATTGAATTTTTAGAGTGGTTTGCTACACGAAGAGACTGAGCAACGGTTACCTTTTCACCTCTAGTTTTGAACAGAAATGTGTGTGCAACCTGTATCTTAGGGAGGATATTTCTGTACTTCAGGCCTGTCAATCGCTCACCTTTCCAGAACACTAAACCAATAAAGTGAATTATTTTCAAGAACAAGGAAACAGAGAAAATGTGATCCATAAATTGACTTCTTTGTTCTGCCAATCGACTAAGTGACACTTAGTCATCTCTAAGTGCCTGGAGAAAATAAAAGGCATTTCTTTTGTGACGCTGATGAACAATTAGGCAATTGTAAAGCACTGAACGACAAAGTGGAGAATGCAGCGTAATATTGTTTTAAGCGTCTTCCCTCCCTTCTCTTTTTATTTTTATTTTTGGAGAAAAAAAATGCTCAAGGCAGATATTTTACTCCCCCTCCTACTCCCTATAGCTTTTAAAATAATGATGAACATTTGCTCTGGCTAACACAGAGGGATACAAGCCATGGTTCAAATAGAAAAGTTGTTTTCTGAGTCAACCAACACATTGTTCAGGGGGAAAAAATGCTGCCAGGCTTTCTAACTTTGTTCAAAGTTCAGAAGGTCTGATGAATACTTCCAAATTTCACTCCTTGCAACAACTACAAGTTTTTCTTGCTAGGGATCACAGTGCACTGCTGTCTGTGATAGTCATTATCAAACTCAGCTGAGATGGTTATGGGGCAACTTCTCTAAAACTACAAAGGCTTTGAAAGGTGTCAGTTGTCAAGGATTTTTTTGGTTTATATAAAATAACCTAGCTCTCTTCATAAGATTAAGGCTAACAAAACTATTACGTGGAGTCGTGTGAAATCATGTGCCTATTTTACTTCACCTGATGCATTCACCTACCTACCTATATGTGCTTCTGCATAGGCTTGTATTTGACAGTTGCTAAGGGACGACTGCTCTGTGAAGCAGCGTGACACTCTGCAGTGTAACCCTACCTGTTAGAAACAGAAATGTTGGATTAAATATAAATAAACAGACCCATCACAAATGTCCTTTTGGCCACAAATGGACCAAATACAAAGGATAGCAGTGTAGGTAGCCCGCAGAGTGTTAGGTGGTGAAAATAGGTTAAAGAGGGTAGGTCTGGGGCTTCAACCTCCACAGGGATGTAGAAAATAGGCTATAAGGCTATATCGCCATGAAGGCTACAGAACTGTACAAATTCCAGAAGAATAACAAGAACAAGAGAATGAGAAAATTCTAATAACTCAGTGATCTAAATAGAACAGACAAGAGAAGCAAATAGGGAATATAGTAATTGTACAACAAAAAAAAGTTCAAAGAGCAGTATTTTTCTCAGAACTGAAGGAGATAACTTTTCAAAAGAAAAGGGCTCATACAAATGGAGCAAAATACATACATGCCAATTTGCATAGTCCTGAAATTTTGAAGTGATGGGGGGAAAAGAGCATCATAAGAGTTTTCAGAGGTAGGTGGAATAAAGCTTCCATACAGAGGATCAAGAAGGCAGACCAGTGTGCCTGGGTGGTTCACTTGGTTAAACATCTGCCTTTGGCTCAGGTTATGATCCTGGGGCCCTGGAGTCCTGGGATCGAGTCCCTTATTGGGCTTCCTGCTCAGTGGGGAGTCTGCTCCTCCCTCTGCCCACCTCCCCCCCACCATGTGCATGCTTTCTCTTTCACAAAAATAAATAAAATCTTAAAAAAAAAAAAAGCGCAGACTTCTCAATGGTGATACTAGAAGCTAAAAGAAAATGGAATGGGAGAAAATACTTCAAATTAAATATCTTAGAAGAAACTGGTAAGCAGAATAAAGAGCTCCTACAACTCAACAAAAATAACCCCAATTAAAAAATTGGGCAGAAGATAGAGTAGACGTTTCTTTGAAGGTGGTATATAAATGACCAACAAACACATGAAAAGATGTGTAACACCATTAAATAGTATAGCTGGTATGGATAACAGCTTTGAGGTTTTTCAAAAAAATAAGAATTACCATGTGATACAGTTAATCCTACTTGTGGGTATGTGTAACCAAAAAAATTGAAAGCAGCATCTCAAAGACTTACTAGCATACCCATGTTCATAACGTTTTTAATAGCATAGTTTACTAGAGCCAAGAGGTGGAAACAATGCAACTTCTATCAGTGGATGAATGGAACAAAAATGTGATGTACACATAGATTGGAATACTATTCAGCCTTTAAAGAAGGAATTTCTGTCATGTGCTACAACGCAGATAAACTTTGAAGAGCATATATTAAGTGAGGTAAACCAGTCACAAAAAGACCTATAGTCTGTGGTTCCACTTAGATGAAATATCTAAAGTAGTCAAATGGAGAAACAAAAATAGAATGGTGGCTGGAGGGAGGGGGGAAATGAGTTGTTATTTAATGGGCATAGACTCTGTTTTGCAAGATGAAAAAAATGTGGAGGTCTATTCACAAAGTGAATATACTTAACACTCCCAAACGATAGCCTTTAAAAATGGTTAAGATGGTAACTTGTGGGTTTTTTTAAAACCACAATTAAAATTTTTTCAACTTTTAAAAGTAGAAATGCTGGGGAGTACCTGGGTGGCTTAGTCCATTAAACACCTGACTCTTGATTTCAACTCAGGTCATGATCTCAGGGTTGCGAGATTGACCCCCACACTGGGCATGAAGGTTGCTATAGATTCTTTCTCTCCCTCTCCCTCTGCCCCTCTCCCCACTCTCTCTCCCTCTCTTAAAAAAAGGGGGGGGGGGAGGGATGCTGTTCTAGTCAAGACAGAGTAAGGATACTCTATCCTGTTTTACCAAATGAACACAATTAAAATTTCTGGGCAGAAGGCATGAGGTGGCTGAGGACTGAAAAATAAATGGTATTTCCCTTTTCGTATTTCCTGGCCTGAGTGCATTTGTAACGTGAAACCCAGTATAGCACATCAGATACAGACAGAAAGAGCTTCAAGACAGTTTTCCTATTTCTATTATGAGGACTGGGAAAGTGAACCCCCCATGTATCAAGAGTAGGGAAAATTTTAATTCTCCCCCCACCCCCTGTTCTCTTCTGTTTTAGCTCCCAGTCACCCCTACAGTGGCAGTAGTGGAAACATCAGTGGTAACTGAGTAGGTGTGTAAAACTTGAGGGGACAGACTACATCTCTGATCAGTGTTCCAGTGGTTGCAATAGCATAGGGAGAGTCCTCCCTACTGCTTTCCCCTTCTCCCCATTCTGTTTATCACTTTGCCATGCACCTAGGCATGCACAGTAGTGGGAAGTACATAGCAGAGCCGTGGAACCAGAACCCCAGGTTTACAACCAAATAGTCAGGAAGAGAGGGCTTCTAGGAACTGCAAAGTGTGGGAGAGATTGTAGAGAGGAGGAAGGTGAGGGAAACAATCACACAAAGTTGTGTATGAACCCCTGGGTTCACTGCTGAGCTGCATATGCATGGACATTACCCTTAATAACATAGGAAAAGCTTTGAGAACAGACAGTAGTTGAGACATGCTCCCAGTCCTAGACTGGCTACTGGGCAGTGGACACACAGGGAATGACACTGCAGAGGTTTTGAAAACTGATGATGAAGATACAACATAAAAATGTGGGAAGAAACTTGCAGATGAAACCTAATTGGGCTAATTGCCTGCTGAAACAAACAATCAACATTTTCTATACAATTTAAACAAGACCCAGGGTCTCATAAGATATTCAGAAGAGCTGGGATATCATATAAAATTATCTCATATACAAAGTACCAGAAACCTTTCAATATTTTAAGAAAAAAAGATTTGAGTAAACCAAGATGACCCCGATATTAGAATCAAAAACATTAAAGCAGCTATTAAAACCATGTTCCTGAAAGTAAGCATAAACACTCGTGCAACCTATGGAGAGATAGTGTTAACAGAAAGAGTAAGTAAAAAATGGAAATTATAGGACTGAAAATAACATAGCCAAGATAATTTCCTTGGGTGGGCTCAATAGCACAATGAAGAAAGGAGGAGAAACATCAGTGAACTTGAATATAGATCAATAGAAATGATCCAATCTGAATGACAGAGAAAAAGATTGAAAAATAAAGGAACTTAGGAATCACTGGTGCAACATTTTAAAAACGTGTAGTATTATATTTCCAGACGTAGAGCAAGAGTGTGTAGAAAATATTCAAACACATGATGGTTGATCCTCTCTGGATTCAGACCTAGTTTGCAGTCACATGGCTAAACACAAAGAAGGTCAGAATCATTGGTAAATATAGGACCTATTGTGCTTTCCTCAGGAAAAGAGTGAAATAAACCAGCACACCAAGTATGCTTGCTCCTTCTGTGGCAAAACCAAGATGAACAGATGAGCTGTGGGCATCTGGCATTGTGGTTCCTGCATGAAAATGGTAGCAGGTGGTGCCTGGACATACAACACCACTTCTACCATCACAGTAAAGTGAAGGAAAGAAGACTGAAGGAAATGAAAGACCAGTTGAAGGGCCATTATTTGAAACATTGCTGGTCTATAATAAACGGGTTAATTTATGTAACAACAAAAGCATAATCAGTGAAAACTTCCCAAATTTGGTGAAAAATGTAAACTTAGGGTTTCAAAATGCTCAGCAAATACCAAAGATGATACTGTCAAAGAAATGTGTTGAATATACATCAGAAACAAACTAATGAAAACTAAAGACAAATAATCTTCAAAGCAGCCATATAAAAATGACCTATTACTAAGATTACATATTTTCCATCATAACCATGGACACCAGAAACAGTAATATTTCAAAGTGCCAAAAGAGAACTACAAACTCTGAATTCTATACCCAGTGAAAATACCATTCAGGAATGAAAGTCAAATGAATACATTCCGAGATTAAAAACAAAACAAAACAAAAACAAAACCCCTCAAAAACCTTAGAGAACTTGTTGCAAGGACAAAGAATCCAAAAGAACTGAGCACTGAGTGTGGTGCATAAACAATGAATTTTGGAACACTGTAAGGAAATAAAATGGGGAAAAAAAAGAAAGTACTTAAAACTTAAACACATTTTTATTTCAAAGGTCAAAGAAGTCTTCAGAAAAACTAGAAAACATACTAAACTTTTATAAAAATATGAAGGTACAATACATTAAAGTTAGTGGAATGCAACTAAATCAGTGATGAGATGAAATTTATAGCCTTATATGTTTTCTTTTAGAAAAAGGACTCAAGTTACAGTCTAAGCTCTCATTTTAAGAAACTAAAAAAAAAAAAAAATTAAAAAGAATAACTAAAAGAAGGAATCATGGATTCAAGCAGAAATTAGTGAAATCGAGAAAAAACTTAATAAAAACAATAGCTGATTCTTTGAGAAGATTATTAAAATTGATAAGCTTCTACCTAGACTAATAAAGGCAGAGAGAACACAAATTCCTGAAATCAGGAAAGAAAGAGGGATATCAATACATACTATAAAAACATTGAAAGAATTTTAGGGGAATATTACGAATACCTCTGTGCACACAAATTTGACAACTTAAATGACATGAACCAGTTCCTCAAAAACAACCAACAATAAACACTTGCGCATAAAGAAATAAATTGCCAGAATTGTCCTATTTAGAGAAATTTCAGGGGAAGAAAAATCTCTCCCATCTCCAGTTGTACTTAAAGAAGAAAAAGAACACAAAATAACACAAATTCTATATAAATACTTTCCAAAAATAAAAGAAGTTTGAGAATTTCCCAACTTATTTGGAGAAGTCAGCACTACTCTGATGCCAAAACCGGACAAAAATAGTACAAGACAGCCTAACTACAGACTAATAATCCTCACAAATAGGGACACAAAAAATTTCTCAAAATATTTGTAAATGGAATTCAGTCATATGCAAAAAGATACAGCATGACTACATAAGATTTATCCTGGTAATGCAAAGTTGGTTTGATATTTAAAAATTGATTGTCTATCATACTAACAGACTAAAAACAAAAGTTACATGATCACATTCAATTGATGCATAATGCATTTGATAAAAATTCAACATCTATTCATAAGACACAGAAACCCAGGAACAGAAGGTAAATTCCCTAGTCTGACAAGAGACTCTACAAATAAATTAGCAGCGAATATCATACTTAGTGGTCAAAGACTGAACACATCCTCCTGAGATTAGGACCAAAACAATGATATCCACTGTCTCATTCTTCCTCCTCACTAAAGGAGCATTTAATAACAAGTATTATCAACAGCAATAAGAAAAAAGTAAAAGGTGTACATATTGGAAAAGAAGAAATAACTGTTCCTCATCACTGACGTGAATGCCTATTATGAAAATCTTAAGGAATCTACCAGAAAAAGCTAGAAAATGAGTTTAGCAGGGTAACTGGATCATGAGTCAACATGGAAAAAAACTAATCCTGTTTCTACATGTTATCAATGAATATTGGAAATTAAAAAAATCAATTCCATTTCAATTAAAAAAAAAAAAAAAGAAATGCTCAGTGTGGTAGGCAAAATAATGGCCACCTAAAGATGTCCACCACATTGAAATTCCCAGAAACTGTGAATAATGTTCACATCAAATGTGAATTATGTTACAATGCAAAGGGGAATTAAGGTTGTAATGAACTGATCTTAAAATAGATTATTCTGGGGGCACCTGGGTGTCTCACTTGGTTGGGTATCTGACTCTTGATCTTGGTTTGGGTCTTGATCTCAGGGTTGTGAGTTTGGGCCTCATGCTGGGCTCTGCACTGGGTGTGGATCCTAGTTAAAAAAAAAAAAAAAAAAAAAATTACCCTAGATGGTTTGTTCAGGCCTAATGTAATCAAAGTGGAAGGGGAAGGCAGAAGAGATTCAGAGAGATGGATAACAATGGTACCCAAAGCCAAGAAATACAAGCAGTTTCCATTGAATGGAAAAGGCAAAGAGACAGGTTCTCCTTTAGTGCCTCCAGAAAAGAATGTGGCCTTGTAAACTGCTTGATTTTTAACCCAGTAAGACCTGTTAGATTTCTAATCTACAGAATTATAAGGTAATAAATTTGTGTTGTTTTATGCCACTAAGTTTATAATAATTTCTTGGAGCAGCAATATAAAACAAATGAGCATAAATCTAACAAAACCAGGAGAGAATCTGTATGTTGAAAAGGTTTAAATGCTGATGAAAAACTGTAAGAAATCCTTTTTAAAAAGTTCATAAATTGAAAGGCATAATGTAGTGAAGATGTAAATTCTTCCCAAATTCATCTATGGAAATTCATCTATAATTCAGTTTTAATGGGAACCACAGTAGATGTTATTGTAGATATAGATAAGCTATTTCTAAAATAAAAATGAAAAAGAAAGGGAGTTAGGATAACTGAAACAATTTTGAAAAGTAAATATGAAAGAGTCAGAGAAGGGCGCCTGGGTGGCTCAGTGGGTTAAGTCTCTGCCTTCGGCTCAGGTCGTGATCCCAGGGTCCTGGGATCGAGTCCTGCATCGGGCTCTCTGCTCAGCAGGGAGACTGCTTCCCTCTCTCTCTCTCTGTCTGCTTCTCTGCCTACTTGTGATCTCTGTCAAATAAATAAATAAATAAAATCTTAAAAAAAAAAAAAAAGAAAGAGAGAACTTAATTTTAAGACTTAGTATGACTCCATAGTAATTAAGACACTAGTTTTGGTGAAGAGGGTAGATGGATCAATCAATTAAACTGCTTAATCTAGAAATAAACCCATACTAATGTGACCAAGGTCATTTTTGATAAATGTGCAAAGGTAATTCAATGGATAAAAGATAGTGTCTTCAAATGGTGTGAACAATTAGACATCCATTAGCTAAAAAAATAACATAAAATCTTATCCTAAACTTGTCATCTTGTACAAAGTAGACTAAATAGATCAGTGCTCTAAATGAGAGTTATAAACTCCAAAACATTAGAATGTGGAATAAAATCTTAATGCTCTAGCATTAGGAAAGAAATCTCAGATCTGACCTTAAAAGCCCAATTCATAAAAGAAAGAAAAGATAAATTGAACTTTTTCATTAAAAAAACCTTTGTTTTGTGAAAGACTTTAAGAGAATAGAAAGAAAAACTGGAAACTGAGAAAAAGTTTGAAAGCATTATAAAGAACTTGTATCCAAAGAATTCTTAAAACTCCATTCTTAAACCCAGTAAAAAGGACAAAATATTTGAACATATATTTCACAAAAGACTGTCTCTGGATGGCAGATTATCACAAGAAAAGATGCTTCCGATTTGCTGTTAGGGGAAATGCAAAATAAAATCATGTTTAGATACCATATGACACAAATTTAAATGGTTAAAATTAAAAACTAACAATACCAAGTGTTGACAAGGATGTAGAACCAGTGGAGCCCTCACAAATTGCTGTGAGAGTGCAAAATCGTATAGCTACTCTTTTTTTTAATACTCTTAAGAAGAATTTAGAAGTTTGTTACAAAGTTAAATGTATGCTTGTCACAAGTTGCATACCCATACTTTGAGGCTTTACTCTAGAGAAATAAAAATGGATGTACACGTACACACACACACACACACACACACACACATACATACTTTATAGCAGGTCTACCCATAACTGCCTAAATCTAGAACCAACTCAATTGTCTACCAATGGGTGAATGGGTAAATGAGTACTGGTAAAGCTCTACAAATGAATACTACTGGAAAAAAGGAACGAAATCTTGGTAGGCACAGAGCATGGATGAATCTGAAAGGCATTATGCTAAGTGAAAGACATCCAGTTATATATGTATTTTATAACTCCCTTTATATGACATTCTGGGAAAACTGAGCATATAGCAGTAGAGAACAGATCAGTAGTTGGCAGGCTTTAGGAGTTGTGGAGGGTTTGGCCACATAGAAATAACATGAGGGAGATTTTTAGAACAATGAGACACATGCACACACACAGGGAATTTAACCATAGGTCATTATTTTACCATTAACCCAAGATTTTAAATTACCTAAAGACTTGGAGATTATTTACAAGCTGAAAAACTGAAAAACACAATTACTGTTGAAATAAAAATCTTGTTAGAACTAAAGTAAATTTTATGAGTAAGTATTTTATTTCTAGGTAATGTGAGAATTGTATTTTGGTTGTTGCTGTTTAATGTCACTCTCACATTATGAACTGTTAAGATTTTTGCATAAAAATCTAGCAATTAGAGTTACCTAAAACTGTTTCCCCCCACATATAAGACTGAATTTGCTTTAGTTATAACAGTAATGTGTTTAAATAAATTTTGTGTTTAAGAAATGGAGTAATACCTTCAAAATTCTGAAATAAAATGTTTTTAAACTAGATTTCTATATCCAGCAACACAATTAATTGTGAGTGGTGAATAAAGACAATTCGGGGGTAAACAATAAATTGAAATAATTATTTATCACACATTCTTTCTTGGGAAGCTGCTGGAACCGAAGATGATAAAATAAGAGTGTAAGCCCTAGGATCAAGAAATTAAATCCTGAGGGGCGCTTGGGTGGCTCAGTGGGTTAAGCCTCTGCCTTTGGCTCAGGCCATGATCTCAGGGTCCTGGGATAGAGCCCTGCATCGGGTTCTCTGCTTGGTAGGGAGCCTGCTTCCCCCTCTCTCTCTGCCTGCCTCTCTGCCTACTTGTGATCTCTCTCTGTCAAATAAATAAATAAAATCTTTTTTAAAAAAGAAATATAATCTTGAGACTCAAAAGGGGCTTAGGATGAGATGTAATGAGAGATGGTACCATTTTAGACTGTTGGCTGGAAAATAAACATTATTTTGCAGTGTACCAACTAATTGAGAATAGTGACAGGTAAATCTATGTAGTACAGCATGGTATTCTTAGGCTAGGGAACACTGAAGGTTCTGAAGAATTCAAGAAGGCCCTAGCCCAGAAGGATGTGGGAAGGATCTAGAAAAGGAGAGGAGATAATAGAACTTATCACCCAGGAGGTGATACCTTAGGTCATACTGAAAAATTTGAATGAAAGAGCCATTCAAAGAGAGTGTGATGAGAACAGAGGGTTTCTACTCAGAGGACTGGCTTGTGAGAAGGCCATGGATCAGGGGGTATTCTGGATAAAGTGAATATGGTTGGTTATAGATTTTAGGGAAAAGACAAATCAGAGGTGAGACTAGAAATGGAAGCAGAAACTAGCTCGGATCATGCAGGGGCTGCAGGCCACATTGAGTTATTTTGGACATATGCTAGGATAAATGGGAAGTTTTAATAAGGATGGGATCGAAGACCACTCTGCATGGAGAATGGATCGAAGGGGGTGATTTAAAGTGGAGAGATGAGATCAGGTGTGTTCAGGGTAGTATGGCTCAACACCCAAAAAACCCCAAATAATATAATTGAAAAATGGGCAAAAGACATAAATAGACATTTTTCTAAAGAAGACATATACCCAGATGGCCAGCAGACACATGAGGAGATGCTCAACATAACTGATCATCAGGGAAATACAAATCAAAACTACAATGAGATACCACCTCCCACCTGTCTGAATGGCTAAAATCAGCAATATAAGAAACAACAGATGCTGGTGAGGATGTGGGGACAGTTGGTGGGACAGTTTGTGCACTGTTGGTGGGAATGCAAACTGGTGCAGCCACTTGAGCACAGTATGGAGGTTCCTCAAAAATTAAAAGTAGAACTATGCTATGACCTAGCAATTTGTAAATATCAAATGCTACTAGTTATTAACCAAAGAATACAAAAATTCTAATTCAAAGGGATACATGCACCTTGATGTTGACAGCAGCATTACCTATAATAGCCATGTTATGAAAGCAGCCCAAGTGCCCATTGCCTGGTGAGTGCATGAAAAAGATGTACACACAGTACACAGTATACACACAGAGGCGTGCACGCACGCATGCGCATGCATCATACTCAGCCATGAAAAAGAATGAACTCTTGCCATTTGCAATGACATGGATAGAGCTAGAAAGTATTATGCTAGATGAAATAAGTCATTCAGAGAAACACAAACATGATTTCACTCATACAGGAAATTTAGGAAACAAAATGAGCAAGGGGGAAAAAAAGAGGGAGGCAACCCAAGAAACACTTCTTAAATTTTTTAAAGATTTTAGTCAATTATTTGACAGAGTGGGATACAGCGAGAGAGGGAACACAAGCAGGGGGAGTGGGAAAGGGAGAAGCAGGCTCCCCACTAAGCAGGGAGCCCAGTGTGGGGCTCGATCCCAGGACCCTGGGAGCAAGACCTGAGCCAAAGGCAGAGGCTGAACAACTGAGCCACCCACGTGCCATAAACAGACTCTTAATTATAGGGAACAAACGAATGGGTAACAGAGGGGCAGTGGGTGGGGGGATTAAGGAGGGCGCTTGTGATGAGCACTGAGTGTTTTGTGAAAGTGTGGAATCACTGTACTGTACATCTGAAATTAATATTACACTGTGTCGGGGCTGATGTAGAGCATGAAATCATAAATACCTGGCTTGCTAAAATTAACACAGAGGGTGCTGCGGGTGAGAAAAGGTTTCAGAGCAGGGTATAGGCCAACATCCCTCAGGGAAGGTTTCAGAGAAGGGCGTAGGTCTTTGGAATGCCCAGGCCAGCATAACCACTCTGCCCTAGGAATGCCGTGGTGACTTGCCTTCCCCAAAGCTTTCTTAGCCCCAACAGGCACCCTGTGATCTAAGCATTGTGTGCATTGTGCCCTAGGCTATGTTTAGCAGACTTCAAAGAATACACTGATTAACATATGGTATCTTTCCAAGAATCAGATCCTCCGAGTTCCAGTAAGACCCCTTATCACACAAGTTAAAAATAGAACTGCCCTGTAACTCAGTGACTGAACTACTAGGTATTTACCCAAAGGATACAAAAATACTGATTGAAAGGGACACATGCACCAGTGTTTATAGCAGCATTGTCAACAACAGCTAAGTTATGGAAAAAGCCCAAACATCCATGGAGCGATGAATGGATAAAGAATGCACACCACATGTGTGTATTACCCAGTCATCAAAAAGATTAGAATGTTGCCATTTCCTGCCTCTGAAAAGGGTGTTATTCATGATAGAAACTGAAAATTGAGTAGGCTTTTGTAAAGAGAAGGGAAGCATAATGAGGATCGCTGTGCTGAGAGAAAAAGGTGTAGAGGATGAGAGGAGGAAGGGATGGTCTTAAAAAATGTATGCCTGAAATAGACTCTTTAGGGCTGGTTGGTAGACATAAATGCAGGTTGACCTAGGAATATTGTTACTTTAGGTCTTCAACAGGTGCCAGCCAGAGTCTCAGTAGGGTCCGCAACTGATAAGGGAAGTCCTAGTGTTAAGTAACTTGGATCCAGGTACTCCGCAGACATCAAAACTGGCTGCTGGGTTTGCATGTTTGGGAGGTGATTCTGCTTAACTACAAGACATTTTATTTTATTTTATTTTATTATTTATTTATTTTTAAAGATTTTATTTATTTATTTGACAGAGATCACAAGTAGGCAGAGAGGCAGACAGAAAGAGAGGAGGAAGCAGGGAGCCCGATGCGGGGCTCGATCCCAGGACCCTGAGATCATGACCTGAGCCGAAGGCAGAGGCTTAACCCACTGAGCCACCCAGGCACCCCTCGTCTCTTGATTTTAAAAGGAACTTTGTTTTTTATTAGCCTATCTTTAAAATAAAACCCTTTAAAAGCATGTAGTCCATCTGCCTGAGCAGAGTATGCAAGACCAATTTACAGGAGGGGCCGTGTAGCCCTGATGAAAACCTTACTTCTTCTTTACTTGCGGCATCACACTGCATCTGTTTTTGTGACAGCGTTGGCTTCAGAAATTAAGCACAGCAGGAAGAAAGGTTTTGCATAGATTCAAAATATATTGCATGTCTTGACATTGTAGCCTACTTTTATGGGGAAAAAGCCTAAAACCCCTCTATTCTATTTAGAGGAAATTAAACCAGGGGAAAAATAATATTGTCCTCCTTCTAAAGATCGTTCATTCTCAAAGTTCAACAGCAGTTAGTCCTAGTGTATCTTCCTGGTAGGGACACACATGATCACAAGATGATTTCCAGTGTTGAAAGTTCCCGATTTAGAAAAAAAAAAAGTAACATGTATATTGAAAAAGTATTCTGTAGTACTAACACATACAGAAAGTACATGTGTACTTCTCAGTGAAATAATACAAAGTGAACATGCAGTTTAGAACACTGAACTAGATCCAGTGAGAGGAGACGGTCAGCACTCAGGAATATCTTCATGCCCCTTTAAAATGATGACACCTGTCTCCAAACACTGTGAGTTTATTATTGCATAATTTTGAAAGTTTTACACAGATAAAATCTTAGAATATATTTTATTTCTGGTTTCTTTTATCCCACATTATGTTTGTGAAATTTGTTCATGGGTGAATACAGATATAATTCCTTAACTTTTGTTGCCTTTTTGGTGGTCGGTTCTATAGATGCCCACAACTTATTTGTGCAGTCTTACTGCGCTGTCTGGATTGTTTCCAATTCTTAGGTATTAGGAATAACGTTGCCACTAACATTGATGTGCACCTTTTTTTTGCGGGGGGGGGGGGTGCAAATATACATGCATTTTCATATACCCAAGAGTGAAATTGCAAGATTATATCGTAGATTCAACTTCAGGGGTAAATCTAAATGATAGCGCAATGTGTTTAAAGCAGTTTGCACTCTTCCAGCTGGGCGAGAGTTTCTGTTGCTCCATTTACTTAGTGACTCACCAGTATTTAGTAACATCAGTCTTTTTCCTTAAGCCTAGCCATTTTGGTGGTATGAGGTGTGCAATACTGTAGTTTTAACTTGCATTTTTCTTTGTGATGATATTGAGCATTTTTCATGCGTTATTTGTCACTTACATATCCTATATTACAAAGTTCCTGCTCAAATATATTTTCTATTTTTCTATTGGATTATCTATCTTTTTCCTAATGGCTTGAAAAAGTTTTTACATGTTTGAGATACAGGCTCTTTGACTATTGTAAGTGCTGAATATATTCTCCCCCTTCAAGCATTACATTTTCACTTTAAAAAAATGTTTTTTAAATGCCAGTGTAATTCATGTAGTGTTTAATTAGTTTCAGGTGTAATATAGTATCTCAATAATTCTCCACATTAGTCAGTGCTCATCACAGTAAATGTACTCTTAATCCCCTTCATCTAATTCACTCATCCCCCAATGCACTTTCCCTCTGGTAACCATCTGTTTGTTCTCTATAATTAAGTCTGCTTTTTGGTTTGTCTCCTTTTTCTTGGTTCAGTTGTTTTCTTTCTTAAATTCTACATGAGTGAAATCACATGGTATTTGTCTTCTGACATATTTGGCTTAGCATAATACTCTCTAGCTCCATCCATGTTGTTGCAAATAGCAAGATTTCATTCTTTTTTTATGGCTGAGTAATATCCTGCCATATATATCTATGTGTGTGTGTGTGTGTGTGTATACATATATATATGTGTACACACATACATATTCATATATATATATATATATGTGTATATATATATATATAAAATCTCCATTCATCTATCAATGGACATTTGGGCTCCTTCCATAATTTGACTATTGTAAATAACACTGCAATAAGCAGAGGGGTGTATATATCTTCTAAGTTAGTGTTTTTGTATTCTTTAAGTAAATAACTGTAGTGAAAATAATGGATCATAAAGTAGTTCTATTTTTAATTTTTGAGGAACCTCCCTACTCTCTTCCCCAGTGGTTGGACCAGTTTGCATTCCCACCCGCAGTGCATGAGAGTTTGTTTTCTCCACATTGTCACCAACACCAGTTTTTTCTTAGGTTTTTGATTTTAGCCATTCTGACAGGTGTGAGGAGATATCTTGTTGTGGTTTTGGTTTGCATTTCCCTGATGATAAGTGATGTTGAGCATCTTTTCATGCATCCATAGGCCACCTGTATGACTTCTTTGGAGAAATGTCTGTTCATGTCTTCTGCCCATCTCTTGATTGGATTATTTATAGATTTTTGGATACTAGCCCTTTATCTAATAAGGCATTTGCAAATATCTTCTCCCCTTGGGTAGGCTGCCTTTTAGTTTTGTTGACTGTTTCCTTTGTTGTGCAAAAGCATTTTATTTTGATGAAATCTTGATAATTCATTTTTGCTTTTGTTTCCCTTGTCTGTGGAAAGATGTATAGCAAGAAGTTGCTGCTGCCAAGGTGGAGGAGGTTGCTGTCTGTGTTCTGCTTTGGGATTTTGATGGATTCCTCTCTCACATTTAGGTCTTTCATCCATTTTGACTTTATCTTTGTGTATGGTGTAAGAAAATGACCCGGTTTCATTCTTCTGCATGTGGCTGTCCAATATTCCCAACACCATTTATTGAAGAGAATGTCTTTTATTTTTTCCCCAAGAGGAAATACTCTGTTGTTTATTCAATGATACCATTTTTTTTGTTTATTATTAGCATATAATGTATTATTGGCCCTGGGGTACAGGTCTATGAATCATCAGGCTTACACATTTCACAGCACTCACCATAGTACATACCCTCCCCAATGTCCATAACCCAGCCACCCTATCCCTAACCCCCCCCAACCCCCAGCAACCCTCAGTTTGTTTCATTGAGATTAAGAATCTCTTATGGTTTGTCTCCCTCCCAATCCTATCTTGTGAAGAGAATGTCTTTTATCCACTGGATATTCTTTCCTGTTTTGTCAAAGATTAGTTGACCATAGAATTAAGGGTCCATTTCTGGGATCTCTATCCTTTTTCTTTTTTTTTTTTTTAAGATTTTATTTATTTATTTGACACAAAGAGAGAGAGGCAGAGGGAGAGCAGAAGCAGCCTCCCCGCTGAGCAGGGAGCACGATGTGGATCTCAATACCAGGACCTCAGGATCATGACCTGAGTCGAATGAAGGCAGATGCTTAACGACTGAGCCACGCAGGCTCCCCTCTGGGGTCTCTATTCTGTTCCATTGATCTATGTATTTGTTTTTGTGGCAGTACGACACTGCCTTGATGATTACAGCTGTGTAATACAGCTTGAGGTCTGGAATTGTGATGCCTCCAGCTTTGGTTTTCTTTTTAAACATTACTTTGGCTATTTGGGATCTTTTCTGGTTCCATACCAATTTTAGGATTGTTTGTTCCAGCTCTTTGAAAAATGATAGTATTTTGATAGGGATTGCGTTGCACAGATAGATTGTTTTGGGTACCATACACATTTTAACAATATTTGTTCTAAGCCATGAGCATGGAATATTTTTCCATATCTTTGTGTCTTCTTTGATTTCTTTTATGAGTGTTATTTTTTTTTTAAATTTTATTTATTTGAGAGAGAAAGTGAGAGGGAGAAAGTGAGAGAGAGAAAGTGAGAGAGAGAGCATATGAACAGGGAGCATGGAGGGAGAGAGAGGGTGAAGCAGACTCCCCAGCTGAGGAGGGAGCCTGATGTGGGGGCTGCATCCTAGGACACTGGCATCATGACCTGAGCTGAAGGCAGATGCTTAACCAACTGTGCCCCCAGGCGCCCCTCTTTCCTGAGTGTTCTGTAGTTTTCAGAGCAGGTGCTTTACCTCTTTGTTTAGGTTTATTCCTAAGTATCTTATGGGTTTGGTGCAGTGGCAAATGGGATTGTTTCCTTGATTTCTCTTTCTTCTGCATCATTTTTAAGTGTAGAGAAATGTCCCTGACCATTGATTTTATCTCCTCCAATTTTGCTGAATTCCTCTTTCAGGAATTTTGGGGTGAGGTCTTTTAGATTTTTTACATAGAGTATCACATCAATGGTAAAGAATGAAAGTTTGGCTTCTTGTTTGCCAGTTTGGATTCCTTTTATTTACTTTTTATTTTAGAGATTTTATTTATTTATCTGAGAGAGAGTGAGCAAGGGCATGAACGTGTGGGGTAGAGGCAGAGGGAGAGGGCCAAGCAGACTCCCTGCTGAGCGAGGAGCCCAACTCGGGCTCCATCCTAGGACCCCAGCATCATGACCTGAGCTGAAGGCAGACACTTAAGTGACGGAGCCATCCAAGCACCACTAGATCGCTTTTATTTCTTTTTATTGTCTGATTTCTGAGGCTTGGACTTCCAGGATTATGTTGAACAGTGGTGAGAGTAGACATCCCTGCCATGTTCCTGACCTTAGGGGAAAGCTCTCAGTTTCTCCCCATTGAGGATGATATTCACTCTGGCTGTTTCATCATTGGCTTCTGTGAGACTGAGGTATGTTCCCTTTATCCTACACTGAAGAACGTTTTTATCAAGAAAGGATGCTGTATTTTGTCAAATGCTGTTTCTGCAGCTATTGGGAGGATCACATGGCTCTTATCCTTTCTTTTATTAATGTGGCGTATCACATTGATTGATGTACAGACGCTGAACTACTCTTGCAGCCCAGGAATAAATCCCATCTCATCTTGATAAATAATCCTTTTAATGTACTTTTGGATCCTATTAGTGAGTATCTTGTTGAAAATTTTTGCATCCATGTTTGTTAAGGATATTTGTCTGTAATATTCCTTTTTGGTGTGGTTTTTGGTTTTGAGATCAAGGTAATGCTGGTTTCACAGAAGGAATTTCAAAATTTTCATTCCATATCTGTTTTTTGAAGCAGCCTTAGAAGAATAGGTATTAATTCTTTAAATGTTTGGTAGAATTCCCCTGGGAGGCCATCTGGCCCTGGACTCTTTTTTGGGGGGGAGTGATTTTTGATTACTGATCAGTAAAATGCATCCATTTTTTCCAGATTGCCTGATTTATTGGCGTATCATTGCTCATAACATTATTTTCTAATTATTTGTATTTCTTTGGCATTGATTGTGATCTCTGCTCTTTCATTTATGATTTTATTTATTTGGGTCCTTTCTCTTTATTGATAAGTCTGGCTAGGGGTTTATTGATCTCATTAATTCTTTCAAAAAACCAGCTCCTGGTTTCATTGATCTGTTCTGCTGTTTTTGTTTGTTTGTTTGTCTTGTTTTTTTTTGTTTTGTTTTGTTTTTTTACTATGTCGTTGATTTCCCTTCCATATTATTTCTCTTCTGCTGGACTTGGGCTTCATTTACTGTTCTTTTTCTTGCCCCTTTAAGTGTAAGGTTGGGTGTATATTTGAGACTTTACTAGCTTTTTTTTTTTTTTTAAGATTTTATTTATTTATTTGCTAGAGACAGCGAGAGAGGGAACATAAGCAGGGGGAGTGGGAGAGGGAGAAGCAGGCTTCCTGCTGAGTAGGGAGCCTGATGCAGGGCTTGATCCCAGGATCCTGGGATCATAACCTGAGCCGAAGGCAGATGCTTAACAACTGAGGCACCCAGGTGCCCCGAGACTTTTCTAGTTTCTTGAGAAAGGCTTGTACTGCTATGTACTTCCCTCTTAGTACCACCTTTGCTGCATCCCAAAGGTTCTGAACTGTCGTATGTTCATTTTCATTTGTTTCCATGTTGTTTTTTTTAATTCTTCTTTAATTTCCTGGTTGACCCATTCATTCTTTAGTTAGGATGCTCTTTAAACTCCACATGTTTTTGTTCCTTCCAAATTTTTACTTGTGATTGAGTTCAAGTTTTAAAGCGTTGTGGTCCGAAAAAATGCATGGTATAATCTCAATCTTTTTGTACCAGTTGAGACCTGATTTGTGAACCAGTATGTAATTTATTCTGGGGAATGTTCCATATGCACTTGGGAAGAATGTATATTCTGTTGCTTTAGGATGAAATGCTCTGAATATATCTGAAGTCCATCTGGTCCAGTGTGTCATTCAAAGCCTTTGTTTCTTTGTTGATCTGATTAGATGATCTGTCCATTGCTGTGAGTGGAGTGTTAAAGTCTCCTACTATTATTGTATTATTATCAAACTGTTCCTTTAATTTTGTTATTCATGGGCTTATATTATTAGCTGCTGCCAAGTTTGGGGCAAAAATAGTTACAATTGTTGGGTCTTCTTATTGTGTAGATCCTTTTATTATGGTATAATGTCCTTCTTCATCTCTTATTATAGTCTTTGGTTTAAAATCTAATTTGTCTAAGGATTGCTACTCCAGCTTTCTTTGGATGTCCATTAGCATGATAAATGGTTCTCCATCCCCTAATCTCAATCTGTAGGTGTCTTTGGGTCTCAAATGATTCTCTTGTAGACTGCATATCAGTAGGTCTTATTTTTTTAATCCAATCTGGTATCCTGTGTCTTTGATAAGAGCATTTAGTCCATTTACATTCAGAATAATTATTGAAAGATACAAATTTAGTGCCATTGTACTGTCTGTAAAGTGACTGTTACTGTATATTGTTTCTGTTCCTTCTGGTCAGTTCTACTTTATTCAGTTTGAATAAGGTCAGTGTTATATCTTTTTAAAATCTTTTGAGAATTCACAGGGGAAGCCATCTGGGACTAGAATTTTTATGGGTACATTCTAAATCACAGATTGAATTTAATATGTGTTGGGCTATTTAGATCTTCTGTCAGTTTTGATAAATTGTGTTTTTCTAAAAACTGACTCATTTTAGTTAAATTTTAAAATGTCTTAGCATAAAGTTATTCAAAATATTCTCTTTACCTTTTTTTTTTTTAAAGATTTTATTTATTTATTTGACAGAGATCACAAGCAGGCAGAGAGAGAGAAGGAAGCAGGCTCCCCACTGAGCAGAGAGCCCGATGTGGGGCTCGATCCTCTCTTTACCTTTTAAAGGCTGTAAGATCAGTAGTAATGTCTCTTTTTAGGTTCCTTTCCCCCCCCACAGCACTCCAATCCACCTTTTACTTCCACCTCTCCATCCGTCATCAGTGGCATTCCTATTACTAAATGCATTATCAGTTCCTAGCTTTTCTTGTGCAAAAGCACGTATCACACACTCTTTCTTCCTTTATAGTTACTTCACTTTACTCCCAGATGCACTTTCCTGGCTTTCCTCCTACCTCACTGGCTGCTTTTTCTTTGTATCCTTTGTTCTTATCGCTCCAACTCTTGACATTAATATGCTCCTTGTACCTCTTCTTCCCTCTCTCTCTCTCAGACTACCTTGGTTGCCCCATCAGTTTTGCGGTTTCATGGCATCATTCATTCTATAATTCTGTTTCCATGGATTTTAATCTGTTTGTTCCAGGCCTCCTCCTCTTCTTTCAGACAACAATTTAAAGTGAAATTCTAGTGTTTCTGAAGGATGATTCTTATAGACACTAAGTTTTGGAAAGAGCATCACTGATTTTAAACATCTTTTTCCATCAAGATCTTAGTAAGAGCTAGATTTTACCTATGTAAATCAAACCCAAGTGAAGAGTCTTATTACTAATTTCCAGAAAAAAATACTGATTTTCCTAGTCTGGTTTCAGAGATTTTGTTTAGAAGAATATTACCATTAGGTTAAGTACTTTATTTAATACCTGATAAAACATAAAAATTTTAGGTATGCAAGGAGTTAATTAGTTGAATCATATTACCAATGTATGAAACCTATTCTAAGATGAATTTACATAAAGAAAAACTTTTGTCCTGATCAAAGATTTCAGTAGAATAATATCCATAATGATAGAAATTTGATTATATATCTTACTAGTATATGTGCCATTGCTCAACTGCGTGCTGAAGTTTCATGAGTCTCTATAGTCTACTTTTAGAAAACAAATTTTCATGTAGTTAATAATGTCAACCCATGATGAAGATCAAAACCAGAGCAATACCCAAATGACCAGAATGTCACAGTGTAAACTTGTACCAGTGTGAAGAATCTCAGGAAACTTGATTGGGTCTGAATTTGATAAAGCAAATCTACAGACTTTGGGAAAAATTCAGAATCCATTATACCTACAACTTTCTAAGTGTGTAATACTGCAAGTATCTCTTAAAGCTCATGCCATGTTGTAACAGCTAAAATGTAGATTAAAAGGTGAGTTTAGTTTCTGACGTTTTGGTATTTGAATGGATCTTAAAAACCAAATACATTAGGAAATTATGAACAATGCATTATTTTGTAGCTTAGAAATATGCATTGTCTCTCTGAATTTCTAAACACTTAACACACAAATTATTGTGTGATATTTATACTTATGTTAGTTTGCCTAAAATAGGTAAGTAGTTGAATATTCCTCAAATAGAATAAGATCTGTAGAGTGACAGAATGGAATTATAGTTGGAAGGAAAAATGCATGGAACTTCACAACAACATGGTCTTAATACTTTGCTTTTGAAATTACCTAGTTTTTTTTCAATTATGCATACAAGATGCATTTATAATTTTTTGCAGTGTGCTCACACTTACTGGAAAAAATTTTAAGTTTCATGAAAAATACATGACATTTCCATATACATGCATTTGAACGTGGTAACACGGCACATTATTTTCAGCTGGCACTACAATTAACATCAATTGGCAGGTTAAAGATTATTTAAATGTAGAAAACACTACATAATATAAAGTGCTTAGGTAAATAGTGAATAAAAATCATGAATTTTTAGCAGACTCCTGCAGCAGTATAAGACAAATTCTTGGCTTAACTGTTTAAATTCTACTTAGAGAGACTGTCCCTGCTTTTTAATTTAATAGTGCTAGTAAAGGGCCTTGGTAGGAAAAAGACTACTTCTCACTGGACTGATTGGGAGATACGCATAAGGCCGATGTGAATAAGACAAACTGGAGTACAAAAGGATCATGGGAAGACAATGATTGTGTCAAAACTATGATTAAGGTGCATGGCATGTGTGTGCAAATTATATTCCAGGAAACTCTGTCAACTATCACAAAGGGTAAACAAAGCTGGTTCCAGGCTCTGTAGATGCTCAGAAATCATTATGAACTAAGATGCATGGGGAGAGAAAATCTTCTTTTTAAATAATTGTTAAAAATTTTTAAATTAACATATAAGGTATTATTAGCCCCAGGGGTACAGATCTGTGAATTGCCAGGTTTATGCACTTCACAACACTCACCATAAGGGGAGAGAAAATCTTAACCTTGTTCTCTGTCTCCAGCAAATGCTACTGGGCACACTTGATGAAGTGCTGAAATACATTACAGCAAAAAGCATAGAATAATTATAGTGGTGTCGTGTTGCTCATGTTTGTTCTATCTTAATGAGAATGCCTGTTTACTACACCCAGGCTTGGTCTGGAGGTCTTCATATTCTCAGCTTTGCCACATTTACATGGAAAGTCCAGTTGGTCATAGAGTAGAGCTATAATGAAAACTCCAGTGGAAGTGTTGAAGGGGGTAAATAAAAAGACACCAACAACGATCTTGAATCATTTTAACCCTTTTTAGAGGATAAAAAGTTGGGTGACTCACATACACATTCCCTAAGGATTCACACCAATGATGACACATAGAAAGTATAAAGTAAAACTACTGCTATATTTGTAGTTTACACACTTCTCTCATCTTCCATGTACTTGTACTTCACGTAAAGCCTCTTTGGCCAGTAACCTTCTACGTGTCCCCTGAGTATCCCTGCATCTTCCCTTCTGCCTCATTTATATCAAAGAAAGACTTTATACGCATCAAGAAACTAGACCACATTTTCTACCCTGTGCCTAGGCCAGATATTGTAAATGGATCACCTGAATAGTTGATATTAGTTCAGGGGTCTCTTGATAAACGATTGGTTTGCTAATGTCCCCTACTAAAAGACAAAGTTTTTCTGGCAGAATAGTAATTCCCCTTGACCTTCTCTGGGTCTGCATGGCACATGACAGAATCATTGTCAGGCAACTCATTTACAAATAGTGTAATTGAGTGTATTATGAGACTTCTAAAGCACTCTTGGTCTATCTGCACTGCCAGCTGCTCTAATGGTGGATAAACTGCATACTCTAAGCTTTAAAACATTCATTGTAGTAGAACTCTGGTGTGTGTGGGTACATGTATTTGCACCTGTACAGGTGCCTATGCCCATTCATTTAATGGCATTTGAGTTTTTACATTTTTAGATTGAAGTGTAAGTGACATATAATATCCTATTAGTTTCAGGTGTACATCATAGTGATTTGATATTTTTATATATTATGGAATGATCCCCATAAGTCTAGTTACCATGTCACCATACAAAGTTATGAAAATATTATTGACTCTATTCTCTATGCTGTACATTATATCCCCATGAATTACTTATTTTATAACTGGAAGTTTGTACCTCATAATCCTCTTCACCTATTTTATCTGCTTCCAATCCCTCCCTCCTTTCATAACCAACAGTTTATTTCCTATATCTGTCAATGTTTCTATTTCATTTTGTTTTGTTTTTTTTAGAAACAATGTGTAACTGAAATCATACATTATTTGTCTTTCTCTGTAAGAGTTATTTCACTTAACATAATTTCCTCTAAGTTATCCATGTTGTCACAAATAGTAAGATTTTATTCTTTTCTATGGTTGGACAATAGTCCATTGTGTGTGTGTGTGTGTGTGTGTACTCCACCCCCCCTTTTTAAAAATTAATTTATCAGTGGACACTTAAGTTGCTTCCAGATCTTGGCTATTGTAAATAAATCTGCATGTAAGTGTGCATGTATCACTTTGGAGAAACACTCAGAAGTAGACATGCTGAATCATACAGTAGCTATGTTTTTCATTATTTGAGGAATTTCTGTACTGTTTTCCACAGTGGCTGCACTGATTTACATTCCTACCAAAGTGTATGAGGGTTTCCTTTTCCCCACATCCTTGCCGACACTTGTTATTTTTTCATCTTTTTTATAACAACCAACCTGCCAGAATGAGATGGGTAGCTCATTGTAGTTTTGATTTGCATTTCCCTGATGATTAGTGATGCTGAACATCTTTTCACATGTATGTCTTCTTTGGAAAAAAAAATATTTATTCAGCCAGGTTATTTGGATTTGTTTTTCGATACTAATTTGTATAAGTGTTTTATATATTTTGAATATTAACCCCTTATCAGATGTATGCTTTATGAATATCTTTCCCCTTTCTGTAGGTTGCCTTTTCACTTTGTTGATGGTTTCTTTCACTCTGCAAAAGCTGTTTAGTTTAACATAGTTGCATTTATTTTAGACTTTGTTGCCCTTGCGTGGGGAGACTAGTCCGAATAATATATTGCTAAGACTGATGTGAAAGCACTTACTGCCTTTGATTTCTTCAAGGAGTTTTATTATTTCACATCTTACCTTCAAGTCTTTAATCCATTTTGAATTTATTTCTGTATGTGGTATAAGATAGTGATCTGGTTTCTTTTCTTTTTCTTTCTTTCTTTCTTTCTTTCTTTCTTTTTTTTTTTTTTTTTTTTTTTGCATGTAGCTGTTCAGTTTTCTCAGCACTATGTATTAAAGAGACTGTATTTTTCCCATTGTGTATTCTTGCCTCCTTTATCGTAGATTAATTTACAGTATCATCAGGGATTTTTCTGGCTCTCTATCTGGTTTCATTCATTTATATGTCTGTTTTCATGCCAGTACTACCCTGTTTTGATTACTATCAAAAACTCTGTAGTATAGTTTGAAATCAGGGAGTGTGTCCATTTGAGTTTTGACTGAACCCAGTTTAGGTCTTAGACTCTGATTCTTTTAAACAGGAACCTGCCGGGATTGAGGAAAGTAACTGTGATGCTGAGGGTGCCCAAGTTCATAAGAGAATGAAGATAAGAAATAGGGGTTGGAAAATCTCTGTTAAATTGAAAAATGTTTATAATTTCTACTCCATTCTCTTCAAAAAAAGGAAGAAATGTGCGATTGTAGAACTCACTCTATGTGAGGAATACAGGAATCGTTTCTAATGTTTTTAGAGTTATTGCTATTGTTGACTTCTCTTTTTCTGGGTTTTTCCTCCTTTTCTCTTTACTTCCCTTTCTCTTATCTATATGCTTTTCCTCCATCTCTTATTCTGGTTTTGTTTATGTTTTGAGATTCAGAACTCTAAATATGGAGGTAAAAAAAAAAAGTCTAAGGAAGGACGGACCATCATGTCTATACCACGGCCTAAAACATTAATACACTTTGAGCTCGATCTGTGACAAATCAGCATTATTCACATTTCAGAGTCAACCTTAATATCCCATTCTGCACCAGATCTTAGTAGTCCTGAGCATAATTAAATTAGTTGCAGAGATTGTGGTCCCAACATGTAATTTCAGTGTCTCTCTGTGCCAGTTACCCTGAGGCTATCATTTGAGCTACTTCTGGGACTCTGAGAACAGTTATGTTGCCTAGGTCTAGTGATCCTATAGTTATGTTGATCTAATTTCTAATTCACCTCCTCTTTGATGGAGTGGAGAGGATTTTACCATATATCAACCCTGAAGTATGACACCCAGCAGTCTCACATATGTGCCAATCTATCCTTCTCAAATTTGCTAAGAAGTGTTATTTTTTTTTTTTTAAGATTGTATTTATTTCTTTGACAGAGAGAGAGAGAGAGAGATCACAAGTAGGCAGAGAGGCAGGTAGAGGGAGAAGGGGAAGCAGGCTCCCTGCTGAGCAGAGAGCCTGATGTGGGGCTCGATTCCAGGACCCTGAGATCATGACCAGAGCTGAAGGCAGAGACTTAATCCACTGAGCCACCCAGGTGCCCTGAAAGTCTTATTTTTAAAATATTTTTCCTTTGATGATTTTAACCCAGATACAATGGAAAAATACTGAAATTTACATACTTTTTTTTTCTCACTTTAAGCTTCCTTGTCAAAGGAAGATTTCAAAGTCTCAGTTTTAAAGAAGAACAAATCTAAAAGAAAAGGAAGGACAGGATATGTTAATATCTAAGACCTAGCTTTCTTTCTTTTTTTTTTTTTTTTTATAAGACTTTATTTTAGGGAGTGAGAGAGAAAGAGCGAGCACAAGCACACAAGCAGGGAGAGGAGCAGAAAGAGAGGAAGAGAATCTCCAGCAGACTCTCCCCTGAGCTCAGAGACCCACATGGGGCTTAATCCCACAACCCTAAGATCATGACCTGAGCTGAAACCAAGAGTTGGCATTTAACCCACTGAGCCAGCCACAGGCCCTATCTAAGATCTAGCTTTCTGCATGGCATTGCCCACAAGCAAAAATGATACAATGTTGATTAATTTAAAAGCATTTTAACATTAAATTCTCAAAACGACTAAGAAATATTATGTATTATACAATATATAATTATTTTATATAATAAAACACAATTTCCACATTTACTCTCCTAATAATTTGAGTAAATAATGATTTAACAAAAAGGCACTGAATGTAATACAAATACTAAGCTAAGTTTTATGGCTAAATATTTGTAGTATTTATTACCAATCATACACACAGGAAAAAATACAAGGGAAATGGAAAATGTTGGCAAAATATTAATAGTGAAAAATTGCACAATTCAAGAAAAACAAATAGAAATATAATGCAAGCCACATATGTAATTCTAAGTTTCCTAGTAGTCACATTTTAAAAGTAAAAAGAAACATACTAATTTTAGTAATATATTTTGTTATCTAATAGATCTTAAATAATCATTTTAATATATAATAAACATAAAAGTATCAATGAGATTTTATGTTCTCTTTTGTGTTGTTTTCAAAGTCCATTGTGCATTTTATTCTTACACCATATCCATTTCAGATTTTCACTGGAAGCACTTAATTGAGATTTTGTAAAATAAAAAGTTAAAATCATAGATTCACATGAAAGTTGTTTTAAAGATACTTAAAATTTCAAACAATGAAATCACTTCTAATATTTGTATCCACATTAACCAAAATTTATAAATATAAACTTAAAAATTTATAAACAAATGTATGAATCTTTGATAAAAAACAATCTCAGTTGTAGAACTGTATGTGTTTAAATAACTTAATTCACCATCTCTTATGTCAACTAAATATTACCATTACATTGGAAGAGGTCTTGAAGATGAGAAGCAACTCTAAGTATAGTTATATCCACAAAAAGTTTTTCAGAATTTTTTCTTGTAGTTTTTTTGCAGCCAATTTACATAATGCTATAAATTACAATGAAAGAACTCTTTATATCAATACTTTTTAGATGTGTAAATCATTATTACTGATTTGTATTTATGCAAGCTTTCCATTTCAACTTCTTTTTTATCTGCCTAATTAGGTCATAGATAAACTTGGAACTTTAAATTTCTAAGAAAATTTTTATTTTGAATTAACCACAAATCTATTCAAAACAGTTGATCTTTGTAAAATTTTTCTAAGACTTAACCAATATGTACTGACAAGGAACACGGGATCACTAGATTCATTGTGTATTTTTCTTCAACAGTTTTATAAACAGCTGATACTGTACCATTATACAGATATACTGATGAATTTTGACAGTCCTTTCAATGATACTTCTATAGACAGACTCTGTTTCAAAAATCTGAGAATAAATATTTTCAACATAAGAGGAATGAAACAAGAGAAATAATAATGTTTTAGAATTTAGAATTCCAAATTAGAAATTATCGGATAAATGTACATTTTTATCTAATACAATTGTAATATTGTCCATCATGATATAAATTCATTTTTTTTAAATTTTATTTATTTATTTGACAGAGATCACAAGTAGGCAGAGAGGCAGGCAGAGAGAGAGGAGGAAGCAGGCTCCCTGCTGAGCAGAGAGCCCGATGCGGGGCTCGATCCCAGGACCCTGGGATCATGACCTGAGCCGAAAGCAGAGGCTTTAACCCACCGAGCCACCCAGGCGCCCCAAATTCATTTTTTATATTAGCTCAAATTATTCTTTGAAAGGTACAATATTTACAAAAAGACATGCATGAGATTTTTTGAGCATGGGGTGGGGTACCAATTAAGGACATCCCTTCATATCTCCATTTAAAAATAGTTTTTTCTTCGGGGCATCTAGGTGGCTCAGTCATTGGGCATCAGTATTCCTCTTGGGTCATGATCCCAGGGTCCTGGGATTGAGTCCTGCATTAGGCTCCCTGCTTGCCAGGAAGCCTGGTTCTCCCTCTCTCACTCCCCCAGCTTGTGTTTCTCTCTCGCTCTGTCCCTCTTTGTCAAATAGATAAATAAAAAAAATTTTTTTTTAAGTTTTCTTTTATGTGCAGGAGTCTCAGCCAATTTATAGCTGGCTGAAGTTATAAGATTAGATCCTGTTAACAACTATTTAAAATATATTTTGTGGACATTTAATTCTGATTTTTGATGACCAGTTTCATCAATTTTCTACTATTGAGAGGAAACTTACCAAAAAATTTATTGTTTTTCTAAAGTACCTCTTAGTATTGCCAGTTTCATTATGCTTAACATTTTTCTTTTGTATATAGCAATTACTTTTTCACTTTGCTCTAATGACACAAATTCTCAATGCTAAAATTTGTGATATAATTTTTCCAGTCTCACTTTTTCTTTACTCTTGTGGTATTAGTACTCTTTACTGTTCCTTATTCTTCATTATTCCATTCAGGTTTTTATCAATAGTATGCTTTCATTTAAATTCAATGAATTTGCTTGTACTTATTAAAATTAAATTATTAACAAATGGTTAAATTTAATTACTAATCAATTCTGATTCTAAATTAGAATCTCCTAAAAGCTTAAGGTGTTCTTTGGCCAGAAGATAAATATATCTGGAAGTTACACCCTTTTGGGTTTCAATGATCAACCAAAACAGAACAATTGGAGAAATTAATTCAGAATCTGAAGGCACCTAATTTACACTGCGTACTATTGGTAATGGGTAACTGTCACTCATTACATGGTGTTTTTAAAAAATGAAAGGGACGATGCTTTCAGATAACAACTTTTTCTGGGTTGGGCAGACAACCATGCTGTCTTTTGTTCTCTAAATAACCTTTCTAACAATGTTGCAATAATGTGGTCATCCAGTTCAAAGTCTGAAATCACTCGTTCTAATAGTAGGACAGAATGTAAGTCCTAGGGAGACAGTAAATTCCTTGCTTGGAGGGAATGAACATTTTCAGCTCCATTCTCCCCTTTCCCTTGGCACGCTTTGTACCTTGGTTCCCAGTGCATGTCACCTTGGTCATAATCCCTGTGAGTATTGTTCCCTTTCTGTGAAGGGCCTCAAATTTGACATAATAATACAGTTCTCAACCCAAAGACAGTGATGTGTAGGCTCAGAAGGGTTCCAGGGGTGATTTGAAGAAGGAAATACAAAGAACACAAAATTTCAAAAAATATAGTGAGAGTTAAAATGAAATTGGTGAAAATGTCACCTCTGTACCCTCTGGAACATGTCTCCAGACTTAACAATTTTAGCTCCTTCAGTGGTACCTGTTCTTTATCGGTGTCAGGAGCACAGAAGCCGTGATGCCATGAGTGGGAAAAAGCACACTGGGCTGTCCTGAGCTGAGGCCTGATCAAGAGATGAGAAATCATCTAACAGATGATCCCTGACCTAAACTTTTTATTGCTAGTGCTAATGTGTGCAACAGAAAGCAGCATCAATTTGTAGAAGTGATACTGGCTTATAGTACCCTACTTTGTCTGATAAACATAGGAAGTATAATAAAGTAGCCCCTGAGAAGGAAAAGATAGAATGCTTCAACTTCTTAAGCATAAATTTGCTTTTGACAGTGAGAGCAAAAATGTGGGTTTATTCCCAGGGAGCTCAATGTGTTTGTAAGGGCCTATTTAGCCATAGCGATTCCATCGAGTTAAACAGTTATTTTGTTGTTTATGCAGTAAAACTTAAACTGACCCCCCCACTCCCCGCCAGGGGACTTACTTAAAAGCAAGTCCAGGAAACTAGTCCCAGGTAACAAAGCCCAAATACAAGGACGGGTCAGGCCGGGTGGAGACATCCAATCAGTGGGGCATGCATACGGGGTCCCTAGCTACCAAGGAGTGTGGGCCCCGCCTTTTGGGCGCCAATTCTGACCAAGGTGATAGGCTAGTTCAAATGTCTACTATAGGGTAAATTGTGATTCAGTTGGTCACTTGTGTGTGACCTAGCATGACTATGCAGCTTTCTCTGTGTGTTGCAATCTCATTGGCCACCTGTGTGTGGCCAGGCCCAACCACATAGGCCTTGCCCTTTAAAAGTTAGTCGGTAAGGCGGGGAAGGGTCGCCTCTTTGTAAGACCCTGGCCGGTCGGTTTGATTCTCGATGCTTGGTGCGAAATAAAGCTTTGCTTGACCTTCGCTTTGTATCAGTCTCGCTCCTTTGATCACGGACCTATTATTGGGGGACGAAACAGTGTTCAGATTAAGCCTGAATGTGTTCAGATTAAGCCTTTTGGATTATATTTCACTGAAATACTAGTTGGATTTATCTAGAAGAAATCTTAGATGAACTTGAAAGATTTCTCTACACTAATTTGTGTTAAAAATAGTGAAACTGGGTAGGTAACTGGCATCTCACTGGCCAGAGGCAGGTCATTTAATTGTTAACATTATTTATTGCAAAGCAGAGCTCAGGATCCAAAACAGTAAAGAATACAAATTTCAAAGCAGCAAAAGCAGTGATTAATAATAATTGCAGTGCTATGGAGTGATAGCACTGTCCTGTGTGCTTTACATATATTATACCATGTAATCTTCACAAGCAACCTGTGGGACTGATGTTTTGGTTCTTCCTACTTTACAAAGAAGAAAAGTCAATGTAAGGAGTTTTCCCAAGGTCACCCTGAGTAAACTCAGAATCCTGGCTAGAACCCTGCCTTGCATTTCCTCTTCTTAGGTTGAAGATTTATACTTATAAGTCACTGAGTTAGTGGGGCCATATACTATGTTTTAAAATTGAAAGAAAAAACAAAACCTACCTAGCTCACAAGACAAAGAAATATTTTTATGTTTTACTTACTGTGTATTATTCTTAGTATTTCCGTATATTTTTAATGTCCCTTACTGTTTGAGGACAACTATAATTTTTCCTGGGCAAATTTTTCAAAATCAGCACTGAATATGTTTTAGGCACTGTGCCCCATAATTTAGTGTTTTGAGGGTACAAATATGAATTATTCATGGCCTCCTCCTTTGAGTGGTGTGTAATCTAGAGGAGGAGACAACTTCATACACAAAGATCTCTAACGTAGTGGAACAAAGGCAAGGAGATCCCAGAGAGGGCAGTGGATTCAGCTGAGGTCACAAGGAGATAGGGTTTTGGTGTAGGGTATGTTTGGGTGGAGTAGGGAGGCTTTGGGTGTAGTAGCACCAAGGGGATTGCCATATTTGGGGAGAAATTCTGCGAGATTGAGATTTGAAGCGTGTGGGAAAGAAAATAATTAATATTGAGACAGTAAACGTGAATTAGAAGTAAAATACACAGTGACTGTGAATGTTAACTACCATGTTTCCCAAGGTATGATGTACATTAGGAAAATATTGAGATGGGATAAAGATTGATAAGGAGACGTTTTTCAAAGGTGAAGATATTCTAAAATTCTAGGAAATACTCCATAAGACTTCATATTAATTTTGAAAAACCAAGTGATAAAAACATGGCATTAAGCCAAAAATTCTCCTGTGAATTGCAATTTATATTTAGCTTTACAAATTGGATGAACTAGAATAGTTCGTAAAATTAACATTCAAAACCACAGAGAAAAGATGCATTTACATTCTGCCATATGCCATCTGAGCTGCATTTTTTGAAAGATGGACAAGCTTCGTGCACTGTTCGACTTTTTTTTCAATTAATTACCCAATTACTTCACAAATTATATACTTGCTGCAAGTTGTGCTATTTTGAGATATTATATTTAAACCAATTTTCTTTCTTGTATGTTGAAAACTCTATACTGATTTCATGTGGCTGAACGCCCCCTATTGCAAAATTTTAATTCAATTCATGAAGTTCAAGTTGGAATTTATCTTATATTTTGATTTTCCCAGGCTCTACTGGTGTGCAATATACTAATAACCCACATATCTCTTGCGTGTTCTGTCTCTGTCTTTTTCTGCCTGCCTGTCTCTCACACACATCGTAGTCCAGTTTTCTAAGAAGTAAATTTGCTGATCTGTATGAAGTATACTTGAGTTAAGTGTAAATTTTAAAAAATCCCCTCCCTAAAGGAGTCAACCTTTTATTACCATGGGAATTGACTTAGGTCTGCCATAATAAATATCTAAAACAAGGTAACAGAATCATTAGTGGAATGATGACATTTTTATCTGGTCACAGAAGCATATAAACTAAAAATTTAGTAATCATTTTACCATTTAAATACATTTCGGTCCAAGAATAATTAGTGATCCCACTATGTGTTTGGCTCTTAGTTCTCAGTTTGTCTGTATAATTACCTAAATCCATTAAGATGCACTCCTGAGAGAGAGCAGTAGAATTTTAAAAAGCCAATCTTTGTAGCTTGAAATATTTAAAAAGCAAACATAAACTGAATTTTCTTTATTTTACCTACAAGACCCTTACTTTAAGAAAAAAGTAAAAACATTATTGCTCTAAATAGAAACCTCCTTCTTTTTGCAACATCATTCACAAATGTTTTTCAAGAAGAATCTTTTATGTAAGCTGGGGCAGACCATTGTTTTCCATTTTTTTAAGAAAGGTGTTAGAATGTTTATGTTTGCATAAGTAATGGAAACAGAAGAAAATAATTAAAGTTGCTACTTTGGAGCCAATAAACTTTGAGACATGAAAATGGAAAATCTTTGTTCAATTCTAAAGTGCCATTAATTGCAAGAATATTTAGCTTCAATTATGACAGCTTTTTGACAAACAAGATGGAATAAATGTTAAATGTGTGCATTTATTCCTTGACCTATCCAAATATCAGATATATTAAAATGTGAATGATGGGATTGAGACATTAGTTTATGCACACATAGGAACATTTTCCCTATATAATGTGCAAATTTGCATGTGTTTATGCCTATAATCACACTTACAGAGGGGAAGGCAGGAGTAAGGAAGATTGATGGCTAGCTGGCATGAGTGCACACAGACTTACCTGCTTCTTGAAATCTCTTCCACTGTTCAGTTGCAGATGCCTGGAGCATTCAGCTACAAAGTGTACAAAGAGGCAAACTCCCACCCACGCATCAATACTCAATTTAGTAGTTTAAAACATCTATCACCTAAAACATAGTTCTTTAAAAATTCTAAATACAGTTGAAAATCTGTTATATAATGACAAAAAGGAAGAAAGCGTTACCTACTATAGTACTTTTTAAGGGAAATAGATATGTGCTCTGGGCAAGATCTGTTGGAGAGGGGAAGGGTCAAGCTTTGAAGATTTGATTCCTTCCCTATGCTGCCTTTTAACTTTTCACAGTAGTTACCAAGCTCATATCTGTTTTGTGTTCTGGATGCTTTAGCATCCTTTAAAAATATTTAATTATCTAGTACCAAGGCAGGAAAAAAGGATGGGAAGACTTAAAATGAAAATCATATAGGCTAGATTTAAGTTTTGACAGCCCTCCATTAGCTATTAGCTAAGAGAACTGTACAGATTTTCCTTCCCAAAATAGACTGCCAGCACTTTCAAAGCTTGGGGATAGGGATGTGCGAGTAGACTGGGAACACAGTCCACTTACTCAATGTGCTTCACAGTGTCTTGTATATAAATAATTTACCCTGTAAATCCCAAGGAATAATGAACAATTTACATAATTTATCTTGATAGTCTCTGTAGTCTTTTACATTTGGCTTTGGTTCCATGTAAACCTACAATCTTATGTCTGAGAGGGAACACATGTGACAGTGACCGTGTGGAATGCTGGGAGATGGGTCATGCCGAGTCTTGTGTAGTCTTAGAGCCCATTTGGTTTTGATAAAGTTATCATTTGAATTTAATTTATGTCAAAATGCAAAAATAAAACCATTTCCATAAAGGATGAGTAAAAGAGTTAGAAACTGTGAATTCATGAATACTAATTGTTTTATTTTTATGTATAGGAATACTTCCCCTAAATACCACAAACTCCCTGGAATAAGAGCTATCTCTGAACATTTCATCGTATCCTCAGGGTCTGACACACCTCTGTACACAGAGAAGACACTTCATAAATTGTTGATGATTTTTCCATCCATTCGGTTTATTGAATTGCTATTATGTACTGTGAATTGCTACAAGGGTACTAAGATGAAACAAATGTACAGCCTATTTTCAAGGAGCTATCTATCTAGGAGGATAAATGAGATACACCAAATATATAAGATCTACAAGATATACAAAATAACAAGACAAATTGAAAAGGGGACAGTGTTCTAGTCAAAGCACAGGCAAAATTCAGTTGGAAGTTCAAAGGAAGGAATTGAGCAAATGGAAAAGGTTTCATGAAAGAGGTAGAATCTAATGGTGATAATAGAAAAAATTTGAGACAATGACATAGCATCATTTCAGAAACAAATATAATAAAGAATTTGACATGAAAAAATTAGATTCCTTGGAATATAGAAATATTTAAAATTGTTTCAGGAAGGTGTTTTCTTTGTGTTCGTCTATGCAATATTGTCTGTCTAATCCATGCTCTTCCTAGCAAAACTACATGCATGTAAAGTGTAGATTCTTGTTTATCTGTCTGCTCGTTTGATAAACAATCGTCTGCTGATAACCATTTTAGTAGGATGTACTAAAAGCACCATAAGGTATTAAAAAATAAAAAGACCCATTCATGTTCTCAAGAGCTTACTGCAAGCAATTATTATTAAGCAATTATTATTTATATACAAGCAATTATTATTAAGGAGTTAAGAGGATATATAGCAATTATTATTAATGTAGAATTGGCTGATGATAAATATCCATAATAGTTGTGTGTTGGCCCATACAACACATTTTTTAAAAAATAGGGAATAGTCCTTTGCAAAGCTTATCAATTTTATCAAAGTTAAAATACAGGTAATTCCTGTCTTACCAACATAATCGGTTTCTAGTATAAGCAAAGCCCTTATAAGTCAATCCCTTGATGCTATAAATTTAGGGTTTCCTTCCTGAAAAAACATTTAGTGCCGTAATATATTGAAGTTATTCCTGAAAGTAAATTAAAATAAAACACAAATACCTTTGATATATACATATTAAGTGTGTGTGGGGAAATTGTGTAATATAAAATCACATTGTAGATTTCTTTGGAGGTGTATTTCTACAGTTGTTACTATGGCTATTTTAATTACAATAAGAAAGATGATAAATGCAGAATGGCACAATTTAAGATTTTATTAAGTCTGGGCTTTCCCATGGGATAAAATACACTTAGAATAAAAATCATAATCCATAAAATTTTCTGTTTTTAGAAAGCACTTCAGTTTCTCGCATTGCCTCGTTTCATCATTTATATGACCTATTTAGTAAAATTTGTAATCTAGTCTTTGTATTTGAGCTGTTTCTTTAAATTCTGGATAAGCAGGGAACTGAAAAGCCTTTTGATATAAGTAAACATAAACGTACAGGATTGACTAGAATAAAATATAAAATCCAGAGATGATTTCAGCTGAAATATATCAATTTGCTGGTTAGAGAGAAAAAAAGGAACAAGTGGTCATAATTAGAAATCTCTTTATTGACAGTAAGATAAATGCCACATTATTACCTAAATAAAGATAATCATCTGCATTTCCAAATTTTTTGCTTTATATATCTCTACTTAAGATTTGAAACTTTGACTTATTAATGTCATTCTTTCCCTCTGCATTTGTACAGCAAATGACATTGTCCTCTTATTATCACAAGTGTGTGACTACATGTTGCAGGCATTTTTTCCTACACTCAGTCACAACCATAATTTATTCATCCCAAGGTGTACCCTGGCCAACACTGGACAGGGTTGTTCCTTTTATGAAAGAAATAATTCCTGAGGAGGGCTCTTTTCCTCTTTGATGCTATTATAGCACTGGCTTGGTTATTAATCTGCTAAGGTGATCATGTCCTACTTCGGATACCTTCTTATCCACATGCAAATGAATCACATAAGGAACTACATTTATGCACTCGATTATTAGGTTTATTTCATTGTTATTTTTAAAAGAATATTGGCATCTGGATATGTAAATGAGGCTATAAATGAAAGTCGGTTCTTGCAATCTACTTTCTCCTACATTGTCTGATATTTCCCCTAAGCTGTTTTGCACCTGACTGGTTGCATGGTTTTAGCCCCCATTAAAATAGGTCTGAGACTTCAGAAAAACAAATTGTGCCTGAAATTGGGACTATTAAAATTCTACAGTGCCATCCACAAGCCGACAGTGGCACTGCAGAGGACCCGTAAAGAACAAAAAATAAAAACAGGAAATGTGGTGCTCCATTCATTGTGGCACATCTAACATGTTAGAGCTCCAGAAGTCAGTTTCATTTACTTTTGTCAGATTATAACTTACAAAACCAAGGTTGGGTCAAGCTAGCTTCCTGCCACTTAGAAAGATTTCCTTAGGAACTACAATTTTCTCAATGATAAATGTAGTCACCTTTATTATCATCATACTTCCTATATGTAGGGTATTTATAAGGGAATTGAGCAAGGAGAAAAAACAATCACTTTCATTCTGTTGGAATGTATCTGTTCTAAAAAAACATCTGCAGCAAAGAAATGTCTTGTCACACATACTTTACATATTGATAGGGGAAAATAGTGGTTGTTGCTTCTAACAAAGACAAGGAAGAAAGGCAGAATTAGTGCAGGAATTCAAAGGAGGGTAAAAAGAAGTTCCGTATCCTTGAAAACTAACTTCTTTCCGGGGTGCCTGGGTGGCTCAGTGGGTTAAAGCCTCTGCCTTCGGCTCAGGTAATGATTTCAGGGTCCTGGGATGGAGCCCTGCATCAGGCTCTCTGCTCAGCGGGGAGCCTGCTTTCTCCTCTCTATCTCTCTGCCTCCCTCTCTGCCTACTTGTGATCTCTGTCAAATAAATAAATAAAACTCTTTAAATTAAAAAAAAAAAAAACAAAACTAACCTCTTTCCATAGTGCCTTTTCCCTTTGTCATCACTAAAAATATTCTGCAGATCTTCAAATGCCTCCCAGGTCCAGGTCCAATCAAGCCACTGTAGCTTGTGAGTATTTCTTTGTGAGTGTGTGGTAAATGCTCTTCCTTATACAAAGATTTGAGCTCATAGAATGACTCCATTCAATTGAACAGAATTCTCAACTCTAACTTGAGTTTTTAAACACAGATGAAACATGAAAATATGCTAGGGTTTCAAACCTGAGGTGTGTGGATAAGGAAATTGATCTCCAGAGCACCAATTTGCTCTGGAGGAGCAAGTCTAGATTCCAGAACAGCTCATCGTGCTGACTCAGGAATAAGACACAACAGGCAGTAATGGATGGGTCTTTGATTGCTCTGGTCTGCCCTTTGCAACAGGGAAAGCTGTTTGGGGATGGTGGTTGATATTGATATGAAAACTGGACATAGTACACATTTATAAAAAGTCCTCTCTGCACTACTGTGTTTAGGATTCTCTGTGGAGTGGATAAGAGAATGTGAAAGGGAGTGGGAGAGGCACCTGAAAATAAACAATAAACTGCTTGAAATTTGCTTGCAAAAGGGGCTCTTGTTATACTGTCCTCTACAGAGAATCAAAGTGTGCTCTGTTTAACAGCTAGAAAAATGGCCTGCATTCCAACCGAGTTGAATTCAAGGTAGGAAAGTTGTGTCTGAAATTTATATTATACCTACAAGTGTTTTGCAAGTCTATTAGGTTCTGAATATTTCTTATACTGTTAGTTACCTTCTATACCTACCATACTACTGAAAACTTATATACAATTTTGTAGGCTGTTCAGCACAGTAGCTGTTCATCCTCAACAGGCTAATCTTGCAATGCATTTCTGAATAAATACATATTGTAAAATGCCTATTCCCATATCCCCCAGCTCATCATTGTCATGTCAAAGAGCCTTCCCTCTACTAGGGTCTTCACTATACAAGCACAGTACCAATTAATTGATTATAGTTGTCCTGACCTGCCCAGAAACAAAGTTATTATTTAAGGAAACCAAAGAGTCCAATTAAAGGAGATACAACAAGTTGGATATGTCTTCTTTGAATTGCAGTCACCTGGTTTTTCTAAAGTACATAATCAAAAGGAATTAATACGTAATCCTCATGCCCCACCACCCATTGTTTTCAGTGTGGGTGTAGAATAAGCACATGAGGTTGGGTTGAGCAGATGTGGAGGTCTGTAATACCATTATTTAAAAATAGACTGTGGATTAACTTCAAAGTGCATACTCAAAAATACACTGGCATTTTGGGTAACTATTATAATACTCGCCCATGTAGTTAAGACAAAAGCCATCCCAATCTAATTACCATTTTTAAAGTTTATATGTCAGTGTATTTTTGAATGTCGATATCAACGTGAAGTGTTCTGATATTCCAAAAGACCATATGTTAGGGAAATATAATCTTAGGAATACAGTGTGACATCTATGAAACTTTCAATTTAATTGTGCTTCAAAAGCTCAGCTCCCATGTGTGTATTTTAAGTTAGCTCCTTTTCAAGGCATTCTTATGCTTGCCTATTTCTTCTCTTTGTCTTTCTTAGTGCTAATAAACTTAAGAGTTTATTAAGCTCTTGAGTTTTGCCCATCAAAGCAAACACTATGTTTAATAAACTACTTAATGTAACTTAATTAAGGACTCCTACTTGAGGAAGAAACTCCCATTATTTTGTACTTAAAGATTGTGTATGGAGGCATCTGGGTGGCTCAGTGGGTTAAGCCTCTGCCTTCGGCTCGGGTCATGATCTCAGGGTCCTGGGATCGAGCCCCACATCGGGCTCCCTGCTCAGCAGGGAGCCTGCTTCCTCCTCTCTCTCTCTGTGATCTCTGTCTGTCAAATAAATAAATTTTAAAAATCTTAAAAAAAAAAAGATTGTGTATTTACCAGTTGATATATGTGTGCCTGCTTTTTAAATGAACATATAAGTGAAAGAGTGTTCTTTCTCTGTCTCTCTGGTGATATTTGAAATCTTGCCAGCTTTCTTGACATTATATAGACACACAATCATCTTCAGGTCAGTCATAAACATTACATAGTAAATAAAGGGAATGGGGAGCTGAGAGGGGAAAAAAAAAGAGAGAGGCCAATGTACCCTGCCGGCAACAAACAGTAATTGGGTTAGGTCAGAGTGGAGTAAAGTGAAAGAAGTTCTCTGGCAGCATTAATGAGTTAATAAGATGAAAACATTTATATTCAAGAAGTTGGTGTTGGACCCTGAGAACTAAGGAATGGTCTAAGAAAGGATTGTGGTTTCTGATGCCGATTTGGGTTGACTTTATAATCTGCAGCAAGTAGTTTGGCTTTATTGGGTTTCACTTCCCTCATATATGGATGTTATATTTCCAGCAGTGGAAACATTATAGATTATCAATTTACTAGAGTGAGCCTTTTTGTGTGAGTGTACACAAAATTAGTATAATTCTTCCAGTCTTCTGTCACTTGAGCAAGAAATTTAGTGAATTTTCAATTGTATCAGATTGAATAATTTAAAGTAACTATGATGTTTGTTATATAAAGGAAATATTCTTTAGAAACTGGCTTAAATTTAAACACAATGATGTCATGGAAAAGAATATAGTAAATTTGTCTCCTAAAGACATTAGTGTTTTCAAGTATGGCTACAAATATAAATTAGGATTTACGTTTTTTATTCAATACTAGATTACTTACATTTTTTTTATGTGTGCCTCTAAGTTTTACTCACTTGAAATTGTAGTGTCAAGATTTCTCTGTCTTTTATTTACTTTTTTTTTTAAGTATCCTAGAAGATGAAAATGTCCTAAAATTCCTTCAATTCTTTTTATTTCAACTCACAGTTACATAAAACGGGATAAACTGAATAATTACTGGATGGGAATCAAAATGGATGTATAAAATTTACCAGAATAGAAATATTACAGACAAATACAATAGAATATAATAAAATACAATGCAATATTGTAAGTTTTAAAGTGCAAGTAATCTAAAAACTTCTGAACTTGTGACTTCTATTTTTATTTTTTATTTATCACTTTTTAAATCATTTTTTTTAGAGGGAGCACATGTGAGTTGGGGGGGTGAAGGGATAGAGAGAGAGAGAGAGAGAATCTTAAGCAGGCTCCACGCTCAGTGCACAGCCCAAGGCAGGGCTCCATCTCATGACCCTGAGATGATGACCTCCACCAAAACCAAGAGTCCAATGCTTAACCAACTGAGCCACCCAGATACCCCTTTCTTCTATTTTCAAATGTACTTTTAATTGCATGAACAGTATGGAACCAAAGATAAAAGAACTTTTTTAAAATGTAACTTATTAGTGAGACCTAAAATACTTAGCTATGTTAAGTACAAGACCCAAAGAAAACTTCCAAAAGTGTTTATTTTCTTAAGAGCTCACCATTAATGTCTAAATAAAACTTGCCTATTGTAGAAAAAGTTTGCACCAGTAGCAGAGGAAGGGTGGTGAAATGAGACCTTACTGATATTCTAAATTTGATTAATCTTATATTAATTATATAAGTTAACTGTTTTTTCTTCATGTCCCATTTTATAAGCTCACTGATTACTTCTTAACATCACCCAAAAGATGTATAATTTATTTAAATGGACTCTTTTTTTTTCATTGAAGGTAAATCAAAACCCTTCAGATTTAATAGAAATAGTACATATTTTAAAAATGCATCAATTATCTTTGCATTATCAACCAAAACAATATTGGTACCCACTAAATGTAAGTAAAATTACTTTTAACTGCCAGTAAATATCTCAATACAACATTGTTTACATTTTCATAATTTATAAAGTTTTTTTTAAGAGTTTATTTATTTATTTGACAGACAGAGATCACAAGTAGGCAGAGAGGCAGGCAGGATGGGGGGAGCAGGTTCCCCGCCAAGCAGAGAGCCCGATGCTGGGCTCAATCCCAGGACCCTGAGATCATGACCTGAGCCAAAGGCAGAGGCTTAACTCACTGAGCCATTCAGGCACCCCAACATTTTCATAATTTATAAAATAAAGTTCAGAAGTGCCAAAAAGGATCTGTGACATCTTGAGAGGGTTCTTGAGAACTGAGTTTCTAAGATGGGTACCCTGGATAGTCTCCCCAAAGCACATGTCTTAAACGGTCAAATGAACAATTCTTTTGCTCCTTAGTTCTCTTACCAGCTCATAACAATGAAATCTCATGATTTGAGAGGACACTTGCTAGTTCTAAAATGTTCCCTAAACTAACACTGGCTCTCTCATTCAGAGAGCTCTCTGTGAATGATATGTAGTGTATACAGTGGAGATCACTAACACACACTTCTTAAGGAAACACATCTCTGGGCATCCTCTGTATCAGATGTCCCCTTCCCGAGAAAAGACATTTTTATCCTGTCCAGGCAGAGCACTGGTGGGGCCGAATCTATCTACCTGTCTATAAAACCAATTATGTACTTACTGGTGGCATAGTATTGGTTTGTCCCTAGGAAATATTAAAACAATACTTTAAATTTCTATGTTACCTTCCATGTATTATTATATTAGGCAGTTTAATACTCATGTCTTTTCTAGATTATGAATATATATTTTTTGATTTTTAAACATGCTGTGGAAGGAAAGGAAAGATCTTTCATGTAAAAAATGCAAATAAACATTAACTGATCATACTAAGACCTCTTCTGGAGAAATGTTAAATCTAAAGAATTGAAATATTTACTGGATTTATAACAAATTTTACTAAATGCTACTAAATGAATGTGCCTACATTCTTTCGTAAAGGAGGTGGCATAGATAATCTTTGATAGCTTTTTTTTTTTTTTTCATATAAGATCCTCGGGACCACTGTTCTCATAAAGAATGACAAAATGATACACCAGGTTTATTCAACTTGGAAGGTAGAGAACCTCGGCCTCTTCTCTGGAGAGCAATACTTTTAATGACTCCAGAGACAGGGTTGTTATTTGGAAATCAACAAGCACAGCCTGAATTGACAGTGGCCTCTTCGTGTTTTACCTTTTAATGTGAACTAATACTTTCTCCAATTTCTCATTTTTTCCTACCTACAAATAAACCAGTATAAAGAGTGTGCTATAATATTCATCCCACTCACTTCTCTATTCGATATGGCAGCACTGATGTACCAGGTCCCTAGACTAATCCTTTATTTGGGGATAGAGCTTTTTTCCAGAATAAATAAAAGCAGAAATTTCATCTTAATAAGGCGAATGCACTCCTCTGCTGCAATATCAGCTACTAGCAATCATTCTGTGCATCAATTTAGTTTTCTTCGAAAGAAAAATAATGCATAGTTTCTATCTCATTGTATATAGTGGAGATCACTAATACACCACTTCTTAAGGAAATGCATCTATAAATGAATGAATAAAGATACATGTGCTGCATAATATAATACTCTGTAGAAATATTTGGAAAAGGAAAACTTAGGAACACTCAGGAAAGAATTTCAAACCTGGGAAGCCAATAATCTAATAGGTTTTTGAAATAATGTTGAAACAATACAATTTTAACAGTATAGAAGCATGTTAGCACAGCAATCAAAAGTACTTTTATTCTTTCGTACTTATATTTCTTAAGGAGTCAAATATCCAGACAGCTGAAAAGTAGCAACTTTAAGAGAAAATGTATAGAGAAACTAAGTTACTACCATGGCATATAACTGAGACAGAATAAATAAATGAAAAAAGAATTCTGATTTTTTTTCCCTCCGTAGGGGATAAAGTTGCCTAGTCCTTTAAAACAAAATATCTATTCACACTGTAGTTCCATTTTCTCATAAGCTGTTAAAGTGGAAAATGGGTGATAAACTAAGTAAAAAAAAAAAAAAATATGTCGTTCACATTAGAAAACAATGAAAACAATATCCAGTCTAGAGTTAATTCCAGATTCCTTGTGAATAGATTGATAAAATCTATGAATCAGAATTTCTAATGATGGGGGCTACAGACCACTTCTATCTTAACCACCTGAAATGATTGTCAATAATTCAGATCTCTGGACTCCATCCCAGAAGTAATCATCTGAATTTCAGGGAATTTGCCTTTTAATCGGTTCCCAGATGTTCTCTGTAGCCTGAGAGCCATTTATGAAGTGTTATTAGTACTTTTATACTTAAATATCAGCATAATAATCCTGTAGTGAAAGTGAGAGGGTGGCAGAGAATTAAAACACTAAAACTTCTACTTATGGATAAACATTACTGAGTTATTAAAAGTAAGTTTGTCATGCTCCCGAGTGCCAGAAAGGAAGACTGGGACTTCAGGTACAGTGATTACTAGTATCTGCTTCCTCTGCTTTGGTGAGAGGGTAGCTCGTAGCCTGGAACAATAAACATTGGCTGTTGTGGTTGCTTATATTTTGCATATCATCAAGGTTGTTGTTTTTTTTTTTTCAAACTCTCAATCATAATATGATTCTGTTGCATCTCTTTTTAGTCTTGAGACCTTTGAGAAAAAGCTTGACTCATTCTGCTGCAGACTACCTTGGTTGTCAGATAGCCAAACAGCTTTGCTCTTCTCTACTTGTTTAAGTTGGAGCTGCTGTTTCCAGTGAGCGCCCCCTCCCTAGGTCCTCTTTTTTTCATTTACTTTCTTCTTTTCTGTGTGTACATCCTCCAATAACTTACTAATTAGTTATACCTGGGAAGTAAATTTTCTGAATCTTTGCATGCCTGAAATTACTTTATTCATTCCTGGTAAGTAGTATGATTAGGATACAATTCTAGGTTGAAATTGCTTTTTCTTTGAATTTTAAGGGTTAATTGCAGTCTTCTGGCATTCAGTACTACTGATGAAATATCTAATGCCAGTGGGCTTCTCTTTTTCTTTATAGTTGCTTTGTTCTGTTGTAGAGCCAGAGCATTGTATGATGAGAAGACTCTTGGGAAATCTGACTTTTTTAAAAAATTTTATTTTATTTTTCCGGTGTTCCAAAATTCATTGTTTATGTACCACTCCCAGTGCTCCATGCAATACGTGTCCTCCATAATACCCACCACCAGGCTCACCTATCCCCCCACTCCCCTCCCCTCTAAAACCCTCAGTTTGTTTCTCAGAGTCCACAGTCTCTCATGGTTCATCTCCCTGACTTGTTTTCTATGAAGTTGGGAGTTCCAAAATCTGCTGACTTAGTCTCAGTTGGAAAATAGTTGAGCAAGCAGAGAAGTGTGGAGGCTGCAACTTCAATCACTCAGATTTGGGTGGGGCATAAACAAGATGGTGGCTGTCAGTATGTTGTCACTGGTTTTTCCTCTTGCAAAGAAAGCAGCTTGACTAGGGATGACTAGAAAGATCACTGTCCAAAGGGTTTATGTCTGGTGCAGAGTCACAACACCAGAAAGGAGATGCAGTCTCCTGTCAGGGTAGCGGCTGAGGAGGAATCACAGGAGTGAGTGATCCCTTACAGTGAATCTGTAAGGAGAAGGCTCCCCAGCTCCTCTGGGGTGGTGGTGGGGAAATGGGTACAACTAAAGGCATGTAAAACCTCATATGAGACAACATTTAGATAGCTGCCAGAAAGTGAATCTAGCAGCCAAGAAAGTTGTAAATAGTATTAGCTCAATAAATATTTTATTTTCCTTTATTACTCATCACTCTTTCCTACTTTGATCTCAGAAGAGTCAAAAACAATACTGAATGGAAGGAGAGAAGAGGATCAGCTGAGAGGAATCTGTAAAATACAGAATATGTTTCCTTACCTGCTGTAAGTCTCCCAACCCTGGTCAAGCTTCAAGTAGGCCAGGGAATGGGAATGTAATCTTTGAAACAAATATGAAATAGAATTTTTGGTTGGGGTTAGACAAGTAAGATTATTTTAGTAGCTAAAATAACAAAAATCTATCAAATGTACCTGGACATCTCCAGGGTGGGAAAGAGAATTTGACATTGCACATTTAAAAGCAGAGGTTGAAAAAAATTAGAGCTTGTTTTCTTTCTTGTATTTTCACCGATGCCAGCCCATTTAATAAACTGGTTATAGTGTCTTTTTTGTTTCTTTACTGTTATTTTAATGAAGTTCTGGTAGAAAAACCAAATACATGAGCTTAGTCCAGCATTTTAATTATATGTTCTAAAAATTATTTTTAAAAAGTTTTTGAACGGGATTATTTTTTATTCTTCCTTACTATTTTCCTCTTTAATGTATTTTGTGAATTTGGAAAAGTTGGAACTAACAAACTTTGAATCTGTCACAGAACACGTTCCACCCAATGGCTAGTTTGCTTGTCTTTTCCTACAAATACATTTCTTAAAACTAACACATTTATTTTGGTTTCAGGGAGATACAATTTATATAAATGTATAATCAGTGTCATAAGTAGCTAGGTTTCCGATTAAGTAACAGAAGGCCAAGCAAACTAGTGAGTAGTATGAACATGGCAGCAAGGTACATAGAAAGATGATTAAGGTTGATTCGAAATGAGATGGAGCTAGGCTTGGGGCAGAAGGTCCTTACTAAATGTCACAGGTGAAGAAGATGAGCCTCTGTCTTTGAGCTGCTGCCTCTCTACACCACTGCTTTATTTGCCACCATAACTTGTATTGGATAGCTGAGCTGACAGTTGCATTTGCAATGACTGACAAAAAGAGAGAAAAGGAGCAGTTGGGGAAAGAAAGATAGAAGAAAATGAGCATAAGAAACTAGAAGGAAGAAAAAGGGAATGAGGAAAGGAAATATTAAGGAAAGGATGACACTGAAGGAAGGTCAAGAAAGGGCTATTTCTGAAGGAAATTGACTCCATTAAGGGCAAACTGTTAATCTAAATGTCAGGCAAGAGAAGTCTCTAAAAGGGCATTCTTCCTTGAGGAACAAGAGTCAGATTTTTAGCTCTGGTGTCGAATACAATAGCTGCCAGTTATATATGCTATTTAAATGTAAGATTAAATTAATTGAAATAAAATAAAATTTACAATTCAGTTCCCCAGGTTTACTAGCCACATTTAAATGCTCAAAAGTCACACATGCTTAGGGGTTACCATATTGGATAGCGCAGACCCATTTCCATCAGTACAGAACATTCTGTTGGACAGTGCTGTTATGGAGCTTTATTGTTAGCTGAAGTTCGGCCAGTTCTGGGAATAGCAGGTCAAAATGGTTTGGGGTGGAGGAGGAATTATTCTGTAGAGCAGTAACCGTTGGTTGGGCAACTTGGGTTTATTAGGTAGGATGAGGAGAAACAATCAGTATCCAAGACTCTATGTAACAGGGGAGAAGGGAGGAACAATTTGTGTAGGACAAGAACATTTGAAGGATTCAGTAGAAGATTTTTAGACTTCTGGAATCTCTCATAGCTTCTCCTATTAGTCAACAGAGAAGTTGAATCTCATTTTTTTCGAGATCTTGGTTTGATGAGTTCTCCAGCTTTACTCCACTCGTGGCAATTGTAGTCTCAGACAACTTAGTCATATGACTGCCCTCAGGTCTTCTGAAGAATTTTCTCTTTGCTGTCAAATTTCAATCATCTGTTGAGTGAATGGCTGTGTGGGAGAGAACACAGCCAACATTGTGAGGACAAGTAACATGGATTACTAGAAGACTTTGTATAATGCCACTTAGCCATGATCCTGTCCCACCTGGGACCATCAGGAAGAACAGATGTTCCCTCTACTTTGAATCTGTGCAGACAGAAATTTGATATCAATAGGTTTACTTAATACTTTGTTTATTCTCCTGATTTGCCCAGAGTAACCAGGGAAACAACTTTAAGAATCTTATTTTAACAGTTAAAAAAACTTAAATAAATAGAGATACAAGCACCAAAAAAAAAAAAAAAAATAGCCACCACAAGAAGGTGGCCAAAAGAATGTGGCAGTCAGCATTGATCTTATTCATTGATGTTACCTGATATTACCCAGGTCTAAAATTTCTTTACTGCTGTTTGGGCAGTTTCTTTGTAACAAGAAAGGGCGTTTAGCTAATAGACCATAATAAGAAAATATTCATAGGTACATAGGTAGGATAACTAAAGTCTGTCGTGCTATTGAGTTAGAATCCTCAAGGTTGATGTGCAAGTAGAAGAAATGTTTATGGTGATGGCAGAATTTTTCTAGTTACAGAAGACAGTATTTAGTGAGTCTGTCCAGGTGAACAGCTCAGGCTTGCCAGTTTTAGTAGATTGTATATAGGGGTGGCCAGTTCAGAAAAGTAAGGTATTCCATGAGACCAAGAAATTCTCCACATTGGTGATTATCTGTGGAATGTTACAACAGTTTTTAATCTTTTAGGACAAACAGTCTTCCCATTTTATGTGATATCCTGGCCTAGATAATGGACTTGGGACTAAAAAACTCAAATTGATCTTTATAGACTTTGTGTACCTTATACATTGTCAACAAAGAGAATAAATTCTGCAAGAATTCCAACCTATAAAAACATAATAGAAGACATCCACATTTTATATGTGTAGATATGTATAAAATATATATTTTTAAGATTATATGAGTCCTGACTAAACTGGACATCTCTAAGCTGGCAGTCTCTAAGGTTAGGATTATGTAATTACAAGAAGAGGGTGCTTCTGTAAACCTTTGGAAAAGAACTATGTGTTTCATTCATTTTCCCAAGTGATCAAAATAGGCACAGTGAGTCCTAATGCAAGACCATTCTAAAGAAAGTTGAGCATGGATATGTCAGTATAAAGTGAGTCACTGTTTCTGTGAGTGAGAGTGAAGTGGCATTAGAATTGAGGACTATAAAAAACTGAGAAAACTATCCTTGTAGTAGTTCTCAATTCTTGTTAAAAGCAATAGCCTTGGGGCGCCTGGGTGGCTCAGCGGGTTAAAGCCTCTGCCTTCGGCTCAGGTCATGATCCCAGGGTCTTGGGATCGAGCCCCATGTCGGGCTCTCTGCTCAGCAGGGAGCCTGCTTCCTCCTCTCTCTCTCTCTCTGCCTGCTTCTCTGCCTACTTGTGATTTCTGACTGTCAAATAAATAAATGAAATCTTAAAAAAAAAAAAAAAAAAAAAAGCAATAGCCTTGTCTGTCTTTTTGAGGGATGAAGTGGAGGTTTTTACAAAGACTAATATAGGATAATGAATTTTTCCTTTTTTGGGCTGTAGTCACTCGAAAGCCTTTTTTAAAGGGTATTTTGGGTCCATTTCAGTAAAGGGATTGAAGGATTGATTGAGACATTTAAGTGTACTTCCTACTTTCCTGAGCTGGTCCTGGCCCAGATTCAACTGGTGACAGATTCAGGGTCTGAGATGTTGGTAGGGGGAACATCAGAAAATACATAATCAATCTCTTCCATCTTCAAATTCCAGGCCAAAGCTGCTTCTCCTTCTGGGAATTCCAGAAAGACTCTCAAGCCCACGTTTAATAGAGGTGCCCCATTAATAAATAAGGTCTCTTGTAGAATCACTGAAGTAAAATCACTAAGCAGAAAAGCATATTAACTGGTGAGAGGGCCCAGAGAGATAGGAGTGGTTAAAAGAAAGGGAGAGTCTGAAGGATATATGGGCTAACTATCGGAGAAACATTTGTTTTTAAACCGTTTTATTGAGATAAAATTGATACACAAAAAGAGAGAAAATCTTATGAAACATTTTTGTTACTCCAGAGAAAGAAATGATGAAAAAGTGGTTAAGTTTATATTAGACGGTGTAGTCCTGGTATTAAGTAAGAAATGGAGCATTCTGGGCTTGCAGTTATGTGGAGATTTTTCTTTTTGGTTGAGGGCATTTATTGGCAGACTAGAGCAGCTATTTTAAGGAGTAGTAGTTTTCTTTTGTTGTTTTGTTTATTTTTTAAAGATACTATGTCTTGCTCCAAGGTAGGACAATTTTTCCTCCAATATTCTTTGTCATTATTTCAGCCAGCATTTTTCTCTAAGCTGGACATAGTCCTTGGTATTTTGATTTTTTTAAGGAGCTATTAATTTGGTCTAGAAATTTTCTTATTTTAGGTCAAAATATCCAGAGTACTCCATAAACTCATGTAACTCAGAAAAAGAGTCTGCCATGCTCTGTGTTTTCATGCTAACTCTGCCACCTCAGATTTAAGACTCTCGAAAAAGAAAGTAGATAAGGTAGCTGTGAGGTCTTACCCTATTTTTTTTTTTAAGATTTTTTTATTTATTTGACAGAGATCACAAGTAGGCAGAGAGGCAGGCAGAGAGAGAGAGGAAGGGAAACAGGCTCCCTGCTGAGCAGAGAGCCCGATGCGGGGTTCGATCCCAGGACCCTGGGATCATGACCTGAGCCGAAGGCAGAGGCTTTAACCCACTGAGCCACCCAGGCGCCCCAGCCTTACCCTATTTTATACCCTTTTTAAATCTGTCTGTAATTGTAATCCATACAACCAATTGTAATCCATACATCCATACATCCTATATCAGTCTGATCATCAATCCTTTCTGATTTTTCAAACCATGTTTTATTATTTCTGAGTCTCACGAAGTGAGCTAGTTGCTAGATACCGGAGTCCCACACTAGATACCCCAAGGACAGACCAAAATCCCTCAGTGGATTTTTGTCTTTCAGGAGGAGGGTTTGAAATTTCTTAATTACGTTATGCAAATCTGATCTTCAGTGAAGGTTAAATCGGGAAAAGCAGGGAGATTGGCCACCATCTTCACCTAAGCTGGTTAAGAATCACTGCCAAAATACTAGCAACTGATAAAATGACTTGCTCAGCTGTCTTGTCACTAAGGCTCTAAGAAAGGAAATGTCAGGGTATCTCCAGCACTCTGTCCTCAGGGACATGGCTCAGGATGGGCAGGATCCTGAGGATGAGAGCCCACTCCTGATCCAAATCATAGTACAAGAGCGTGGAAGGAAATTAACTGGAGCAATTGTTGCTATAAAACAGTCATTCTCAAAATGGGCCAGAGGGAGGATATGAGGAAGACAGTGATGACAGAAGGGACATGTGCTAATGTCTGAAGACATTCTTGGCTGTCAAAACTTGGGAGGTCAGTGTGCTACCACTAGTTTCTTTTTTTTTTTTTTTTTTTTGTGCTACCACTAGTTTCTAATAGGTAGAAGACAGGGATGCCACTAAACCTCTTGGGCAGGTCAAACCCCCACAACAAAGAACTCTGCAGCCCAAAATGTCAATGGTGCAGAAATGGAAAAATCCTGGCATAAATCTTTGTGCTAATAATGCCAGACATCAGAAAGCTCTGAAGGAAAGATCTGTTAGGAAAAAAGGGCAAAATTTTTAAAGCATTAGCAGAAAGGGTCAGACAAAGTTCAGTTAATTTGGTCAAATTGGTCAAAAATGGTTCTCTAAATAGGGAAGAATTGTTTTTGCAGGTTAATAGGTGTTGGTTGGGTAATTCATACTCACCAAGAGGAGTGGAGAAGAGTTAGGTTCTTAGGTCATGGGTAAGAGAGGGTTGAAAGGAACAGCTGTGGAGGTCAAAGACAAGTGAGAGCCAGAGTAGAAAATTCTCATACAAAAATAATATCAAACACAAACAGGAGCTCCATGGGAGTGCAAACATGTTATCAAAATGTAGAATTCTGCCTATTGGAAGAATTGCGTCCCTTTAGAATAAAAAAGAATATAAGCACAGTGATTAAATTTGCTTACTTTTCAAAGAGCTAAATAATATGGGATACAACTCGCAAAACTAGTCTGGTCAAGGCAGTGCTATTTAGGCAGAGAATACTAACCCTGTTCTGTTTCTCCTTTAGAGCCATACCAAATGTTTTTAATTGAGTAATTTGAACCTCACAGCTTTAAAGGTGGATCTGTATAACAATCTAAGCTAAACTGGCAGGATTCTTAGATGTGGTGGAATAACTCCTAAAACAAACATGCTGTTAAAGAAAAATGATGTGGAATATAAACAGTCTGGGTTGTTTGACCTGGTTGAATGAAATCTGCAAAGATTGTGGGCTTTTATTCAGCAGTACAGAAGCAGTTTTTTTGAAAAAGGTTTTTAAGTATAAACATCAATTCCTCATTAAATCTACATTTTTTTACATGGTCCTCCACTAACTGTTTTTTTTTTTTTCTTAAAGTGTTAAACAAAAATATTTGAAGGAAATTTAACAGGTTTCAATAGGTGAAAAAGACTTCCTATCACAACCAGGCAGAGAAAATGACATTTTCAAGAGTGGAGGCCTGCCATGGAAATACTTTTAACAAAGCATCTCCCACAAAGCAACCTGGTCAAAGACTGAAGAACAGAGATATGCATATGAGGAAGCACAATGCCTGGTAATAAACAGGCCTGTTTCTTTTTAATGTGTAATCTTTTAGCTTTCTGCCTGGGTGATGTTATATAAGGCCATCATAATCAACAAATTTCACTGCTGCTGAGGAGAAGAGGAAGTCTAAACACATCAGCAGTTTCTTAAGAAAGTGCAAATGCCAAACAAATCAGGAATTCATTAACTAGATGGTGCTGACATTTCCCGGTGGCTTTTGGAGAACTGAACCATTCATTCTTCAGTCTTTACCCAGAACAGGGGGCTCTCTGATAGTAAGTGTGAAGTGTGCTTTAGTTTAGACTTAAAAAAAAAAAAAAAAAAAAAAAAAAAAACGTGATCTGATGTGTCTTCCTACTTTCAAGTTTTAGTGTTTTGTTGAACATGACCTGAGGTGCCTTGGCACATCACAGGCCTTCCATATCAGATTCCCCATTCGCCCTCATTGAGCCCTTGACTGGACTTTTCGGTATCATCCACAGCTTGTTATATCACAGAACAGATAGAATAAAATGTCTTTCTAAACTCCTTTTACTTTTTCTATAGAATTTGTTGGTTGGCTTTTTAAAAAAATGTTAATTTTACAATTTCGTCTTTATAATACTTATTTCACTGGAATCCGAATCTATTCATGGTCTCTAAGCATGAAGTCTAAATAATGCCAATTACTTTCTCTTTACCAGGTGAATATATAGCCCGCTGGTCAGACTAAGAGGAGGCTTAAAAGAACGACGGTAAGGACATAAAATACGGGCACACAGAGCCCATATTAGACAGTGAGGGCTAATTAACTGAATAAAACAAAATCACACAATCATGTGGATTAAAAACAAATAATTCCCAGTTTAGGTTCCTGAGAAAAAAACTTTCCCCAAATCCTTCCTCATATTTATCTTTCATAATATAAGATACAAATTGATTCTTGAATTGTTATAAACTGTCCACAAAAAGTTAGTTTTAATCCTAGCCACATTAAGTGAAGAAGCAGATAAATTTAACTGTGTATGATAATATAAATATTATGTTAGTATTTCAAAGAGCTCCTTAATGTAACTCAAATTTTTGACTTTAGGTATTTGGACATATTGATATGACATTGGCCCAAAAGCGTTATGTGGAATTATATTTGTTTTAAAAACATAAAACATAATTTAATTGATTTCTCTCAATTAAAAAAGATTAAAATTTTGACATTGATTAAATAGCTATAGAAATTCTTGCTTTGAGTATTACTGTAGTGTAAAGTTTTAGAGTGCTTTTTAAAGTATAGTTTATTTAAAGTATATATTTAAAGTATAGTTTATTATTTATATATTTATATATTTACTTAGTAATAAAATGGAGAAAAGAATATACTATAGTTTTATAGACGTAGCAATTTACACCAAAATGTTCTTAAGTCAAAAAGTTCATAAGTCTGTCAAATCATCAGTATTCTATTTGCCTAATCAGTGGAACTCTTTCCAATGTCATATTTTTTAGTCTTTCCTACTGTATTCTTAAGTATTTAAATTATTTCTATCAGAGTTGCATACTATCAAGTTGATGGCTCACTTACAGTGAAAATCAAGATCCCCAATTCTTAATGGCTTCTAAAATTTTACTGTATATAAGATCACAAGCAAGATCTTGAGCCTCGTGGCTCCGTGGCATACGCTTTCCCTATGCAATATTGCCTACCTAGGCAGAAAGAAAGGCAGTTGATCTGAAAAGTTGATGTAATACCAAATAACAAATTCTAAAGTCTCTGGTTGTCTAGTATATTCTATATCCAAGAAGTGCTTAATTAAGTATACTGGCAAAATTCTTGTAGATAAGTAGCAGAATGTTTTTATAGATAGTAGCAGAGTTTTCAGTGTACAACTGTAGTTACCATTTATTAGTCTCCACATTCTGCTTCTACACAGAAGTTTTAAAGAGAAGTTTTAAGTATGTTTGTACATGAAACCATTGACTCTATCTGTATAAATCTTAAGAAAATTCCAGGGCTCCTGGGTGGCTCAGTGGATTAAGCCTCTGCCTTCAGCTCAGGTCATGATCTCAGAGTCCTGGGATTGAGCCCTGCATTGGGCTCTCTGCTCAGCGGGAAGCCTGCTTTCTCCTCTCTCTCTGCCTACTTGTGATCTCTCTCTCTGTCAAATAAATAAATAAAATCTTAAAAAAAAAAAAATTCCAAAACTAGTCCTTTTGCCCAAGTATCATCAGTCATCTCTTGATTTCTTGAAGTTTGCTCTCTAGTACTTGGCTCAAGAACAATTTATTTGGACAATATGTTTTGACCTCTTGCATATTCACAACATTTTCTCTGTAGCCATTATACTTGAAGTAAACTTGATATAAAAATCATGGGCTATACATATTGTTTCTTTAAATAACAGGTTTTACTAGACAAGCTTTATGTTTTAAGTCAAGTAGTTCTAAGCAATGGATCTGTGTGAATCAGTCTGGGACAGGATTTGTCTGCTAAAAGTGTACCCTTTCAATTTGAGATTTCAAGTGGTATTGTTTGTCTCAAAGTATGTATGTATGTATGTATTTATAAGGATTTTATTTATTTGACAGAGAGAGAGAGAGAGTGAGAACACAAGCAGGGGGAGCGGCAGACAGAGGGAGAAGCAGGCTTCCTGCTGAGCAGAGTCTCTGATGTAGGGCTCGAACCCAAGACCCTGGGATCATGACCTGAGTCAAAGGCAGCTGCTTTAACCAACTGAGCCACCCAGGCACTCTGTCTCAAAGTATTTAGTTATGGTTTTAAATAGTTCTTCTTTATTGTTTTAGTTTTCTTTTTCTGGGGCTCCAGTTAAGCATTTTTTGGGTCTCCTTTGCATGATTTATCATTTTTTCCTATAATCCTTTTTTGTCTTTATTTCTACTTTATATTTGAAATTGAAGTGTTATAACACTTACATGCTTAACATACATGTTATATTTCAGGTGTCCAACATAGAGATTTGACAAATATATACTTTACAAAATGGTCAATGTGGTAAATGTAGTTATCTGTCACCATGCAGTTATTATAATGTTATTTACTATATTTCCTATGCTGTGCTTTTTATCCCTGTGACTTATTTATTTTATAACTGAAAGTTTGTATTGCTTTTACCTAATTTGCTTATCACCCCCCACCTCTCATCGGGCAATCACAAGTTCATTCTTTTTATTTAGGAGTCCATTTCTCTTTAGTTTTCATTGTGGTTGTTTTTAAGGTTCCACATGTAAGTGAATTCATATGGTATTCTTTTTTTCTACCTGACTTATCATTTAGCAGAATACATTCTAGGTGCATCTGTGTTACAACAATGGCAATTTTTAAAAATAACTGAGTAATATTCCACTGTATATTTTACCACATCTTTATTCATCTGTCAGTGGGATACTTGGGTAGCTTCTATATCTGGCTATTAGAAATAATGTTGTAATAAACATAGGGGTACATATAACTTTCCAAACTAGTGCTTATGTTTTCTTTGGGTAAATAGTGGAATTCCTGAATCATGTGCTATTTCTATTTTTAATTCAAAACAATATATTTATTTATTTATTTATTTATTTTGAGAGAGAGGGGGACAGAAAGAGTTTTAAGCAGACTCCTTGATAAGTGGAGAGACTGATGTGGGACTCATGACCTAAGCTAAAACCAAGAGTCAGATGTTCAACTGACAATGCTACCCAGGTGCCACACGTTTTAAAAATTTTGAGGAATCTCCAGAGTGGCTGCAACAATTTGTATTCCCACCAAGAGTGCATCTTTTCTTCACATCCTTGCTACACTTAATATTTCTTCTGGTCTTTTTGATACTGGCCAGTTTGAGTAGTGTGAGATGATATCTCATTATAGTATTGATTTGCATTTCCCTCAGGAATAGTGATACTGAGCATCTTATCATGTTTCTGTTGGCTTAACTGTATGTCTTCTTTGGAAAAGTGACTATTCAGGCCCTCTGCTCATTCTTAGATTATGTTTTTTGGGTTTGTTTGTATTGAGTTGTATGAGTTCTTCATCTATTTTAAATATCAACTCCGTATCACATGTATCATTTGCAAACATCTTCTTCCATTTAGTGGGTTGTCATTTCTTTTGTTTATTATTTATTTCTCTGTGCAAAAGATTTTTAATTGGATGCACTCCCTGTGGTTTGGTTTTTTTTTTTTCTTTTGTTGCTATTGCCTGAAGAAACAGATCCAGAAAAATATTGTTAATGCCAGTGTCCAGAAGAGTAATCCCTATGTTTCTTTTGCCAGTTTTTTTGTTTCAAATCTTAAATTTTAGTCTTTAATCTAGTTTGAATTTATTTTTGTGTGTGAGGTAAGAAAGTGCTCCAATTTCACTTTTTTGCATGTAATCATGTGGGTTTTCCCAGACCATTTATTGAAAAGACTGTTCTTTTTCCATTTTATATTCTTGCCTCCTTTGTAATAGATTAATTGACTATATAAGTGTGGGTTTATTTCTGGGCTCTGTATTCTGTTCCTTTTATGTGTGCACCTATTTTTGTATTTTTGATTACTATAGCTTTTAAGTATATGTTGAAATCTGGTATTGTGATACCTCCAGCTTTTGTACTTCTTTCCCAAAATTGCTTTAGCTGTTTGAGGTCTTTTGTAGTTCCATACAAATTTAACAGTTATTTGCTCTATTTCTGTGAAAAATACTATTGGTATCTGATAGGGATTGCACTGAATCTATAGTTTGTTTTGGACAGTATGAACATTTTAAGAATTCATGGATTCTTTGAATCCATGAACATGGTATATCTTTCCATTTATTTGTGTCATCTTCAATTTTTTTTTTCATAATTTTCTTTAAGTTTTCAGAATACAGGTCTTTTATCTCCTTACATTTTTTCCCAGGTATTTTGTTCTTTTTGGTGCAATGGGATTGTTTTCTTGTTTAGCATCCACATGTTTGGTGTTGGGAGAGGGTTCCAGTTTTTTGTTTTTTTTGTTTTTTCTCATAAATTATTTATCCTTTCATACTGTTGTGGTCAGAAATGATGCATACTATGATTTCATTCCTTTTAAATTTAGTGACTTTTTTGTGTGTGCCCTAACTGGAGGTCTGTCCTGGAGAATGTTACATGTACACTTGAAAAGAATGTGTATTTTGGGGCAGCTGGGTGACTCACTTGGCTAAGCATCTGCCTTCGGCTCAGGTCATGAATTCAGGGTCCTGGAATCGAGCCTCACATTGGGCTCCCTGCTCAGTGGTGAGTCTGCTTCTCCCTCTCCCTCGGACCCTCCTCCTTGTTTGTGTTCTCTCTCTCTGTCTCAAATAAGTAAATAAATAAAATCTTTTAAAAAAGGAAAAAGAATGTGTATTCTGCAATTTGGGAGACTATATCTCTATATATCTCTTAGGTTCATCTGATCCAATGTGTCATTTAAAGCCACTTGTTCCCTTGTTGATCTATCCATGAATGTAAGTGCAGTGTCAAAATTCCCCTACTATTATTGTATTACTGTCTATTTCTCCCTTTAGCCTGTTAATATTTACTTCATGTATGTAGATTCTCCTACATTAAATGTATAGATATTACAGTTGTTTTATCCTCTTGTTGGATTGATTCATTTATCATTAGGTAGTGCCCTTCTTTGTCTGTTATAGTCTTTGTTTTAAAGTCTATTTTGTCTGATATAAATATTATTCCCTGGCTTTTTTTTTTTATTTGCATGAAATAGCTTTTTTCATTCCTTTATTTCAGTCTGCATGTGCCTTTAGATCTGAAGTGAGTCTCTTGGAGACCTATAGTCTTATTTTTTTAATCCACTCAGTCACCCTGTGTTTTTTGATTCAGAAGTTAGACCATTTACACTTAAAATAAACATTCATAGGGATTTATTTATTACCATTTTGTTCATTGCTTTCTGTTTTGGGGTGTGCATGTGTGTAGTTCTTTTTCCTTTCTTCCTGCTCTCATCTCTTGTGAATGATGACTTTCTTTAGTGCTGTCCTCGGGTTCCTTTCTCTTTCTTTTTTCTGTACCTATATAGATTTTTGGCTTGTGATTATTAGGAGGTTCATATATAACATCTTAAATATGTATCAGTCTATATTAAGTTAATGGTCATTTTAGTTTGAACATGTTCTAAAAGCACTGCATTTTTACTTCTCTTCCTCTACCTTTTATGTATATCATGGCATATTTGATATATTTTACATCTCTTTTATTTTGTGAACCCTCTAATTAATTCTTTTACTAATTTTTAGATAATATTTATTTTACTACTTCTGTCTTTTAACATCCGTGGCAGCTTTATAAATGATTGATCTACTACCTTTACTATATGTTTGCTTTTACCCATGAAACTTTTCCTTTCCTAATTTTCTTCTAGTTAAAGCCTTTTCTTTTCCACTTAAAGTAGTCCCTTCAACATTTCTTAAGGGGTTTGCCTTATTCGTTTTTTTTTCTTTCTGCCTTTATGATTCTTTATCTTTAATCTTCACATTAAAATTATTACATGTTGTGGTGTGGACCTCCTTGGCTTCACCTCAGTTCCTCTTCAGGAACTTTATATGTAGGTGTAGATTTGATGTGTTCATGGGAGGAGATGAGTTTAGGATCTTCCTATGCCTTTCTCTTGGACCTCTCTTGGACCTTTGGCTCTCTTGGAACTCTGGCTCCACTACTTCATTTGGATGAGTGGCATATCTCTTCTCTTCATGTACTTTTGTGCTCTTAGTAATTAGTCTTTATTTTTTAAAGTTTTACCTTTTCATCCATTCAGTGACCATCACAGCAAGCCATCCATTAAGTTAAGGAGAGGCCTCAGAAGAAACTAAGTTTGCCAACACCTTGATCTTAGACTTGTAGACTCCAGCACTGTTAGAAAATTTATCTCTATTGTTTAAGTCACCCAGTCTGTGGTATTTTGTAATGGCAGTCCTAGCAAACTAATATACCTTGTTAACTCTGAAATTCATTTTGAAAGAGTAGGCACATTTTGTTTGGAAAGAGAAGGAAAGAAAGGTTTGATGTTATGAGTTAAGGTAGAGAACTTGGAATGCTGTCACCAGAATCTATGATTACATCCCAGTAGCTGTAGGACCTGTTATATCAAGAATACAATGTGATTTTATTCCTGAATAAATAGATTTTCAAATGATGCCTTCTACATGTGTTAGAAGTTAGCAATGCTTACTTGTTCCTGTTTTCTTCCGTCTTGCCATTTCTTCCATCTTTCAACCTGAAGCATTCTTTTTCTCAATGTCTAAGATTCCTTTATCTTCTGCATACATACTTATTTGTCATCTTGTCAAAACCCAATTATCAGTCACTAGGATTTTCTAGACAAGAGTAAAGCATGTTTTTCGGAATCTACAGACACATTGATTGTGTGGGACAGCTGATCAGAGATTAGGGTTGCGGGGAAAGATGTTAGAGGTGTGGGAGCCATAGAGCATACACACTGACATTTCTGCACTGAAACTCTCTACATGGTTCAAAAATGCTGCTTCTACTCCCAGATCACCTCACCTACAGCCCTGCTAACTTTCAGTCAAAAACCTGATTAATCAGAGAAATTTGAAGAATAACTGGAGGAAAGTCTTCAAAAGGGCTAATCAGGTCTGCAGTGTAAGGGGTCTACTTAAGAAGGGATCAATATAATTGACTTGAAAGCCACAAGAAACTATATTATTGCATAGCATGATTTTTTCATTTGTTTCATTTCACTTTTCAGAAGTACATTTTATTGTGGAGTATATGCTTTTATGCTGTTCTAGTCACATTTTGGTAGACGTATTTTTGAAAAGAGTAATAACTTTAAAATGAAGATTTAGGGGTACCTGGGTGGCTCAGTCAAACATCTGCCTTTGTTTGGCTCAGGTCATGATCTTGGGGTCCTGGGATCAAGCCTTTTGTTGGGCTCCCTGCTCAGCAGGGAGTCTGCTTCTCTCTCTCCTTCTGCCCCTCCCCCCAGCTCATGGTCTCTCTCTCCCAATAAATAAGTAAAATCTTTTAAAAAAAAATAAAACGAGGATTTAAATGAGAATTTAGCTAGTATCTTAAAAATGGATGTTTATTGCTAAAAAAAATTCACATGTGATGATTTTCTGAAATTTAAAAAGTAGACAGTAATCTAATTCCTCTTCTTAATTCTATAGGTGTGGCATACAATTAAGATTCAAGATAAAGTTTCCTGCTTTTAAAATGCTTACATTAAACACCGATACTTACTATTTTTCTAGCCAAATTCTGATGTATTAATATGTCAGAAATGTTTTCCCAGATGTTACTTAAGATTTTCAATCCATTTACCCGACAACTTCTATTTCCTGATGTTTGAATTTCCTTCCTTATCCATTTCATGTTTATAATCTACCACTCCTTTAGAACATCTTTAATTCTCTTGCCAAACTCTCTGTTGTACTTACAAGGTAAAATGGAACTCCATATTAACTCTACTATATGCCTGCTTCTCACAAGTATCAGCATAGTTAATTAGGACAAAAAAATAGTGATTGGCCTTACTATAAATTTATGACCATTAGCTTCTCATTGTTCTTGGGAAAACAATCACACCCTTATTCATAGAGCCTAGATGGCCCTAAATAACACCCACCTATCCAACTTTATCTCCTAGAACTTTCCCTTTTGTCTGTTGGGCTCCAGTCCCATTGGCCTTCCACCAAGTTCATCCTTGATATAAAATGTTTGTACTTGCTGTACTCCATGCCTCAAATTCTCTGCCCTGAGATATGTTATTTTTCTTGTCACTTATGCCTTAAACACAAATGTCACATCCTAAGCAAGGTTTTCCCAGACCATCCAATTAAATTTTTGAATTTCTCCTTATAAGCCATCCCTTCATATAACCTGTTTTATGGTTTTCATATTTGCCATTATCTAAGATGATCTATTTCTCTCACTCCCCACTGCCACAAAATTTCCATGAGAGTAAGGACCTTGTATGTGTTCTTCATCACAGCGTCCCATACCAAGAAGAGGACTTAACATATTTATACTAACTTAATGGACATTTAGTAAGTAGCTATTGAACATATGATTGGTTGTATGAATGAATAAATGATTCCAAACAATTACATTGATTCTTTTCCCAAGCTTACTTGAATTTCACCTGGATGATCTGAATGTTTTATTATGTTACTGAATAATTCATTTTTTCTAATAAAGTCTATTTCAATCACCATGCCTATAAAAGATCATAGGAATTGGTCAACCTGTTAGTTTTGTGCTTCTTACTAATCTATTAACATAATCCAGATAATTTTTATTTCATAATAAAAATCTCATTCAGTTATTCATTGTCAACTAGAGATATAGGATCCCAAATAAAAGACAGTTTGTAAAAACAAAACAAAACAAAACTCAAGTGAAATGGAAGGAAAGTTTAATTTTTCTGCTTTTATTCCACAAAGAAAGAGAACTGGTGCATGAATCTCCAGTATCCTCAGCCTTGGATTCCAAAAGGGCCAAGATGGCTGGGTGGAGTGACAATTACTTTGCAAATGGGTCTGCATTGAGATCAGTGCTCTTTAAACCTGACTGAAGGAAGTAAAGCAAGAAAAAGGCAGATTAAGAGAGCATCAAGGTGGCCAAAAAGCTTGATTTACTCTCACATCTCAGAAACTTTCATTAAGATTTACATCATGATGCTGACCTAAGTGCCAAAGCAATTTTTTCATAGCTGAACAAAAAAGCTAATACTCTCCACTTGGGTCAGGTAACCTTTTTCTTGCTCACAGCAAGTAATGGAGTTTGCCTCATGTGAGTGAGACTGACCAATGGACATATATCGCTGTATTCCAGAGAAGCAGGTTCTCCATGTGATAAATCTGTGTTCCACTTATTAAGGTTTTTTTAAAGCTCTTTCTCATTTTCTACATGTTTCTTAGTGAGCTTAAGAAAAAGGCTATACATAGTTATGTTTTCTTTCTTTCTTTCTTTCTTTCTTCCTTCCTTCCTTCCTTCTTTTCCTTTCTTTCTTTTCTCTTTCTTTCTTTCTTTCTTTCTTTCTTTCTTTCTTTCTTTCTTTCTTTCTGTGTAGGCTGACATTAAAATGCCCAACATGATTTTCAAAAGCACCTGAAGAAAAAATGGCCCAATACCTCAGGAAACAAGTTGTTAAAATATAACTTAAAAAAAAAAAAAAAAAGGAAACACATAACACATACAACACACAGCCTCCCTCTGTTAAAAGTATCTAAGCAGTGGCAGAAGTTAATTAGAATGTTGTTTTATGTAATTGATTCCAGAAACACTGATTTTTTAAGTGAGAATAATCATAGAAAGACACTATAGAGAAACAAAATGACTGTCTTAGAAACTGTTATATTAATGACATCAATGACATTATGAATGACATCAATGCTATTCAGTGGGGATTAGTATAAGAACCATTTCAGCCAGACAGAAATAGAAGTTCAGTCCCTCTAGTCTTGCATTGGTTGTATCAGGGAGTTTTCTTTTCCTAACTTCAACCAACTGGTTCTCTTGGGCTAATACATACAGTCTCTCCATGTGAATGTGTTAAAAAATATATATATATATTTCTTGCTCAGTAAAGAAGTTTTAGAGAGGTACATTATTTATTTCACAATAATAGCAAAAACTCATTTTGTATAAATTAAATCAAATAATTAAATTTAAGGTAAAATAAAAATGAGAATTAAGAGCCCAATCATTAGGATATACTATGTTATAAAATAGTTGATTTCCATTAAAATGAGAGAAATAATATTCTTTCTGGGAGTATTGAAGCTTACAAGTGCCAATATTTCCATTTTTGCAGAAAAGATGACTTCATAGAAAACTTTTCTTTTTTCTTTTTTATTAAGTTAACATATACTGTATTATTTGTTTCAGGGGTACAGGTTTATGAATCATCAGTCTTACACAATTCACAGCACTCACCATAGCACATACAGTCTCCAATTTCTATAATCCACCCACCTGATCCCACCAACCCCCAACAACCCTCAGTTTGCTTCCTGAGTTTAAGAAACTCTTATGGTTTGTCTCTCTCCCTTATCCCATCCTGTTTCATTATTCCCTCCCTTACCATGGCAATCCCCTGCCCTGCCTCTCAAATTCCTCATATCAGAGAGATCATATGATAATTGTCTTTCTCTGACTTATTTCACTTAGCATAATACCCTCTAGTTCCATCCACGTCATTGCAAATGGCAAGATTTCTTTTTTTTGATGACTGCATAGTATTCCATTGTGCATATATACCACATCTTCTTTATCCATTCATCTGTTGATGGACATACAGGCTCCTTTGTAGTTTGGCTATTGTGGACATTGCTGCTATAAACATTTGGGTACATGTGCTCCTTCAGATCACTACATCTGTATCTGTAGGGTAAATACCCAGGAGTGCCAGTGCTAGGTTCAACTTTTTGAGGAAGCTCCATGCTGTTTTCCAGAGTGGCTGCACCAGCTTACATTCCCACCAACAGTGTAAGAGGGTTCCCCTTTCTCTGAATCCTCACCAGCACCTATCATTTCCTGACTTGTTAATTTTAGCCATTCTGACTGGTGTGAGGTGGTATCTCATTGTGGTTTTGATTTGTATTTCCCTGATGCTGAGTGATGTGGAGCACTTTTTCATGTGTCTGTTGGCCACCTGAATGTCTTCTTTGCAGAAGTGTCTGTTCATGTCATCTGCCCATTTCTTGGTTGGATTATTTGTTCTTTGGGTGTTGAGTTTGATAAGTTCTTTCTAGATTTTGGATACTAGCCCTTTATCTGATGTCATTTGCAAATATCTTCTTCCATTCTGTCAGCTGTCTTTTGGTTTTGTTGACTGTTTCCTTTGCTGTGCAAAAAGCTTTTGATCTTGATGAAGTCCCAATAGTTCATTTTTGCCCCTGCTTCCCTTGCCTTTGGTGATGTTCCTAGGAAGAAGTTGCTGTGGCTGAAGACGAAGAAGGCCTGTGTTCTCCTCAAGGATTTAGATGGATTCTTGTCTCACATTGAGGTCTTTTATCCATTTTGAGTCTATTTTTGTGTGTGGTGTAAGGAAATGGTCCCGTTTCATTCTTCTGCACGAGGCTGTCCAATTTTCCCAACACCATTTGTTGAAGAGACTGTCTTTTTTCTGTTGGACATTCTTTTCTGCTTTGTCAATGATTAGTTAACCAGAGAGTTGAGGGTCTATTTCTGGGCTCTCTATTCTGTTCCATTGATCCATGTGTCTATTTTTGTGCCAGTACCATACTGTCTTGATCATTACAGATTTGTAATAGAGCTTGAAGTCTGGAATTGTGATGCCACCAATTTCAGGTTTCTTTTTCAACATTTCTCTGGCTAGTCAGGGTCTTTTCAGGTTCTATATAAATTTTAGGATTATTTGTTCCATTTCTTTGAAAAAAGTTGATGGTATTTCGATAGGGATTGCCTTATATGTTTATGATGCTCTAGATAGCATAGACATTTTAACATTAGTTCTTCCAATCCATGAACTGGGACACTTTTCCATTGCTTTGTGTCTTACTCAATTTCTTTCCTGAGTACGCAATAGTTTTCTGAGTACAGATTCTTTGCCTCTTTGGTTAGGTTTTTTTCCTAAGTATTTTATAGTTTTGGATACTATTGTAAATATGATTGACTCCTTGATTTCTCTTTGTTCTGTCTTGTTGGGGTATAGAAATGCAACTGATTTCTGTGCATTGATTTTATATTCTGACATTTTACTGAACTCCTGTATGAGTTCTAGCAGTTTTGGAGTGGAGTCTTTTGGGTTTTCGTATAAAGTATCCTATCATCTGCAAAGAGAGAGTTTGACTTCTTTGCTGATTTAAGTGCCTTTTATTTCTTTTTGTTGTCTGATTGCTGAGGCTAGGACATCTAGTACTATGTTGAATAGCAGCAACTGTCTATGTTGAATAGACAGCCCTGCTCTGTTCCTGACCTTAGGGGAAAAGCTGACAGCTTTCCCTCATTGAGAATGATATTCACTGTGGGTTTTTCATAGATGGCTTTGATGATATTGAGGTACGTACCCTCTATCCCTATGCCTTGAAGAGTTTTGATCAAAAGGATGCTGTACTTTGTCAAATGCTTTTTCAGCATCTATTGAGAGTATTATATGGTTCTTGTTCTTTCTTTTATTAATATATTGTATCACACTGATTGATTTGCTGATATTGAACCGACGTTGCAGCCCTGGAATAAATCCCACTTGGTCATGGTCAATAATCCTTTTTAATGTACTGTTGGATCCTATTGGCTAGTATTTTGGTGAGAATTTTCACATCTGTGTTCATCAAGGATGTTGGTCTGTAATTCTCCTTTTTGGTGGGGTCTTTGTCTGGTTTTGGGATCAAGGTAATGCTGGCCTCATAAAATGAGTTTGGAAGTTTTACTTCCATTTCTATTTTTTGGAACAGTTTCAGGACAATAGATATTAATTCTTCTTTAAATGTTTGGTAGAATTCCCCTGGGAAGCCGTCTGGCCCTGGGCTCTTATTTGGAGATTTTTGATGACTGCTTCAATCTCCTTACTGGTTATGGGTCCATTCAGGTTTTCTATTTCTTCCTGGTTCAGTTTTGGTAGTTTATATGTGTCTTGGAATGCATCCATTTCTTCCAGATTGTCAAATTTGCTGTCATATAATTGCTCATAATATGTTCTTATAATCATTTGATTTCTTTGGTGTTGGTTATGATCTGTCCTCTATCATTCATTATTTTATTTATTTGGGTCCTTTCTCTTTTCTTTTTGGCAAGTCTGGCCAGGGGTTTATCAATCTTATTAATTCTTTCAAAGAATAAGCTCCTAGTTTCGTTGATTTGTTCTACTGTTCTTTGGTTTCTATTTCATTGATTTCTGCTCTGATCTTCATTATTTCTCTTCTCCTGCTGGGTTTAGGCTTTCTTTGCTGTTCTTTCTCCAGCTCCTTTAGGTATATGGTTAGATTGTGTACTTGAGACCTTTCTTGTTTCTTCAGAAAGGCTTGTATCACTATATACTTTCCTCTCAGGACTGCCTTTGCTGTGTCCCACAGATTTGGGACAGTTGTGTTTTAATTATAATTTGTTTCTATGAATTTTTTCAATTCTTCTCTAATCTCCTGGTTGACCCATTCATTCTTTAGTCGGATGCTCTTTAGCCTCCATGTATTTGAGTTCTTTCCCAGTTTCCTCTTGTGATTGAATTCTAGCTTCAGAGCATTGTGGTCTGAAAATATGTAGGGAATGATCCCAATCTTTTGATACTGGTTGAGACCTGATTTGTAACCCAGGATGTGAACTATTCTGGAGAATGTTCTATGTGCACTAGAGAAGAATGTGTATTCTGATGGTTTGGGATAGAATGTTCTGAATATATCTGTGATGTCCATCTGATCCTGTGTGTCATTTAAGGCCTTTATTTCCGTGTTGATCTCTTGTTTGGATGATCTATCCATTTCAGTGAGGGGGTGGGGGTGTTAAAGTCCCCTACTATTATTGTATTACTGTTGATGTGTTTTTTTGATTTTGTTATTAATTGGTTTATATAGTTGACTACTTCCATGTTAGGGGCATAGATATTTAAAATTGTTAGATCTTCTTGTTGGACAGACCCTTTGAGTATGATATAGTGTATCTATATCATCTCATCTCTTACTATAGTCTTTGGCTTAAAATCTAATTTATTTGATATAAGGATTGCCACCCCAGCTTTCTTTTGATGTCCATTAGCATGGTAAATTGTTTTCCACACCCTCACTTTAAATCTGGAGGTGTCTTTGGGTCTAAAATGAGTTTTAGACAACTGTCGCGGCCGGCGCGACAACACGACCAGGGTCGAGAGGGTAAGAGGATGGTGAAATGAAGACGAGACGCAAAGAGATGGGGACAGGAGGGGCAAAGTGGATGATGTCCAAGCAATGCCAGTTTATTCAGAAGAGTGCTCTGGTATAAGTATCATACAGAGACAATCACAAGGAAGCAGTGATCCATTGCATTCTTAGAATAGTTTCCACAGGTTCCCCTTAGAAAGTTTCTTAAGGCTCATGTGCAAACATCATGGCGCCAAGAGGGCTGCTTGGAGATGAGTTCCCTATAGATAAGTAGACAGAGAAGGGCCAAAAGGGCATCAGGTGCAGTTTATGGCCCTTGCAGGGACAGCAAGTCAAGTTACTGATTCATGGCTTTAGGCCTGCATGTCCTGTTCCAGATAAGCCCCAGAGGGTGGTCGTGCAGGAGAGCATGAGACCCATGGCACAGGCCCATTCTCAAGCACCTCAACTTATTAACCACAGGATTGCTTTAACCCTTAGGTTTCAAGGAGGCGCGAGTCAGGGGCTGGTTTGGTTCTCTCTCAAGCTACTGCGCGGCCTCCCACAGACAACATATTGATGGGTTTTGGTTTTTTATCCATTCTGATACCCTGTGTCTTTTTATTGGGTCATTTAGCTCATTTACATTCAGAGTAACTATTGAAAGATAAGAATTTAGTGTCATTGTATTGCCTGTCAGGTAACTGTTGCTGTATATTGTCTCTGTTCCTTTCTGGTCTACTACTTTGAGGCTCTCTGTTTGCTTAGAGGACCCCTTTCAATATTTCCTGTAGGGCTGGTTTGGTGTTTGCAAATTCTTTTAATTTTTGTTTGTCCTGGAAGCTTTTTATCTTTCCTTCTGTTTTCAATGACAGCCTAGCTGGATATAGTGTTCTTGGCTGCGTATTTTTCTTGTTTAGTGCTCTGAACGTATCATGCCAGTCCTTTCTGGCCTGCCAGGTCTCCGCAGGTAAGTCCACTGCCAATCTAATATTTCTACTGTTGTATGTTACAGATCTCTTGTCCTGAGATACTTTCAGGATTTTCTCTTTGTCACTGAGACTTGTAAATTTTATTCTTAGATGACGGGGTGTGGACCAATTTTTATTGATTTTGAGGGGGAGTTCTCTGTGCCTCCTGGATTTTGATACTTTTTCTCTTTGCCATATTAGGAAAATTCTTACTATAATTTACTCCAATATACCTTCTGCCCCCCTGTCGTCTTCTTCTGGAATCCCAATTATTCTAATAATGTTTTGTCTTATGGTATCACTTACCTCTCGAATTCTTCCCTCATGGCCCAGTAGTTGTTTGTCTCTCTTCTGCTCAGCTTCTTTATTCTCTATCATTAGGTCTTCTATATCACTAATTCTCTCTTCTGCCTCATTTATCCTAGCAGTAAGGGCCTCCACTTTTTATTGCACCTCATTAATAGCTTTTCTAATTTCAATTTTGTTAGATTTTAGTTCTTTTATTTCTCCAGAAAAGGATTCTCTAGTTTCTTCCATGCTTTTTTTTTTTTTTGAGCCCATCTAGCACCTTGATAATCATCATTCTGAACTCTAGTTCTGACATATTACCGATGTTCGTATTAATTAGGTCCTTAGCCATTGGTACTGCCTCTTGTTCTTTTCTTTGTTGTGAGTTTTCCTGCCTTGTCATTTTATCCAAATAAGAATATATGAATGAGAGAATAAAATACTGGGGCACCTGGGTGGCTCAGTGGGTTGAAGCCTCTGCCTTCGGTTCAGGTCATGGTCTCAGGGTTCTGGGATCGAGGCCTGCATCAAGCTCTCTGCTCAGTGGGGAGCCTGTTCCCCCCCACCCCCGGCCTTCCTCTCTGTCTACTTGTGATCTCTGTCTGTCAAATAAATAAATAAAATCTTTAAAAAAAAGAGAGAGAGGATAAAATACTAAAAGGGTGGCATAGAGCCCAGAAAAATATACATTAACCAAATCAGAAGAGACCCAAAACCAGGGGGAAAGGGAAGAGGCAGGTAAATAAAAATTTAAAAAAAACAAAAAATTAAAAAATGTGTATATTAGACTGGTGAATAGAACAGAGCCACCCACTTAACTTTGGGTGTATTCTGGTCTCTTAGAAAAAAACACCTTCCAAAATTAAAAAAAAAAAAGAAAAACCTACATATATACACAAATAAGGGTAAACATCATGAAGGAATGGAATATGACTATGAAGATGAAAATTTTAAAAAGTTTCTAAAAAAGGAATTGGTAAGATAAATTGGTTGAAAAAAAACAAAAAAGAGAGAGAGAATGTGATTAGTATGGAGACTAGAACAAAGCCATGTGCTAGATTTAGGGTATATTTTGATCTATTAGAAGAAATTGTATCCCAAAATTTTAAAGAAAAAAAAACCTATGTGTACAAAAAATATGGTTAAATACAATGAAGTGATAAAATATGCCTATAGCAAGGAAAATTTCTAAATATATTTTTTAAAGATTTTATTTATTTGACACACAGAGAGAGATCACAAGTAGGCAGAGAAGCAGGCAGAGAGAGAGAGGGGAAGCAGGCTCCCTGCAGAGCAGAGAGCCTGATGCGGGACTTGATCCCAGAGATCATAAGATCATGACCTGAGCCAAAGTCAGAGGCTTAACCCACTGAGCCACCCAGATGCCCTAAAAATATATTTTTTTAAAAAGGTATTGTTGATATAAAATAGTCAAAAAAATATTAAAAGAGGAAAAAGGAAAAGTTAAAAAAAATAGAATAAGAAAAATAATAAAATTTTAAAAATTTAACTTTGCAAGACTAAAGGATCATGGGAAAAAACCATGAATTCTATATGTTGCTTTCCCCTGGCTCTGGAGTTCCATAGTTTTCATTGATTGGTGAACTTGGTCTTGGCTGGATGTTCTTGCCAACCTTCTGGGGGAGGGGCCTGTTGTAGTGATTCTCAAATGTCTTCGCCTGAGGTGGAATTGCACCACCCTTGCCAGGGGCCAGGCTAAGTAATCTCTGTTCGCCCTTGGTAGGTGTTGTTCCCTGAATGCTTTCCATAGAGATTTGCAGGACGGGAACGAAAATCTTGGCCTCCCAATCTCCAGCCCCATAGGAGCCAAGATCTCAGTCCCCACTCCTCAGTGCGCCCTCAGAGAAAAGCATTCAATCCCTACTGTCTCCCTTATCTCTGGCTGCACTCCTTGCTCACCCAGCCTGTGACCAAGCATTTCTATCTCTGGTGTATGGTCCTGTTTGGAGTCTTCAAAACCAGCAGATTCCTGTCGCAGACTCCAGAGCCAATCCTCTTGGAGGAGGAAGGAGGGGGTCTCTCTCTGGATCTGGGATCACTGTTTAAGGTAATCCCGAGCTAAGAGCGCATTTTTCAGCTCCATCTCTGCAGCCAGCTTCCCTCCTCCAATACCTGGCAGTGCTGCCAACTCAGATACACCCAGTCTTTCTGTGACCCCTGTGGGTCCTGAGACCACATTGTCACCATGAGGGCTCCACTCCCACTTAGCCTCTAGAGTGATGTCCCTCAGTGGAGCAGAAAGTTCTGATTTCGTGCTCTGCTGCTCCACTGCTTGCCAGGAGCCAGCCCCTCCCCCTGCGGTCTATCTTCCTATTGCTTTGGATTCACTTCTCCGCACGTCCTACCTTCCAGAAACTGTTCGGTTTTCTGTTCCTAGAATTGTTGTTGTTCTTTTCTATCTCCTATTGAGTTTGTAGGTGTTCAGAATGGTTTGATAACTATCTAGCTGAACTCCTGGGACCTGATGTCATTTCAGTGTGCTACTCCTCCACCATCTTGCTTCCACCTTAAACTATTGGGTTTTAATATGCAAAAATACATAAAGAAATACAGATCTATATATGTGTGTAGGTGTGTGTGTTATATATACATATTCCTTTGCTCTCTCGACTTAGGCCTGGTGCCAGTGAAAATTCCCCAAGGCATTGAGCATAAGTAGTAACAGATATTGGTTTTAAATATCATTATCCAGTTAATGGAACTAGGGTTCCTAAGAGAAATGTCTAATTCTAGGGCTAAGGCAGGAAACGTATAGACATGTCTGAAACATTTTGTTGTGCTGGAAAGCAATGAAGTGTTCAAAGAGTAGTGAGATCATGCCAAAAAACACACAGGAGCCAGCTTCAGGGAGCTCCCAGTAGGCAAATCTTGGACAATATGAACACTAAATAAAAATGACAGTGTGGATCATAGCCTATTGAATAAAATAGGAAACCATAGTCTCTTATGATGAATGAATAAATTAAAACATTTGAGGAAACATAATTATCTAGCTTTGTAAGGCAAATGCTTAATACAAAGTTTAAAAAAGTAACTTGAAAATGGAGATCCTGGCAGCTATTTTAATCACGGGATCAAAAGGAACATTAGCAGTAAAGGGACAAACAAAAATTTGTGCATTGCATTATAAGATGCAGTGAGCACAGAGTGTCACTTTTGTGCTTTTTTGCCAATGATGTATAACCTGAATCTAATCATGAAGAAACATTAGACAAAATCAAACTGAGTGACATTTTACAAGATAATGTTTCTGTAATCTCTAAAAGTGTTAAGGTCATCAAAGCCAAGGAATGACTGAGGAAATGGTCCAGTCTGAAGGAGGCAATATAGCTAAAGGCAACACATAATCTTGAATCAGACCCTTATACTTTACAGAAAATTACTGAGACAATAATTGGTGAAACATGATTAGAAGCTGAGGATTATAAGGAAAGTGTCAGGGTTAATGCTTTAATATTGGTTGTAGTACTGTGGTTACACCAGAGAATGTACTTGTTAGCAGTGAACGCATGCTAAAGTATTGGGAACACAGGGTGGCAAATATTTCTAAAATGCTTCAGAGGAAAAATGGTCTTTACCGTATTTGTAGTTTTTCTGTAAGGTCAAGTTTATTTCAAAGTAGAAAACATGTTTTACTTTTATTGAGGTATAGCTGACATGCAATGTTATTTTAGTTTCAGGTGTAAAACATAGTGATTTGATAATTCTATACATTATTCAGTGTTTTCCATGCTAAACAGTCACTATCTGTCTCCATACCATGCTATTACAATATTATCGACTATATTCTTTGTGCTGTACTTTTCATCTCTATGATCTATTTTATAACTGAAAGTTTGTAATTCTTAGTCCCCTTCACCTATTTCGTCCATCCCATCCTCACACCTCTCCTCTTGCATCTACCAGTTTGTTCTCTGTATTTAAGGGGCTGTTCTGTTTGTTTATTCATTTGTTGTTTTAGATTCCACATATAAGTAAAATTTTATGGTATTTTATTCCCTGTGTGACTTATTTCACTTAGTGTAATACCCTCTAGGTCAATCCATGTTGTTGCAATTTGCAATATATCAGTATTTCTTATGGCTGAGTAATATTCTATTTTATCTATATTCCACATCTTTATTCATTTATCGTGGGGTTTTTTTGTTTGTTTCTTTTTTTTCTTTAAGTAATGAATAGCTAAATAGGCTGTCCTCAAACAATGTAGAGCCTTAGGTAGCCTGAAGTTAAACCACCCTTTGAAAAAAATACTGATGCTTCAAGTAAAACTAAAAACTGAAGACTTTCTGAGTCTTTAGTTTTTTTCTCCAAGATTTTATTTAAATTCAAGTTAGTTAACATATTGTGTAGTCTTAGTTTCAGGAGTAGAATCTGGTGATTCATCATTTATGATGAGTACTGGGTGTTATATATAACAAGTGTCCTCCTTAATGCCGATCCCCCACCCATTTGTCTTTTGATGGACCTTTGGATTGCTTCCAGTTTTGAGCTGTTGTAAATAATGCTATAGTAAACATAAGAGTACATATATCTATTTGAATTAGTGTTTTTATTTTCTTTGAGTTAATACTCATTAATGGAATTCCTGGGTGATATTATATTTCTATTTTTAATTTTTTTGACGACCCTCTACACTGTTTTCCACTGAGGTTGATGTAATTTGTTTCCCACTGTCAGTGCACAAGTGGTCCCCTTTCTCCATACCCTTGCCAATTCCTGTTATTTCTGGCCTTTTTGTTACTAGCCATTCTGATTGGTGAGGTGATATCTCACAGTGGTTTTGATTTACATTTCCCTGATGGTTAGTGATGTTGAGCATCTTTTCATGTACCTGTTGGCCATCTGTATGTCTTCTTTGGAAAAACGTCTATTCTAGTCCTCTGCCCATTTTTGAATTAGATTCTTTGGTTTTTCATTATTGAGTTGTATACTTCTTTATGTATTTTGGGTATTAATTTTTGATCAGATAAATCACTTGCAAATATCTCCTTCCATTCAGTAAATGATTATTTCATCCTATTGGTTTCCTTTGCTTTATAAAACCTTTTTTTTTTTACAGTGTATTCCCAAAAGTTTATTTTTGCTTTTGTTTCCTTTGCCTGAGGAGACCTAATACATAAATATGTTGGCAAGGCTGATGTCCAAGACATTACTGCTTATGTTTTCTTCTAGGAGTTTTATGATTTCAGGTCTCACATTAGGTCTTTAACCCATTTTAAATTTTGTGTATACTGTAAGAAAGGGGTCCAATTTCATTCCTTTTCATGTAGTTGTCCAGTTTTTTCAACATCACTTATTGGAGACTGTATTTTCCCATTGTATATACTCTTGCCTTCTTTGTCATAGATTTATTGATGATGTAAGTATGGGTTTATTTCTGGGCTGTCTTGTTCTACTTATCTATGTGTCTCTTTTTCTGCCAGTACCATTCTGTTTTGATTACTGTACTTTTGTAGTATATCTTGAAATTTAGGACTGTGATACCTCTACCTTGGTTTTTCTTTCTCAAGATAGCTTTGGCTGTTGAGGTCTTAGAGTTCTGTACATATTTTAGGATTTTTGTTCGAGAGCTGTGAAAAAAATGCTATTGGTATTGCAATAGGGATTGCATTGAATTTATAGATTGCTTTGTGTAGTACAGATATTTTAACACTATCAATTGTTCTGGTACATAAGCATGGACTATATTTTCATTTGTTTGTATTGTCTTCAGTTTTTTTCATCAAGATCAGCTCCTTGCTTAAATTTATTCCTAGGTATTTTATTCCTTTTGGTATATGGGATTGTAAATGGGATTGTTTTCTTAATTATTCTGTTTCTATTATTGTGTAGAAATGCAACAGATTTCTGTATATTAATTTTGTATCTTACAAGTTTACTGGATTTATTAATAACACAATTATATTCATAATAATTTTAGATATATATTTATATAATAATTTTTAATATTATATATTTATTCACTTATTTTAATAGTGAATAATAGTGAATAATTTTAATAAATTATTTTATATTAATATTTTAATACAATTTGGTGGAATTTTTAGGGTTTTACATACAGAATCATGTCATTTGCATTGTGACAGTTTTACTTCCTTTTTTTACTAATTTGGATTGTTTTTATTTCCTTTTATTGTCTTATTTCTGTGGCTAGGACTTCCAGTACTAAAAGTGGTGAGACTGGGTACCTTGGTTTTTATATCAGAGTAAAGCTGGTGTTATAAAATGAATTTGGAGGTTTTCCTTCCTTTTCTATTTTTTTGGAATAGTTTTTAAAAATAAGTAACTTCTTTGACTATTTGATAGAATTCATCTCTGAAGCTATCTAGTTCTGGATTTTTTTTAAATTGGAGATATTTGATTGCCAATTCAAATTGTTACTAGTAGCTAACAAATTTACTAGTATATTTGTTACTGTTCAAATTTCCTTTTTCTTCCTGATTCAGTTTTGGAATGCAGTATATTTATAGGAATTTATACCCACTTCTAGGTTAATTTGTTGGCATATAATTTTTGTATTAATATAATTCTTTATATTTTTGTGATGTCAGTTGTTAATTTCTCCCCCCTCATTTCTGATTTTATTTATTTGAATCCTGTATTTTTTTTTTCCTTGATGAATCTGGCTAAAAGTTTATCAATTTTGTTTATTTTTTCAAATACCCAGTTCTTAGTTTTATTGATCTTTTCTAACATTTTACTAATCTCTTTCATTTACTTCTGCTCTGATATTTATTATTTCCTTCTAGTAACTTCAGAGTTTGCTATTTTTCTAATTCCTTTATACGTACAGTTATGTGTGCAGTTAGATTTTTATGTATAGTTAGAGTTTTTATTTCAGATTTTTCTTGTTTTTTGAAGTAAGTCTTTATCACTATAATACTCTCTTGTAGAACTGCTTTTGCTGTGTCCCAAAGATTTTGTATTGTTTGTATCACTTGTTTCTATGTAATTTTAAATTTCTTTGATTTCTTCTTTGGCTTATTGGTTGTTTAGTAGAATATTGTTTAGCCTCCATGTGTTTGTATTTTTTCCTGTTTTTTTCTTATAATTTCCAGTTTCATATTGTTGTGGTCAGAAAAGATGCAAGGTATGACTTCAGTCTTAAATTTATTGAGACCTGTGGTGTGCCTAACATGTGACCTCTTCTGGAGAATTTTCCATGTGCACTGGAAAAGTATGTGTATCCTGCTGTTTGAGAATGGAATGTTCTCTACATATCTGTTAGGTCCTTCTGGTCTAGTGTGTCATTCAAAGCTGTTGTTTCATTACTAGATTTTCTGTCTGGATGACTATTACTGTTGAAGTTGTTGAAGTCCATTACTGCTATTGTATTATTGTCAATTTCTCTCTTTGGGCATGTTAATATTTGCTTTATATATTTAGGTGCTCCTATTTGAGTGCCTAGGTACTTAGAGTTGTTATATTATCTTGTTGGATTAATCCCTTTATCATTATGCATTGCCCTTCTTTGCCTCTCATAGCAGTCTTTGTTTTCAAGTCTATTTTGTCTGATATAAGTATTGCTACCCTGGCTTAATTTTTTCCACTTCCATTGACATGGGATATATTTTTCTATCTCTTCACATTTAGTCTGTTGTTGTCTTTAGATCTGAAGTGAGTCTCTTGTAGGCAACATATAGATGGTCTTGTTTTTCTTTTTTTTAAAAAAAATCTGTTCAATCACCCTTTGTCTTTTGAATGGAATATTTAGTCCGTTTATAGTTAAAGTACTTATGGATAGGTATATACATATTGACATGTTCATTGTTTTCTGGTTGTTTTTAGTTCTTCTCTGTTCCTTTTTCTCTTGCTCTCTTTCCTTGTGGTATGACGGGTTTCTTCAGTGTTATGTTTGGATTCCTCTCTTTTTATTTATTGTGCTTCTATTGCAAGTTTTTCATTTGTGGTTACCATTGGGTTCATATATAGCATCTTAAATGTGTAGCAGTCTATATTAAGTTAATGGTTGCTTAAATTCATATACATTTTAAAAGCACTAATTTTTTTTCTTTAAAGATTTTACTTATTTATTTGACAGACAGAGATCACAAGTAGGCAGAAAGGCAGGCAGGGTGGGGGAGGGAAGCAGGCTCCCTGCTGAGCAGAGAGCCCGATGCAGGGCTCAATCCCAGGACCTTAAGATGATGACCTGAGCTGAAGGCAGAGGCTTAACCCACTGAGCCACCCAGGTGCCCCCAAAGCACTAAATTTTTACTCCCCTCTCCATGTTTTATGTATATGGTGTCATATTTTACATCTTTTCATTTTGTGTATTCCTTGGCTAATTTTTGTAGCTATAACTGATTTTACTACTTTACTGTTTTAACCTCCATGCTGGCTTTCTAAGTGATTAATCTACTAACTTTACTATGCATTTGCTTTACATACCCATAAAGTATTTTTCTTTCATAATTTTCTCCTAGTTATGGCTTTTTGTTTCCTCTGTAGAATTCTCTCTAATGATTCTTCTAAGCCTGTTGACTGTGATGAACACTTTTAACTTTTGTTTAAGAAACTGTCTCTTTCATTCTGAATGACTCTTGATGCATAGGGTGTTCTTGATTGTAGGTTTTTTTTCTTTCAACTTTAAATATATCATGATACTTAATTTTTTTTCCATTTTTTAAATTGTGTTATGTTAGTCGCCATACAATACATCATTAGTTTTTGATGTGGTGTTCCAAGACTCATTGTTTACATATAACACCCGGTGCTGCATGCAATATGTGCCCTCCTTAATACCCACCACCAGTCTCACCCATACCCCACCCTCCCTCCTCTAAAATCCTCTGTTTGTTTCTCAGACCCCGCAGTCTCCCATATTTTGTCTCCCACTCCAATTTCCCCCCTTCACTGGACACTTTAATATATTATGACACTCCCTTCTGGCCTGCAAATTTTTTTGCTGAAAAATAAGCTGAAATCCTTACTTTTTTTTATACATAACTGTTTTCTATTGCTAATTTTAAAATTACCTCTTTATCCTTTTTACCAATTATGTGTTTTAGCATGTATCTCCTTCTGTTTATCTTGTTAGGAGCTCTCTGAGCTTCTTGAAACTGGATGTCTGTCTCCTTCCTCAGATTAGGGAATATTTCTATTATTATTTTTTCAAATAATTTTCTCTCCCTTTCTCCCTTTCTTCTCTTTCTGGGATCCTTATACATGCAAATGTTATTACATTTGATGGTATCACAGAGTTCCCTTCACCTATTCTCATTTTTCATTCTTTTTTTCTTTTTGCTGTTCAACTTGGTTGTTTTCCATTACCCTGTCTTCCAGATTACTGATCCATTCTTCTGCATCCTTAATCTATTGGTCAACTCTACTGTAAGTTTTATTTTAGTTATTGAAGTCTTCATCTCTAGCTAGTTCTTTTTTATATTTTCTTTTTTTGAAGTTCTCACTAAATGCATCCACTTTTCTCAAGTCCAGGGAGTATCCTTACGACCATCACTTTGAATTCTTTATCAGGTATTTCATTTAGCTCTTTTGCTGTGATTTTTGTCTTGTGCTTTAATTTCTGACAAATTCCTCTGACTCCTCATTTTGTCTAACTCTCCCTGTTTGTTTCTATACATTTAGGGAGTTCAGCTACATCTGGTCTTCTTTCAAGACCAGAAAGTATTGGCTTTTTGTAGAAGGGGACCTGTGGTGCCCTATAGAGCAATTTACCCCCTGTGCCCAGAACCAGGAACTTTAGGAGTATCCCCTCTGAGGGCTGCGTGTGCCCTTCTCTTGTGTCTCAGACATGATTGTTTTCAGCCCAGCTGGCTCCAAAGACCTGTTTTACCTGCAGTGTGTACACTGGGCATGCTTTCCTATCAACATTGTTGAGATTCCTGTCTACAGTAGCCCTGGGCTTATTGGTGGGTGGTTTGGCAGTCAGCCTGGGTGCCTGCAGTTAGTCCCTTGCCACAGCTGCAGGTGCATTGAAGGGAAGGGCATTCTCCCTACACAACAAGCTAAGAAACCTGGCTAAAGGAACTATAGATGCCCTAATGTGTGGGGTGGGGTTATCTCCCCCACCTCATCCCCAGAGTGGGAGTCACTTTGGAGTAGTAGTAGTAGTAGTTTCAGCCAGGGCTGCCTGCTGAATGTGGCAAGGCAGGTACTGCTTGAGGGGATGCCTGCTGAGATGGGCAAGCTGGATGGGGTGGGTCCACACAGGAATACCAGAATAAGGCATGCAGTGCTAGCAAAGTAGATTCAGAGTGTTATTTCTGGCTCCTGCAAGCTTCCAGCTATTAGGGCTAGAGGAGGGGAAGAGAAATGGCACCCACCATTCCTTTTGTTCCCAGAGAAATCTGCATATCTCTCCCTCTCCAGTACACATTTTAAGTATATCCACACAGATACACTGCGAACTTTTCAAACTGCTGCTTCTGTGCTGTCTCAAGCCAAGTTACTTAGTATGCTGGTTCTCTAAGGCTAGGGACTCAGTTACCTATCTCTCTTCAGCTTCTCTTGAGTTAAGCCTGCTGGTTTTTAAGGTTACCAGACTTAAGTCCTGCTTATTTTTAGAACTCCTGGAGTTAAGCTCCATTGATTTTCGAAGCCAAACTTCATGGGAACTGTCTTTCCAGTGTAGGTCCTTGGGGCTAGGAGTGCCTAGTTTGGGATCTGATCCCTCACTCCTCTCTGGTTATGATGTCCCTCCCATTTATGGTTAGTTGCACTGGAGTATTTGTTCCTGACCATGTCTTTTCCCCTCCTCCCCTTTTTTGATGTGGCTCCCTGTCTACAGTTAGCTGTGAAAGATCTGTTTTGTCAGTCTTCATGTTGTATTGGAGTTAGTTGCACAGATAAAGTTGTTGCCTCAGTGTGTCCATGGGATGATGTGAGCTCGGAATCCTCCCAGTCAGCCTTCTTCCCAGCTTCAATCTCAAAACATTATTTTTTAAATGTTGATACTGCATCCATATAAATAGTGAAAACAGAAGATATTTGTATGAAATGAAGAATATTGGAAAACAATTTAGAGCATGCCTCTGCTAGGGATGATTTTAATTGTTTTTTTTTTTTAACATATGTCAACTAATTTCACAACACTATAAGCATTATAAAAGGCAAACCTGAGGAACTTAAAGGTTACCTAACTTGCCCAACGTTATACAAAAAGTAAGTGGCTAAGCTGTTATTATGTTTATATAAAATATTTATATCTTATTTAATTATATAGAAATGTGATTGATCCAGAGTAATTTTTCCCTAGGTTTGCTTTAATACTACCTTCATTCAAATAAAACTTTCTAGATCCTTACAAACTATTATATCAAGCTTCAGATATAGGATGTTTGTCCAGGGTTAAGATGGGCCCTTCCAAAGGGAGTCACAGAAAAGCTCCCCATTCAAAGTCAACAAATGTGAACAGCAAGAGCAATCATAGCATAATTAATTGAAGATCTGGTTTCAGCACAGCTAAATCAGTAGAGTCCTTATTCCCATTTCTACTTACCGTGTGTACAGAGTGTGATCACAATTGGCTGCAAGGGTAAAGCTTAAGTATAGGATAAAACCTAACAACTGTTCTCTCAAAACAGTGGACAGTCTTTATGGGGAAGGATGTACAAATGGTACTGGGGACAGCAACAACAAAAAAACTTACACCTTCAATGACACTGAAGAAAAAAGAAAAAAGTCAGATCTATTCAGATGTCAGATACTCTAAAGCTATTCACACCCAGCATAAAGTCCCATTTACTTCTGCAGTTTGGAAGACTGCTAATCTGCTTGTTCTGCACATGTTCACAGGAAATCTTCCCTATCCACATAAAACATAATTAGCCCTCCTTCTACCCACCCCTAAAATGTAATGGCTGTTGAAGAAAAAACTTACTTAAATGCAAAGAAACTTATATTAATCTTTTATTCATTAAAAACTCTGACAGCAAGATGGTCAACATCTTAAAAATCATAAGAGAAAAAGAATCAAGATGAACAGGTGGATCTCAAATAAAAATGGACACTGGATATGAACAGCCAACTTAAAAGGAGAAAACCTGAATTGCCAATAAATATGTACAACGATGTTCAAACTGAGGGAGAAAAATCTCAGTCCTTGTTTGTAGATGGTTCTGCATCCTATGCAGGTATCACCTGAAAGACTACAGCTGCAGCATTATAACCCCATCCCAGGGTTCCTTTAAAGCACACTGATGAAGGGATCCTCTTTCGGGAGGCTGACTACAAACAGTGCACCTAGGAGTTTGTTTTCCCTAAAGAGAGGATAGCCGGATACCCAGATCTAAACCAATACATGAGCTGTGACTAACAGTTTAAGTAGGTGGTTAGAGACTTGGTGAGAAAACTATAGGGAAATCTCTCTGAATGGGCTCAAAGTATGAAGATCCTTCTATCCCATATGAGTGTTGACTGGATAATGACCCTCTCAGAGGAATATTTTATTATCTGGTGGAAGATTACCCTATGAAGACTTCAGTCAACATCCCTTTGCAGCCACTTACTTAATCACTCAATGACCCTATGAAGAAAGTGGACTTGGCAGCAGGTAGGGAGATTACATGAGAGAAGCAGCATGACTTTCACTCACTACCGCTCTTCTGGCAACAAAAAAGTACCGAGTACCAGATCCTTCAAAATTACAGACCAATACTGAGCCCCTAATATGGCATGATTCTGCAAAAGAGACTGTCAGCTACTCAGTAGCAGGTTGATTAAATTGGATTGCTTGCATTATGAAAGGAGCAATAGACATTGACAATGTATTTGCCTTCTCTGACTGCAATACTCCTGTCAAAACCATCTCTGAATTTACAAATGTCTCATCCATCATAGAATTTTTTACAGCATCACTTCTAACCTAGAAATTCATTGTATATCAAATGAAGTGCGGGAAGCTGTCCCTGCTCATGGTATTCGCTGGTTTTACCATGCCTCTAAAGCAGCTGATGTGATGGAACAGTGAAATGACATATTGAAAACAGTGAAGGACTAGTTGGGTGGCAACAACTTGCAGTACTGGGGCAGTGTCCTCAAGATACAGCATATACCATATATCCATGATAGGTATATGATGCTGTCTCTCCAAGAGACTGGATCCATGTTTCCAGAAACCAGAAGAGGAAAATGGGCTTAACTTATATCATTTCACTTTTAGCAATAAATTAGCAACATTTCCATATCTCTTTTTCCACAAATTAAGGCACTGCTAGTCTAGCAATCTTGGCTCTCAAAGGGGGAATGCTTCCAGTGGGGTACAGAGCAATGTTTAACTGTGAGCTGAGGCTGTCTCATGGCTACTTTAGGTGTTTGTGCTAAAAAATTAACAGGCAAAGTAGAGAACTTCAGCATTGGCTCTGGTGATTTATCTTTCTTTTTTATTGAAGTATAGTTGAGATGAAATATTATTTTAGTTTTATGTGTACAAAATAGTGATTAGACATTTATATACATTATGAAATGCTCTTTATAATTATAGTCACCATCTGTCACCATACAAAGTTACTATAATGTTACTGACTACAGTCCCCCTGCTGTATATTACATCCCCACAATTTATTTATTTTATAACTGAAGTTTGTGACTCTTAATCCCCTTTGCCTATTTCACCTGTGTCCTACTCCCTTATTCTACAGGAACTACCAGTTCTCTGTGTCTGAGTCTGCTTCTATTTTGTTTTGTTTTGTTCATTTGTTTGGTTTTCTAGATTTCACATACAAGTAAAATCACGTGAAATCATAAAGTATTTGTCTCTCTCTTCCTTACTTATTTTACTTGGCATAATACCCCCTGGATCCATCCATGTTGTCACAAATGACAAGATTTCATTCTTCTTTTTTTTTTTAAGATTTTATTTATTTATTTGACAGAGAGAGATCACAAGTAGACAGAGAGGCAGGCAGAGAGAGAGGGGGGGGAAGGAGGCTCCCTGCTGAGCAGAGAGCCCGATGCGGGGCTCGATCCCAGGACCCTGGGATCATGACCTGAGCCGAAGGCAGAGGCTTTAACCCACTGAGCCACCTGAGCGCCCCAAGATTTCATTCTTTTTAACAGATCAGTAATATATCATTGTACATATATGCACAACATCTTTTAATCCACTTATCTCTCAAGGGCCACTAAAGTTGCTTCCATATCTTGGGTATTGTAAACACTGCAGTAAACATAGGGGTACATATATCTTTGGATTGGTGTTTTTGTTTTCTTCAGTTAAGTAAGCCAGAAGTAGAATTGCCAGATTGTATGGTGCTTCTATTTTTAACTTTTTGAGGAGACTCTATACTGTTTTCCATAATGGCCACACCAATTTACATTCTCACCAACAGTGAGTAAGTGTTCTCTTTTCTCCACAAGCCAACATTTTTTTTTTTTTTGTCTTTTTCAGACTAGCTAGTCTGACTGGTGTAAGATGCTATCTCAGTGTGGTTTGGCTTTGCATTTCCCTGATGATTAGTAACGTTGAGTATATTTTCATATGATGTTGGCCATCTGTAGGTCTTCTTTGGAAAGATGCTCAGGTCCCCTGCCCATTTTAAAATCAGATTCTTAATATTTTGGTGTTGAGTTGTATGAGTTCTTTATAGATATTGGATGTTAACACCCTATAAGATATATCATTTGCTAATATCTTCTCCCATTCAGTAGGTTGCCTTTCTATTCTGTTGATTGTTTTCTTTCCTATGCAAAAGCTTTTTAGTTTGATGTTGTCCCAATTGTTTACTTTTGCTTATTCTGTCCTTGCCTGAGGAAACAGATAAAAACAAGAAAACAAAACAAAACAAAAACAAAAATTGCTAAGACCTATATCCAAGAGATTACTGCCCATGTTTCCTTCTACGAGTATCATAGTTTCAGGTTTCACATTTAGGTCTTTAATCCATTTTGAGTTTATTTTTGTGTATGATCTTTGAACATGGTCCAGTTTCATTCTTTTAGATGTAACTGTCCAGTTTTCCCAGTACCATTTATTGAAGAGACTGTCTTTCCCCCATTATATATCCTTGCCTTATTTGTCACAGATTGATTGATAGTATAGGCATGGGCTTATTTCTGAGTCCTCTATTCTGTTCTTTTGATCTAGTGTCTACTTTTGGCCAATACAATACTGTTTTGATTACTATAGATTGTGGTATACCTTAAAATTTGGTATTATGATATCTCCAACTTCTTTTTTCTCAATATTGTTTTGGCTCTTTGAGGTCTTTTTTGGTTCCAAATGAATTTTAGGATTGTTCTAGTTTTGTGAAAAAATGCTGTTGGTATTTTGATAGGAATTTCATTGCATCTGTAGATTGCTTTGGGTAGTAAAGACATTGTAATAGTACTAGTTCTTCCAATCCATGAGTATAGTATATCTTTCCAGTTAATTGTATCATCATCAGTTTCTTTAATCATTGTCATACAGTTTTCATAGTACAGGTCTTTCATCAACTTGGTTAAATTTATTCTATCTTAATAACCAAGAGGAAATTGGATTGCTGTTATTTTTTTTTTCATTATTTAATTAAATTAGCCAACATATAGTACAACATTAGTTTCAGGTGTAGAGTTCATTGTGTATAACACCCAGTGCTCATCACATCACATGCCCTCTTTAATGCTCATCACCCAGTTACCCCCCCACCCCCCCCCCAGTAACCCTCAGTTTGTTTCCTATAGTTAAGAGTCTCTCATGGTTTTTCTCTCTCTGATAACCTTCCATTCATTTTTCCCTCCCTTCCCATATGAACCTCTGTTTTGTTTCTTAAATTCTACATATGATAATTGTCTTTCTCTGATTGACTTATTTTGCTCAGCATAATACCCTACACTTCCATCATTGATATAAATGATACGATTTCATTCTTCTGATGGCTGAGTAATATTCCAGTGTGTGTGTGTGTGTGTGTGTGTGTGTGTGTGTGTATCACTTTTTTATCCATTCATCTGTCAATGGATATCTTGGCTCTTTCCACAGTTTGGCTATTGTGGACATTGCTGCTATGAACATTGAGTTGCATGTGCCCCTTTGGATCAATACATTTGTATCCTTGGGGTAAAGGGTTGCTGTTATTCAATGGAGGGAAGAAGGAGTATGCCTGGAATATTTGAGATCCCCCAGGGTACTTCTTAATAGTCTCCTGAACTGGGGTAACTGGGTGGTTCAGTTCATTAAACATCTGATTCTTGGATTCAACACAGGTCCTGATTTCATGGCTTATGGGATCAAGCCCCATGTTGAGCTCCATGCTTAGCAGAAATCTGCTTGGATATTCTCTCTTACTGCCCCTTCCCCCCAACTCTCTCTCTTTCCCAAACAAATAAATCTTAAATCAAATACTCTTCTGACCTGTAATTAGTCATTGGGAAACTAAACCCAATAGGAAGGAGCAATAATGATCCAGACCTTCATGAATGAAAATTTTGGTCACCCCACCAGGTAAGAAACCATGATCAGCTGATATGCTTACTAAGGGTAAAGGGAATATGAAATAGGTAGTAAGTGAAGGATATTATAAATAACTACAATGAGGTAACCAGTTGCAATAATGAGGACTATAATAGTTATGGATATTCCTTTCCTGTTGTGATTTTTAATATATTTATTAATAGATTACCCATGTGTTCTTCCCTTTTCTTATTATCTAATTATATAACATAAGTTCATAGTAGTTAACTTTATATGTCCATATTTAAGTTAAAGTTTATCAAAGGGGGTGTATGATTCACCTGGGTAAAGAATGAATATCACCCAAAGTTGAATAATGGGACATTGCATCCTTTCTGTAGAGAAGGTTAACATGTTTCATTTTATACACCAGATAGGTGCTTCATCATGTTAGTTGGCATTATGATGTATAAACTTGGCTAAGCTAAACTACCTTTGCCAGGAATCAATTCCCTGAACACTTCCAGTTAAAACTGCCACAACAGAAACTTGCTTGATATCAAGAAGGCAGAAGTGAAGAAATAGGAATGGTTTACTGTCTGAAGGTCAATGCACTTCAGGCTCTGTTGGGAGCCCACAGAAGTTTTCACAAATCCCACAGCTTCTCCACCTGCTGCTAAATCATTTCTCTGTTTCTCCAAGTCTGGGCCAGATTTGGCAAAACAACAGCTTCCCCAGCAGGTACCCATGGAAACAAAATCAAAGTCTTTGAGATGGAGGGAGGTCAGGGAGTTCTATGAATGATGGATGCTGGCTTCAGCTTATTCCTCATGGTTTACAATTGTTCATGCTGCCCCCTCACTTTTCATTTTCTTCCCACTAGCCTGCCACGTGCGCTCAGGTTTAGTACCACATACAGAAGAAACAGCCAAATTCAGGCTGTTTTTACCAGTTCCTGCAATTTCTTAAATTCAAATCCCTATAATAAATCCTTTACTCTACAGTATTCCCAGTGGTTCTGCTTCTCTGATAGAACCCTGGCTGACAGAAGAGATAATTTTGCCACTTATGACCTGGAAAGAAAAAAAATATTTTGATTTCTAGAATTGCTAAATCATCTCCCTAGGTAAAAGAGACAATAATAGGCAAACCTTTATATCTTTAAGTATGGCTTAGGAGTAAATATGCGTTAAGAGAAGTATTTTATCCTGGGTTCCTGAGAAAGAAAGAAAGCCTGAGACAAGGAGAAAAGTGCTAATATATTCTTTGGGAAGTCCTTGCAGAGCTGCAAGGATGAGAAAAAAGAGAAGCACAGCAAGGAAAGATGAGAAACATTGTAAAGGCAAGCATGACAGTGTTGAAGAATGCTTCACAGGAGTGACAAGGAAACTACCAAGTCATATGGCAGATGCATTAGCTGAATATTCAGGGTTTCTCTAGAGAGGCTGCCAGGACAAACCATACCTTGAAGCCCTCTGTGGGAGAAAAGATGGAGGAAAATGTACCTGCCAGCTTCACCCTTCTCCTGATTCCCAATGATCAGAGTTTAACATGTAGACCTTATTGTTCAGGTCTCAATCTTGGCCCCTTTCACCAAGTGTGGCAGTGGCAGGAGAATCCAGACCCCTCTCTGTGGCTGCATCATAGAAGCCAAGAATGAGGAAGCAGGATTCCCAGGGTATATGGCTGTTCAGCTTCAACAGTCATAATGCTGCATCTTTAGACAAAAATGAAGGGCATCCTTTTTTCTTTTAGGAAGGGGGAATCCATGGGAGCCAGTGAGCCCTGTTTGATAAAGTATATAAGTCAAAGAAAGATAGTTAAGGCTGGTCTTCTGATGAACAGCCTTGGACAAACCCAGCGAGAAAGTCCCCTGGCTCTATATAAAGAATTTAAACGGGGAGCTAATTAAATGTCTGAGTACATCACGCTTGATGAAAAACACTAAAGCATGGCTGTAGAAGTCAGGATCAAGGTAAAGATGGCCACTGGGATAACAAGTACTCAACATTTTTCTGCAGAAACTAGTCAACGTACTTAGAAAAAAGGAAAAAATTATCAGTGTAAAAATCAGAAATGTTAGTGTCATTGTTTGTAGACAATGGACTTGCATCTCGGGAAATGTACTAGAACTGCTTGTACTATTACAAGAGATTTCAGGGAGATGGATAGATACATAATTAATAAACAGAAGTTCTTGGCTTTATTTATGCAGTGAACCATACTATATATATATAGGTTGAGGCTACAGTATGAAATGAGCAAGAACTATGTAAAAAAACTCTGTAGAAGACTGCTACAGTCAAGAAAATAACATGTGGACAAATAGTACAACATTACATGATTGTACATAGTAAGATTAAATATCACAAAGTTTGGGGGCGTCTGGGTGGCTCAGTGGGTTAAGCCTCTGCCTTCTGCTCAGGTCATGATCTCAGGGTCCTGGGATCGAGCCCCGCATCAGGCTCTCTGCTCAGCAGGGAGCCTGCTTCCCCCCCTCTCTCTGCCTCTCTGCCTACTTGTGGTCTCTGTCTGTCAAATAAATAAACAAAATCTTTTTTAAAAAATCACAATGTTTCAACCTTTTATAGGCAAAATTATAAGCGTATCAAAATCCTAATAAAAATAAAAACAAAGATTTTTTTCTATGTTAGACTAATCTTAAGTTTTTTCATATGGAAAAATAAGGATGACTAGGAAATTTTGAAGAAAAAATACTAATGAGGGGGCACTGGGCCTACTAAGTATGAAATTATAAAACTATGTAAGTAGAAACACTGTAGTATTGGTTTATGAATAAAAGACAACTTTTTTTTATTTCTTTTTAGCAAAACAGAATTCATTGTTTATGCACCACACCCAGTGCTCCATGCAATACGTGCCCTCCATAATACCCACCACCTGGCTCCCCCAACCTCCCACCCCCCGCCCCTTCAAAACCCTCAGATTGTTTTTCAGAGTCCATAGTCTCTCATGGTTCATCTCCCTTTACAATTTCCCTCAACTCCCTCCTCCTCTCCATCTCCCTATGTCCTCCATGTTATTTGTTATGCTTCACAAATAAGTGAAACCATATGATACTTGACTCTCTCTGCTTGACTTATTTCACTCAGCATAATCTCTTCCAGTCCCGTCCATGTTACTACAAAAGTTGGGTATTCATCCTTTCTGATGGAGGCATCATACTCCATAGTGTATATGGACCACATCTTCCTTATCCATTCGTCCGTTGAAGGGCATCTTGGTTCTTTCCACAGTTTGGCGACCGTGGCCATTGCTGCTATAAAGGAATCTCCACACTGTTCTCCAAAGTGACTGCACCAACTTGCATTCCCACCAACAGTGTAAGAGGGTTCCCCTTTCTCCACATCCTCTCCAACACACGTTGTTTCCTGTCTTGCTAATTTTGGCCATTCTAACTGGTGTAAGGTGGTATCTCCATGTGGTTTTAATTTGAATCTCCCTGATGGCTAGTGATGATGAACATTTTTTCATGTGTCTGATAGCCATTTGTATGTCTTCATTGGAGAAGTGTCTGTTCATGTCTTCTGCCCATTTTTTGACATGATTATCTCTTTTGTGTGTGTTGAGTTTGAGAAGTTCTTTATAGATCCTGGATATCAACCTTTTGTCTGTACTGAAAAGACAACAAATTAAAAGTCCAGAAATAGACTCAAATATATATATACAAATTTAATATATGATCAAAGCTGAATTACAAATCAGTGTGAGAAGACTGGTAATTAATTAAACAATTTAGGGAAAATGTTAGGGAGATTCCACACTCCACATGGAAATAAATACCAGTGGATCACAAGTTTGATTGTAAGAAAAAGTAAAATTATTAAAGTACTAGAACCTGTACTATTCTCAATAACCTCAGAACAGATAAGGCCATCTATAGTGGAAAGCTGACAGAGATCCAGGAAGCTACCTCCTTGCCTCATCGTGGGATGAACTCTGTATGTTTTGTGCTCTGGTTTCTGTGGGATCAGACTGAAGCCAGACTCCAGACCACTCTGTCCCACTTCTGTCACTGTCCTTTCCCTGAAAGCACTTCCTAATAAATTATGCAAACAGAAATGCCCGTCTGAGGATCTGCTTCCAGTGAACCAGGTCTCAAACACTGGTGAATTTATTGTCTATTAGGAAATTAAAATGAAAGTTAAAACCTCCATTCTGAGCCCTGTGCCCTGGTTATGGGTTACTTTTATTGCTGAGCACTCCTGCTTTATTTACTTTATTCTTTGAAATCCAACATAAGCCTCATGAATTCCCTCAGAAAAGCAAGCCAATTAATTTAAAAACGGGCCTCAAGGATAGTCAGTCTCTGGTTCACAAGCCTGATTAACATGATCAGCTACTGCTATTGGAGGAGAAATTGCAAAAATTATGGGAGTCTTTTCTCTTGGTCTTAAGAGTGAGAGACTGATTGGAGGGAGGGAATTGACTCTATTGTAGTTCTACTGCCTGGTATTTGAGACCTGGAGCAATAAGAGTGAAGATTAAAACTTGGAGCCTTCTGGGTTGTAAGGCAGAAACTACAAGACCACCAGATTTCTTTGCTTTCTCATTCTGTTCCTTAGCCCTGCTTTCTCAACAAAAGATCACTGCAAAATTATGTTTGCCCATGGTGTTCCATTAGATTTAAAAGCAGCATGTCAGCCTATAGTTTTGTCAAAAGTTTGACTAATTTCCTCTCATCTCAGCAAAGACTGATTTCTCACAGCAGTCACTTCTCCACCTATCTTACCCCAATCTCAGCCTCTGGTTTCAAGCATAAAGCATCATTGATCACTTCATCACCTAGGAAGAGTTCTCAATGGTGTTTTGTCGTTTCAGTGTTCTCTGTATTTATAATGATTTTAAAGAAGATATGTTTATTAGGTTTAGCCACTCATGTCTTGTTATAGCAGAAGGAAAAATTGCCTACTTTCTAATAAGAGATAGAATGTCCAGCCCCACTCCAGTTATTTCCAGCTTTATTTTCAAAGGTTTTACAATGCACTAAGAAAAAAAAAAAAAAGTAAGAAATACAGTAGTGGAAAGGATGAAGCAAAATATTTGCATATCCTTTGGACATATATTAGAAAATTTAAAATCATTTATAATTGGATTAATAGAATTCAAAGCTAGTCTAAAGACAAGATAAATGCATAAAATTTTTCCATATAATATACATAAAATGAAAGAGAATGAAATAGAGTAAAAGCTTATCAATAGCAACAAATTCTTTTTTTAAAATATTTATTTATTCAACAGAGAGAGACAGCAAGAAAGGGAACACAAGCAGGCGAAGTGGGAGAGGAAGAAGTAGGTTTCCTGCTGAGCAGGGAGCCCGATATGAGGCTCCATCCCAGGACCCTGGGATCATGACCTGAGCTGAAGGCAGACGCTTAAGGACTGAGCCACCCAGGCGCCCCAATAGCAACAACTCCTACAGCAAGTAATAAATATCTAAAAATAAAGTAAATAAGATCTTTGTGAAGGAAACTTTACGAATAATATTAAAGATATGAAGAAATGAAGAAGCATTACCCCTTCCCTAGATAGAAAAACTAAATATTGTTTTTAAAATGTCATTTTTGGATCATTATTTTACAGGTGTAATGCAATTTTAATAAAAATTGAAGGTGCACCCTGAGAGGGTTGTCGAAACAAAACCATGGGGGGCGCCTGCATGGCTCAGTGGTTTAAGCGTCTGCCTTCGGCTCAGGTCATGATCTCAGGGTCCTGGAATCAAACCCCACATTGGGCTCTCTGCTCAGCAGGGAGTCTGCTTCCCTCTCTCTCTCTCTCTTTCTGCCTGCCTCTCTGCCTACTTGTGATCTCTCTCTCTCTCTCTCTCTGTCAAATAAAGTCTTAAAAAAAAATGGCAGTTGGAAGGGAAAGAATGAGGAATAGATTCAGAACAGGAAAGTAGCAGGAATGAGATCAGAAAGCAAATGGGATCAAATGGCCACTTTTAGGGTTTTGTTCTGAGTGAAATGACAAACAAATAGAGGATTTTAAGTAAAGGAGTGACATGAACTTAGCTACATTTAAATAGGATCTCTTTTAATTACTGAGTTGAGAATAGCCTAGAAGGTTGCAAGGATAGAAAGAAGATCAGTTAAAAAGCTATTGCAAATTAAAACCAACATATAGAATTAGAAAGCAATAAGATTACTTAGATAAGTAAGCAAGAGACAGACAATTTTTAAAAGCTAAAATACATGAGAAGTTTAATTTTGCTTACAAAATAGTTTAAAAGAAACTGAGATAACATTTTTTCACCAATTACCACATTACCAAGTATAATAGTATGTGTTGGCTAGCATACATCGATTTCAAGAACTACTGGAGGAGATGCATACCCACTGGCTCAGTAATTGCCAATTCTAGTTATTTATCTTAAAGTCAAATTTAAAAACTAATTTTTCCCCAGAGGTGTTTGCCACTGTGTTACTTATTCTATACATTTGCAAGGAACAATCTGAAAATGAAATTAAGAAAACAGTTCATTTGTAATAGCATCAAAAAGAATAAAATAATTAGAAATTTGAAAAGAAATTCAAATCTTGTACAATGAAAACTACAAAATAATGTAGAAAGAAATTAAAGGCCTAAATGGAAAAACTTCCCATGTTCATGTATTAGAAAACAATATTAAGATGTCAGTCATTTCTAAATTGATCTGCAGATTCAGTGCAATTTCCATCAAAATTCCAGTAGCCTTTTTGGTAGAAATGGACAGCCCAATTGTAAAATTTATATGAAAATGCAGGGGACCCAGAATAGCCAAAGAAATCTTCAAAAAGAAGAACACTGTTGGAGGACTCAAATGTTCTAATTTCAAAACTCACCATAAAGCTAAAATGATACTGTGTCATACTGGCATAATAATCAACATACAGATCAATGGATTAGAACTAAGATTCCAGAAATAAAATCATCTATCTATGGTCAACTGATTTTAGACAAGGATACTAAGACAATTCAATGGGGAGAAAGAAGAATCTTCTCAATAAGTTTGCTTGAAAATTGGGTATATACATGCAAAAGAATGAATTTGACCCCTACTTCACACCATATACAAAATTTTATTTAAAACGGGTCAAAGATCTGTTTGTAAGAGCTAAAACAATAGAACTCTTAGAAGAAAACATAAATGTACGTGTTAGTAATCTTGGATTAGGCAATGGTTTCTTATATATGACACGTAAACCACAAATTACCTGAGACAAACTGGATAAATTGGACTTCATCAAAACTAAAAAGGAAAAAAAAATGTACTTCAAAAAACACTACTCAGAAAGTGAAAAGACAGCCCACAGAATGAGTCATCCATTCTTTCAAACTCTTGTTAATGTGGAAAATTTTTTCCCTTCCCATGAATCATAAATGTTCTGAATGGCGTCTACAATGGTGAGTCCTTTCCAGGAGGTTTTCAATTTACTTTGCTCATACCCATCAGAGGAATCACTCTTTAGGGCAGCTATAACCTTATGAGATGTATTTCTTAAATAATGAGACTTGAAAGTCGAAATGACTCTATGATCCATGGGCTGCAGAAGGGATGTTGTGTTAGCAGGCATGAAAACAACATTAATCTCATTGTATATCTTAATCAGAGCTCTTGGGTGATGAAGTACATTGTCAGTGAGCAGTAATATTTTGAATGAAATCTTTTTTTTTCTCAGCAGTAGGTCTCAACAGTGGGCTTAAAATATTCAGTAAATCATGTTGTAAACAGATGTGCTGTCATCCAGGCTTTGTTGTTCCATTTATAGAGCATGGGCAGAGTAGATTTAGCATAACTCTTTGGTTCTCTAGGATTTTCAGAATGGTAAATGAGTATTGACTTTAACTTGAAGTCTGCATTAGCTGCATTAGCCCCTAACAAGAGAGTCAGCCTGTAACTTTAAGCTTTGAAGTCAGGTGTTGACTTCTCCTCTCTAGCTATGAAAGACCTAAATGGCATCTTCTTTCAATGTAAGGAATGCTGGTTTCTCTACATCAAAAATCTGTTGTTGAGTGTAGTCATCTTCATGAACTATCTTAGCTAGATCTTCGTAACTGCTGCAGCTTCTACATCAGCACTTGATGCTTTACCTTGAACTTATGTTATGAGGACAATTTCTATCCTTAAATTTCTTGAACCAACTTCTACTAGCTTCAGACTTTTCTTCTACAGCTTCCTCACCTCTCTCTGCCTTCACAGAATTGAAGAGAGTTGGAGACTTTCTCTGGGTTAGGCTTTGGCTTAAGGGAATATTGTGGCTGGTTTGGTCTTCTATCCAATGACTAAAACTTTCTTCATATCCCAAGAGGCCTAACTATCAGCCCATATTGGCTTTCAGTGTGGCTTCCTCACTAGCCTTAATCATTTCTAGCTTTTGAGTGAATGTGAGAGATGTATGACTCTTCCTTTTCCTTGAATACTTAGAGGGCATTATGTGGTTATTTGTTGATCTAATTTCAATATTTTTGTGTCCCTGGGAATAGGGAGGCCTTATGAGAGGGGGAGAGAGAGAGAGAGAGAGAGAGAGAAACAGAGAGAGGGGGAGAAAACAGTTGTTTGGTGGAGCAATCAGAACACACAGCATTTATCAATTAGCTTTGCCATCTGATATGGGCATGGTTTATGGTGCCCCCAAACAATTACAATAGATTACATCAGAGATTACTGATCGCAGATCAGCATAATAAATATAATAATGATTAAAAACTTTGAAATATCGAGAGTATCACCAAAATATGATAGACAAAGCAAGCAGATGCTGTTAGGAAAATGTTACCAATAGACTTGCATACTGAGGGGTTGCCACAAATCTTCAATTTTTAGAAAAACCAAACTGCAATATCTGCAAAGCAAAATAAAGTGAAGTGCTATAAAATGAGGCGTGCCTATAAGGGGTGTGGTGTCTGTAGAGAATTCAAACAGTAATAAAACCTATTCAGAGTGGATTTGTTTTTTTGTTATCACCATGCCCCAGCCATTTTAAACAAGGTTAGTGACAGAATTTATTTCCCCCAAAATATTTTGTATATGTTCTAAAAACTGTTACAGTTATGGCTGAGTTTATATGTAAGCTTCATATTAGCACAAATATGTTACTTATCCTCTTAACCAATATTGTATACTCCTTAGACATTAATTCAGGGAACTCCCAGTTATACATCCCATATAGATGTCAATTCAGCTATATACATTTGCTGTAGGAGTTTTCTTAAGGTTACAGATCTTTGGATCTTTGACTTATTTCCAACTTTGGTGGTATCTTCATCTCCTGAGGTACCACATACTCCTGCCTTCAAAGAGTAAACTTGAAGTAGACAATGATAATGCAATGACTGTAAAAACAAACAACTTGTTACCTTGATTCTGTCATTGTATGTGATGACATGGAATTTTTATTTGTGGTTAAAATGTTTAAAAATAAAACAGTGCAAAGAGGTATAAAATTTTGGTTGAAGAAATACAGATATTATAGATGTGAAAAACATACATGAATGTGAATGCATGTAAAATACATTCTTTTTATGATTATTACTGAAAATAGTTTTCTTAAAAGAGGAAGGGTATTTTAAACTGATCTGCTTTTTTAAAAAAAATTTTTTAAAAGATTTTGATTTATTTATTTGACAGACAGAGACCACAAGTAGGCAAAGAGACAGGCAGAGAGAGAAGAAAGCAGGCTCCCTGCCGAGCAGAGAGCCCGATGCAATGCGGGGCTCAATCCCAGGACCCTGGGATCACGACCCAAGCTGAAGGCAGAGGCTTTAACTCACTGAGCCACCCACATGCCCCCAGAATGTATAGGTGCCCCTAAACTGATCTGCTCTGTAGTCAGATAACTAAGCACACCACTGCCCATTCTTCCTTCTTCCTTGCTAAGCCTCTTTCAATCCATGTGGGTGATATAACACAGACTTTGACTAGCAGATATTTTGAGGAGAACATATTCAGAATCTAATTATTGTTACTGAAACAAAGCATCTAAGTAACATGTAAGTAACACAAGAATAATTTTAGAATGATTCCTGAAAAGAAAACCAAGTCATTAATAGGCTATAAATAAGTAAACATGGGTTCATTTATAAAAACACAGACATGTGTATATGTTTAGATACAAAATATTTTATGTATATTCCTGGAAAGAATTTAAACATTCTGCTAAGCAAGTGAAAGTGGAAATTAAGACTGAAAATATGTAACATGCAGAAGTGAGTAGCAATGAGAAGGGACTACATATCAAATAGGTGAAATGTGCGCAAGGTAGAAGTAATAGGGAAATTCAGAAGCTTTAATATCTTTAATAGAAAACAGTATGTTAATAACAAAATAAACTTTTAATTCAAGGAGCTAATGGGTATTAAGGAGGGCACGTATTGCATGGAGCACTGGGTGTGGTGCATGAACAATGAATCGTGGAACACTGAAAAAATAAAATAAAATTTTAAAAAAGAAAACATATTTGAATAAAACAGTATGAAATAGTTATAACAAATATAATAAGCACACTAAGAATTAATGATAATTTTAACTAATGTTTAAAGGAAATGACAAAAGAAATATTTAAATGGACTAATACTATGAAAAGATAAACATAATATATGCTAAAACTAATTTACACTCAAGGAATTACAAACTAAAATACAACAATTTTCCCGTCAGATGGGCTGATTTTTTTACTGGTTACATCAAGTAATCAAAAAGCTGTAAAACGAAGAGGTCTCTGATACACTGTTGATGGAATTTGAATTGATGCAGCCTTTTTGGAAGGAATTTGTCAGTACTTATATGACAAGCAACCATGCCCTCTTGACCTGACAATTCAGTCTATAGGAACATGTTTTTCAGAAAGACTTGCTTACTTCTTCACAAGGATATTTGTACAAGAATATGCATAGCATCATTTTTATAATAACAAAAACTAGAAAACAGCCTAAAAGCCAATCAGCACAGAATTTCCATCTTATGGACTGTTATGCTGTCATTAAATAAAATGATTCAGATCTGTATGTACTGAAATAAAAGAACTCAATTCCCTAATTCCCAAGCACATTATTAAGTGAAGAGAGACTAACCCATGGAAAAATATACCATAATATGGTATATATTGATATATGGCATATGGTGTATTTATACATATATACCATAATAGATCTTATAATCCCATTTTTTGGAAATACATTTTTTAAAATTAATGCATGGAATAGTAAATGTATAGAAAGCAGTCTGGAAGAGCACACGACAAACCTTTTCTTCTTGGGGTGGCATTGGAATTGGGCTAGGGAGTAGTATATAACTTCTATTTTTCATTCCATGTATTTCTTTATTATCTGTAATTCTTGAAAGAATACAATGATGAATATTTTATAATTGTGCAATATATAACCATTAAAATACATGAATAAAGATTAGCCTAAGAATGGTCAGTGGAAGATAGCCCAGAAGCTAATATGAAAGACAGGGTAATTATAGAGTGGTCTCTGGAACCAGCCTGCCCTTCTGCCACTGTGTGGTCTTGGGAAGGTAATCAACTTCTTTGTCTCAGTTTCTTCATCTGTGAAATACGGACAGTTAATGGGATATTATGCAAGCAAAAATGTGTAAAATCCTTTAGTGCAGTGTCTAGCATTTACAAACCTTGCAAAGTACGTATAAAAATAATGTTAGCTATTTGTACTGAAGTCAGGGGAGGAGCATTTTCCAAGAAGAAATGCTTGCTCTTCTCAAATTGGTTATGGATAAGAAACAAAGGAAAACAAATGAGATGTTATTTTTGCATTAGAGAGGACAGAAACAAAATAATAGTTGATCCTAATTTAATAAGAAATGAAAAACAGAAGCTACAAAAATACTGATAACTTCAAACACTATACAGGAAAAGAAAGCAGTAATGGTAATGTGGATTAATTTGGGGGGGAGAGGCTTGAAGGACGTGTTTTTAGAATAAAAGTGTTCAGTATGACTGTAGCAATAGAAGAAAGGAAACTGTGGACAAATAACTGTGAAGCGGTGTTGGGAGGTGAGAATGACAGATGGAAAATGATCCCAGAGGGGACAGGAGGGGATGGAATCAGTAGCACCAAACAAGGTGTTAGAGAATTGTTATTTCCAAATCCAACATGAAGCATGAATTCAGAATTCTAAAAAGTAAAACTAACACAGAATTATAACTCTGGAGTTTGAAATCTGCTCTGTACGGAGAATGCTTACATAGTTGACGTAGACGAAAGGAGCAGTTGCCATGGTGGCTTAAGAGATGAGAATGGCTATGATCATTTGAATGACAAATTAGGGCATTAGAAGGACAGGAGGAAATTGCAGAGCTTTAGAACTATTGAAGAAAGTCTAAAAGAATTGTGGAGATGTGAAGGAAAATTAAATATAGGTGCAGAAGCTTAAGAAAGAGTATACTAAATCAATCAGTTATGAGAAACTTGGGAGTTTTAGTGAGATTTTTTTAAGCATTTCTCCAGCACAGAAAAGATTGTAATTGGTAAATGAGCTACCTACATAAATCTCTAAAGGCTGTAGATGTTATATTTTTGGTGTGATCAATTGTTTTATCATTTTGGTAGCATTTTAAATACCGTGTGTTTAATTTGTATTAAAGTACGTTCAGTCATAACACACTGAATTTGTATGTTTTTAAATGAAGTTAGGACATTTGACATATTTGTTGACCCCTAAATTTCAGTCTGTGTTTATAATTAGTGAAGAGACATGGAGATCTACAAGCATAATTTCAGCAGCTTTAGTTACAACTAACTCCACTCATGTCTACTATGTCCTCAATCCCATGGCAAGAGATGATGCGTAAGAGAGACTCTAAGGGGAAGACCAGGGTTAAGGGTGAGCAAGGGAACAAACGGAATAGGAAGTACACGTGCCATTTTTCCCACCACACCTTTCGACATGTCTTTCCCACACCTACAAGTATGCTAATGGCATTTTGACTTCTCTCTTCCCACTCGTGTGTTTTGGAAGAAGACAGATGAAAAGAGTGGACAGACACATGGATAAAGTGAAAGGACCAATGTATGTCTTCGTGACAAGGAAATGAACTTTTGTGCATTTGTGCGTGGATCCTTGAAACTCGTAAGACTGTATCTCACTTGAAGTAAACTCAGTATATAAAAATCATACCATCACAACTCAGTATATAAAAATCATAATTTGTGCAAAACACAAATTAAGAGGTAATTTTTTAAAAAGATTTTATTTATCTATTTGTCAGAGAGAGAAAGAGAGAGGGCGCATAGCAGGGGAAGTGGCAGGCAGAGGGAGAAGCAGGCTACCTGCTGACCCTGGGATTATGACCTGAGCCAAAAGCTGATGCTTAACTGACTGAGCCACCCCGGCATCCCTATTAATTTATTTTAAAAAGACCATTCCGTCTCATGAATGTATTCTTTGAGATTTTTTTTTTAAATTACCAAGCTACCCCATCATACTAAACATAAAACTTGATTTACACACAATGCTTTAGAAATGTATCAAATTGTGCCCAAATTCCAAAAGCAGAAACATAGCTATGTCAAGTGTGAGTCACTAATAACATTTCTACAATTCTTAGGGTCTAATGTAGGCAAGCATGATGATATTTTAGAAGCCTAATAATCTTTGGGGCAGGTAGAGAGGTTTTCCTAAGCTACTTATAAGGTGAAATTGGAAGAATTAATGAAGAGGAAGCTTCTGCTCAACAAGTGACTGGCTGAATTAGACGTATGTTCTTGCTTTGTCACCTATAAAATTTGAGAAAATGTTTTATAATACACATTTGAATATCTATTTTCATTTTCTGATCTTAGATCTCTGGAACACTTAGAGTGGAAACTTTGCCAGGCTTTATCCCTTTTTGATATCTAATTAAACCTGATTTAGTAGAGAATTTATCAGCCTGCCTTTTCCCTCATATTTCATTTATGAATATGGACAGACACCCATTTTACCATGCACTGTATGTTGAAAGATCAAATACATCAGCATAATTTAAATAAATCTGAGCCCTATAAATTCCCACTGGATGCAAGACCACAAATGGAAGCAAGAACAAGGGCATGCTCAATGACATGAAAATGCAACTAATTTAAAACACAAAGGAAATACATTTCTATGGAGTGCCTAATAAATCTACAGCACTCATTTCCACAGGATTTTAGTGAGGCAAATACCTCAGCAAATTTCAAGAAAGAATTACACATTCATAGCATGGGAAAACAATATTTGTGGCTACGAGGCTACATGAACTATCAATTTACATGCTTTGTTTTTGAGTTGAGAGAGACTCCAGTCAACTTTTGAGAATAGTAAAAATTCCTTGATTATTAGGGAATGTACTAAAGTAAATATATCTCTATATGTGGAATCGTCATTTCTTTAATTTTTTATTTGACTGATGGGTTTATTTCATATGGCATGGGGATTATAGATATGGCCAGAACGTATTCTTGGATGTCTTTGAATTGATTAGACCAGTATAATCATCAAATCAATTTCTGACGGGCTGGATGAAATGCAGAAACTCTAATTTTTATGGTAACACAAATAAATTTGTATAAGAGCATTAGTGGGAGAGAAGGAAAAGAAGAGAAAAATGACAAAGAGAAAAGAAAGAGTGAATGAGAACTGGAGGATAGAAAGAAAGAGAAAAAAAAAAAAAGGCCTAGAGGTAATAGCATGGCAAGAGCAACAGAGTGCTTCAGAGACAAAACAGAGATAAGATACCAGGCTTTGCTGATGAAATAGCAAAAGCCTTCATTTTTTTCTCATTGTTAGAAATGTTTCCTAACTCATAATCTTCCATGTAATGTGCACGCCGATGTTTCATCTTTTATTCATCTTCCCATGCCAACAATTACCAGAGACTCAAGTAAGCTCCCCTTTATCCACATACCTTTTCACAAGTCTGAGGTTTTTTCTTATTTTATTAAGTTATAATTGACATATAATATTGTATTCATTTTAGATGTACAACATGATTCAACATTTGTAAACATTGCAAAGTGATTACCACAATAAATCAAGTTATCTGCTACCTTAAAAAGTTAGTACAGTATAATTGACTGTCTTTCCTATGCTCTATATTACACACACATGACTTATTTTATAACTGGAGGTTTGTGCTTCTTGATCTCCTTGACCCATTTTCCTGCCCTCCATTCCTTTCCTCTCTGGCAACCACCAGTCTGTTCTCCATATCTATGAGTCTGGGTTCTGGCTTTATTTTTTTTTTTGTTTTGTTTTGTTTTTTAGGGCCACACATAAGTGAAATCATGTAGCATTTGTCTTTCTTCTAACTTCTTTCACTTATCATAATACTCTCAAGGTCCATCCATATTGCTGCAAATGGCAAAATTGCGTTCTGTTTTATGGTTGAATAGTATCCCATTTGTGTGTATATGCATGAACCTTTTTGAATTAGTGTCTTCATTTTCTTTACATAAATACCCAGTAGCAGAATTGCCGGATTATATGGTAGTTCTATTTTTAATTTTTTGAGGAACCTCAATACTGTTTTCCATAGTGGCTGCACGAGAGTTCCCTTTTCTCCACATCCTCACCAATACTTACTTATTACTAGCCATTCTGGTAGAGGTAGGGTGATAGTTCATTGTGTTTTTATTTATTTGTATTAGAGTTGACATGCAGTGTTAATTAGTTTCAAGTGTATAACGTAACAATTCAACAATTCTACACAGTATGCAATGTCACCATGACAAGTGCAGTCACCATCGTCTCCACTGTTTTACAGTATTACTGACGATATTCCTTGTGCTGTACTTTTCATCTCCATGAATTATTTTATAACTGGAAGTTTGTATCTCAATCTTCTTCACCTTTTTCTCCCATCCTCCACCCCCACCCCCAGAAAAACACCAGTTCTCCGTATGTCTATATGTCTATTTTCATTTGTTTGTTTATCCATTTGGTTTGTTTTTAACACTACACTTATAAGTGAAATCAGATGATATTTGTCTTCCTTTTTCTGCTTTTTTCACTTAACATAATACCCTCTACATCCATTCATCTTGTCACCAGTGGTAAAATGTGTTTTTTTAATGGTTGAGTTATATTTCATTGTGTATATATACCACTTATCTTTTTATCCATTCATCTATAGATGGACACTTAAGTTGCTTCCATATCTAGCTATTGTAAGTAAAGCTACAATGAATATATATCTTTTTGAATTAATGTTTTTATTTTCCATGGATAAATACCTAGAAGTGAAATTACTGGATCACATGATATTTCTATTTTTAATATTTTCAGGAAACTCCATACTGTTTTTCCACAGTGGTTGCACCAATTTACATTCCTGCCAACAGTGCATAAGTGTTAGGTTTCCTCCACATCCTCACCGAGACTTGTTTATTTTTAATACTAAATATTCTGACTTGTATGAGATGACATCTAACCACCTTTTTGATTTGTGTTTCCCTGATGATTAGTGATTTTGACCATCTTTGCATGAGCTTCTCTTGGTCATCTGTGTGTTTTCTTTGGGAAAATGTCTGTTCAGGTCTCCTGCCCATTTTTTAATTGGATTCCTTTGTTGTTATTGAGTTCTGTACATTTTTTGTATACTTAGTATTAACCCCTTATTGAATATATCATTTGCAAATATCTTCTTTATTCAGTAGATTGCCTTTTCATTTTGTTTCCTTTGCTGGGCAAAGGCTTTCTATTTTGGTATGATTGCAGTAATTTTGCTTTTGTTTGCCTTGGCTGAGGAAAGAAGTTCATAAATAGATTTCCAAAGCTGATGTCCAAGAGATTACTGCCTATTTTCTTTTAGGAGTTTTTATGATTTCAGGCCTCACTTTTAGATCTTTCATTCATTTTGGAGTTTATTTTGTGTATGCTGTAGGAAAATGGTCCAGTTTTATTTCTTTTGCATGTAGCTGTCCAATTTTCCCAACACTGCTTACCAAAATACCATCTCTCCCCATTGTATGTTCTTGTCTCCTTTGTCATAGATGAATAGATCATACAAGTAAGAGTTCACTTCTTGACTCTATCCTGTTCCATTCATATGTCTACTTTTGTGTCAGCATCATACTGTTTTGGTTACTATGGCTTTGTAGTGTCTCTTGGTATCTGGTATTGTGGTGCTTCCAGTTTTGTTCTTCTTTCTCAAGATTGCTTTGGCTATTCAAAGTCTTTTATGATTCTATACAAATTTTAGAATTATTTGTTCTTGTTCTCTGAAAAATTCCAGTAGCATTCTAATAGGGATTGCATTGGATCTGTAGTTTGCTTTAGGTATTATGGACATTTTAACAATACTGATTTTTCCAATCTTTGAGCATAGAATATTTTTCCATTTGTTTATGTTACCTTCAGTTTCTTTCATCAATGTCTTACAGTCTGTGGAGTACAGATCTTTTGCCTCCTTGGTTCAATTTATTCCTAAGTATTTTATTTCTTTTGGGGTGGTTGAAAATTGGATTGTTTTTTAAATTTCTCTCTGCAACCTCATTATTAGTATATAAAACACAACATATTTCTGTATATTTTGTATCCTGCAACTTTACTGAATTCATTATTCTAGCAGTTTGTTGGTGGAGTCTTTAAGGTTTTACATATAGTATCTTGTCATCTACAAATACTGAAAGTTTTACTTCATCCTTACTAATTTGGATGCCTTTTATTTCTTTTTCTTCTGTGAATGTTATGGCTAGGATTTCTGGTACTATGAAATAATGACAAGAATAAAATTAAAAAAGAACCCACAAATATGGAGTCTAAGTAATATGCTACTAAAAAGTCAGTAAGTCAACAAAGAAATCAAAGAAGAAATAAAAAATACATGGAAACAAATGAAAATGAAAACACAACAGTCCAAAATATTTAGAACACAACAAAGACAGTCCTAAACAGGCAGTTTATAGCTCTATAGGCCTCCATCAAGAAAACAGGAAAAACCTCAGGTAAATAATCTAACTTTACACCTAATGGAACTAAAAAGAGGAACAAACAAAGCTTAAAATTAGTAGAACAAAGGAAATAACAAAAATCAGCAGAAATACATGAAATAGAGACAAGAATAGAAAAGATCAATGAAACTAAGAACTTGTGATTCGAAAAAAAATAAACAAAACTGATAAATCTTTAGATAGCTACTGTTTTCTGATTGATATTCTGTCTAGATGATCTATCCATTGATGTAGTGTGGGGGTGAAGTCCCCTACTATTAGTATTACTGGCAATTTTTCCCTTTATCTCAGTTAATGTTTGCCTCTTGTATTTAGGTAGTCCTATGTTAAGTGCATAGATATTTTAAATTGTTATATCCTCTTATTGGTTTGATCTCTTTATGATTATGTAATCCCCTTATTTGTCTCTTGCTACATCTATCTATCTATCTATTTATTTATTTATTTAATGTGGTTTAAGCCTTTATTTAAATTCCAGTTAACATACAGGGTAATCTTAGTTTCAGGAGTAGAATTTAGTGATTCATCAGTTACATACATCATTCAGTGCTCATCATGATAAGTGCCTTCCTTGATACCCACCACCCATTTAACCCATTCCGCTGCCCATCACCCCTCCAGCAACCCTCGTTTATCCTCTATAATTAAGAGTCTGTTTTGTGGTTTGACTTTCTCCCTCCAATGTTCATTTGTTTTGTTTCCTACATTCCATATATGAGTGAAATCATATAGTATTAGTCTTTCTCTGACTGACATATTTCACTTAACCTAATACTCTCTATCTCCATCACATCATTGTAAATGGCAAGATTTTATTCTTTTTGATGGCTGAGTGATATTGCTTTGTGTATAAACATACACACACACACACACACACACACACGCCAGCTTATCCTTATCCATTCCTCAGGTGATGGACATTTGGGCTCTTTCCATAATTTGGCTATTGTTGATAATGCTGCTGTAAACACTGGGTGCATGTATCCCTTCAAATCAGTATTTTTGTATCCTTTGGGTAAATACCTAGCAGTGCAGTTTCTGGATCACAGGGTAGTTCTACTTTTCACTTTTTTGAGGAATCTCCATAGTTTTCCAGAGTGGCTGTAACTGTTCGCATTCCTGCCAACAATGTAAGAAGGTTCCTCTTTCTCTGCACCCTCGTCAACACCTGTTGTTTCCTGAATTGTTGATTTTAGCCATTATGACAGGTATGAAGTGATATCTCATTGTGGTTTTGATTTGTATTTCCCAGATGTTGAGTCACGTTGAGCGCCCTTTCATGTGTCTATTAGCCATCTCGCTGTCTTCTCTGGATAATTATTCATGACTTCTGCCCATTTATTAACTGGATCCTTATTTTTGGGTTTTAAGTTTGATGAGTTCTTTATAGATTTTAGACACTAACCCTTTATCAGATATGTCATTTGTAAATAACTTTTCCCATCCTGAGGGCTGCCTTTTAGTTTTGTTGATTGTTTCCTTCACCGTGCAGAAGTTTTTTATCTTGATGAAGTCCCATTAGTTCATTTTTGCTTTTGTTTCCCTTGTCTCAGGAAACATCTGGTAAAAATTTGCTACAGCTAATGTCAAAGAGGCTGCTGTGTTCTCCTCTAGGATTTTGATGGTTTCCTGTCTCACATTTAGGTCTTTCATCCATTTTGAATTCATTTTTATGTATGGTGTAATTTTATCCTTCTGCATGTCGCTGTCCAGTTTTCCCAACATCATTTGTTGAAGAGACCTGTCTTTTTTCCATGAGACATTCTTTCCTTCTTTGACAAAGATTAGTTGACCATAGAGTTGAGGGTCCATTTCTGGGTTTTCTCTTCTGTTCCATAGATCTATATGTCTGTTTTTGTGCCAGCACCATACTGTTTTGATCACTACAGCTTTACGATATAACTTGAAGTCCAAAATTGTGATGCCTTTAGCTTCGCTTTGCTTTTTTAAGATTGCTTTGGCTATTTGGGATCTTTTGCGGTTCCATACAAATTTTAGGATTGTTCTTGTTCTGTGAAAATTGCTCATGGTATTTTAATAGGGATACATTAACTGTGTAAATTGCTTTAGGTAGTAGAGACATTTTAACAATGCTTGTTCTTCCAATCCACAAGCATAGAATGTTTTTCCATTTCTTTGTGTCTTCTTCAATTTCTTTCATAAGTGTTCTATAGATTTCAATGTATAGATCTTTTACCTCTTCAGTTAGGTTTATTCCTAGGTATCTTGTGTTTTTGGTGTCATTGTAAATGAAATTGATGCCCTGATTTCTCTTTCTGCTGCTTCATTAGTGGTGTATAGAAATTCAACATATTTTGGTACATTGAGTTTGTATTCTGAGACTTAACTAAATTTGTGTATCAGTTGTAGCAATTTCTCAGTGGCTTCTTTCAGGTTTTCTACGGAATATCATGTTGTCCATGAATAGTGAAAATTTGTCTTTTCCTTGCTGATTTGGATGTCTTTATTTCTTTTTGTTGTCTGATTGCTGAGGTTAGTACTTCCAGTATCATGTTAAATAACCAGTGAGAGACAACATCCCTCTCTTGTTTCTGACTGTAGAGGAAAAACTCTGTTTTCCACACTGAGGATGTTACTACCTTTGGGTTTTTTGTGTTTCAGGTTTTTAAAAAAGATTTTATTTATTTAAGTTCAGAGAAAAAGAGAACACATGAGTTGGGGGGCGGAGGATGGGCAGAGGAGAGGGAGAAGCAGATTCCCCGCTCAGCAGGGAGCCACATGTGGGGCTCCATCCCAGGACCCTGAGATCGTGACCTGAGCCAAAGACAGGTGTTTAACCAACTGAGCTACCCAGGTGCCTCTAACTTTGGAGGTTTTGTAAAAGGCCTTTCTGATTTTGAGGTATGTTCCCTCTACACCTACTCTGTTGAGGGTTTTTATCAAGAATGGATGCTAGACTATGTCAAATGCTTTTTCAGCATCTACTGAGAGGATCATGTCCTTTTATTAATCATAATCATAATAAAAGATCATAATCTTTTATTAATGTGGTATATCACATTGATTTGTGAATATTGAATCACTCTTGCAACTCAGGAATAAGTCCCACTTGATCATGGTAAAGATTCTTTTAATGTACTATTGGAGCTGACTTGATAGTATTTTGTTGAGAATTTTGGGTCCATGTTCATCATGGATATTGGCCTGTATTTCTCTTTTTTAGTGAAGCCTTTGGTTTTGGAATCAGGGTAATGATGGCTTCATAGAATGAGTTTAGAAGTTTTCTTCCTACTTCCATTTTTTGGGAAAAGTTTGAGAATAGGTATTAACTCTTCTTTAAATGTTTAGTAGAATTCCCCCGGGAAGCTTACTGGCCCTGGCTTTTGTTTGTTGGAAGATTTTTTTTTTTTAAATTACTGATTCAGTTTCTTTGCTAATTATCAGTCTGTTCAAGTTTTCTATTTCTTCCTGTTTCAGTTTTTGTTAGTTTCACTGTTCATGGGAATTCATCCATTTCTTCCAGATTGCCCAGTTTTTTGGCATATAATTTTTCATAATATTCTCTCATAATTGTTTATGTTTCTGTGGCATTGGTTGTTATTTCTCCTCTCTTCATTATGATTTTATTTATTTGGGTCTTTTCTCTTTTCTTTTTGATAAGTGTGTTTAGAGGTTTATCAATTTTATTAATGCTTTCAAAGAACCAGCTCCTGGTTTCATTGATCTGTTCTACTGTTTTGTTATTGTTGTTGTCGTTTCTATATCATTTATTTCTGCTCTAACCTTTATTATTTTCCTTCTTCTGCTGCCTCATTTGTTATTCTTTTTCTAGCTCCTTTAGAAAACATTTAATTGTAAGTTTAGATTGTATATTTGAGATTTTTCTGGCTTCTTGAGGAAGGCTTGTATTGGTATATACTTTCCTCTTACACTTTCATTGCATCTTAAAGGTTTGGGGCCATTGTGTTTTCATTTTCATTTGTTTCTATGTATTTTTTTAAAAATTCTTCTTTAATTTCCTCATTGATCCATTCATTCTTTAGTAGGATTTTCTTTAGTCTCCATGTATGGTCTTGCCCAATTTTTTCTTGTGGTTCATAGTGTTGTGGTCTGAAAATATGCCTGGAATGGTCTAGGTCTTTTTGCATATGATAAGACCAGATTTGTGACCTAGTATGTGATCTACTCTAAAGAATGTCCCATGTGCACCACAGTAGGATGTATATTCTGCTGCTTTAGAATGACATGCTCTGCATATATCTGTTAAGTCCATCTGGTCAAGTGTGCCATTCAAAGCCTTTTTTTCCTTGTTAATTTTCTGCTTAGATGATCCGTCCATTAATGTAAGTGGGGTGTTAATGTTTTCTGCTATTATTGTATTATTATCAATGAGTTTCTTTGTATTTGCTTTTAATTGTTTTATATATTTGGGTACTCCCAAGTGGGGGCATAAATACTTACATTTCTTAGATCCTGTTGTTAATCAGACTCCTTTATTATGACATAGTGCTCTTCTTCATCTTTTGTTACAGGCTTTAATTTAAAGCCTAGTTTGTCTGATAGAAGTATGGCTCCTCCAGCTTTCTTTTGACATCAACTGCATGGGAAATATTTTTCCATCCCCTTACTTTCAATCTGCAGTTGTTTTCAGGTCTAAAATGAGTCAGTTGTAGGCAGCATATAGATGGGTCTTTTTTTTTTTTTTTCTTTTTTATCCATTCTGATACCCTATGTCTGTTGATTGGAGCATTTAGTCTATTTACATTCAGAGTGATTATTGATAGATATGAATTTAGTGCCATTGTATTACCTGTAAAGCTGGTGTTTCTGCTCCTTTCTAGTCTTTGTTGCTTTTGGTCTTTCTTTCCTACCCAGTAAGTATTCTTTAATATTTCTTGAAGGGTTAGTTTGGTGATCATGAACTCCTTTAGTTTTTGCTGGTCTGGGAAAATATTTTTCCCATCTTGAATGACAGTCTTGCTAGATATAGTACTCTTGGCTGCAGATTTTTCCCATGAGCATGTAAAATATATCATGCTGCTCTCTCCTGGCCTGTCTAGTCTCTGTGGAGATATCTGCTGCTAACCTTCTTTGTCTTCCCTTGTAAGTTAGAATTTTTTAAAGATTTATTTATTTATTTATTTATTTATTTGAGAGAGAGAAATCACAAGTAGGCAGAGAGGTGGTCAGAGAGAAAGAGGGGGAAGCAGTCTCTCCATTGAGCAGAGAACCCAATGCAGGGCTTGATCCCAGGACCCTGAGATCATGACCTGAGCCGAAGGCAGAGGCTTAACCCACTGAGCCATCCAGACGTCCCAAGTTAGAATTTCTTTTCTCTTTCTGCTTTTAGGACTTCCCCCCCTTATTTCTATATTTCGCAAATCTAACTACAATGTGTCTTGGTGTTGGCTGGCTTTTGTTGATTTTGACAGGTGGTCTCTATGCCTCCTGGATTTGGATGTCTGTTTCCTTCCCCAGATTAGGAAAGTTTTCAGCTATAATTTTCTTGAGTAAATCTTCTGCCCTCTTTTCTCTCTCTCCTTCTTCTGGGACTCCTATAATACAAACTTTATTATGCTTTATGGAGTCACTGAGTTCCATAAGTCTACTTTCATGATCCAAGAGTTTTCTTTCCTTCTTCTTTTTGGCATCATTATTTTCCATTATTTTATCTCCTATATCACTTGTTAATTCCTCTGTTTTTTCCATCCTTGAAGTCATTACATCTAGTCTGTTTCAAATCTCAGTTATCACATTTTTCATTTCAGCCTGATTAGTTTTTAGCTTTTATCTCTGTGGTAAGTGGCTTCCTGTGTCTTTTATGCTTTTCTCAAGCCCAGCTAGTGTCCTTATGATTGTTACTTTATTTTTTTCAAAGATTTTATTTACTTGTTTGAGAGAAAGAAAGAGAGAGAATGATCATAGGGGAGGGGCAGAGAGAGAGAGGCAGACTCCCCACTGAGCAGGAAGCCTAACTTGGGGCTCGATCCCAGGACTCAGAGATCATGACTTGAGCTGAAGGCAGACACTTAACGGACTGAGCCACCCAGGTGCCCCATCGTTGTTGCTTTAAATTCTGGATCAGGCATATTACTTTTATTTGTTTTGGTTACATCCCTGGCTGTGATCTCTTCTTGTTCTTTATTTTGGGAAGAATTCCTTCATCCTGGCATTTTGTCTAGTGTCTAGTTATCTGTCTGTGTGTTAGAAAAGCCTATTATGTTTCTTGTCCCTGAGAGTAATGGCTTTATAAAGATTTTTTTAAATTTATTTGACAGACAGAGATCACAAGTAGGCAGAGAAGCAGGCAGAGAGAGAGAGAGGCTGAAGCAGGCTCCCCACTGAGTAGAGAGCCCGATGCGGGGCTTAATCCCAGGACCCCGGGATCATGACCTGAGCCAAAGGCAGAGGCTTTAACCCACTGAGCCACCCAGGTGCCCTGAGTAATGGCTTTATAAAGAAGAAGTCATATAATAACCAGTGCTAATATTTCCTCTAGGGCTAGTTTAGTAGTCATGAACTACTTTAGTTTTTTTTCTGGGAATCTCTATTCCTCCTTCTGTCTTGAATGACAGTCTTGCTGGGTAGAGTCTCAGTCAGTAGCCTTGGAGAAGTGTTTCCTTTTTGAGATCCATTGTAGGCTCCTCTCTCACTCACTTCTGTTTACAATCAGGGTTCCCTTCCATTTCTGCCCCAAACCACGTCTCTGCACTTTGTACCTTCCATGATGTGGACTCCTCTTTCCCTCTAGTCGTGCAGTTGTATCAGTCCTCAAATCGATTTCTTGGGTATTCAGAATGATTTGATATTTATCTAGCTGTGTTTGAGGGATGAGGTAAGCCTAGGTCCTCCCACTACTCCATCATCCTAATTCCCCACAGTTTTTGTTTTTAAGTCTATTTTGTCTGATAAAAGTGTGGTGACCCTAGCTTTTTATTCACTTCCATTCCCATGAGGTGTCTTTTTTATCCCTTTGCATTCAATCTGTATGTGGTTTTAGGTTTGAAGTAAATCTCCTATACGGTATGTGAATGGTCTTGTTTTTTGCTTTTTGGTTTTTTGGGTTTGTTTCGATTTTTTTTTCCTTTCACTTAGGTGACCTTTGTGTCTTGATTGGAGGAGTTAGACCATTTACATTTAAAGTAATTATTGGTAGGTATGTAGTTACTGTCACCTTTAATTCTTTTCTGATTGTTTTTGTAGTACTTCTCTGTTCCTTTCTTTTTCCCTCCCTCTCATCCCGTGTAATTGATGTTTCCTACTGTTACATTTGGATTCCCTTCTCTTTATTTTTTGTGCACCTATTATAAACTTTCAGTGTGTGATTACCATAAGGTTCATATATAATATCCTAAGTGTATGGCAGTCTATATCAAGTTGATGTTTCCTTAAGTAGAAATATTATACAAGTCCTACTTTTTCACTTTGCTCCTTCATGTTTTATGTATATGTCATATTTACATCTTATTATGTATATACCTGAACTAATTTTTGTAGTTATCATTGATTTTTTTTACTACTGTTGTCATTTAACCTCCAAAGAAGCTTTTTAAGTGATTGATCTACTACCTTTATTGAGTGTTTTCTTTTATTCATGAATTTTTTCCTTTCATATTTTTTCTTTTTTTTCTAATTAGGGTTTTCTTTTTTTACTTAAAGAACTCTTATTAATATTTCTCATAAAATTGGTTTGGTGTTGACAAACTATTTTAATTTTTTGGCTGGGAGACTTTATCTCTCCTTCAATTCTGATTGATGTCCTTGCTGGGTAGAGTGTTCTTGGTTGTTATTTTTTTCCTTCCAGTACTTTGAATGTATTATGTCACTCTTCTACAGCCTGCAAAGTTTCAGCTGAAAATAAGTTCATAGCCTTGTGGGGTTTTCTTTGGAAGTAACTAATTGCTTTTCTCCTGATACTTTCAAATTTTTTCTCTTAAGCTTTAATCTTTGACTTTTTAATTATTAGGTATATTGGTGTGGATCTCATCTTGTTTGGGGTTCTCTGTGCTTCCTGCATCTGAATGTGTGTATCTTTCCCCAAGTTAGGGAAGATTTTAGATATTATTCCTTCAAATGTGTTTTCTGCCCCCATTATCTTTCTTTTCTCATTCTGGAACTCCTATAATGTGAAAGTGAGTATGATTTGTCCTGGAGATCCCTTTTTACTTATTCTCAATTTTTCTTTTTTCTTTTTGCTGTTCACCTTGAGTGCTTTCCACTAACCTGTCTCCCAGATGGCTTGAAGATGGGAGTCAGGGGAGAAAAAAAAATCTCCAGTGGACTCCACACTGAGCATGAAGTGTAATGCAGGTCTCAGTCTCACCCTGAGATCACGACCTGAGCCACAACCAAAAGTTGGGCATTTAACTGACTGCCCCTCAGTCACTCCCTTTATGGTATCTTTTGAAGTCTTTATCAGGTACATTGTTTATCTTTATTCATTTATTCTTTTTTGTTTTTGTTTTTGTTTTTGAAATGTTTCTTTTCCTTTCATTTGCAGCATATTCCTCTGTCTCTTCATTTTGTTTGACTTCCCATGTTTGTGTCTATGAAAGAAGTAGCTATGCTAACAGCTACTTTTCCTAGTCTTAAATGACTGATCTCATATAGGAACATCCCCAGTGTGGACTGCAAGTGTCTGGAAGATCTGGCTGGAGTTGTAGCAGGAATGGGCTGAAAATCCCAGAGCAGTCTGTACCAGAGCCACCCTGGTAGGATAGCTAGAGCTGACATGGGTGTAGGCTGGGGGTTCTGGGGCATTCCACACAGTGGGCACCCTGGTGGGACAGCTAAAGCTGAAGCAGGAACTGGCTGTGTGATCTGGGAGCATTCTTTGCAGAGTCACCCTGGTGAGCAGCTGGAACTAAAGTTCTCCAGGCTACGGGTTTCCATGGGGTGCTTTGTACAGGGAGCCCCTTGGCAAGTTGTCTGGATCTGAAGTGGGCTTGGGCCTGGCATGTCCCATTGATGCTTTGCACAATTGTCATCTTGATGAGATGTGTAAAATTATCATGGGCACCATCTGGAAGTATCCTGGTATGTGCCATGCTGGGGCCATTGTTATAGGATGGCTGTAGCTCAGGCAGGTGAGAGGGTGTCACCCTGGAGTAACGGCTTGGGCTGGCATGAGCTACTGGCTCAGGGATCACTAAGGGAACCAACTGGCCAGATGCCATACCTTGGTCCTTTGTTTACTACCAGGGTGAAGGGGGAGCACGAAGAGGGGTGCTCACCAGCCTCTCTGACCTCAGGAGAATTTATGCAGCAACTCAGGGCTGTGTCCTTTATATTTTAGTTGTTCATTTAAATCGTTGCTTTATTTCTGTGCCTCCAGGGTGACTCGGGTTGGTGGATTCCAGCCAGCTAGAGTGTCCCGATCCTGCTCCTGTCTGAACCATCAGGGTGGAAAGGAAACATAAATAATAATGTTCACCTGCCCCCTTGACACTGAAGAACACTCTGCAAGTTTCATGCCATTTGACAGACATTCAAGATCTGGTTCCTTTGATGTCTAGTTATTCCTCACAACTACAGAGTTTTTTCTGTGCTCCAGAGTGGATGAAACTACTCCTGGTCTCTCGGTACTATCCTTCCCTACTTTAGTTCGCAGTATCAGGGTAGGATTCCCTTGATTACTGTGTCTTGTGCCATTTATTGTGTGGTCCCTCTATGTGCAGAAGCTGTTCAATCGGTGTGCAGTTCTTCTTCAGGAGGAACTGCTCTAAGTGTAGGTGTAGGTGTAGAATCATTGTGTCCATAAAGAATGTGAGTACAGAGTCTTTCTACCTCACCATCTTGAACCGCCCCCCAGTTCATTGTGGTTTTGATTTGCATTTCTCTGATGATTAGTAATGTTGAACATTTATTAATGTGCCTGTTGGCCACCTATATGCCTTTGGGAAAATGTCTGTTCAGGTCCTTGACCATTTTCATCATACTGTTGTTTTTGTTTGTTTTTCAGTGTATGAGTTCTTTATATATTTTAGATATTATATTTTAGATATACTTTATATATTTAGATATTAACCACTTATTGGATACAGGCATGCCTCAGGTATACTGGTTCAGTTCTACATCACTATGATGAAGTGAACACCATAATAAAATGAGTCAAATGAATTTTTTTGTTTCCCAGTGCATGCATCTAAAAAAACAATGTACATACCTTAATTAAAAAATACTTTATTGCTAAAAAATGGAAACTGTCTTCTGAACTTTTAGTGAATTGTCACCTCTTTGCTGGTGGAGGGTCTTGACTCAATGTTGATAGCGGTTGCTGAAATTTGGTGTAGTTGTGGCAATTTCTTAAAATAAGATGACAAGGAAGTTTGCTGTTGAATGTCTTCCACTCAGAAAATTTCTCTGCAGCATGTGATGCCACTGATTAATAGCATTTTAGTCACAGTAGAACTTTTTTTCAAAACTGGAGTCAATCACCTAAAACCCTGCTACTGTTTTATCAGCTACTTGTGCAAAATTTTAAATTTTTCATTGTCATTTCAAAAATCTTAACATCTTCAGTAGGAGTAGATTCTATCTCAAAAAGATACATTCTTTGCTCATCCATAAAACAACTCCTCATCATGAAATTGTAGCAGTTAAAATATAATAGTGAAAAGTTTGAAATTTTGCAGGAATTAACAAAATGTGACACAAACACAAAGTGAGAAAAGGCTATTGAAAAAAAGGGCACTATAGGGGCGCCTGGGGTGGCTCAGTCAATCAAGTGTCTGGCTCTTGATTTTGGCTCAGCTCATGATCTCAGTATCCTGCGACAAGACTTAGATCAGGGCCTACACTCAGCGGAGAGTCTGCTTGAGGATTCTCTCTCTCTCTCTCTCCCTCTGTCCTTTCCCCCCCCAGGCCCCTCCAACCTTCTCTCTCGAATAAATAAATCTTGAAAAAAAAAAAAAAAAAAGGAAAGAAAAAGGAAAAATGGCACCATAGAATTGCTTGATGCAATGTTGCCACAAACCATGAATTTGTGTTTTAAAAAAAGCAGTATCTGTTAAACAAAATAAAGCAAAGTGTAATATAAGGTGGTAGGTCTGTATTTGATTTACAAACATGTTCTCCCATCCAGTAGTTTGTCTTTCTTTTGTTGATGGTTTCGTTTGCTGTGCAGAAGCTTTTTAGTTTGATGTAGTCCTATTCCTTTTTTTTTTTTTTTTTTTTGCTCCTGTACCTTTGAAGTCTGCTCAAACAAACAAACAAATAAACAAAACATTAAGACTGATGTATATGTTTTGGTTTTGTTCTAGGACTTTTATGGTGTCAGGTCACACATTCAAGCCTTTAATCCATTTTGAGTTAATTTTTGTATATGGTGTAAGATAGCAGTCCAATTTCATTCTTTTACATGAATAGCTTTACATTTCATTCTTTTACATGAGTAGCTTTCAAATTTTCCCAACACAATTTATTGAATAGGCTGAACTTTCCCTATTGTATATTCTTGGCTCCTTTGTCCTAAATTAACTGATCACCTACATGTAGGTTTATGTGTGGGCTCTTATTCTCTTCCACTAGTCTGTGCATCTGTATTAATGGCAATACCTATTGTTTAGATTACTATAACTTTGCATTATAGTTTGAAATCCAGTGCATGAGATCTTAACTTTGTTCTTTCTCAGAATTGTTTGGCTATTCAGAGTCTTTTGTGGCTCCATACAAATCTTAGAATTATTTGTTGTAGTTCCATGAAAAGTTCCAGTAAATTGCCTTGAATCTATAGATTGCTTTAGGTAATGTGGACATTTCCATAATATTATTTCTTCCAATCTATGAGCATGGGGCATCTTTTTATTTATGCCATCATCAATTTTTTTGGTCAACGTCTTAGAGCTTTCAATGTATAGGTTCACTTCCTTGGTTAAATTTATGCCTAAGTATTTCATTTTTTGATATGATGGTAAATGGGATTATTTTCTTTATTTCTCTTTCTGAAGGTTTGTAAGTGTATAGAAATGCAACAGAATTTTGTGTATTTTGTATCTTGTGAATTTAGTAAATTCATTCTAATGCCTTCTTTGGGTGGCAATTTAAGGTTTTTTTGGTATATAGTATCATGTTGTCTGCAAATAGTGACAATTTTACTACTTTTCTATTTGTATGCCTCCTTTCTTCCTTCTTTCTTTCCTCCTTCCTTCCTTTTTTCTTTCCTTCCTTCCTTCTTTCTTTCCTTTTCTTCTGGACCAATTTCTGTGGTTATACTATGGCTATATACTATGGCTATACTATGGCTATACTGTGGCTATAGCCGCAGTATATATACTGTGTACAGTATATATACTATATACTGTGGCTATACTATGTTGAATAAAAGTGGTAAGAGTGGACATCCTTGCCTTTTTCCTGATCGCAATTTTACTACTTTTATTCCTTTAAACTTCAAATTAACTTTATAAGTTTTTAATCTACTACCTTTTTTTTTTTATAAAGATGTTTGTTTATTTATTTGACAGACAGAGATCACAAGTAGGCAGAGAGACAGGCAGAAAGAGAGGAAGGAAGCAGGCTCCCTGCTGAGCAGAGAGCCCAATGCAGGGCTCGATCCCAGGACCCTGAGACCATGACCTGAGCCGAAGGCAGAGGCTTAACCCACTGAGCCACCCACGTGCCCCTACTACCTTTTTTTTTTTTTTAAAGATTATTTATTTTTTTATTTGACAGAGAGGAAATCACAAGTAGGCAGAGAGGCAGGCAGATAGGAAGGGAGAAGCAGGCTCCCTGCTGAGCAGAGAGTCCGATGTGGGGCTCGATCCCAGGACCCTGGGATCATGACCTGAGCCGAAGGCAGAGGCTTAACCCACTGAGCCACCCAGGTGCCCCGCCTACTACCTTTTTTATGTATTTACCTTTTCCAGTGAGATCTTTACTTATGTATGGTTCCTCTTATTAATTAGTGCCATTTCTTTTAGCTTACGGAAGTCTCTTTAAAAAAAAAAAAAGCCCCTTTAATATTTCTTGTAAGCCAATTTAGTAGTAATCAACTCTTTTAGCTTTTGTTTGAAAAACTCTTTATCTCTTCTTCAAATCTGAATGATAACTTTGCCAGTTAGAATATTCACTGTTGGGCATTTTTCCCTTTAAGCACTTTGGATAGTCATGCCACTCCTTTCTGGCTTATACATTTTCTGCTTGGAAATTTGCTCATAGCTTTGTGGGGTTTACCTTGCAAATAGCAATTTGTTTTTCTCTTGCTGCTTAAGATTTTCTTTTTGTTTCTTTAACTTTTGACATTTTAACTATAATGTGTCCTGGTGTGGATCTCTTTGTGTCCATTTGGAACAAATTTGGAACTCCATGTGTTTCTTGGATCTGGATGTCTCTTTACTTGTCTAGGTTAGGAAAGTTTTCAGCCATTATTTCTTCAAGTAAGTCTTCTGCTCCTTTTTCTGTCTCTCTTCTCTGTCTTGGATGCCTATAATGCAGAAGTTATACCTCATGATGTTTTCCCAGAGGTCTCTGAGTTTATCTTTAAAAAAAATTTTTTTTTCTTTTTGCAGCTCTGTCTGTGTGAATTCTATTACTTTATCTTACAGCTTGATGGTCTGTTCTACTGCTTCATCCAGTCTGCTATTAAATTCTTCTAGTGTAATTTTCAGTCCAATTACTGTGTTCTTGTTGGAGTTCTTGCTGTGTTCCTCCATTTTCTTCCCAAGTTAATTAGCATCTTTGTGACCATTATTTTAATTCTTTATTTGGTAGATTACTATTCTCCATATCACTAAGGTCTGTTTCTGAGGTGTTATCTTGTTCTTTTGTTTGGAATATATTTCTTTATTTCCTCATTTTGCTTGACTCTGTGTTTGATTCTATGTATTAGGTGAAATAGCCACCACTCTCATTCTTGGAGAAGTGTCCTTCTGTAGGTGATAAACCTACTCATTTATCTTGCCCTAGCTCTTGGTTGACATTCTGGCCTTTGTGATTGTTTAAACTGCCTGACTTACTATTGATAGGTCCCCAATTGTTGAAGATATGCCAAGATCAGTCAGTGGAAGAATCTCACTTAGCATTTAGTTGTGGGCTTATCGGAAGCCACATCCTCAGGCAGCAGCCTTTAAAGGATACAAATATTTATAACCCTATGGAGCCACAATTGTAGTCCCTGATGGCCTCCAGACCAGGATATCTGGAGCTGTCCTCTAGGCAGCAGTTGCAAAAATCAGGGCTCCATACCTTCTGTGAAAGTCGTATCAGGCTGTAGTGAGGCCAAGGAGATGCAAGGATGGTGTCTCCTTGCTTATGTTGCCTGGGAACAACTTCTTAGCTTCTAGATGTATGGGAAACCTAAAGCCTATCTGTCAGGCTAAACTCCAGTCTAGGAAATAGGCCTTTTTCAAAAGGAGACTGGGTTGTGTCTCAGTCTGTTGTCTATGTAGTGCCCACCAAAAACTCTTTCTGATTGTTGCAGTCTTGTGGTATTAAGGAATGCCAGCCCTCTTGGCCATCAGGACCAGGCAATCAAGGGATGTCCTGTGCATGGTTTGCCTGTGCCCATTGGCTTTTCAAGATAACTGGATAGTGTTGGGGATAGGGCAAGCTCACCAGCTTCAGGAAGTCTATAAGGGAAATGCCTTGACTACATAAGCCCACACTCTTCAGCAGTGCAGCAGGAGGGTGCTTTGTGCAGTCATGCCAGATTTAGGAGTGGGAGAATGGGAGTGGGAGAATGATGAGACAGCTTGCACTCAGCAGCCCCAGACAGGAGGTAAAAAAGTGTCACAACCGCCAGTGCTCATAACTTTAGCTAGGGAGTGGGAGAACTTTGCAACCATTTATGCTTATCTGTTTTAGCCAGGGAGCAGGAGAGTGCTGCTACTGCCAGCCTCAGCAAGTGTCATGACCACTTACCACCACCTATTCCAGCAGTATGATGGGAGGGTGTCTCATCAGAGCTTGCCCACCTGTGTTAGTAGGGTATATGGAAAGCACAATGATGGTGTCAGCCAGGAGCTCCATCATTTCCTGGGAATGTCTGAACTGTCCCTGTCTTTCCTGCTGATGGCTTCAGATCAGCAAATAAATGTCCCTCACATGTATTCTAGGCATGTTCACACTGTTTTTCTTTTTCTTCTGGTCTTGGGGTGAGTGAGACCATATGTAAGCCTTCCAAGAAGGGAATTTCAGTTTTCCATAGCACTTTAGGTTCCCTGGACATCAACCTTGTTGGTTTTCCAAACCAGACTTTGTCCCAATGTGGTACACCAACACTTTGCTTTTCCAGAAGTGCCAGAAGGTGAGATACTACTTGCTATTGTGTGTTTTAGTACTGGGGGTGGGGATTTTTATGAGATCCTGTCTCTGCCTTTCCTAACCATCTTCATGTTGTCCTTTAATCCTTTGTTGTGGAGAGCAGTTTTGAGATATCTTGCAGAAGGAAATGATCCACATATAGCTGTATAGATTTTGTGTCTCCATGGTTCGAGGGGTGTTCTGGGTTTTCCTACACTGTTATCTTTGACCTCCTCCTCTCCAAAGTTGAAGAAAGTCACTTGTCCCTTTTTGTTTGTCCTACCTACTGAATGTCATTTGTGAACTCTCTATAATTCCAAGTCCATGATCCTTCCATTCTTTCTATTATTTAGTAAACAATATATTTCTCCCAGGCACAATAATATTCTCTGGAGATATTTCAACAAAATAGACAAAAATTCCTGATCTAATAAAGGCTACCAGCAGGTTAAGTAGGTTTAGAGATATCTTATAGAGGTTATTTTCTATCGGGTGAGGGAAGAAATGGGAGAGAAGCTAAATAATAAAATAAAAATAAAATATGGAGATGATACTACATGCTGTCGAGAAAAAGCAGGAATGAGCAGAGAGTCTGTGAAGTTTGGGGGGAAAGAGTGTGGTTTTAAATAGAATGTTCAGGAAAATTATCACTGAAAACTGTCATTTGAACACTGTAAAGTAAAGCAGTGAGTTGTTGGCATAAGTATTCAAAGCAGAAGGGAAAAGGGAACGGCAAATTCCCAGAGGCAGATAATGATTCTGGGCTTTAAAGGTGGGAACTCTTGGGGATATAGACAATTGTGTCATGATCTGATTTGCATTCCATGCTTTGGGTTGAGAGTAAACGAATCTAAAACTCTGTTCAGGTCAACATAGGGTAGAAGATGTAGAAATGGAAGTTTTTAGTACAGATGGAGAAGTTAAAACCATGAAGGCTCATGGAAACTTCCAAAGAAAGCATGTGAGAAGAACAATAAATTAGGGGCGATGATGGAAGCCTGCTGCGTACTAATATACAAGGGAAGAAAAGAGATGTATGAACTTAAGGAATCCAAGAAAAAACTTGTCAGAAAAGTATGGGAAAAAAAACCAACAGGAGTAAAGAGTAAAGACTGTTGAGCTTCATTAAGGACCCAGATAAGCTTAGACACCATTAATTTGGACAGGCCTAAATGTGGACTGACATATGGTTGTTTGATACATTTAACAGTACTACTCTGCCAGGATAGCACAGAAGACTGGTTGAAGAACTAACTCAGAGTTGTGGATCTGCTGAGTAGGTGCAATAAACAATAGAAACATCAAATAACTGAGATAGGGATGAGAGAAAATGGTAAGATATACAACCACATGGTTCCAGGTAGGGAAAATTAAATAAACCCAAAAGAAAGATAAATAATGAGGAAACATAAGCATAAAGAAATGTGATGCATCTAAGAGCTTAAAGAGCAAATTTAGGGGCACCTGGGTGGCTCAATGGGTTAAAGCCTCTGCCTTCAGCTCAGGTCATGATCCCGGAGTCCTGGGATCGAGCCCCGCATCGGGCTCCCTGCTCAGCACGGAGCCTGCTTCCCTTCCTCTCTCTCTCTGCCTACCTCTCTGCCTACTTGTGATCTCTGTCTGTCAAATAAGTAAATAAAATCTAAAAAAAAAAAAAAAACAAATTTAGGGACTGAGTTTGAGATTGAAGATGCCCACGTGTTGTTAGAGAGTGGGATATGGGTGCTTAAGATTTTTTAATGTAGAACATAATGCAACAAAATGTAATTATAATGAACTTATTTAAAAAGTTGATATATTTGTTTCAAGTGCCTTAGGCTATAGACAGTTGCATTTTGTGACATAGAATTCATCATTCTCATTTAACTTTTTTTTTTGCTGTTGTTACAAAATCCCAAATTAAAAAAACACTCTTCCAGGTGTTTTTTGTTAGAGATATCTGCACTAGTTTATGCCAACTGGCCACTATGAGCAAGTTTGAAGACCCCAATATAGGAAATCTGCCTCAACCTTACAGAATCCTCCTTTCATTAGGCTTATTTCAGAAAAGATATGAGCATTTTACTCAAACTTACATAGTTCTAGGGAGTCTAAACATCATGAAAGAAGTTTTTGCTGTGATCAGACTATAAAATGCTATCTGAGTGTTTTTATCCTGCTAAGTAGTCTGAGTTAAAAGCATTCACATTCATTTAGTAAAGCCAAAGAAAATAAGATATAAAGAAGTAAAGATGTAGGGCGCCTGGGTGGCTCAGTTGGTTAAGCAACTGACTTCAGCTCAGGTCATGATCCTGGAGTCCCAGGATCGAGTCCCGCATCAGGATCCCTGCTCAGCAGGGTATCTGCTTCTCCCCTTGACCTTCTCTCCTCTCATGCTCTCCCTCTCTCTCATTCTGTCAAATAAATAAATAAAATCTTAAAAAAAAAAGAGTAAAGATGTATTATTTAAATAGAAATGTATTGCTTACTACCAAATATAATCATAAAGATTACATAGATAAGAGGTGGAAAACAGATAATAGCTAACCAGCTAGATGACTTTAGTTTTAATTTTAAACTTTAGTTAAATGTCTTTCTTTAAGCAAGGTACCATAGTTAACTAGTTCTGCTTATGCGTCTCCAACTTTTCTGTGTCTTTATTTTCTAAGTCAGCAGAGCAAGTTCAGCCAGGTGTAATTTTCTTTCTCAGAGTCAAAGCTGAAGCAAATTGCTTCACCTTCTCTTATGTGATGTGCACTACTTTGAGTTTGCTACTGATCCCTTTAAGTCCCAGTCACTAAGTGTGAACCTAAATTTTCAGCTTGACCCCTCTTTTCCTAATTTGAATCTGTCTGGCTGTGGAATGGATGCTCACTGTGTTAAAGCTATGCGTAAAATCATGACAAAATGACCTCAAAGTCTTCTTTTGGTCATTAATCTCCAAATGTCCCTCTCTGGTGTATAACCCTCAAAAGAAGAACTTGGTAACTCCCTGCAACAGAATGAAATCAAAATTTTATGGTTCTCAAAGTAGTACTCCTGAAAGTAATTCTAGCATCATGAACGTCTCCTTTTTCACTTAAACCAAATATCCATCTTCCTGTACCATTAATAGAGAATTTATCAAAAGAAAGAATTCTCATAAAAGCTTAATTAAATGTTGGGGAAAATAAGCTAAAAGAAAGAGTTAATAAAAAGGAAGATAATATCAGGCATAATTTGATGAATAATATCCACCAATAAGTTAAACTAGGAATTAAAAGAAAAGTTATGGAGAAAAAAAAAAGAGAGAAAAGGAACAAAGTCCTAGAGGGGTATAAGGAGAAAATGAAGGAATGAATGAAAGAAGACAATGAGGAGCAAATTTAATAAAGAGAGAATAGAAATTTTCTTTTGAAGCATAGCATTATTATTTTCATAATATTAAAATACTAAATCACAGGGTGATTAGTAAACAAAGATAAAATATTTTCTGATTAAAATTCTTTCTACATGCCACTGTACTGGTTTTTATTTAGTGTACTGCCATTGAAGTAAAAATGTCAATATCTCTTTTCTCTTTTTAATCATCGAATGGATTATTTCATATAAATAAGTTCAGATGAAAAGAGTAATCACACAAAGTCTCATATGCAGAGGACCCATTATGTGTATACATTAATCAGAATACTCAATTCTACTTGAATAAACACAATTATAGTGCTAAAATTTTTAAATTTCTGCGATGCCTATTTCATCAGTGCTTTAGGATTACGTACTTATTTCAAGTATAATTGGGATATCCCCTAAAATCTATATTTCTTCTTTATTACAGCCATGTGCTCAGATTTATTCAAATAGAGAGCAATTTTGCAGCATCCTTTAAAAATAAATAAAAGTATCTGATTGTGATTGTTGTGTTGTAGGTTCAGACATTTTAATGTATTCTTCCTTGGAAAAAATAACAACTAGGAACAATAATCACAGGCAAAACTTTGCAACACCAATTGCCTTGAAAAGGAAACAAATATTTCCCACACACACAAGAAAAAATACTGTCCATTTCTGTCAGCCTTTTCAACCTCTTTTGTGTTCCAAGAAATTGCGAGTAATGAAAACAGGGCAGAGCCAATCAAATGGGTGTGTATACTAGTGCACTGTGAGAGTTGAAAGCTCTGCATTTAAAATAAGGTTTATGCATAATTCATAGGCTATGCATGTTTATGTAAATTACCAAAGGCGGAAGTATATACGAAACAGAATCTGAGGTAAAATGACGATGTTATAATATACTGCTGGACTTGCATCTCGCCAATTCAACATACCCCCGTTATACTATTCCTGAAAATTACATCATGTGCCAGTTCACACTAAGAAATCTAATAAAACTTTGGCTTGCACACATTGTGTATTTTTCAACATTCCTTTCAGATTCAATATAATATTAAACACTGACACTTAGCCATATATAATTCAAACAGCCTGGGAATAAAGATGTACATATATATTCCTGTTAATGGGTGTTATGTAAGTTGAGAGAAATAGAAAGTGCCTAGAAATTTAATTTAAAGATAAGAGGGTTTTTAATGTATGGGAATTTTCGGTTTAAAAAAGACGAAAAAGGAAATGAACTCTTCCATCACTGAAAACAGTCAGTGAATTTTGGAAGGTAAAATAGTATTTGGAAGACAAGCTCCCATCTAACATGGAATACTGGAGTGGTTTCTGGTTGGTGATATTCAGCTCAGACTCATCTTCTGGCTTAAAGTGTTCCTTTGAATCAGTCATTTCGGGCTGCCAGCAGAGGAGAAGAGCTCATTTGCATGAGCTCTCCACCTCCTGGTCAGTTCTGAAAATCTTGGCGGCTTAGCACTGCAATTGGCAAAGGAGAGTCCAAAAAAAAAATAAATAAATAAATAAGGGCTTCCAAACAAAACATTGTCACTGAATTAAGTCCAATGCACCTGAAATTCATTGCTCTGTTATCTTTTAAATTGTTATAAATATAGCAGGCATTTTAGAGTCATTTCTGTTTATTCCCTTCCTAATGTACTGTGTGAACCATTTTTCACATGTGTTAACATACTATATGCAAATGGCGTTTAATGTGTTTTATTCACAGAATGCATTTACAAATCATTTTGTGTATGGAGGAAAGCCGTTGCTTCAGTTTTGCATGTGACACAGAAAAGGAGGAGTGCTTATCACTACATTTCTAAAATGATAGTAAATTTAAAGGGAATGAGGAAAACCCACAGATGCTATAATAGGAAATTCTTGTGTTTCTAATTTACCTATTAGTACCTTTTTCATATAGACTTGCAAAATCCAGTGCTGAATTCCACTTGCTAAGAATTTTAAGCTCTTGTCATTAGAAACAATTATCCCTTCCATTATTCATGCTAACGTCCACATGTACTGTACTCTTAGAAATCAAAAGAAATGCTCAGAAAACAGCAAACACTTCTCGCTGAAGCAAAAATTAATTTAAATGTTTGCGCTCCATGTTTTACCACAGTAACTAAGAGTAATTTCTCCCACGTCTAATCACCATGCATTTTCTTCATAGCATTTAAAGACTTTCAAATAATTTGCAACAGAATGTATTTTATTTTAAATAGTTCTCAACCCTAAACTATGTAAAAATCACTAGGTGTTTAAAAATTGCAGAGAATAGATTAAATATTGAAGGCATATTAAAATTCCATTTTTATATGTTAAATATGTAACAAAAACAAACACCTCTAATTGTGATAAAAATAATGTGAGGAATATGCACAACATAATGCTTTTATTCTACTAATTTATAGAAATAGGTCCCTAAATGGTTATTATTTTCATCCCATGTATAGAATGACCAGGAAAAATGCTAGCAATTACTCTGTGAATGGTGTTCTACCCTGGCATGAAGCTATAACTAATTTGCATATAGCATTGTTGGAAATGAAGCCTGTGACATACAGATCATCATCAACATTGGGAATTCACACTGCCAACTGTACCTCCTCATACAAATACATACTGCCACTTATGGATCAAAGAGAGTGTTGCGACTGCCATCCTGAGCTATTAAAACACATCACGCTACCAGAATTTTAAACATGTTTTAGAAGTGGGATATTTATCATTAGAAGGATTTTTCCCCCTTTGTTATGTAAACAAAAGGAATTATCTTAAAAACTTATCCCATGGAAATATTTATCTTTTCCCTATGTCCTATTTTCCCCAAGTGAAAAATTATAGAGTACAAAAAAATTTTTTTAAATAATTTGATATGTTAGTAAACAGCACTTTATATTTTTCTATTACAGGAAGAAAATTTAACTTGAACAGTAAGGGAAAGATAAAAATGAAGATACAATCCATCAATTTTTGAACAATGGCTTAGTAGTTTCTATGGTGACATGAGTCCACAAATAAAAACTCAGGAGAGGTAAATTTACCTAATTTATCAAGTAAATAAGCAAAAGAGAATTTTAAGTTACCCGGATAATTATCTCAGTTATTGCTTTCATGTCGCATATATGGAGTGGCTTATCTTCTACTATTCATCTTTATTTTAAAAGAATAAAAATTTTCCTCTGTGCGTTTTAGAAGACTACTTTCAGTTTAAGAAAATGAGAGATTATTTTTATTACTTGACATACATAAAGGCTTTCTTGACAACAAAGCAGTGAATTGGTTATGAAACTTGAAGAGAATTAAGCTCTCGGCAGTAAGATACTTTTCTACCAAATTTTCGAAAGAGGGCGTGTGAGTATATTACAAAATTCACATCTACCCTATGGGACTATCTATAGTAGATCGTTTCTATACATCTTATGTCGAGACTTGCCTACTGAGGCATATACAATAGGTATGCACTGGAGTATAATTTATAAAGCATGCTTACAAGATATTTCTGTAATGTCTTCACCTATTTCCTATTACCTTTCTTGTCCTCTAATTTTCATGAGACTCTGTCGTGCATCTTATTTTCTATTTAGTGAAGAAGTTGAGTGATCGGTTATGGATGATAACAGAAAAAATCAGTCAAATGTGGACAAGGCTGGCCTGATAAGACTGAAATGAAGTATGCTTTTGGTTGTGTAATAATTTTCCAGCTGTGTTCTAGTTTAAGAAAATGTCCAACATGACATTCCTAGCTTAACTCAGTCACACATTTTATACAGGTAGTATTTTTCAGATATGACACTAAGTTAGAAGGGGTTGCTAACACTTCAGAAGAGAAGATCAGAATTCAAAGTGACCTTGATAAATTGAAGAAACAGCGTGAACCAGATGAAATACTAGCTAGCCTCGGGTCCTACAGGGGGGAAAAAGTCTAAGCTAGAATTCATCACTCATTTATTTATTCATTCATCAAATATTTATTAAATGCCTACTATGTGCCAGCCACAAGCTGAATATCATTTAACACAAATGTATTCTTAGTTTTGAAATCTGCCCTCTCCTTTAATGCATGACTGGCTCCTTTAGGAAATCAATCCCTTTCAAAATTGCATGTCCTTACACTGTGCAAAACCAGTAGATTTAGAAAGAAAAATAGAAGCACCTCAAGAAATACCAGCATCATACTGAGATATGTGTGTGTGTGCTTTTTTAAAACTGAGTACAGTTGTGTGTATATGTATATGGGTGTGTGTATATATGTGTGTATACATATATATGTGTGTGTGTGTGTGTACATATATGTACACATATATATAGGCTTTTTTTTTTAGTTTATAATACATTTTTTTGTGTGTCCATTTCTGTGTTAACTAGAAGACTGCTTCAGTGACTTCATTTTTTTTTTCTTTATCTCCAAAATATTTGTATCTGGGCTATGGTCAAGAGTCACAAGAACACAACAACTATTTTGATTATTTTTCTCCTTTATTTATATACTACAAGACCAGGGCATGCCTTTGTTTACAAGCATACTGATTAATTGGTTAAAGTATAGTTGACACACAATGTTATATCAGCTTCAGGTGTGCAACATCGTAGTTCAACAACTGTATATGTTATGCTGTGCTCACAAGTGTCTCCATCTGTCACCATGCAGTGGCTATTACAATGCCATTGACTTATATTCCCTATGCTGTACCTTTCATCCTCCTGGCTTATTCATTCCAGAACTGAAAGCCTATACCTCCCACTTCTCTTCATCCATTTTGCCCTATCCCCTCTCCACCCATTTGTTCTCTGTATTTATAGATCTGTTTCTAGCTTTTTGGGTTTTTTTGTTTTTTTGTTTGTTTTAGATTCCCTATAACTAGAATCATACAGTATTTGTCTTTCTCTATTTCATTTAGCGTAATACTCTCTAGATCAACCATGTTATTGCAAATGGCAAGATCTCAGTTTTCTCTATAGCTCCATTGTGTATATAAATGTACATTTATATCTGTATATTCCACTGTATATATAAATACCAGATCTTCTTTATCCATTTATCTATCCATGGACACTTAAGCTGTTTCCATATCTTGGCCATTATAAATACCGCTACAATGAATGTACAGATCACATCAGTGTTTTCATTTTCTTTGGTCAATGCCCAGTAGTGGAATTACTAGTTCATGTGGTATTCTTATTTTTCATTTTTTGAGGAACTTCCATACTACTCTCCAGTGGTTGCACCAATTTACATCCCTGCCAACACCGTATGAGCTTTCCCTTTTCTCCACATCTTCACCAACGCTTGCTGTTTCTGTTCTTTTTAATACCAGCCATTCTGACTGGTGTGAGATAGTATGTCATTGTGGCTTTGACTTGTTTCCCTGATGATTAGTGATAATGAGCATCTTTTCATGTTTCTGCTAGCCATACGTAAGTCTTCTTTGGAAAAATGCCCACTCAGGTCCTCAGCACATTTTTAAATTGAATTATTTTAGTTTTTTGGTGTTGTGTAAGCTCTTTATATTTTTTACATATCAACCTATCAATGGATATATCATTTACAAGTATCTTTTTCTATTCCATAGGTTGCCTTTTTATTATTTTTTATTTTGTAAATTTTTTGAACTCCAATATAATCAATGTACAGTGTAATATTATTCTCAGATATATAATATGGTGATTCAACAATTCTATACATTATTCAGTGCGCCTCATGATAAGTGCACTCTTAAGCTTTTTCATTTTGTCAGTGGTTTTCTTTGCTGTGCAAAAACGTTTTTGGTGTATGTTGTCCCAGTAATTTATTTTTGCTTTTGTTTCCCTTGGCTAAACAGATCCATAAATATGTTGCTAAGGCTGATGCCCAAAAGATTACTCCCTGTGTTTTCTTTTATAACTTTTATGGGTTTTAGGTTTCAAATCTGAGTTTATTTTTTATGCATGATGTTAGGAAGTGGTCCAGTTTCATTCCTTTACATGTAGTTGTCCAGTTTTTCCAGCCCCATTTAGGGAGGAGACTATCTTTTCCACATTGTGTATTCTTGAATATTTTGTTATACATTAACTGACCATATAAGCATGGTTTTATTTCCAAACTCTCTATCCTGTCTCATTGATCTTTGTATTTTTTTTATGCCAGTACCACACTATTTTGATTGTTATAGTTTGGTATTATGTCTTGAAATTTGGTATTGTGATACCTCCAGCTTTCTTCTTCTTTCTCAAGATTGCTTTTGCTATTCAAGGCCTTTTGTGGTTCCATACAAATTTTAGGATTATTTTTTCTAGTTCTGTGAAAAAAACTGTTGGTATTTTGATAGGGATGGCATTTAATGTAGATTACTTTGGGTAATCTTTTCAAAAATTAGTCACTTTAAGGAGTCAAAATAAATCATACTTAGTGTTTAATTTTGGATTATCATAAAGTTATATTACAAAGGTATTTTACTGGTTGAGTCTTTGTCTGCTCAAATCAGGAATACTCAATTCACTTTTAAAAATGTGATTCCAGTAGTGTCCTACCCTTGTTTCCACCCTGGCTGCCTTGGAGAAAAGTAATCATGCATCCTGGTTTGATTGGGACAGTTTACACATGCTGTGCCAACATAATTATTAATGCCTTTTACTCTAGAAGTGATCAGTTTAAATGATAAATTATGTGATTCCTCCTAGTTTGAAGTGTCTCTTCACTTGTACCCACGCACTGCATATTTTGATGGGGTGAAATAAAATGCAACTCCTTAAGAAGTTGGCTGGACACCAAGGGAGACATAAATATCAACAGATGCTTTCAGGGGAAAGCAAGGACCTCAAGGATGAACAGACTTCACACAAAGGTATACATAAAAGGGAGCTAGTACTCAAGAACCCATTAAAGCTGTCAAATTTGAGAACATTGGACAGCAAAGCCTAATTAACAACTTATCAGACACAGTTCATCTTTGAGCAAAAACCACTTTAGATAGGTGCATTCAATTTGAAAAACAAGCTCCAGAGACAAAACGGGCAAAAATGGTAAGAGTATATGCTAGCAATACACATAAGTAAATAATGAATAACCATATATAATGAAAAATATTTTTATTACCTTTCCAGCCTTTCCAGCATTCCTTGAAAATAGGCAATATATATGTTTTTCTGGTAGCTAATACTTTGTAGCTGCTCTGCTCAGGTTGTATTTTTTCATAATGTTTTTCTCCTCTCAATTTTGTAACTTTAGGTGTGAGGAAATAAAGAGTTAAATTTTTAAACAGCCACTGATATGCTCTCTAAAGCAATTATTCCCTCTGTCACCAAGAGATAAATGTACTACCACAAGACATTACAAATGTGCTCCTCTAGACTCTAATACAAATTACTGTCAGACCACACCATTTAAAGTCTTCCTCCACTTATTTAGTAAAGCCAATTTCTTTTGATTCCTTTTACATATAAAGAAAAAATATCTTTCTCTGATGATTGTTGAACACAATTTTTAACCCTTTTCAAATAGCATTCACTGCTTAGTAACTCTTTTTTTTTTTAAGATTTTTATTTATTTATTTGACAGACAGAGATCACAAGTAGGCAGAGAGGCAGGCAGAGAGAGAGGAAGGGAAGCAGGCTCCCCACTGAGCAGAGAGCCCGGCGTCAGTGCGGGGCTCCATCCCAGGACCCCGGGACCAGGACCCCGGGACCACGACCCGAGCCGAAGGCAGAGGCCCCAATCCACTGAGCCACCCAGGTGCCCCAGTTGCTTAGTAACTCTTAATAACGTTCAATGCTGAGATTCACAGACATTCTGGAACATGTCGATGGGGAGGAGAGCCTCTGGTATTGTACCAGTTTTCTTCCATCTATTAGGATTGCAGAAAGCACCTCAATCAATGTAAGGAGCTCTAAAGTTAGTACTAATGCCAAACATGCCTCATGAAGAATTTCAAGTACAAAAACTGAAGTATAAATTTATCTCCATTGTGGTCTCATCCCAAGAAGAAATGATCTCCGAGTCACTCAGAGCATATAAATATGCTTAGAGATATATGTAAGCTTGTGGTTTTGCACTATAATTTTTTCAGATCCTTGGGCCTATGAAAAAGTAAATCTAAGTAGCAACTCATACTTGGGAAGGTGAAATTAAAAACTGAACTACTTGGCAGCATATAGGCCCTGAAAACATGCCATGAATTAGGCTAAGGGCCATCCATGCAAGGTTGTGAGAGATCACTGGCTTTTTGAAGTAAAGAACTCCAGTCCATAAAGTGGAGAGTAGAATGTATAAATGCAAAGCAAAGAAGTGGTTCGACATAAGCCTAAAAGACTGACCAGTCCTTAGAGATGTTTACTGACTAGGTTTGCTCTCCCAGCATTGGTTCCAGCCCCAGGCATTCACTCTAACTACCAATCCCCTTTAATTATTGTATTACAGCTCTCTTGTTTTGCTTTTCTACTAAAAAAAAATCTAGGGGAAAAAAGTGAAGTTTTTAAGTGTATAAGTACATGTGAATCAGAGAAATTGTCTTGAGTACAAAGTAGAAGTAGTATGTTGAAATTAATGAGAAATACGTTAAATACTGTGCCAAACACTTAGAAAATCTGGCTTTGAGACAGCTTCTCATGAAAAAATCTTCTCTATACTTGATTGAAACAACTTTCACAAGGTTTAGAATAAGGACCAGGAGGCCTTGGCCTTTACTCTCTCAAGATAATTTGTACATTGATAATGTAACATTGGAAGGAAACAGATACATGGAATATTCTGCAAGTCATAATTTGTTTGGGGGAAAATTATGTCTACCTTCTACTTTACTGTATTTCTCTTAGATATTAGAAAACACTTGGGGCATCTGTGTGGCTCAGTTGGTTAAGCATCTGACTCTTGATCTCAGCTCAGGTTTGGTCTCAGTGTCATTAGTTCAAGCCCTGAGCTGGAGGGCTTGCCTAGTGTGGAGACTACTGAAAAGAAAAGAAGAGAAAAGAAAAGAAAAAAGAGAAAAAAAGATATTAGAGAAAAGCACTTCTCAGTGTACTAAATAAGAACAGTTTTATTTCAATAGTATAACTTTCAATCATTCCTAAAAGAGGAGATAATTCATCTTCTTTGAAAATAGTCCAAATATCATTTCCTCTGAGTGTGGGCTATGAAGAAAAGGTTCTTTTTGGTAGCCCCTCATAACTCTATTGATGAATATTATTTTATTAGAATTTTGAGACAACCAAAAAAAAAAACAACAAAGAGCCCAAACCCAATATATACACACCTAATTATTACCTAAAATTAACTAAAGTTAACTTAATGCCACCAAATTGTATGCTTAAATAGATTAAATGGTAAGTTTTGTTATGTACCGTAAGAAAATAACTCAAGTTAAAAATAAATAAGGCTTAGTTTAAAAAAAAAAAATTAAGGCACCTGGTTGGCTCAGTTGGTTAGGTGTCAACCTACTGCTCAGGCCATGAAACTGCGTCCTGGAATTCATCAAGCCCTCTGTCAGCTCCCTGCTCAGAGGAAAGGCTGCTTCTCTCTCTCCTCTGCCCCTAAGCCCCATGCCGCCATGCTCTTACTCACTCTCTCTTTCAAATTAAAAAAAAAAAAATCATTTTAAAAAATAAAAGAAAAAATATTTAACTTGTTTTGCTTCTTAAAATTCTGAATTTTGGAGCCACTGATTGTGAAAATAACTAATACAATTAATTAGGGCCTGAATAAAGAAAGAAGACGTCCATGACCCAGGTTTTCTAAAAGGAATAGGTTAAGGCCAGAGTAACACCGGCCTTTAAGAATTGGTTAGTGTTATGTTAGGAATGCATTTTAAATTAAACAAGCTTAGTCCTCAACCCAGCTTTATTTTTGAGGTCTTTGTTAACATTACAGAGATAAAAGAAAGGACCAGGTGAAAAGAAGAGGAGACAAGTGATAATTAAGAGTGGAACAAATTGATTTGTGAACAGTCAAAAGCCCTTCACTATAGTGATTGTTTAGCTATAACTGCAGTGATAGGACTATTAGTTTTATGGGTTGTTGTTTTTTTAAAGTTTTGGGCACATGAAAGAATTAAGCAAATAATCCCTGCTTTAGTGTTAAAATTATGGTTAGGATGCTCTTAAGTAAACAAATGTCTCCTTACCCCTATAGAGAATGGCATTTTTCAAGAGACAAGATCGCATTAGGACCATATTTAGTAAAATACTTTCTTTTTTCTTCCTCTTGATAGACTGTCAAATGAAGAGGGAATTCAGGTATCCTTTATACAGTGCAAGCCAATATGTTCAATTTCTCTACTAAAGAATGTATTCACTAGGAATTAATTCAGCTACATTTACATTTATGGACTATTTAATGGGCCTGTGATCCCTGTCTATGCTGCCCTACAGGACAAGTCTCATATTCTCTCTTTGCTCATTCATTGTTCTGCCACAGACAACTCTTTCCTCTTGCTTGGTCTCTATCAAGTATCAAGCAAGACAGCATCAGTTAAAATATGAAGGTAATAAGAAACCACTAACTGCAAGACAGCTGTATAAGCAGTAGGTTTGTTTCCTCAGAAAAAATGGCAGACAAGGGCTCTGTTTCAAATAGAATGTTGTATTTCTCAAAGTTTATAACAAAATATTTTCTTACCCATTTTGTAGGAAAAAAGGGCAAAAATGTGAAAAAATGAGGCTTGGCTTTTATTTATGTGTTTTAGTGGCTTGCTGACCTGAATCCAAAGACAACGATAAAAAGCTTAGATTAAGATTCTAAATAACAAAGACTTTGCCTGGTTTCTCTCCCACCTGGGTGGCATAGTTGATTAAGTACAACTCTTGGTTTCAGCTCAGGTTGGACCTCAGGGTCCTGAGCTCAGGGTGGTAAGATCAATGCCCGCATCGGACTCCACAATCAGCAGGGAGTCTGCTTAAGTCTCTCTCTCCCTCTCCCTCTGCCCCTCCCCACTGCTCTGCCACCCACTCTGTCTCTCCCTCTAAAATAAGTAATACAAATTATTTTTCAAGAATTATTTTTTTACATTCAAGTTTCTACTCCAGTTACAATCAAGTTCTATAGTTTACAAAAGGTGAGGGATAAGTTCTCTTTTCTTCCAAATGGATAGCCTCTTCTGCCACTTATTAAAAATGTGCCCTTCTCCCAAATAATTGATAAACCATCTTTCATATATTAAAGTACATATGGACTGATCCCATAGGTGCTGACCCCATGTGTACTGGGATCTCTATTCTGACTCCCTTTTTCTGATGTATTACATTCACCAGGACCTCTAAAAGAAATTGAATTATAATAATTGGGTACATTTTTACTGACTTTAATTTTTAGCTTTTCACCATTTAGAATATTTGCTATTGATTTTGCACAAGTAATATTTTTGCTAACTGAATTTGTTGTATTTATTAAAAAATTTTCGAGTATAGGGGTGCCTGGGTGGCTCAGAGGGTTAAACCTCTGCTTTCAGCTCAGGTCATGATCTCAGGGTCCTGGGACTGAGCCCCCGCATCAGGCTCCCTGCGCAGCAGGGAGCCTGCTTTCTCATCTCTCTCTGCCTGCCTCTGCCTACTTGTGATCTCTCTCTCTGTCAAATAAATAAATTAAAAAAAATTTTTTTAAGTATAGTTGACACACAGTGTTAGTTTCAAATGTACAACATAATGATTCAATTTCTCCATATATTATCCTACATTCACCCACAAGTGTAGCTACCGTGTGTCATCATATAACACTATTACAGTAACATTGATCTGCATTTTCTATGCTGTACCTTTTATTCTTGTAACTTATTCATTCCACAGCTGGAAGCCTGTACCTCCCATTTCTCTTCACCCATTTGCCTCAAATCCCCCCATTTCTCTCACCTCTGACAACCATCAGTTTCTTCTCTGTAATTATAGGGCTGTTTCTGCTTTTTGTTTGTTTATTCACTTGTTTTCTCAATTCCACACATGACTAAAATCAGACGGTATTTGCCTTTCTCAGTCTGACTTATTTCACTTAACATAATACTTTCTAGGTTCATCTGTGTTGTCGCAAAGGGCATGATCACAACCTTTTTTGTGGCTGTATAATATTCCTGTGGGGGTGCACCCCATTTTTTTTGTATCCATGAATTTATTAGATGCTTAGGTTGTTTTTAAATATTGGCTGTTATAAGTAATGCTACCTTGAACATAGGGGTGCATATATCTTTTTGAAATAGTGTTTTTGTTTTCTTTGTGTCAATACCCAGTAGTGGGATTATTGGATCATATAGTATTTCTGTTTTTAGTTTTTTAAACATTTTTACTGTTTCCCACAGTGGTTGCACAAATTTACATTCCTGCTTGTAGTGCGCAAAAATTCTTTTTTCTCCACATCCTGGCCAATACTTGTTTCTTGTGTTTTTTATTTTAACTATTCTGACAAGTATGAGGAGGTAACTCATTGTGGTTTTGATGTGCATTTCCTTATTTATTTGTGATGTTGAGCATCTTTTCATATGTATATTGAACATCTGTGTGTCTTCTTGGAAAAATATCTATTCATGTCCTCTGCCCATTTTTTAATTAGATTGCTTATGGTTTTTGGTGTTGAGCTATATATATTCTTTATAGTTTTTAGATACTAGCCCCTTATCAGATATATCATTTACAAATATCTTTTTCTCTTCAGTAGTTTGCTTTTTTGTTTTGTGATGGTATCCTTCACTGTGCAAAAGCTTTTTAGTTTGATGTCCTCCCAATAGTTAATAGTTTATTGGGAGCACACCTAGAAAAATGATATTACAGCTGAAATCAGAGAAATGACTGCCTGTGACCCCCTCTAGAATTATTATGATTTCATTGCTCACATGTAGGTCTTTAAATGTATTTGTAGTTTATTTTTGTGTTGATGTTAGCAAGTAGTCCAGTTTCATTCTTTTATATGTGGCTGTCCAGTCTTTCCGTACTATTTATTGGAAGAGGCTATCTTTTCCTGTTGTGTATTCCTACCTTCCTTGCCATAAATTAATTGATCATATAATCATGGCTTTATTGCTGGGCTCTGTATTCTGTTTCATTGATCTATATGTCTGTCTCTGTGCCAGTGCCATATTATTTTGATTACTCTAGACTTGTTTTCAAGATATCTTGAAATTTGGGATTGTGATACCTCCAGATTTTTCCTTTCTCAAGATTGTTTTGGTCTTTTGTGGTTCCATATACATTTTAGCATTATTAGTTCTAGTTCTGTGAAAAAATGCTATTGATATTGATAGGGATTACATTGAATCTATAAATTGCTTAGGGTAATATACGTATTTTAACAATACTAATTCTTCAACTCATGAACATGGAATGTCTTTCCATTTGTTTGTATCATCCTCAATTTCTTCCATCGGTGTTTCTAGTTTTCAGAGTACGGGTTTTTCACCTCCTTGGTTAAGTGTATTCCTAGGTGTTTTATTCTTTTTGTTGAAACTGTAAGTGGAATTGTTTTCTTCATTCCTATTTGTATTTCTTCACTATTGGTATATAGAAATCCTATCAAGTTCTGGGTACTAATTTTGATATTCTGCAACTCCAGAGAATTTATTTATTACTTCTAGTGTTGTTTTGTTTAGTTGGTTATTTTGTTTTGTTTTGTTTTGTTTTTTGGCGGAGTCTTTAGGATTTTCTACGTATAGTGTCATACCATCTGTAAATAATGGCAGTTTAGATTTTCTTTACCTATTTGGATGCCTCTTATTTCTCTTTCTTGTCTGATTTCTGTGGCTAGATTTCTTATTTTAATTCAAAATAATCCTTCCTAGGATTATTTTGATTTTATTCATTTTTATATGACAAGAACAGACATCATTGTTTTGTTCCTGATCTTAGAAGAAAAGCTCTGTCTTTCCCCATTCAGTACGATGTAAGCTGTGATTTTGTCATGTATCACCTTTATTACATTGAGTTATGTTCTCTCTAAGCTCACTTTGTTGAGTTTTTATCATGAATTGATGTTGAATTTTGCCAAGTCCTTTTCTGTATCTAATCAGGTGATCATGTAATTTTTATCTTTTGTGTTCTTGCTGTGTATCAAATTAATTGATTTGTGAATATTGAACCATCCTTGCATACCCAGAATATATCCCATTTGATGTGGTAAATTTAATGTAATGTTGAATTCAGTTTGCTGATATTTCCTTGAGGATTTTTGCATCTCTGTTCTTTAAAGATATTGACCTGTAGTTGTTTTTTATTTTATTTTATTTTTTTTTTACAGTGTCTTTGTCTGGTTTGAGTATCAGAGTAATGCTAGCCTCATAGAATGTACTTGGAAACTTTTCTTCCTCTTCTATTCTTTGGAATAGTTTGAGGAGAATAGGTATTAAGTCCTCTTTTAAATGGTTGGTAGAATTTACCTGTGAATTCATAGCGCCCTGGATTTTTATTTTTTGGTAGCTTTTGATTACCAGTTCCATTTCATTACTAGTAAGTAGTCTGTTCAGATTTTCTATTTCTTTCTGATTCATTTTGGGCATACTGTATGTTTCTAGGAATTTATCCATTTCTTCTTGGTTGTTTGATTTGTTGGCATTTAACTTCTTATAATTGTTTCTTATAATCCTGATTATTTCTGTGATGTTGGTTATTACTTCTCTTTTTTTTTATTTTAATTACTGGGCCCTTTCTCCTTTTTTCTTGATGAATCTGGCTCTAAGATTTTACCCATTTTGTTTGTTTTCAAAGATTAGCTATTGGTATCACTGATTTTTTTTTTCTTTACCTTTTTGTTTTTGGGGTTTTTTTGTCTCTATGTCATTCATTTTTCATATGATCTTTTTTTTTTTAAGATTTTATTTATTTATTTGACAGACAGATCACAAGTAGGCATAGAGGCAGGCAGAGAGAGAAGGGAGGAAGCAGGCTCCCTGCTGAGCAGAGAGCCCGATGCGGGGCTCGATCCCAGGACGCTGGGATCATGACCTGAGCCAAAGGCAGCGGCTTTAACCCACTGAGCCACCCAGGTGCCCCTCATATGATCTTTTTTTATTTCCTTCATTCTACCTATCTTGAGGTTTGTTTGTTCTTCTTATTCTATGTCCATTAAGCGTAAGGTTGGATTATTTGAGTTTTTTCTTGTTTCCTGAGGTAGACCTGATCTCTTTGTGTTTCCCTCTTAGGACTGATTTCACTCCATCCCAAAGATTTTGGACTATTGCATTTCATTTTCATTTGTCTCCATGTAGTTTCTTAAATTCTTTGATTCCTCCATTGACCCATTGGTGGAGTATTATATTTAGCCTCCACATGTTTGTGATTTTTCTAGTTTTTTTCTTGTTTACTTTCTAGTTTCATACCACTGTAATTGGAAAATATGCATGGTTTTGTGGCATGATATGATCTATTCTGGAAAATGTTCCGAATGATTTTGAAAAGAATGTGTATTGTGTTTTAGGGGGTAGAATATTCTGTATTTATCTGTTATGTTCCTCTGGTCTAATGTATCCTTCAAAGATACTGTAAAGATACACGTTCTTTAAAAAACTTTTTTTTGCTTGCTCCTCCCATACTTTGTATATGCTATCATACTTTACATATTTTTATTCATAATTTACTTATGTCTAATTATAGCCATTTCTTTTCTAATTTAAAAAATCCTTTTAACTTTTCTTATAAGACTGGTTTAGTGGTGGTAAACTCCTTTAATTTTCATTTGCCTGAGAAACTCTTTATCTTGCCTCAAATTTAAATAACCTTACTGGGTAGAGTATTCTTGGTCATAGGCTTTTCCTTTCAGCTCTTTGAATATATTGTGGCACTCTCTCCTGGTCTGCAAAGTTTCTGCTTCAATATTAACTGATAGATTTATAGGGTTTCCCTTGTAGGTAAATTTTGTTACTTTCTTGCTGATTTTAAATTTTCTCTTTATTTTTAGCCTTTGACATTTTAATTATTATGTGTCATGCTGCAAATTTCTTTGAATTCATCTTGTTTGGCACTCACTGTGCTTCTTGAACCTGGATGTCTATGTCCTTCCCTAGGTTCAGCTATTATTTCTTCAGGTAAATTTTCTGCCCCTTCCTCTCTCTTTTTTCTTCTGGGATCCCTATAATGTGATTGTTTGTTCCCATGATCCCTTGACCTTTACTAATTTTTAAAATTTCTTCTCTCTTTTCGTTGTTCACTTTTAGTGCTTTCCATTATCCTGTCTGCCAAATCGCTTATACAGTCTTCTGTATCTGTTAATCTATTGTTGATTCTTTCTAGTGTTTTTTTTTTAATTCCAGTTATATATTAAACTCTTTTTTATATCTTCTCTCTCTTTATTGAAGTTCTCAGTGCTTTCTTCAACTCTTTCTCTCTATCCCAGTGAGCAACTTTACAATCACTACTTTAAATTCTTTATCAGGTAAATTGCTTATCTTTGTTTCATTTAATTCCTTTTCTAAAGTTTTGTCCTGTACTTTCTTTTGGAGCATATTCCTTTGTCTCCACAGTTTGCTTGACTTTCTGTTTGCTTCTCTGGGTTAAATGAAACAGCTACTTCACATAAATTTGAAAAAATGGCCTTGTGTATGGCCATCCCCTATGTGTATTACCAGACTGACTCGAGCTGGTTGACATGGCCTTAGGGGTCTGACGGCGCTCCACATAGTGGGGGCCCTTCAAGAACAACTAAACTAAAGCTAAAGTGGGCACAAATTAGTGTTGTCCCTGACCTCTCCACAGAGCAGGTGTAAGCCAGAGTGTCCTGAGATTATACATATAGAGGGCACTTTGGCAGGATAGCTGAAGCTGAAGTGGGTGTTATCCAGGGTGTCCCAGGGCTCTCTGTTGCACAAATAATCTTTATCTGATTCAAAAATCTCCTTTGATACTTCTGTGCAGTCTTAGTTAATAGGAAACTACAAATCACAACTTGATACGGACCAGGAGTCTTCTATAAGGAAGAAACAATCAAATGAACCTAAAAATACTTGTGTTTATTCAAAATGTTGCTATAAATAGTGTTTCTCTTTCTCATTCCTGAAAAGGAAGATAGAAAATATTTACAAGTCCATAAATTTGAAAATAAATCATTACCTGACTTATCAGGCTAAGTCAAAGGTCCTAAATAAGATGAAATTTGTCTATGCTATGTGCACAATAAAAATTATAGATCCTTTAGTCTGACCAAGATCAGCTACATAATTTGTGTGGCCAAGTGTAAAATGAAAATGGATGGTCCTGCATTCAAAAAGGGGAAAATGTGCCATGAAAGTTATAAAAATATAAAACATTTTCCTTTTTCCCCACAGGCTCTTTCTCAACCTGTCATAGAGTTTTTAATTTACTATTTAAGGACCTGCTCTCTGGGGCATGGCAATACTTATAGCCAAATGCAGACTCTCACAGGCAACCAAGAACTGGGCTGTGATCTGGTCCACAGAGATGCCCATCAGCTTCCAGGCTCCCTACCCAGCCAGTCCCATCAAAATGTTTTGAGACTTTCTTTACCCATTAAATGGCCTTGGCACAATTGTTGAAAATCATTTGGTCACAGGTGTATGAGTTCATTTCTGGACTCTCAATTCTATCCCATAGACATATATTTATTATTTCACTACAACACAAAACAATGTTTTTACTGTAGATTTATTGCAAGTTTTGAAATCAGGAAGTGCGAGTCTTCCAACTTTGTTCTCCTTTTCAAACTTGTTTTGACTTTTTAGGGACACCTTGTGATTCCATATGAATTTGAGAATTCCCTTTTCCATTTCTTCAAGAAAGATCATTGGAATTTTGATAGGAAGTGCATTGAAAATGTAGATTGCTTTGTATAGTAATGACTGTATAACAGTATTAAGTCTTCCAATTCATGAACACAGATATCTTTCCATGTATTTAGTTCTACTTAAATTTCTCTCAGCAATGTTTTGTAGTTTTCAGTGTATAAATCTTTTACTGCCTTTTTCCAAGGTATTTTATTCCATTGGACTGGATACTACTCCAAGTGTTTACTTAGCAGAAATATTGCTAAGTTTATTATCTCTAGAAGCCTTTTTTGCATGTGGATTTTTGGTATTTTTCTATATATAGGATCAGCTCAACTGGAAGTAGAGATAGTATTAATTATTTCTTTCCACTTTGGCTGCCTTTGTTTCTTGTTTTTGCCTAATGCATCTGGTTAGAAGTTGTAGGACAATGTTTAATAGCAATGGTAAAAGTAGGCATCTGTGTCTTGTTCCTGTTCTTGGAGAAAAAGCTTTCCTTCTTTCACTACTAAGTATGGTGTGAGCTGTGGGTTTTCCATAAATGCTTTTTATTGTGTCGAGGAAGTCCTGATTTTTTGGTTTTGGTTTAGTTTACTCTTCTTTTTCTACTTCCTTGAGGTGTAAAGTGTGGTTATTGATCTTTGTTTATATTTTAAATTTAAGCTTTCATTTGTTTCTCCCAACAGTTTTCTTTCTTCTTTCTTAAGTTCTTTCAGTGGTTTTTGACTCCTCCAAATAAGTTAATACTTTTCTTTGACTACTCACTGGAGTTCAGACAGCCACTTGGGTACCTTAGGAAGTAGCAGTACCAAAAGTGGTGTTGAGGGCTAGCTGCAGAGCTGCCAACAAGTCACCAGGGCCCTATCTGACAATGGAAGAAGGTCTCTCTGCTCCTAGACCCCTCAAATGCAAGGATGAATCTTCCAGCCATTCTGTTTACAAAGCAGAGAGAACTCAGCCAGCCTACCTGATACAGATTTCTGTGTAGCTTCTTGGGGCACCTGGGTGGCTCAGTTGGTTAAACATCTGCCTTTGGCTCAGGAATCAAGCCCCACATGAAGCTCCCTGCTCAGTGGGCTGTCTGCTTCTCCCTCTGCCTGCCATTCCCCCTTGACTAAGTAAGTCAGTATACATTCTGGAGATAGTCACATGGATCTCCATATGTGAAAATTAGTCTAAGTATTGTATCTGATCATTGCTTCAGGGTTCTTTTCAAATGATCTACAAGCTGCGGTCCATTCCAGGCAGGAAAAATTTAGTGCAACACTCTTCATCTGGACCTGAAAGAGCTTGAAGCTTCTAGGGCCCCATCTCTCCACACCTCTGCCAGCCTAGTGGCTGGTGAGTCAGAAAAGGAGGTTACCTGAACCAGAGTTAAGAATATAGGGCAGTAGTCATGTGTTTTAGCTGCCATTTTCCCATTATCTAAAAAAATGTATATATTTTGGTAGTATTTTTCTTATCTCTGAAGGATGGTTTTGTTATGTCATGCAGCCATTCTTTTTTATTGGAATGCATCTTAGAATTTTAGATGAGAAATATAATCAACACACAGAAATTTCATATGTAGATAACTTTTCAAGTATTCATCTCACCTTATATAAATAATGTAATCATCATACCTCATAAAATAAATGGGTATTAGTATCCTTTGCTCCAGAAAAAAACAATGATTTGAGTTTTTTTGCTATAGCCAAATTATTTCTTTCAACCCATTAACAAACAAGCAAACTACATCTTGGAAGACTAATTCCAAAAACAGAATTAGGAAGTACAGAATATCCCCAGCATATTTTCTCCATGCAGAATGCTAGGCTTCACCTCTTTATTTTCTGAAAATAAAAAAAGCCCCAAAAATAATTCAAGTGAAACTTCAGAATAAACATTAGTCAGAAAAATTTTCCCAAAGTTATCAGAACTAGTTACTGTAACTTAAATATATGTTTTCTTGTGATCTTAATAACCTTTGTAATAAGTCAAATGATTCTCAAATGGCATTTATTTTTTGGTAAGTAACAATAAATGGTTTGTTAAAGCCCCTTCCCCAAGCTATTTTTAAAGCAGTTAGAAAAGATACTGAACACACTTCAAAAAAAATCTATTGCAAAGGACATTTTTGACTAAAAATATTTCTCTTTAGCTTTCTAATCTTTAATTATAAACAAGTTAATGTCCCAACTCTCCCTGCTGTAACCTACATTTTATTGATCAACCAGTTCAAAATATAAAAGACATTCCTCATAACTCATTATACTTCATGAGACCAATACCTTTGGAATTATCTCAAATCATGCTTGCAAAGATGTATTAAACCCATAATAGTTTTACCATTTTGCTTACAAGAACTCAGAAGACACACATTTGGGGCACCTGGGGGCTCAGTCAGCTAAGTATCTGCCTTCCACTCAGGTCATGATGTCAGGGTCCTGGGATCAAGCCCAGCATTGGGCTCCCTGCTCAGAGGGGAGACTGTTTCTCTCTCTCCTTCTACCCCCTCCACTTGTGCGCTCTCTCTCTCTCTCTCAAATAAATAAATAAAATCTTTTTTTTTTAAGTCATACATGTGTCATCTTCACCTAATAAAATATTTCACCACCTAAAGATAGATGGTAAGTAACAATTTAGGAAGTTGCTATAGATAGTAGTATATTTTTTTTTATTTGTACTTTGTGGAACTCTTAGAGTTTTCAAATACTTCTTTTTATTTTTCTAGGTGTTCATCTTTTTTTAAAGATTTTATTTATTTATGAGAGGGAGAGAGTGCAAATGAGAGAGTGAGAGAGAGCCTGGGCAGGGGCAGGGGCTGAGGGAGAAACAGACTCCCCACCAAGCAGGGAGCCCATTATGGGGCTCCATTCCAGGACTCAGGGACCCTGCGAGTATGGCCTGAGCTGAAAGCAGATGCTTAACTGACTGAAACACCCAGGTGCCCCTAGGATGTTCACCTTTTGACAAAGATCTTGGAAAAATAAAACTATTCTGTAATTACACTAGTAACCCATGATAAGAAATAAGTGGGAAATTTTGCTTATAGAGTTTTATAATGTTTAAATTCTGATTCTAAATTTTAAAATAAAAAGATACTCTAAGTTATAACCAACTGTGTCATCACCTACATGTACTTAACAGTCTTTGAAAAATTGGTTTTAATTCCTAGTGAATTGCTTGCCGATACTTTTAATGATATTACTCTATGAATCTACTTGTTCTTTTTCTTCATTAATGACACAATTAGGTAATATATTCCAGTTGCACTTGGAAATGCAACTTTGGCTGAAAATTTCAGTTTATTGTGGGTACCACATTTCATGGTGGACATAGGGTAGCCTACCACACAGAGTTCAGATTTTATCCGTAGTTTCCCTAAGGCATATATCAGCTAATCAGTTTAGAGGGACTTGTAATACAACAACTTTATTTTTAATAACATAAACTTAGTATTTATTTTCACTGGGAATTTCAGAAAACAAAGAATTATAAATAGTTTATAACGTTCATAAGCCTACCACTAACTTTGTATTTGTCTATATCTCTTCATAAATATACACATAGAGCCCACCACAATTGAGATCATATTACATGTCTTTTTTTGAAAGCTATTTTCTATACCACATATAACTTACAGAATTTTTTAAGATACTGGTGCTTCGTATAACTTCAAATTGAACTTCCACATAGGTATAATAGTAATTATACTAGCATCCCATGCCCAGAATAATACATTCATTTCATGCCCAGAATAATAAATTCATTTCTTGCAGATATCCACCTTGCTCCTTGAATTTTGTTAAGGTATTTTTAAGTATATATTCCTTTTGAGTATTGGTAAGAAATTAGTATGCTAATGACTTAAACTCATAATAGATACAGCCTTCAAAGTGAGAGACTTTTTAGTTGTTTTTTAATTAATAGGCTCCAATTTTAAGAAAGTTAAGAGACCATGAACCAGCTGGGTTGAGCTATATAGAGAACATTGTTTTATTTTTCAAAGGAACACAGAGGTATTTCCAAATGATTCAAAGTATTTAAGACCTCAGTAACATAAAAGTGAAAACGTACCATTCATAAGTAGATAGTAATATTTTGTTTTGTATCTAATTTATTCACAAATTTCTTTTTATAAGAGGTATTTAGAAATTAGCCGTAAGTCCATTAAGAGGTTGGCCTGGAAGCTTTTCTTCATCTTCAGTTCCTAACACAAAAAATTTGTTGGTGCCTCTCCTATTTCTGCTTTTATTGATAAAATTGATAAGAAAATCTCCTTTCTGCTTCACTTTATTGCTCTTCAATAACTTGGGAAAGTTAATGTATATTTTAGTCATCTCTGAAAAAGAGTCCAACAAATACTGAATAACAAGCCAAAAAAACTTAAGCCTTAGCTCTTGGTGGTTACTGAAAAGACTTTAAAGCTGGGTCTATACAGATTGAATTGGGGCAAGCAATCTTGCCTGCCCAGGCCACAGGCAAAGATGTTGCAATGGATATAACCCACATCTCTCTTTTCACTCTGGCCTGAATTTCTTTTCCATTCTTAGATTCCAAAATAATGCCGTCAGGCCTTTGCTCTTCAATCTACAGATAATGTCTTATATGACAGTTACTACTGATCCTTAAACACGCTGCATTCTCATCAGCAGCCTATATTGTTGATGAGTCAACATATCTACTATCAGTATATCCTTGGTGTTCAGCTTATGTATTGGTGCCAGATGTTAGGAAAAACATATATGACCCGAACGATATCTTTAAGCATGGGTTGGCTGGAACTATCAGAGGTCACAACCTGCAAGTCTTCAGAGGAGGATGCTATTAAGGACAATCACCTCCAAACTGAAAGTGAAGTTCTCATTTGCAGGCTTCTTCCTCCATCTTTGCTGATGAGAAAAAAGCTAAATTGGGTGGCAAGGTAAAAAGTGTTTCAGTGGGGAAAGAGCTAGCATATGTACAGTTTTATAGAACTGAGAGCTTAACTTTATATATTGCATCATCTTTACCACGATCCTATTGTACATTGTGAGATACTAAGTCTTTTTCCAGTTCTGTAAGTCATACTAGTTAGTATTTATCAGATTATCCCTGTGACTTCATAGAAACCACACCCTTGTGGGTAGAGGTGTCCCAATAATAGTAACACAAATTTATTCTTCTCTTAAATTGCTGTGTTTTGTACTGAGAATAAATGAGCTTATAATGTTTCCTGCAGACTGGTGTGAGGTTTGTCACCTCTACAACATAGTCAGACAGTGGGACCTGGGAGAAAGTAGAGGGGATGATAGGAAGCAAATATGGAGGAAAAGAACTAGAGGAGTGATCAGAAGAACCCCATGAATATAAAATATTTCCATATATCCACTTCTTTGCACCCTGTAAGATCCAAATCAATCATTTACTCTAAAATGTTTACATTGACTAGTTGAAGTTGACTTCATTATAGTTTTGACAATGGATTGCAAACCCTGAAAATAGTTTGTCCCCATTTCACTCTTGGAAACGCTCTTAATATAACAGTTTTGTTCTCTTACCCACTCAAGTCTCCATCAATCTCTCCTTGTATATGTAGTTTCTTTATGAATATAATCACATACTATTATCTTCCTTATCTCTTTTTACTTTGTATGAATCCAGATTAAGCTATGTAAAGATCGCAGATATGTGCTAATTAGAGTGCCCCCCAAAGGTATCAGTAAATCAGGCTGCTGCTAATCCAGCCCTCCCAGCATATTTGAAATGCCCTAGGATACACAAGGGTATTGAAAAATATCAACCCTAGAGAACAAGATTTATCACCCCTGTCAAATAACACTCACACTGATGAATTCTGACATTCACCTCGATATAAGTTAGAATCCACTTATTATTTAATTAGCCAATCTATGTAACTTTTGCCATTAAGTTTGACAACATAGGCAGCCTTTCTCTCTCCTTTTATTATGGTGTAACCTAACATGAATTAAAGAGGAATTTAAAATTGAGAGTTTCAGTCTTCAAAGTCACATATTATTTGACCTGTAGCTTGGCATTCTTTGGGCGATATGAGTTTCTGTGAAAAAGTAAACCCTGTTGTAACATTATAAGGTCTGATGACACTTTTTTTAAGTGCAAATTATTGACATTAAATTGAGAAGTATTTCTAGAAAGGAGTAGCTTATGATTATATAATGGTTTGCATAGTTTATCTGAAATATGTTACTATAACTTTGTCTTGAGTATTTCTTGATGAACTGCCCATATCTTCTACCTCTGTGGGAATGGTGGAGTTTAGCTATAGAATTCAAAATGCTTCTATTTCCACATCTTGCATAGCTGATGAAGCCAGGTCTCTAAGCCCAAAGGGAAAGTGGATTCCATTCAATATACTACCCCTTGCCTGTAAACCTTCAAAGACACCCAACAAATCCTAGTGTCTAAAAGTGCTTGCCTGTAATAGCATACAGCAGCTGTTTTCTTAAACTAACATCTTGCCTCACATTACATTATCCTAATAGCAATATCCTGTTCTTTTGTGGAATTTTTCCTGTCCCACTCTATCCATGTGTTTCTAGTGGGGACTGCCATTAGTATACCACTTCCCTAGCTAAACGTGGGATGAATTCCTGATTCATACTGAGCTCAATGAACTGCTCCATCTTTGAGGCTATAGAAATTGCTGCCACACCAAATGGGTGATTCAAGCTGAACCAAAGGACTTGTTAGTAATATCTAATTGGAGATTGTCAGGATTGCGTTGTTTTTGAGTTATACCAAAGGAAGTTTTGTAGTCTGAAGTTGTCTAGAACCATGTTTTCAATCATGAAGAAAATTCATCCGAAATAAGAAAAATAAGGTCTGATGAGCAGAAAGAATCATAGACAAGAGATAGTGAGAAAAATAAACCTGATTGGGTTGAGTCCCCAAATTCTATCATCTTAAAGTCCAGTTCCACACTTGTATTTGCTGTAGATTGGTTACATGAGACAATAAATTTTTTATACTTGCTTTAGTTGAGGTTCATCACTTGGAATTGTAAGGGTTCTAAATAACTAAATAAAGAGTTCTGAACCCTGGAATACATGGAAGTCTTAATAAAAACCTTCAGGAAACCTAGCAGACATTTATAAGCCTTAAAAAATTTTCAGAGGAAACACAGATTTTCATCTAAGTACATAAGATACACAATATATACAGGATACATAGTGTTATACTAACTATTCCTAATAATCTATCTGTCTCAAAGAGAAAGTGGCATATATGAAGATATTCAGCTCATGAGCTTTACTCACATAATCTAAATCCTGGCTCTTCCACACACCAGCCGTATGAGTGACTTCAGGCAATTTATAGAAAATCTAGAGTCTTAGTTTTCTCATATGTAAAGTAGAAATAATAATGCATCCCTCCTCGGATTCATTCAGTGTCTGGCACATTACAAAGTACTAAGAAATGATATCTACTATTGTTGTTGTTATACCTTGGAATCAATGACTTTATACTCAACTACCTTATTTTAGGCATGTACAGCAGATAGAACTAAGATGTTCTAACCAAATATTTTATACAGCACAATGAGCATAAAGAAACTTACTAATTTAAAACATTTACTGGGGATTTACTTTCTATAAAATTAAATAAGGTTTAGAGCCTCCCCTCATTGTGATTACAGTCGTATATGATAGTGTAAACACACACATCTTGTGAAATTCTATAGAGTAGAAAAGTTACTGGTATATGGGGAAGAAACACACAATAAAGCATTATTGTGTCTGGAAATTCACCTTGTCAGAGCATTTAAGTTCTTTTTGGACTGAGTTCATAACAGAAACTGGTCACCAGAAACTATAAAAGCTGGAAGACAAAACAATTATGTCTTTAAAGTACAGAGGGACAAAAAAAAAAGGTCAAATCTATAATTATCTCTTGAGTGAAAACAAACAGTTAAGAAATAAGAAATTTGTCATTAAAAGACTGGGATGGCATGAAACTTAAAGTTCTTCAGGCAGAGGGAATATGACACCAGATGGAAAACTTGGACCTAAACATAAAAATGGCACCATAAATAGTAAACATGTGGGTAAATAAAAAAGACTTTTTTCTTATTTTGTTTCCTTAAAGGATGAGTAACTGTTCAAAGTATATCATGGGGTTTTTCACACACTTAGTAGTGAAACATGTTACAAAATAGCCCCAAGGGCAGAAGGGAAAAAAAGAAGTATACTGTTTTAAGGTTTATATGTTACAAGTAAGTGACATGATATAATTTGAAGAAGGATGGTGATAAATGTAAGTTGGATATAATAAACTCTAGTGTGAATGCTGAAAGTCATATAGGTAATAAGGCAATAATAGAGACAAAATAAAATATTAACAAGTATTTAATTGAAAAAGACAGAAAAAGGGGGAAATAAACCAAGAGCAAAGGGAGCAAATAGACAAGAGGTAGATTTAAATAAGCATACTAATAATAACATCACTTATTTATTTTAAATCTGCAAGTTCGTACCTCTTAATCCCCTTTATTTAACCCATCCCCCAACCCATTTCCCCTCTGGAAGCTACCAATTCTTTTTATTTAAGAATCTGTTTTTTTTTTTTATTTCTTTTACTTTTTAGACTTCACATATAAGTGAAATCATGTGGTACTTGTCTTTATCCATCTGACTTATTTCAGTTAACATTATACTCTCTGGATCCATCCAGGTTGTCACAGTTGTCAAGATCTTATTTTTTATGGCTGAGTAATATTCCATTGTCTATATGTACCTCATCATCTTTATCCATTTATCTACTAATGGACAAAACTTGTTTCCAGTTGTTGGCTCTTGTAAATAATACTGCAATCAGCATAGGGATGCATCTATTTTGAATTAGCATTTTTGTTTTGTTTGAGTCAATACTAAGAATTATTGGATTATATAGTATTTCTATTTTTAATTTTTTGAGGAATCCTGTTTTCATAGTGGCTACACCAATTTACATTCCTGCCAACAGTGTGCAAGAATTTCCTTTAACCACATTCTCACCAATGCTTGTTATTCTGGATCTTTTTAATACTAGCTATTGACTGGTGTGAAGTGACATCTCCCAGTGGTTTTGAGGTTTTGATTTGCATTTCCGTGATAAGTAATGCTGAGCACACTTTCATGCATTTGTTGCCCATGTGTTTGTAGGTGTTTTTTGGAAGAATGTCTTTTCAAGTCCTCTGTCCATTTTTTAATTGGATTAATTGGTTTTCTGGTGTTGACATGAATACATTCTTTGTGTATACATATATACATTTTATGTGTGTGTGTGTGTGTGTGTGTGTGTGTGCGCGCGTGTGTGTGTGTATCCTTATTGGGTATATCAATTCAAATATCATCCTCATGTGGTAGGTTTCCTTTTCATTTTGTTCATGGTTTCCTTTGCTTTCAAAAGCTTTTTATTTTGGTGTAGTCCCATTAGTTTATTTTGGCTGTTCTTTTCATTGTCTGAGGAGACATATTCACAAGTATGTTGTTAAGGTTGATGTTCAAGTGATTACTGCCTTTGTTTTCTTTTTAGGAGTTTTATAGTTTCAGGCCTCACATTCAAGTCTTTAGTCCATTCTAAATTAATTTTTGTGTATGTAGTTAGAAAGTAGTCCATTTTCCTTCTTTTACCTAGCTGTCCATTTTCCCCAACACCGTTTATCGAAGAGACTGTCTTTTCTCCATTGTATGTTCTTCTTTGTCATAGATGAGTTGACCATATAGATATGGGTTTATTTCTGGAGTCTATCCTGCTCCACTAATCTGTGTGTCTATTTTTTGTCCCGTCCTATACTGTTTTGATTACTACAACTTTGTAGTATTTCTTAAAATCTAGGACTGTGATACCTCCAGCTTTGTTTTTCTTCCTCAATATTGCTTTTGTTATTGGGGTCTTTTTTGAATCCAGACAACATTTGGGATTATTTGTTCTAGTTCTGTGAAAAATGCTATTGGTATTTTGTTAGGGATTATATTGAATCTGTAGATTGCTTAGGGTGGTATGGACATTTTAACAGTATTAAACCAACCCATGAACATGGAACATCTTTGAATTTATTTGTGTTGTCTTCAGTTTCTATCATCAGTGTTTTCTAGTTTTCAGAGTGTAAGTTTTTCACTCCCTAGGCTAAATTTATTATGAGGCATTTTATTTTTGGTACAATTGTAAATGGGATTGTTTTCTTGATTTCTCGTTCTGCTACTTTGTTATTAGTGTATAGACGTCCTGGGGTGCCCAGGAGTCTCCGTTGGTTAAGCATCCAACTCTTGCTCTCAGGTCAGGTCTTGATCTCAGGATCATGAGTTCTAACCCTACATTGGGCTCCACACTGGACATGCAGCCTACTTAAAAAAAAGAAAAAGAAAACAACAACAACAAAAAACACCACAACAGATTTCTATATATTAATTTATATCCTGCAAATCTACTGAATTCATTCATCAGTTCTAAAAGTTTTTTGATGATGTCTTTAGGGTTTTCTTAGTATAGTATCATGTCATTTGATAGTTTTACTTCTTTCTTACCAATATGGATGCCTTTTTTTTTCTTGTCTGATTGCTGCAGCTAGGACTTGCAGTATTATATTGAATAAAAGTGGTGAGAGTGGTTATCTTTTTCTTGCTCCTGATCTTAGAGGAAGAGCTTTCAGTTTTTCACCATTGAGTATGATGCTTGCTGTGGGTTTATTATATTGAGTATGTTCCCTCTAAAACCACTATGTTGAGAATTTTTATCATAAATGGGTGTCGTATTTTGTCAAATGCTTTTTCTGCATCTATTGAGATGATTATATGGTTTTTATCCTTTCTCTTACTGACATGTTATACAACATTGATTAAGAATATCGAAGCACCCTAGCATTCCTGGAATAAATCCCACTTGGTCATGCTGAATGGTATTTTTAATATATTGTTGAATTTGGTATGCTAATATTTTGTTGAGGATTTTTGCTTCTATCCTTCTCAGGGATTTTCACCCTTAGTTTTCCTTTCTTGTAATATCTGCCTGGTTTTGACATCAAGGTAATGCCAGGCTTGTAGAATTAATTTGAAAGTTTTCCTCCCTCTTCTATATTTTTTAGAATAGTTTGAGAAAATAGGTATTAACTGTTCTTTAATGTTTATTAGAATTTTTGTTGGCATATAATTTTTCAAAATATTCTAATTCTTTGTATTTTTGTGGTGTTGGCTGTTATTTCTTCATTTTTTTATTTTGAGCTTTCTCTCTCTCTCTCTCTCTCTCTTTTTTTTTTTCCTTGGTAGGTCTGGCTAAAGGTTTATTGATTCTGTTTATTTTTTCAAAGAATCAGCTCCTGGTTTAATTGATTTCCACTCTAATTCTTATTTCTGTCCTTCTGTTCTTCTCAGGCTTTATTCTTTTTTTTCTATCTCCTTTATGTTTAGGTTTTATTTGAAGTTTTTCTTGTTGAGGTAGGCCTATATCACTCTAAAATTCCTTCTTAGAACTGCTTTTGCTTTATCCTTTGGATTTTGGACTATTGTCTTCATTTTCATTTGTATCCATGCATTACTGGTTTCCTTTTTGACTTCTTCACTGGCTCATTGATTGTTTGATAGCATGTTGTTTAGCCTCCATGCATTTGTATTTTTCCAGTTTTCTTCTTGTAATTGATTTCTAGTTTCATACCATGGTGGTAGGAAAAGATGTTTGATATAATTTCAGTGTTACTAAATTTATTGAGATTGGCTTTGTGACTAATATGTGATCTATCCTGGAGAATGTTCCATGTGCACTTGAAAAGACTGTGTATTCTACTGCTTTTTGGTTGGAATGTTCTGTATGTATCTGTTAGATCCATCTAGTCTATGTGTCATTCAAAGCCAGTGTTTTCTGATTGGTTTTCTGTCTGGATGATCTATCCATTGATCTAAGTGGGGTGTTAAATTCCCCTCCTATTATTGTATTACTGTCAGTTTCTCCCTTTATGTCTGTTAATATTTGCTTTATGTATTTAGGTGCTCCTGTGTTGTGTGCATACATATAATTGCATTTTCTTGTTGTATTGATCCCTTTATCATTATGTATTGTCCTTCTTTATCTTTTGCTATAGTTGTTGTTGTTTTTGTTTGTTTGTTTTTTGGTTTTGTTTTTTTTTTAAGTCTAGTTTGTCTGATATAAGTATTGCTACCTGGACTTTTTTTCACTTCCATTTGCATGGTAAATATTTAATCCCATCATTTGCAGTCTGTGTACGTCTTTAGGTCAGCAGTGAGTCTTTTTTAGGCAGCTTGTAGATGAGTCTTCTTTTTTTTTATCCATTCAATCACCCTTTATCTTTTTGATTGCAGCATTTAGTGCATTTACATTTGAAGTAATTATTGATAGTTGTGTACTTACTGCCATTTTCTCAATTTTCTTCTTGTTGTTTTTGTAGTTCTTTTCTAGTCCTTTCTTTTCCTCTTGCTCTCTTCCCTTGGGGTTTGATAGGCTCTCTTTAGTATTATGCTTAGATTCCTTTCTCTTTATTTTTATGTATCTATTACAGATTTTTTAATTTGTGGTTACCCCTGGGTTCATGTATAACATTTTATGTGTATAGTTGTCTGTATTAAGTTGATGGTCACAAGTCCAAACACATTTTAAAAGCACTGATTTTTTACTCTCCTCTCACATTTTATATGTTGTCATATTTACATCTTTTTATTTTTTTATATCCCTTGCCTAATCTTTGTAGATATAATTAATTTTACCACTTTTGTGTTTTAACCTCTGTACTGGCTTTAAAAGTGATTAATCTACTACTTTTATTTGTTTGCTTTTACCTGTGAAAATTTTTTCTTCCCTAATTTTCTTATTGCTAGTTATGCCCTTTTCTTTCCATTTAAAGAATACCCTTTAACATTTCTCATAAGGCTGGTTTAGTGGTGATAAACTCCTTTACCTTTAATTTGTCTAAGAAATTCTTTATCTGTCCATCTATTCTGAATGACAGCCTTCTGGTTAAAGTATTCTTGGTTGAAGGCTTTTACTTTTAGCACTTTGAATATATCATGACACTCTCCTGTGGTGTAAAGTTTCTGCTGAAAATTCAGCTGATAGCCTTATGGGGTTTGCCTTATATGCAACTATTTTCTGGTTTCTTTTAAATTTCTCTCCTTGTCATTGCTTTTTGTAATTTTTTTTTAGTGGGTTTTTTTTTAAATTTTTTATTTCTTTTCAGCGTAACAGTATTCATTGTTTTTTCACCACACCCAGTGCTCCATGCAATCTGTGCCCTCCCTAATACCCATTTTTATTATTATGTGTCTTGGTGAAGACCTCCTCAGGTTCATCTTCTTAGGGGTTATATCTGCTTCCTGAACCCAGATGTTTGTTTCCTTCCCCAAATTCAGGAAGTTTTCAGGTATTACTTCTTCAAGTAACTTTTCTGCCCTCTTCTTCTCTTTTTCTTCTGGGATCCCTACAATGTAAATGTTCTTATGTTTGATAATGTTGCAAAGTTCCCTTAACCTGTTCTCATTTTTTATTCTTTTTTCTTTTTGCTGTTCAGTTTGGTTGCTTTTAATTACTTTGTCTTAACGAATTGCTGATCCACTCTTCTGCATACTCTAGTCTGCTATTGATTTCCTCTAGTTTATTTTTTCTTGCAGTTATCGAATTCTTCAACACTGTTTTTTAATATTTTCTGTCTACTCTTTCCTCAAGTCCAGATAGGGTCCAGCAAGTACCGGCTTTGCCTGCTGTGGGTGCACTGGTCAGGGTTTGCTTTCCACACTGTTGAGAGACCTGCCTACAGAAGCTGTGTGCTTGTTGGTGGCTGAGGCTGGAAGTCAGCCTAGCTGTCTGCAATTAGCTTCTCTGCCACACCTGCAGACACATCAAAGGGCAAGCCTTGTTGCCTGCACAGCTATCTGTAATGTTCAGCTATAGGAACTCCAGGAATGCTGGTATGGGCCTATCTTCCCCCCTCCCCAGAGCAGGAGGCACTTTGAAGGGATGCCTGTCTAGGCTGTGGGGTTGGATGGGGCAGGTCCACAGGGGAAATGCCAGGGTAGAGCATACAGTGTTTAGTGCTAGCTATTTTAAGTGTCTGTCTGTCTAGCTTGGGGAAGAGGAAAAGAAATGGGACCCACTAGTACTTTTGTCCCCAGGGAAACCTGCTGCTGATGCCTGTCCCTCCAAAGCATGTTCTGAGATAAAGATTAGTGAATATACCTCCTTCACATATACCCCAGGCTCTTTTCAACCTGCTGCTTCTGTGACATTTCTCAGGCCTAGTTATTTAGTGTGCTGGTTCTTTACCAGCATGGATTTAGTTTCCTATAGCTCTCTGGCTTTCCCAGTGTTAAAGTCACTGATCTTTAAAGCTTCCAAAGTTAGGCCTTGCTAGTTTTCAAAGCCAGACAGAAAGGGGACTGGTCTTCCCAGTTGGGTCCCCAGTGTCAGGGGTGCCTGGTATGGCATCCGATACTCTTGCTTCTCTGTGCTTGTGGTATCCCTGTTGTTTATGCCTAGTCATGCCAGCGGTTTGGTTTCCAAGCATGTCTTCCCTTTTCAGTGCAGCCTCTCTCTATGATTAAATGTGGGCAGTCTGTTCTGCCCTTCAGGTCATTTTCAGTGTTAGTCACATAGATTGTCTTCAGGTCATTTTCAGTGTTAGTCACATAGATATAGCTGTTTTCTATTAATGATCACATCAATAGTTTCATATCATCAATAGTTCCATATTGATGATGTTTTGAAATGAAAATATTTTTATATGTTGAGCTAAATAAAATATATTAACAATGATTTCACAGGTTTCATTTTTTACCTTTTTGCCTTTTCTTCATATATTTTGGCTTGAACTGTTCTATGGGCTGAATATTTATGCCTCCCCCCGGCCCCAACCCCAGATAGATATATTGAAACCTAACCCCCCAAGGTGATGGCATTAGGAAGTGGGGCCTTTGGGAGATGATTAAGGCAGAGCCCTCGTGAATGGGATTAGTGCCCTTATAAAAGCAGCATGCAAAAGCTCTCTTGCACCTTCTGCCATGTGAAGTTAGAGCTGGAATATTGCTGCTTATCAACTGGGTGTAAGCCCTCACCAAACATAGAATATGACTATGCAGGCACCCGGATCTCAGGCTTCCAGGCTCCAGAACTATGAGATACATATTTCTGTGCTTTATAAGCCATTTAGTCTGTAGTATTTTGTTATCACAGCCCAAACGGGCTAAGACACATTATATTCCATGGGTCAGCATTGATCTATAGACTTAATGCAATTTCAGTCAGAACCCCCACAAGTGTTTGTTAAAAGTTGACAAACTTTATAAAATTTATATTGAAATGCAAAAATTGATCCTCATCATATGTCCTCAATTACTTTTCAACAAAGTGTGAAAGTAATCCAATGAAAAAAGGAAGATATTTTCAACAAATGGTGTTGGAACAGCTAGATAGAAAAATGAATCTTGATCCTTGTCCCATGTGATACACAACAATTAATTTGAAATGGACCACAGACCTAAATATAAACTCCATAAAACTTCTGGATGAAAACAGAAGAAAATCTTGGGAACCTTAAGGTTGATGAAAATTTCTTTGGATGAAAAAATATAAACCATAAAAGACCAAAAAATGTGTATTGGATATTATCAAAATTTAAAATTTCTACTCAACAACAGCACTAAAAAATAACATACCACACATGGAGAGAAAATATTTAAGGACTAGATCCAGAGTATGCAAAGAAATCTCAAAATTCAGTAATAAGAACAGAAACAATCTAGTTAAAATTAAGCAAAGATTTTAACAGAATTTTCACAAAAGAAAATAGATTGTAAATAAGGAATTGAAAAGATGCTCTCAGTCATTAGTGAAATGCAAATTAAAACCACAATGAAAATTAGCCACAAACCCATTAGAATAGGTAAAATATTTTAAAACTGATAACACAAAGTGTAAGCAAGAATATGGAGTAAGGATTCTCATACAGTGTTAGTAGAGATGTAGAGTGGTACAATCCCTGTGGGAAACAGTTGGGCAGTTTCTTATAAAGTTAAACATCTACTTACATACTGACCCAGCAATTTTACTCTTGGGTATTTACCCAGAAGCAGTGAAAACAGGTCCTCAGAAAGAGTTGTTTGTGAAATTTTAAAGATTTATTCATAATAGCCCTAAGTCAGAACAGACTGCTGTCCATCAGTGGGTAAATAACTTATGATATCCACACAATAGAATACTACTTGGCAATAAAAAGGAATACACTTCTGATATGTTTAACAACCTGAATAAGTATAAAAATAATAGTCTGAGTGAAGACTTTACATACCGAAAAAGTGTGTACCTTTTGATTCATTCATATGAGATTTTAAAAAAGGCAAATTTAATCTATAGTGATAGGAAGAACACTGGTTGCCTGGGGTCAGAGAGTAGGGGAGGGTTTAGTTAAGGATAAATACAAGGGAATCTTTCGGGATTCTGAAATGTTCTGTATCTTGATTATGGTGGTTATGCAGATGTATACATTTGTGAAAACTCCTTGAATTGTTTACTTTAAATGAATACGTTTATTGTATATAAATTGCACTTCAGTAAATTTGGGGACTTCTTTATCAATGAGAATGAGAGAAATTCTTCAAGTGGGATTATAAGACTATATGACTTTTTATTTAATGCTCTTACTATGATTTTTATTTAAAGATAAATTCTTACCAGTAACATTCACTTTTGCTCCACCTTGTTCTTCTCCATAGAAATATCTGTCCTCACTCTGTGGTTTAGTCTATTATCTAATACAGCATCAATGTTAAGATAGAATCAAGTTTTGAGGATGTAAAAAATAAGAAATTGTTTGAACACAACTTCAAAAATTTAAGTTAATGACTCACTAACTATTTGCCCCATAATTTTCTTTCAAAGAAAAGAAGAATCTTCCTTCAGAGTTCCAAGATCCTGATGCAAAGTTGTTTTTTCAGGTATTCTGAGAAATAATTTCCAGAATATTGTTGTAAATGAATGAAAATTCTATCTGTAATATAAACTATTATAGCTTTTGTCTTCTTTTCTTCTACAAGGGAAAATAAAATTAAAAGAACCTCAAGTCATAAATACATGGATCATAGCTTGTGAGGTTTTTTTTTTAACTGTTATCAACTGTAAAAGAAGTCTAGTGGAGCTAAACCTGTATGTGTTTTGGTTATTCGTTTATGCTATCCTCAAACTATTAACTGCTAGCAGCCAAACAAGACTATTCATGCTAACTAGTAGTGAGAAAGTTCAACTTGTTTATCAAGAGAGGAATATTTTATTGCTTGTGTTTTCCACAGTGGAGCAAATTGATAAGCTTTAAAAGAGGAAATCCTCTTGGAACACTGAAAAAATAAAATAAAATATGTTTTACTTTAAAATAGTGGCATAATTTTCCAAGTACCAGAAAGAGTGAGACCTTGTTTTCCATTAAAGATGTAGTGCTTCGGGACGCCTGGGTGGCTCAGTTGGTTAAGCCGCTGCCTTCGGCTCAGGTCATGATCCCAGCGTCCTAGGATCGAGTCCCACATCGAGTCCCACATCGGGCTCCTTGCTCCGCAGGGAGCCTGCTTCTCCCTCTGCCACTCTGTCTGCCTGTGCTCGCTCTCTCGCTCTCTCTCTCTCTCTCTGACAAATAAATAAATAAAATCTTAAAAAAAAAAAAAAAAGATGTAGTGCTTCAATCAAAAAAAAAAAAAAAGAGGACCTCCACTTGTGCTAGAAATATGATAGAAGAAATTATCTTAGGGTTAACCTCCTTTCTTGGGGTAGGCATAAAGAATAAAATTTTCAAAGTAGATTTTTTTTTTTCTGCATCAGGCCAGCAGTTTACATTTCTACACAATGAACAAGTAAAGAATAGCCCAAAAAAGTCTTCAAACTGTGTTGATTAATTTTTTTTGATGAGTTTTTTTTAAAGTGTGTTCCTGTATTTTGTTGTTGTTGTTGTAGATCTACTACTCTTACAAGTCTGACCTGAACTATACTCACAGTTTTGCCCCCATATGTCTTTGGGAAAATCACTCAGTTTCTCTCTGTATGAAAACGTGTATGTCTGATGAGATAAAGGAATCAAATTACACAGCAGAGAAGTTTTTCTTAAAAACCCATAGGTTTTTAAGGTCAGTTGGTTTCTGATTCCATATTCATGCTTGTGAATGTCCTGTATATTAGAAATGATTCCAGTACAGGATACATCTCGCTGTCTTCACCCTAACTAGACACACCTTTACTGTTCTTTTCTTCTACCATCTTTCTTTCAGTACAGCATTGAAGGACTTGTAAATTTCTATTTAAATTTCTATTATTTAAATTTAAATTTAATTTAAATTTCTATTGTAAATTTCAATTTTTACTGTAAATTTCTATTTACAGTAGAAATCGCTCTTCCAGGCGCCTGGGTGGCTCAGTGGGTTAAGCCTCTGCCTTCGGCTCAGGTCATGATCTCAGGGTCCTGGGATCGAGTCCCACATCAGACTCTGCTCAGCAGGGAGCCTGTTCCTCCCCTCTCTCTCTCTGCCTGCCTTTCTGCCTACTTGTGATCTCTCTCTGTCAAATAAATAAATAAAATCTTAAAAAAAAAAAAAAAGAAATCACTCTTCCTTTTCCTTTATAGCCTCTGCTGTCTGTTCAGCTCGCAAAATGGCTGACTGGCTACTGATTGTTTATATACTTACATTCTTATGACAGCTTATCTACTTCCTCCTCTTTATAAAGTTTTAGTTTCATTTGGAATATTTAGCAATAGTTATAACAGCAAAGTGGTGACTTTAACATTGAAAAGAACGGTAGATTATTTATGTAGAAGGAAAATGGAATTTGGTCCCTACCTCATACCATATCCAAAAGTCCATTACCTAAGAAACAAAACTATAAATGTGTAGGATAAACCATAAACATTTTAAAGGAAATACATTTTTAACATCAAGATTGGAAAACAAGATATAAAAAGCAATATACATGAAATAGAAGTTTAGGAGAAAAATACAAACTCAGAATAGGGAAGAAATTTTTGAACAATACAAAAAATACAAAAGAAAAAACTGCTAAATTCATCTACCTTAAAATTAAGAATTTCTGTTCAAAACACACATACAGAAAGTAAAAAATATATGGCAAATGCAAGAAAGTTGCAACAAATATAGACCGAAAAGGACATGTATCTAGGTATAAAAAAAAATGATAAGCAAAAAGGCCCCCAAAAAAGGTTCAGTAAAAAAATGGTGCAAAAAAAGAAAAAGAAAACAAGCATTTCATAGAAGAGAAAATATGAATAGCTCATAAACATGAGATTCATAATAATTATTAGTTGTCAGTAAAATGTAAATTAGAAACATAGTTTGCTGTCATTTGACATCTACATTGACATAAATTTACAAACCTGACAATACCCCGTACTGGCCACAATACACATCACTAAAGAATCTGAGATGCTAGTTGGGAATGTAAATTGGCACTATCACTTTGAAAAACAATTAAGTACTATCCTGAAAAAGTGAATAATCACATTACCTACAATTTGGCAATTGCACTCCTGGGTATAGAGCATCTCTCTTACATATGTGAGAGATATGTACAACAGCAGCAGTATAATTAATAACTGAAAGCCTGGAAAGCTAGATTCTACCAACAGGAAAATGAATACATATGTATGTGTGGAATCACCTAATGGAATCTTACACAATAGTGAAATGAATGAACCACTACTTCAGTGTGGAAGAATCTTAGACACTGAGAGGGAAAAGCAAGTCACGTAAAACTATATAAAAGTGGTGCTATTTTTATAAAGTTCAAAAACACAAGGCATTGCTTAAGATATGTTCATATGTGATTATAAAAAAGCAAGTAATTGATAAAATTCAGCACAGTATCTACTTCTTGGATGGAAGGGATTAGGGATAAGAGTGGGGGAGACCATAAGTGGTTTCAAAGGTATTTATAGCATTCTAATTCCTAAGCTGAATTGTGATTTCATTGGTATTTATTTTGTTACTTATTTATCTGTATCAAAGAGTTCATAATTAAAAATTGAAAGATAAAGTTGTGTATGGGCCGAATTGTGTCCTTCTCTCCAAATTCATATGTTGAAGTCCTAACTCCTTCAGAATATGCATGTATATTTGGAGATACAGTCTTAAAAGAGGAAAGTAAGTTAAAATAAAATCATTAGGGTGGACCCTAACCCAACCTGACTTGTGTTCTTATAGGAAGAGATTAGGACTCAGATGTGTACAGAGGGAAGAATCTGTGAAGACACAAGGAGAAGATAATCATTTAAAAGCCAAGGACACATGGGAACCTGGGTGGCTCAGTGGGTTAAAGCCTCTGCTTTCGGCTCAGGTCATGATCCCAGGGTCCTGGGATCGAGCCCCGCATCGGGCTCTCTGCTAAGCAGGGAGCCTGCTTCCTCCTCTCTCTCTGCCTGCCTCTCTGCCTACTTGTGATCTCTGTATGTCAAATAAAGAAATAAAATCTTTAAAAAAAAAAAAAAAAAGCCAAGGACAGAAGCCTCAGAAGACACCTACCATGCCCACCCCTTGGTCTCTGAGTTCTGGCACCCAAAACTGTAAGAAAATACATTTCTCTTGTTGAAGCCATCCAGTCTAGCTTTCATTATGACAGTCCCTGCAAATTAATGCTATGTAACTTCATAAAAGAGGATAAATTGCATTTATTACTTAATTTTATTTTTTAGTTATTTGGGAGCTTAATTCCTTTCTGTTAACTGGGAACTTAGCCATCTTTGTGATGAGTTTTTGTTAGGAAATATATTCTGGTTTTAAAACCAATGATATATAAGTTAATATTTTTATTATAATCCATTTACATACACAGGGCACAGATTTTCTCAGCTTTATATCGAGGGGCCCTGATGTAAATTCTTTAGTCACTGGGTTACTCAATCTTGACATTTTTTCTTTAAGTGTCTGATTTTTTTTTTTAAGAATGGTGATATTTGGTTCCTTCACAAAGCAGATGCTGACTTGAGTACAGGTGGTTTATTTGGGAGTGAGAGAGTAGAGAGCCAGGGAAAAAGAGGAAGGGAACGAGGCGGGTGTTAGGGAACTGGTTAGTGTTGTGGCCAGTAGGGCTCCATCCTGCTGGGGACTCTGAGAAATCATAATCTTAGAACTATCCCTCGATATGTAGGAGGCTAGGGCATCTCCATCAACTCCAGTCCTCTACTAGTTGAGGTTTGTTCCCAGAGAAGTTAACAGTCTTGCAATTTGACACTGCCCTGCCCCTGGCTGAATGATCCTAATTTGCAAAAATCCTAGCGTATAAAAGCAGAGATGCCTGGTAGGCCCTTGTGGTGGGGTTGTTGTCCTATATAGAAACCATTCACTTTGCTTGTTGTTCTAGTCAGAGGCAGGCAGAGGAGATGTGACATGGGGCACAAAAGGCATCTGCTACCCATATGTATTTCGCCATTCTAAAAACAGTGTCCATGCTGTCCACAGTGGCAAGAAGTTGTCTTATTGAAGAAGTTGGCTTATTACAGGGAAAATTACATTACTGAGGGAATAAAAAAGGAGCCTGAATATTAGAGCCATGATATCAGCAAGGAAGATAAATTAAAAAGAAATCAATACCTACCTGCTAGCTATTTAGCCTTGATGCAGTAAAGGTACAAAAAGTTTGTGTTATCAATAGATAAAATCAAGCCATAGAATAATCAGAATAAAAGCAACTGAAAACTTATCAAATTTGAGCAAACAGTTAGCAGGTTAGGCTAAATTTTTATGTAGTATAAGAAATCACTAAGAAAAGTGTCTATAGATCTGCTATACACACCATGTAATAAAATATCAGAAAAAAATATATAAAACCAAAATTTACTGGCTAAGAAATTGCCTATATTTTTTATTGATAGTATCCAATTATAATTCATATTATTTTAACTAATCTCTCTTTCCCATTTGTTACAAAGAATTTTTCTTTATGCTGGGTAAAACTTAATGCCACTAACATCAATCAATACGGACAAAAGCAGTGAATTAATTAATGAATCTGAGTCCCTGACATCGTGCCAAACTTGAGAAACAGGCACATGCTGGTAATTTACACATAGAATTTCTTTTACTGGGAGCTATGATCAAAAGTGACTTCTTAGTTAAAAAGTCTGAACTGATGCTGAAAAAGTGCATGAAATCACTATCATTAATATGATAAAATTTCTTTCCATGCAGAACATAATCCTTGAGCAATGCATAAACATATATTATCACTTCTGAATCCAATTTTTTCTTATGTTCCCTCAAGAGCCTTCTCTTTGGTGATATTCTCTTTCCCTCAGTGCCCTCTGCTTCTTTGTGAGACTAAATCCTTCCCATCCACTAGGAGCCAGCTCAAGTCTGCTTCCTGTAGGAAGCTGCTCTAACTCCTTTCCTGACAACACCAGCCCCTACCCTTGAATCCTGTCTGTCTTCTTTGAATCTCAGGAATCCTAAGCCTCCATTAGAGCTATTTATGATGTTTTCTCATCCACAATTATAAATCCTTAAATGTGGAATTCACATCTGATTCGTCTTTGAGTTCCTATTGCGTCTAAGATAAGAAATTTGCATACAGTAGTTCTAGAGATATTTATTGGCTCAGTAAGTTGAAAGATTGTACACTGGTAACGTACAATAAATTAGTTGTTGCTGCTTGTTTCCGTATCCTAAAAGCCACTTTGATCCTTACATGTAGAAGTCTAGTTCTCCATTAATCTGATCCATTTTGCAATAGATAATTTTTCACTTTACTTCGCAAATCAGTGGTTGTTAATTATTGACAATTTGGGCTTGTTCATGTTGTCTAGTGACAGTATACTCTGAGAAATATAGTTGGGCCTTTAACAATATTAATAAATGATAAGGGGCAGGATCTCCAAATGAAACACTTGCCTGTAATTTCTTTGAAAATAGAAAGCTGCTGAATTAGTTTGTGAGCTCACATAATCGTTCCTTCTTTATTCTAAATAGCTTTATGATATCTTCACCCATGGAAATTATTCAAAACGTAGGTGTGTCCTTGCTAGCTAGTTTTTCTGAAAATGGTTTCTATCACAGGAAATTGGGAGAAAAAGAAATTTGTTTGACTCGGCCCGTTGGCAGAGACAGACCTACTCCTACCCTTCCTTTCTCTTTTTCTTCTCTGGAATATCATTCTGAGAAGACAAGTATCTCTCTGTAATCAAGGAGGCAGGAATGCAACCTCCTTTAGAAGACTTATGATTTCCTCTGTTCAGTCATTCTGGATCCACACAGTATATGTTCACATTCTAAAAATAGTGGTTATAAAGAAATTCAGCAAAGAGCTGGTTTCTGTAAGATAGCCCCAATTCTATTATGCTAATATAAGAACCCAAGATACTAAATCTACAAGGAACTTTTTTCCAAGAATATTTCATGGACAAACAGAATTAACTACATTTGCCACTGGCTTCTTAATCTCTCTAAATACATTACCATCAACTTAATTACAGTCTCCGGGAAGAATGTTGGGAAAGTTCTTAGGAGCATTGAAACACTTTTTAGGAGCACCTAATATTAAATTCAGAAAACATTGCCAATTTGTTAACCTTTCCAAACCCCTCAACAGATGGATTTTTTAAATCTTTTTTTTTAAGATTTTATTTATTTATTTGACAGAGAAAGATCACAAGTAGGCAGAGAGGCAGGCAGAGAGAGAGAGAGAGAGAAGCACCCTTCCCGCTGAGCAACGAGCCCAATGTGGGGCTCGATCCCAGGACCCTGAGATCATGACCTGAGCTGAAGGCAGCAGCTTAACCCACTGAGCCCCCAGGCACCCCTCAACAGATGGATTTTTTAAATCTTACTAAGAAAAATAGTATTTCTACAGCGTCGGCACCCTTTTAAGGAGCTAAGACTCGAGTGCCTCTGGTGCTATTTTATGTTCTAGACTTGTGCTGTCCAATATGGTAACCATGAACCATGGCTGTTGAGCACTAGAAATACAGCTAAGCTAGTCCAAAGTGAGAGAGTAAATGGAAAGTAGAAGTCAGGTATTGAAGACTGAGTATGAAAAATGTAAAAATCTCATTAATAATCTTATAGTGGTTATATGTAAAAATAATATTTTAGGTATTTGTTTAAATAAAATAGTAATTCACTTTGTTTTCCTTTTTATAAAAACAGTTTTTAGAAAATTTTAACCTTGGGGCGCTTGGGTGGCTCAGTGGTTTAAGCCGCTGCCTTCGGCTCAGGTCATGATCTCAGGGTCCTGGGATCGAGTCCCGCATCGGGCTCTCTGCTTGGCGGGGAGCCTGCTTCCCTCTCTCACTCTCTCTGCCTGCCTCTCTGCCTACTTGTGATCTCTCTCTCTGTCAAATAAAATAAATAAAATTTAAAAAAAAAAAGAAAAGAAAATTTTAACCTATATACAAGGCTTGTTTCTTTAATTCACATTATATCTGTATTGGACAGCATTGTTCTATACTCTTCACCAGTATTGCTCAAAGTAGAAATATTTGTTCAGGAATACATGACTATCTTCATTACTGTAGATTATCCCAATTACTAATAAGTCCAAAAATTTAAGAAAATGATGAGTAATTCGTGTTTCAAAGATGGATCCGTGTTTGAGAAGTAATAGTTGGGCAAGTGATCTTCCACCAACCGTTGTTTTCAGATATAATGCCGGTTTTTTGAGTAAGGCTGACACAATACTTGGATACTAAATGTGTGGTTGTGTGGTATGAGATACATATTAAAGTGCTGGCCAGCAAATAGGAGAGAGCTACGTTCAGCATGCCAGTTCCCATTAAATGACTAATAATCACATCAGACTGTTAATACTCTAATGTCAAGATACTAATAAAATAAGTGCAGAATTAAGAATAGTTTAAAGATCTTAAAATAATGCACTACCAAGAACTAAAAAGAAGTTATTAAATTAGAATGAATTTCTTATCATATACAAGTTGTTTGTTTTTTGTTTTTGTTTTTGTTTTGGCCACTGGGATAGAAACAATAATTTGCAGATTAAAGGTATAATGGGAGTTTTCTTACAATTTTTAAAATGTGGCTTTTGCAAATTTTTTCCCTGCTTCATTTTTGAGAGAGCAAACTATTTTGTGGCTCCATGTCATGAAAGGTGCAAAATCCATGGTATACTAATAGGAAAGAGACAATTTGGGAGGTGTCTATTCACATATAAAAGTATATTGCACACCCATTAAATTTCCAAAGTTTTTTTAGAACAGTGTCAGTTAGCTATAATTCCGTCTACTAGAAATGATTCAGAATCAGATATGTACTTAGCATTCAGATCCTCAGTATTATTTAAACCAGAGGAAAAGAGACATGAATAGTGGATAAGTAGTGTGGCTTTCCTTGCATGGTTTTTGTTGCTAGGGAAACCACTTCCTTCTAATCCTTGTGTTCAGCCTGTCCATCCTACTCTCTGGCATCATTGCCTCTCAAGAAGGGCAACATCACAGCATGGAATAAGAACAGGAAACAAAAAGGACAAAAACCAGAACATTATCCTGCTACACACAAACATTTCTCAGAAAATCTGCATGGTCGTGGCTTCTGGGAAACAAATAGCAGAACCAGCCCCCTAAAACTGCTATATGCTCATGTGCTAGTGGCTACAAGGTATCACATTCACACATACAAGTATGCAAAAACACCAATTTTCAAGTCACACTTGTGATTGCAGAAGAGAATGTAATATGTCAGGTCTGGACAGGACAGGGCTTGGCACCTCAGAGTCTCAGGGCGTGCTGGGTCAGTATGGAGCCCTCTGATGCTTCTGAGAGGCAGAGTCACTGGCAGCCAGCGTGATCAGTGAAATGACTTAGTAGGAATCGATCCTCACAACCAGTACAGAGACCAAGACCCCGTAGGTCCTGGAGCGAGTCTGAGGTATGAAACAGAGAGTGAGCCAAATAAAATCACGAGTAAATAAAAAGAAAGCTGACATGTGCTGGTAAAAGAACCATAGGCCACAAATGTAACTGTTGTTACCAACCCAATATTGGCTTTCTCCTGGGCATCTTAGCAACCCACTCAAAGACCCAAACTGACTCTAAAACAAGCAAACAAAATAAACCCTCCAATCTCCAAAAAGTGATAATACACAGCAACTGATTTTAATGAATACAGTCAAAAGCACAGTTCTACCATCTGTGCCTCTATAAGACATCAAATAATCAGTTCTTCTACTGTTTTGTTTATCTAACTTTGGTTTTTCTAAGATTCACTGCATGTGTTCTATAGACATTGTTAAACTGAATGCACTTGTATGGCAAAGGGTGAGCAGTGTCCATCAAAATCTGAAGTCAGTTGGTGATATAAAAAGCTGCAGCCATAGTAGATAATTATGTAACTAATTCAGATAGGAAAAACTGCCAAAAATGTAAACTAATCTGAAATAACTATATTTATTTGTATATTAACTATAAGCTATATTTATAGTTACTAATCATGAGCCAGATGTACTCATGGGTACGGCTTAGTATAAGACTGTGTTAAAAGACTATTCAGTCCGCCTCTTTCCTTTATTCTTTTATAAACCTGGCACTTCACCTTATACTGGATTCACTACTATCTATTCTTTTGTCCTTTCAAATGATAGCTGATTCCCTAACATTGCTACTTACAGAGCATCTTTGAAGACATCCTCAGATAACCATGCTAATTTAAGGCTTGTTTTTCTAGGCTCCCAAGAGTGACATTCTGTGCAATTCCACAATACAATTACCAAAACACCACTAAAAATGCAATAGCAACCTATTGAATATTTGAAAACAGAAGCAAATTGTCTCAAAAATCTCTGTCCAATCAGAGTTCATCCATCAGTTTCTTGACGGCTTCTATAGCCAGTCTTACAGACAGATGCCTTCAAATTTTCCTCCTGTAGACATATCCAAATTGTCTTCTGGAACTCCCTTGTTACATGTTGATATCACCAGCTTTGAAAATCTTACCCATATCGAGATCTGGTAAGAGAGAAATTCAAATCCATTTTTAAAGAGCTACGAAGACGGAAAATGATAATTTGCTATTGATCACATTAATTGTGATTCCCGTTTTTTCCCTAGATAAAGACTATCATCCCATAAAGACCCAATATAGGATTCCTTTCTTGACAATTTGGGAAATTAGTCGCAGATGTTATGAATCCTTAATCTCCATGTAGTATAGGAGCTGCTTACTCATGCCAGTGAGAGAGGAGAGAGGTAGGTAACATTCAAAACTGCCTACGTGTGACCTGTTTCTTCTCTCCAGAATGCAGTTGTAACACCACAGCACAAAGGACAAAGTCAAATACAAGTTACATTTTCCCGAAGTTGTCTGCTTTTATTTTACTCCATAATCTGATGCAAGGGTATAGCCCTTTGTGATGTTGTCTCCCTTCTACCTATAATGTTTCTAATTTAAATATAATATTAACACTTCATTGTTAGGCATGAACCACAAATACAATTTAGTCATCGTGAACCATCCAGTCTGTGTTTGACCAACTGGGCCATGTACAAGCTGAAATGGCTGACTTGGATTACAGTCTATTTGATTAGTTCACATCTTAGTCACTGATGTATAGAAACAAAAGAGCTATTTGAGGAGACTGCATATATAGTGAAGCGATTTCTGATATTTTCATAATCTCCAATGGAACAAGAATTTTTGTGAAATTTGTACCCTCTCCTTCACCGTCTCATGCCGCACCCCAACCCACCAGTGAAAGTGCATTTGGGCCTGTCCCATTTAGCTTCTGAGATGGAGAGGGGTCAAAATCCACTCAGGCAAGCCTTGAGGAAGAAAGGAAAAGTCAGAGACAAACTCCCTTTCACACGGGAGGCTGCATGTAGGGGGAGGTGGTGAAGTGTCTGCCGGGCTCCGCATGCGAAAGCATGGCAGGGTGGAGCATGGATTTAGGGAGAACCAGAGGCTAGAGGAAAAAGAGAATATGTGAGAGGACTGGAACCCCTGTTGGGATATTCTTGAAATGCTCCACCAGTGCAAGACTAGACCCTTTGGGTCTCAGTTTTGTAAGCATTGCACGCAATAGTAAATACCTGTAATATTCAGGTCATAAATTTGTTGTATGATGAAATTCTCAAACCTAATGTTTCCTCTGGGGGAAAAAAGGCTGCAGAAAATCACAAAACAAAGTCCATATGAACAAATCTGTAACTTGGGAGAATACAGTAGCATCATGTTCATGTGCGACAATCAAATGTGCCTTATCTCCTGATAGCTGGCCCCTTGCTTAATGTATATAAAATTGTCCTTGCACACCCAAGCCAGAGCCTGGGCAGCAGCCAAAGTCTCCCTAACAGGGCAGCTTCCTCCAGCCTCTCCTTGCCTTTTACACTTTTCTTTCTCACCAGCTAGCCCAGAGCCACATTTTAATAAGTGACCTTCAACAAGCTGAATAATTTCTTCAGTACCTGGGTACATTCAAAAGCCTTGGAGGATTTAGCTGTAATAAGTAGTCCTAGCAAATATACGGTCTTATGAACCCTTTGAAGTCTCTAAAAACTTCCCTTAAATAGCCTCAATTGAAGGTTCAGGCTAGATGATTTACAGAGTCCCTTGCAAAGCAAAAATCCTGTGATTTGGGATCAGCAGAACCAGCTGGATATTACAGCTTACTGCAGTTAATATGGCTCTCCCGTCTTTAAGAATATTTTTGAATCCAAAACAGGCTGCTTGAATTGTTCAGCTATTAACTATTAATTAATGTCCAATCTTCGCTGGGCTAACAACAAAACCAAACAAGGCAGAGGTCTGTACTCTCAGTCTCCTACCCTAAATAATGATCTGATAAAAAACAATTTCCATTAAACACAATTGGAAAATATTATACAGTACTAAAATATTATACAGTACTAAAAAGCCAAAGATATTTTTCACAACTCTGGATTAATTGTCACTTAGCAGACTCAGAGTTTGTGTTTATCTTCCATTGAATTATTGTACTTCGTTGTAACTCATACCTTCCTCACACCTGATTTCTGTAACTTTATCAAAAAGTTTGAAAATAGTATAGCAACATGTGCTTAATATTTCATTTCTCAGTTGGAGATATAAAATATCCAATATTTTTGGCTGGTCAGTGAATCAGATTTCTAATCATGTGCACTGAATAGCATTTTTTGAAATTTTCAATACCTTTTTATGCTAATCACTCCTTATCAGAATAGTAATTGCATATTTAATCATGTATGGCATCTAGAGCATGATTTTTGAAGAAATAAATATTTAAGGCACAATTGCAATAAATATACAAGTAGGGAATCATCATTAATAGAGAACATAGAAATTAACAGAAAACTAATCTACTAAAATCAGTTTGCTTAATAACCAGTTTCTGAATGGCAAAATTGTTCAATTGATCAAATTTACCAACAATTTATTTTAAGGAATATCTTTTAGAATATACCTAGTGAAAATGAGGGGTTTTTTTTAAGATTTTTTTTATTTATTTGACAGAGAGAGAGAGAGAGATCACAAGTACGCAGAGAGGCAGGCAGAGAGAAAGGGGGAAGCAGGCTCCCTGCTGAGCAGAGAGCCCAATGCGGGGCTCGATCCCAGGACCCTGAGACCATGACCTGAGCCAAAGGCAGAGGCTTAACCCACTGAGCTATCCAGGTGCCCCTGAAAATGAGTTTTTTAAGTGTAGTGATTCTAATCTTGTTTCCCCTAACATTTATGAAGACTTAAAATATATCAGGCATTATTTTAAGTACTTTACATAAATTAATTTACTTTTCACAATAATCCTACGAGGTATATTGTATTATTATTTCATGTTTATAGAGAAGAAAACAGAGGCATCGTCGTGCTGGATGACCTGCGCAAGGTCACACAGCCAATAAGCTGCAGAGTTTGGCTCACTATGCCATACTGCCTCATGAAATGACATTCACAGAAAATAGGAGTTTAAGAAAGTATTGAGTATTTCAAAAAGTAAGGAGGTCAGGGGTGAGGAGTTAAGATGGGGGAGTAGGAGGAGGACCCTTTGCTTGCTTCAGCCCTCAAACAGAAAGAAGGATAAATATCAAATCATTCTGAACACCCAAGAAATTGATCTGAAGACTGTCAGAACAAACTGCACTACTAAAGGGAGAGAAGAGGGCACATCGTGGAAGGTAGGAAGTGCAGAGAGGTGATTTGGGGAGAAAAGGATCACAGGCGCTATGGAGGGGAGAGAGCTCTGATCATGGAGAGAGGGGAGAGAGAGAAAGGGAGAAAGAGGGCACCACACAGAGGATGGCACAAGGAAAACACTTCCCCAAAGCCATTGACTGGGGAAATGAGAGGGATTAATTATTGTTTTTACAACCAGCAGATCTCAAAGACTGGAGTTTTGGAAATCCTCACTGTGGCTGGTGTTGAGCCTGGCAGGTGCTGAAGGGCTCCTGTGGGGAAGGAGAGCAGAGGCCCAGGAGTAGAAGGCACAATCTGAGGACCCCCAGGACACACTGGGAGAGAAGGTTCCCCCTTCCTGTAGTGCATTTGGGAGACATGGCATTGCCTCTCTGGGGACAAAAGAGCTGGTGGGGGGCGCCTGGGTGGCACAGTGGGTTGGGCCTCTGCCTTCAGCTCAGGTCATGATCCCAGACTCCTGGGATCGAGCCCCGCATCGGGATCTCTGCTCAGCGGGGAGCCTGCTTCCCCCCTCGCTCTCTCTCTGTGTGCTGCCCTGCCTACTTGTGATCCCTCTCTCTGTCAAATAAATAAAATATTTAAAAAAAAAAAAAAAGAGCTGGTGGGCACTATGGCACTCCCGACCCTTTAAGCATAGGGGAAAAAACAGCTATTGAGGGTGACTAACCTGGACTCGGGCTTTTTGCTGTGCTTTACTCTAAACTTCACGCTCCTGTGTGTTGGTACAACTCCCCTTCTGGGACAAACCAGCACCAGCTCCAGCACAGCAAGACCCTCTCCCAGAGGACCAGTGCAGTCCACCCTGCTCCAGGTCACTAGAGTTTGGAGTTTTGAAACTCAGCCAGCACGCCTGAGATAAAACACAGATACACTGCACTCGTGGGCAGGCAGATGGCCTGGACAAGGTGAAGGCAGATATCTGAAGGATGACTAGAACATACAAAGGGAGATTGTTCACTCCTCTTTGAGGGCTTCCTGGACAGTGGCCAGCATGAAATCCCCTCTTCAGGGACTAGGGAGAGGGCTGGCACCTTTTTTCTCCCCTCTATCATCACCACAGAAGGACTTCAATGAGCAGCACAGTGCCAACAGTGGAGGCCTGAGCCACTTTCACCAAGCCCCACCCCCCTGCACTTCATTACTAGGGAAATGTGACTGAGAACCAGAGCAGTGGGCCCCTCCCCAAGAACACCAGCACAAACTCCCTGCATGCACTGAGTTTACTGACCATAGAGTATTGCAAAACTTCAGCTTAGTGGAAATAGAATCAGATCTGTTCTAACAAGCAGACCAGAGCACTCCTACCTAAAACTTCCCACACTCTTGACAAGGTACAAACACTCCCCACTACAGGTGAAGAGAAATCTGCAGAGGACTGACCTGAGGGATAGAGAAGCCAAAACAAAGCAGCAGAATGTACACAGCACATACCAGAAACACTTCCTGAAGCACTAGGAACTGGGCAGTATATGAACTCTTCTTAATAAAGCCATTACTCTTGGGAACAAGAAACATAACAGGCTTTCCTGACACACAGAAGAAGACAGAGACCAAGAAAAAAATGCCAATATGGGGGAATTCATCCTAAAGAGAGAAGAGGAAAAGGTCATGCCCAGAGATCTAATCAAAACAGATATAATATGCCTGATCCAGAATTTAAAGCAACATTCATAAGGATATCAGCTGGGCTTGAGAAAAGCATAGAATACACCAGCAAGTCACTTACCACAGTCACCAACCACTTACCACTTTCCTAAATTACAAAGACAAATAAGGTCTTAAAAAGACAAATTAAAAGCATATTTATCCACAGAAACTAGACAGGCCAGAAGAGAGTGGCATGATACATTCAACATGCTGAATGGGAAAATCTGTAGCCAAGAATACTCTGTCCAGCAAGGCTGTCATTCAAAGTAAAAAGGACCAGAGAACATCACCAGAAACACCAGCTTTAGAGGTAACACAGTAGCACTAAATTCATATCTATCAGTAATCACTCTGAATGTAAATGCACTATACTCCAATCAAAAGATGTAGGGTATCAGAATCGATTTAAAAAAAAAAAGATCCATCTATATGCTGCTTACAAGCAACTTATTTTAGACCTAAAGACATGTGCAGCTTGAAAATGAGTGAATAAAGAAATATTTGCCATGCAATGGGTGTCAAAAAAAAGCTAGAGGAACCAAGATTCTATTTAGACAAAGTGGGTTTTAAACCAAAGGAGGTAACAAAAGATGAAGCAAGGCAATGTCATAATAAAGAGATTATCCAACAAAAAGTTATAAAAATTCTAAATATTTATGCCCCCACCTTGGAAGTACCAAATATATAAAACAATTAATAGCAAACCTAAAGGAACTCATTGATAATAATATAATAATAGCAGGGGACATTAGCACCCCATTTACATTAATGGGCATATCATCTAAGCAGAAATCAACAAGGCAACAATGGCTTTGAATGACACACTGGACCAGATGGTTTTGACAGGTATATGCAGAATATTTTATCTTAAAGCAGCAAAATACACATTTTGTGTATTGTGTATATTGTATACTTTGTGGTATAAGATTTCACTCATATGTGGAATTTGAGAAACAAAACTGATGAACATAGAGGAAATTTTTAAAAAGGGAGGCAAACCACAAAAGAGACTCTTAACTATAGAGAATATACTAAAGGTTGCTGGAGGGGAGGTGGGCAGTGGGATGGGCTGAATGGGTGATGGGCATTAAGGAGGGCAATTGTGATGAGCCCTGGGTGTTATGTGTAAGTGATGACTCACTAAACTGTACTCCTGAAACTAATATTACATTATATGTTAACTAGAATTTTTAAAAATATTTTATTTATTTATTTGACGGATAGAGATCACAAGTAGGCATAGAGGCAGAGAGAGAGAGAGGAGGAAGCAGGCTCCCCACCGAGCAGAGAGCCGGATTCAGGGCTTGATCCCAGGATACTGGGATCATGACCCGAGCTGAAGGCAGAGGCTTTAACCCACTGAGCCACCCAGGCACCCCACAAGTTAACTAGAATTTTAATTAAAAAGTTGAAACACTTGAAATATAAGGAGATCAAACTTGCTTTCACAAGTTTGAATGTTTTTAAAAATACTACCAAAAGTTATATCCACGGACTAAAATTGAAAGAATATATACATATTTACAAAATATATTTATGCAGAAAATTCCCTAAAACCATCATGTGAGCTTTATTCTATTCATTAGAAGGATGAACTACATAAGGAGAGAATTAAGCTCCACCTGATGAAGGGAGAATCAAAGAATTTGTTGACACAATTTAAAAACACCATGCAAAAAAAAAAAAAAAAACACTGCACAGAAAATCTTCAATATAGATTTTATTTGAAGATTTCATGAGGTAAAGCTAAAAGTACCATAGGTTAAATGTCCTACAAAGATTATTATATTCAGGATTTTCTTTTTAAATATTTTTAGACATAAATATTCAGTTTACTGTCTGTCTTAAATTGTTCTCAGTGTTGAAATTTCTGCAGTCACGGTCAAAGGTATGGAATATTTAGGGCAAGAAGCTCCTGTTTGTGTACTCTAAGAAACAAAATCTATTTCTTGAGTAGATTCTTGGTTTGGTTCGCTGATAGCTCCTGAGTCCAATTCTATGGGACTTAGGGTGTCTTATACTTCTGATCAGGGTCCTCAGATTTTGTGAGATGATTTCAATCCTAATCCATTTTGGGTTGTCGATAGGACATTCAGTCTATTTTTTTTCTTCTGAATTCTCTTCACTCTCTTACCAAGTTAACCATTAGCTCCCCACATACAATTATATTAATCATCCTAGATGGAAATTTAAGTATCAGAGTTGCATAATTCCTCCCTGTACTTATTGTAAAGATGGATTTATTTTTGGCCTATGGACGTGGTGAATAAATATAAATGATTATCTCTTCCTCTTTCAGTGGTACCTAGATAGTTCGGAGCCACATCTGCATGTACTTCTACTCAGTATATGCGGCTTTGTGACACGGTTTTTTCAACAACGTAACCCCGCTACATCATTCTTGGTCCCATTTTACTCATTACCCTTTGAATTTTGTTATACAAGACATATTTGTATAAACAGACTTAATTACTCTTGAACCATTTAGAAAATACATAAATACATACATGTACCAATCAAAGCTCTTATTGGTAATTTTGACACATCAGAACATGATTTTTACCTAAGTTTTCTGCTTTTTACCTATATCATTCTTTAATAAATCCTTTTCAGTCTTCTCTGTTAATTTTCTTGCTAGGTTATCTCATCCACATGTATGTCTTTGGCTAGCACCTATGCTAGATGTGACAACCAGAGAGGTGTGCCGCTCAGATCTCTCCCTTTGAAAAAGAATTTGTCACTCAGCAGTAGGGCTGTTAGGTGATCGCTGCCAGCTATAGTTCTTTCCAAACTCACCACAGTATTTGAGCCAAGGCTATGCTTTTCCTGGGAAGGACCCAGCCAGTCACTGAGCACAGTGGTTGTCCTAGGGTTTACCCAATTCTGTAACGTGAGGGAATCTCACAACAGGCTACCTTTGATCAGGGGCTCACCCTTGAGGTGGCCAGGGCTTTGTCGTACCTGCATCCCAGACTAAGAATCTCACTGCCCAGTTCTGCCTCTTTCCTACCAGGTGTTAGAATCAAACCATTCCCACAACCGATCTTGTTGTTGTTGTTGTTGCTGGTGTTGTTTCTTTACCTTTCATAGGCATTATCAACCCTCTACATTTCTGATCAGTAAACCTCTTGTACTTCTAACTCAAATCAGCATCTCTCAGAGAACCCAAAATGACATATTAGGTAACTCACACATTTCTATCTCCTTGAAGTTTCACATATATATATATATATATATATATATATATATATATATATATATATTTAAAGACATCTCCTGGATGTCTCAAAGGAACTTATGTGGAACTAGACCAAACTGAACTCATAATCTTCTCCTAAACTTTTTTTTCCATTCTGCTTTACTGGATAGTCTTAGCATCCCTTTGGCTGTGCAATTCAGGAAACTGGGAGCCATCCTTGGCATTCATTCTTGCCTATCCTGCATATCTGAGTCATCAGCAGTCATGCTGGTCTTGTGTCCTAAATGTGCTCCTTTTTCTATTTCTCTCTAGCTCCGACACCAACAGTCCTGGTCTAGCATACCATTATCTCTTGATTTATTTTATACTAGCCTCCAAAGACATGCATCCACTATAATCACCAGCCAATCTACCATTCTCCATACTGCAGTCAGGATTATTTTTCCAGACACAAATCTGATCATGTCACCACCTAGTTTAAAATCCTCCTGTTGTTTCCTGTTGCTCTTATGATAAAACAAAAGTCTTTAGGACAGCAAGTTCCTGTGTTCAAGGTTCCGCCTCATTTCCCTTTCCCCTTACCCTGCCATATTCCAACTCCTTGATGGCAGGGACTGTGCCCATTTTATTTACCATCTTATCTCAGAGTTTGCTTGAACACCTGGCAGACACCAGGTGTTCAATGTATAGTTGTTTAATACATAATTAAATGATTGGGTAAATAAGGGAACCAGGCGATTGAGTCTATTCTCAATCCACTGGACACATTTTGTGTGTGTGTGTGTTTTGTTTTTGTTTCTGTTTTTGGTGGTATTTAATCTCAGGGATGCCTATCTCAATCTTATCCATCATTTAACTTTCAGCCTAAATATCAACTCCATTAAGAAGGTTTCCTTGACTTACTAGTTGAAAATAGTTAGGTACTCTCTTATAAAATCCTATATTCTTATGTACTATACCTAATCATTTGATTAAATATCTTTAATATAAGTAGTATATCCAATTAAACTCCTCATTCATCAAAGACTCGTGTTGAATTTATGCATTTAAGTGTTCTGCATGTCACCTAACATACACATATGCATATAAGTGTATGTGCTTTACTTGATTGAATGATTTGGTTGACTGATATAGCAACATCTGGGTGATTTTGTCTGCCACTAGAGCAACTGTGGTGATATTAGAAGGAGTGGATGAGGCTAATAAAAATGTGATGGCCCAGTAAAAATGCTGGTTAGGCAATATATCTCTTGAACCTAACTTTAAGTATCAAGAATAGGAGAGTCATTTGGCCTATAAATTTTTGTTGGTTTTCTAAACTCAAATGTCATAAAATCTACTTCATAGCTACAAAATGTGCAGTGGTTGTGTGTTTGTGAGAATTGCCCAAGCTTGATAATAGAGAGATTTTCCAAAAGAATTGTGGGTACTGTCAAAGACTGAAGAGTTGATCTTAGATGCTATAGAGGCAGGGTGTTTAAATATCTTTAATTGATTTGAATATATATTGATGTACATTAGAAAAATAAGCTCCCACATCAAAACCATGAATATCATAGCTAATACTGCTTTGGATGGGATTAAGAAACAAGCATTTAAATGTTAAAAGTAATTTTATTTTTTATTTTTTATTAAGATTGATGAGAAAACTTTACATTTTTTATTGGTTTCAGGAGCAGAATTTAGTGATTCATCACTTACATATGACACGCAATGCTCATCACAAGTGCCTTCCTAATACCCATCACCCATTTAATCCATTCCTCCACTCACCTCCCCTCCAGCAAGCCTCAGTTTGTTCTCCCTAGTTAAGAGTCTTATGGCTTGCCTCCCTCTCTGCATTTATCTTACTTTATTTTTCCTTCCCTTCCCTGTGTTCATCTGTTTTGTTTCTTAAATCCAACATATGAGTGAAATCATATGGTATTTGTCTTTCTCTGACTGACTTATTTCACTTACCGTAATGCTGTCTAGTTCCGTCCACATCATTGCAAATGGCAAGGTTTCATTCTTTTTGATAGCTGAGTAATATTCCATTTTACAAATGTTCCACCTCTTCTTTATCTATTCATCTGCCAATGGACATCTGGAGTTTTTCCATAGTTTGGCTGTTGTGGTCATTGCTGCTATAAACATTGGGGCACATGTGCCCCTTTGAATCACTATTTTGTATCCTTTGGATAAATACCTAGTAATGCAATTGCTAGATCACAGGGTAGCTCTATTTTTAACTTTTTGAGGAACCTCCATACTGTTTTCCAGAGTGGCTGTACCAGTTTGCATTCCCACCACCAGGGAAAAAGCGTTCCTCATTCTCTGCATCCTCAACAGTATCTGTTGTTTCCTGAGTTGTAAATTTTAGCTGTTAGGACCAGTGCGAGGTGGTATCTCATTGTGGTTTTGACTTATATTTCCCTGATGTCAAGTGATTTTGACCATTTTTTCATGTGTCTGTGGGCCATTTATATGTCTTCTTTGGAGAAATGTCTGTCCATGTCTTCTGCCCATTTCTTGATGGGATTATTTGTTATTTGAGTGTTGATTTTGTTAAAATCTTTAAGATTTTGAATACTAACCCTTTTTAAGATATATCTTTTGCAAATATCTTCTCCTACTCCTTAGGTTGACTTTTAGTTTTGTCAATTGTTTCTTTCACTATGCAGAAGCTTTTTAACTTGGTGAGGTCCCAATAGTTCATCTTGCCTTTGTTTCCCTTACCTCAGGAGATGTGTCTAGTAAGACGTTGCTACAGAATGAGGTCAAAGTAATTTTAAATAAAAATATTAAAATAATATGTGCTATGAGATACACCCAAATCCATGACTGAACCTTGAGAAACATTATTTTAGAGAACTGAAATGTTAGTCTAACTCATTAATGAAACCTAGGTTCTTACCACTATTGAATCAGTAATTCAGCTTAATAGCTTTCATTCATCAGATATTTATGGAGCATTGCATATATATATATATTGTTAAAACACTGAGCTCAAAACTAGAGGAGTAGAATTATTAAGAACATGTCTTCCCTCAGGGAGCTCAAAACCCCAAGGGGATGGCACTATTGGGGAAAAAAAAATATCCCAGTGTGAATGCCTTAACAGAAGGACATTTATTAAAGGGTCCATTGTAGAGGAGGAAAAGGGTAAGAATGATCAGCTCAGCTGGGTGAAGAGGGTATCACATGAGGAAAAGGGGTTAATACAGGTGTTTCATTGGGGAATCCAGGTTGAAGTTCACCAGGCAAACAAGTGAGATGACATTATTTCAGGTGAAGGCAACCCATCATTTCAAGCCAGAGTGGCATCTACAACAGGAAGTAATCCCAAATGGCTGGAGCATGGGGTGCAAGATAGTAGGGGCTGGAAACTAAAGCAAAAGAGACAAGTAGGCCTATTACCCTGTATCAAAAAGTTATTCCTATACCTTCAAGGTGATAGAGGACCAATATATCACATAGGCACATGATCAGGTTTCTGTTTTTAAAAATAATAATAATGTCAGGGGAATTTTTTATTCTTAATGCAAGAAATTTGAAAAGTACTCTTTCTAGTATAGATTCTCCAAGAACAAATTTTTTCCAAACACCCAAAATTGAGATTTGAAGAAGAGACAAAAACTGATGTGAGATGAGAAAAAACTCAAACCGTTAGGGGGAAAAAATCATCCTCCTTCATGTCTTCCATCTTCAGTCCTGCGGGTCTTGCCTGTTTCTTAAGAAAAGAAGCTCCAGCCCTACCCAGTCATTAACTATTTTCCTTTCACTTTGGCATTTCCTGAAGTATCATAGCATTAGCAGTCACAAAGTAACAAGGGTACCTTTTTATTATAAAAATTGTCAACCAAGTGATCAGCGCTAGTAGCACCAGTAATTAGGCAAATAACATTGTGTGCCCTCAGATAGGCTTCCAGCCAAAAATGTTTAGCCTAATCTAATCATGAAGAAGTATCATACAAGTCAAAGTTGAAGGACAAACCAAGTTTCGTGAAGATCAATGATAGACTGGAAAGCCGTTCTAGATTAAGGGAGAAAAAAGAAGCAAGGCAGGGGCGCCTGGATGGCTCAGTGGGTTAAGCCTCTGCCTTCGGTTCAGGTCATGATCTCGGGGTCCTGGGATTGAGCCCCATATAGGGCTCTCTGCTCAACAGGGAACATGCTTCTCCCCCTCTCTTTCTGCCTAATTGTGATCTCTGTCTGTCAAATAAGTAAATAAAATCTTTAAGAAAAAAAAAAAAAAAGAAGCAAGGCAAATTGATATAATGTGAAATCTTTGACTGGACCTTGATTAAAAAAAAAAAAAAAGCTATTTAAAGGACCTAATTGGGATAAGTGGAGAATTTTGAATATGGACCATATGTTAGATAATGATATATAATTATTAAATATCTGAGTGTGAGCTTTATGTTGTGCTCATATAGAAAAATGTCCTTATTCTTCAAGTTATATGCAGAAATGTTTGGAAGTAAAATTTCATAATTTCAGAGTAAGTTACTCAAATGTTTTAAGAATAAAAAAATGTTAAACTTGTATAAATAGCTAAAACAAATGTTGCCCAGATATATGGATGTTGATTTACTATTCTAGTGGATATTCTGTAGGCTTGACAGTTTTTCGAAATAAAATGTTAGAGAAGAATTGATGCCTGATCCCACCCCCCAAATTTCTGATTTAATTGGTCAGAAGCCTAACCATGGACTTTTTGAAGCTCCCAGATAATGCTTAAGTGGAAAACCACTGTAGTTGTTCAGAATTATTATTTCACAATTACAGAGGTGGGGGCTGGTAAATATCACAAGTCCTTGAGCCTAGCAGTTTTTAAGCTTTGACTATATGCACTGAACCTTTGTAAGTACTTAAGATGTATTAATTGGCGACATTGATATGTAGCACAGGGAATAGGCCTGGATAGATATTTTATTTTAGTCTGTAATTTATTTTTACAAGATATATCTGTGAGTGATTTACTTTTCACCAGAAACTCAAACCATTTCATCCCATAAATAAAACTAAACCATTTAAAAGCACATCTGCTTGGAATATGTAAACTACCAGGCCAGAGAGTTAAAATTTGAGAGTTTATGTGGAAAACACTCAAAATAATATGTGGTTATAATATATATCAATGAAAGGGCACGATTTTTTCCGTACAAAAATGTATTAATGCAAGAAAATAAATGATAAAATATGTACACAGTTAACCCAAACACTGAGATAGTGACAGAAATATAAATTTTGAAAATCAATAACTTAGTAAAAAAATCAAACTTTTTATCTGACTTTCACCCAGAACAAGAGAGTTAAAGTGAAGATTTCAAGTCATTTATTATTTTATGTTACATTTTAATAAAAGGTTTAATTGGTGAGCTGATATCAAAGGAACTTTATATATCTCTGGCCAAATATACAATTAAGGTTTTGTTTGGCCCTGATTTCATGTTACTTGCAAGGGAAAAAACAGACATCATCTGGAGCTATAATTATATCTTTTTTTTTTTTTTGGCCCTAACTAGACAATGTGTATTTGCCTAGTCAATTCTTGGTCTTCCCATGTTTTTATATGGCAAAAATTAAATAAATAGTATTATTTCTACAAAAAATATAAAATACTCTTCAATATAACAGATTTGTAAACTCTGAGTCATTGTCTCAAAGAACATATTACTTCTTTATTGTTACTACAATAATTACATTTATCATTAAATAAAATATTATCCTTTAATAAAATGTAAATAACTGGTTCTACCCCTTTACTACATGTGTTAAGAGTTCTAGTTACACAACTTAAATTCAGCAACAAGTTTTGAGCTTATCTTACACAGTTGACCCTTGAATGACATGGGTTTGAGTGACACAGGTCCAATTATACTTGAAATTTTTTTCTGTGAGTACAGTACTGTAAATGTATTTTTTTCTTCCTGATGATTTTTCCTAATAACTGTGTTTATATCTAGCTTTTTTATGATAAGGATATGTATAGAATACATATAACATACCAAATATGTGATAATTGACTGTTTATGTAATTGGTAAGGCTTTCAGTCCACCGTAGACTACCAATAGTTAAGTTTCTGGGGAGTGAAAAGTTCTACAGGGATTTTCCTTTTTTTTTTTTTTTTTAAGATTTTTTTTTTTTTTTTAATTTTACAGACAGAGATCACAAGTAGGCAGAGAGGCAGGCAGAGAGAGAGAGAGGGAGAAGCAGGCTTCCTGCTGAGTAGAGAGCCCTACGTGGGGCTCAATCCCAGGACCCTGGGATCATGACCTGAGCCAGAGGCAGAGGCTTTAACCCACTGAGCCACCCAGGGGCCCCTCTACAGGGATTTTCAACCACACAGAAGGTCACCATCCCTAACACCCATGTTGTTCAAGGGCCAATTGTACTGATGAGCATGGAATGAATTTTTTTATCTTTTAATATTCCTAAAAAACAAATTTTATTTAACTATTACTTCAGATATTATCCCCAAATGTACCTTAGCCAAAGCATTTCAGCTCTATCATTCTTTACTAAAAAAATGAAATTCTTATCCTGCTCCTTGCTTCTTCACTGCCATCTGCTCCCCACAACCAGAGAGAATGATGCATTATTTAAGAACAATAATGTCCATGTCTTTGTTTGGTCATATATAGCTAAGGAAGCTGCCATATGAATTTGATATATGAATTAGTTATTTACTTATACCTAGCAGCTTTAGGAGATGAAATTTGGAAATGGAGGAAATGAAAAGAATAAACACGAGGCAAAGTTTTGGATAATGATGGCCTTGAAAATCATAGGGAAGGAAATTTCTTCCTTATGGGTTTAGTCTTTCCTGTCCCTGAACATTAATTTTTGCCGTGTGTGTGTGTGTGTGTGTGTGTGTGAGTGTGTGAGATTCACAGCTACTCATTGAACATTAAGAGTAGACTCCCACCTACAACTCACACTATTTGGGAGACTTTCAGAGGCTAAGCTTGGAAAGGCTACACTCACTCTAGACCTTTCTATGAGATTTGGAATGTGCGTGATAGATATGAACTGTCCTTCTTGAACCTATATGGGATTATTCTATGTCACACTTGGAAGAATATACTTCTATGGGGGTAAGAAATAGATTCTTAACTTTGAAATTAACTTTTGTGGTTAAGGTATAGAGTTTCTAACACTAGTTGAGGAGATTGCCAAGGAGAAACTCTTAGAAGTCTGGGGATTAAATGAGGTTTGGAACGGAAATGTGAAAATCTTTGAGTGCTTTCCTGTTGGACAATGAAAAAGCCAAATCTAACACACTCATTTACAATTCTTTCCACATTACTTCTAGTTTTCTCCAGTCCTTTAATAAATTCACATATAACCTGTTTGTAGTGGTTGTGAGGTAGGAGTAAGGAACAGAGCCAATAAGGTGTATTGGGGCTGCACCACTTTTATTAAGCATATCTTCTGTGGAGGGTTTTGGCAAGTAGCACTATTTTCCTAAAGGGACCTGATGTGCATGAACAGGATTAAAAAAAAAAAAAAGAGTAAACTCTTGCATCTGTTTTTCCTAATGTATGCCATTGTTGGCCATCCTGCCATATCTCTTCTTTCTATATACCTTCGATATTGGGGGGGGGGAAATAATTTTTAAAATTGAACCTTTTTCGTCAAAAATGAAAGGGGAAAAAGAATTGGAAAGCAATAGTGTAGAATGTTAAGCTTCTGTTCCCAGAATTTCACTAAACTTACCCCACAACCTCTACAGATGAACATAGGATAAAATCACTGTTCAGACCTTTGACATTTTGATAGTAAAAGTATAATGTCAAAGAAGGCAAAGTTTCAAGTTATTTTAAGAGGAATATGAAATGGTTTTCACTTGTGAAGTTCGTTTAGGAAAAAATATGTCAATGTGAGTATAAATGGATGTTAAGCGCATAGATTGACCAAAACTCACAATCAATAAATGAACCACCTCAGTTTTGTCAACTCCAGAATTCTCACTGTACCTCACTTGACTGTACCCACCGCCCCCAACTGTATAAAGTTGGCCTGCACACCTGAGAGATCATAATGAACCTATAAGTTCCCGGGATCTTGTGGAGTGACAAAAATTCTGCTGGATCCCTGAGGGCAGGTTGTGACAGCATCACTTCTTTGAAAATGTAGAGCAGAGTTCTGCTCATCGGTTACTAACCATATAAGGATACTAATATCTTCTGTTCTTTATTCCAAATCAAGAAAAGGACATGGGGGCTTCAAATCTGACACGCACCAAGATCCTCCTGCCTGCAGCCCTGAGAAGCTGTGATATTTAGGTAGTTAAAAGGTGACTGGCAGGAAGATCCATTGTGTTCGCTACATTGACACACATATCAGAATGTTAGGGAACAGTAAAATTCTGAATGCGGGATATAGATTTCTTGTCATATATCATGTTTAATAGATGTATTTAATATTCACCATTGAATATTAAAACTATATTCCCTTGAAGCAAGAGAGGCATCAAGAAAGAAAAATGACATGTTATCTCTTTTGACATAGTGAACATTGGAAGAAGACTCAGAATAAATACTAACTTAATCATGAAAGGCGTGCCTGGGGAAAGCACATGATAGTTACCACAAGCACTACAGCATCAGATGAAGCGTCCAGAAAGCCTACTTCTATTCATGTCTGTGATACCAAATATATAAACTTAGACAATAACCGTAAGTCACTCTCCTTAGTTTCTTTATCTGTCCAAGGCAGGTAATCATATGCAGATAGTGTGAGGAATAAATAAGATAATGGGCATGATCACTGCAAAATTTTATAAATACACAAGTTAGTCTAATGGTTTAGTGAGATAATGTATCTAGTATAGGCAAACTGCACCCATTAACCATAGAATTATTTTAATTAGCACCTACAGATCAGCCAAGCCATCCATATAAAGTTAGATAATCTAAATATTAATATGAATATTTGAATAGAAGTGAGAGAAACATTGAAACAGTATTAAGAGTAGCTTCAGGCCCTAAATCATTTTTCATCCCCTTGATACAGAATATCTGTTATTTTCACAGACAAATCATATCAAACTCCTTGAAAATTACTATTTAAAAGAAATATTTCAATGAACATTAAATTCTTAGTAGCGCAATGTTTTTAAAGAAGAACTGTTGCAAAGGAGAAACAAATATAAATTGATTTTCAAGTCTAAAAGTTTAGAAACTGAGAAAGTTAGAATTGACATATTAGATGCATTAAAATAGTGGGCTGTAGGATATGCATAGATTTACATATTTCCACTTCCAGAAGGGCCCCACACTTTGGAGTGCCTTCCCTAAAGGCTCTTTTGGTCCCTGGTGCTGGCCAAGGTTGGCCGTGCCATCCAGTGTACTCCAAGCCCAAGTCTTGAACCACCGTGCTTCAGTCTCCTCTTTCCCACTTTGGGGAGTAGTCCAATCCTCTTCCCAGGGAATAAAATCAACCGAACACTCTGAGAAGCTCTGGGATGCATGCGGATGGAGTTGTCCTGCACTCCAGAGTTGGTCTCTGTTCTGGGAGGGCAGGCTGTTGGGTGGATAACTCCCGATGGTCAGGACAGCATTTCTTTTTGCAGGATCTCATGAGTTTGGGGGTTGCCATAAAGGCACCTACAAGCAGCAGATGTCAGTAGACTCTATTATTACATGTAAGTTCAGGACTGGGCTACTGAGAATTCATTGCCGAACCTGGGCTTGAGCTATGTGTGTGGGCTTGTGAGTGAGCTCTTAGTTCTGTTCTGACCACAGTGCCACCTCTGATCTAGCATCAAAGGGTGTGCTTTACTCTATGCACCCATGGCTACTAGCTCCTAGCACAGTCACCTGTGACCTCTGCAAACTCTATGCCACATGTCTACCAGCTCTCTGGGTGTGGCTATACGTATTTATCCAAGGGCTTTGATTGATACTGGCTCTTGCCTTTGATCATTGTGGTAATGTCAACGTTCTTCTGAAATGATTTCCTTGCACACATTGTACTATTTTTTGGGTTTCCGCTCCCTTCAAACCCCTCACCTATCCTAGTCTCTGCTGATGGCAGTGTTTGGAAGAAAGACAGGTAGTTACCAGTAAATGAGATCACATGCTAGAAATCCAGTGATTGTGGCCTAACTGGTTCAAGGGAGGACATGGTTGGAAGACATGTTGCACGTTTATGGTATAAAATTCTAGATGGTATAAAATTTCATATGCACGGCAAATGAATCGGTCACATTTTCCTGCATAGTCTGAGTAAGGCTTATATTTGTGGTCATCATCAAAGAAGCTCAGTGAGAATATCTGAGAAAATCCTTGGAAGACAGCAATCATGGGAGTAACTACAGATGATGCATTTATGAGTGAATAATCATGTGAACAGGATTAACTAAATGGTATTAGGGAATTGCAGAAGCAGGATCCATATTTTTCAATGTTCACAGGCTCCAAAGAACTTTAACCTTGTAACAGCAATGTCAATGCCCTTTTTTCAAAACAAGACATATGCAGTTAGCCAGGAATGATGTATTTGACAAAACAGGACATGAAGAGATGGTTCCTGAACTGGAAGAGATTGTGCATGGATACCACTGGGAAAGGCTGTCTGCCATGGACCATGAGCCGTCCTGGGTTGTTGCTTTGTGTGCCAGATTACAAGGTTACTCTAGCTCTTGATACTGATCAGTTTCTAGAACTGGCCACAAAAATACTTAGTCGGTCAAGGTGACTATAGCAGGAGGGGAGAGGGGTAGACGAGAGTGGTTTACAGTTTGCTACAATGTTTTACAACTTGTTCAAAGTTCTGCCCTCATGGCCTATGGGTCATTTCCTGTAAGACAACCTAACTGCATGAGCAAGTATCATCTGGGCCCACGGCATCACCATCAGCAAATATGCTGATGATCCTGCTGTTTTCTATCCTGTGAACAAGTAAGTCCTTTTTCTCTGTCCCAGTAATCTACTCTCTTGAGCTAGCATGGAAACAAACTTACTTATTAGACTGCAAGTAATAAACGCTCACAGCCTTCACCCCTCTGGGCAGGTGCATTGACTGGACAGTAAACAAATACATAAAAACTTCTGACCATTCTAAATTTTCATCAGTATAGCACCATAACTCACATGGGCCTGTGAATTTGGTAATACATTTTAAAATCAAATTAGTCACATACACAGGAACCAGACAAAAAAATAATTGCCCTGGACTCGGTACAGTAATACGCTCTAGGTAGGGATGGCACTAGGTAGGCTTCCATGATCTGAATGGCTGCCTAGGCTATTAAGCAGCAAGTGTACCCAAGTTGGCTTTTTGTCTCGTGAAACTGAAAGTTCTAAAATAGTACACAGATACCCTCTGCTTCTTGAAAGTTCACATTATGACACTTCACATTTACAAAAGACCTACACTGGTACCTGTCTTTGCAAACCAAAAGAAATCTAAAGAGAAGTTTCATTTTCTTTTTTAAGAGATGGAGAGAAAAAGAAATGGGGGGAGGGGCAGAGGGCGAGGGAGAGAATCTTTTTTTAAATTTTTTTTTTCAGTGTTCCAAAATTCAAGTTTATGCACCACACCCAGTGCTCCATGTAATACGTGCCCTCCTTAATACCCACCACCAGGCTCACTGAACCCCCCACCACCCTCCCCTCCAAAACCCTCAGTTTGTTTCTCAGAGTCCACAGTCTCTCCTGGTTTGTCTCCTCCTCTGATTTCTACCAACTCCTCCCCTCCATCTCCCAATGTCCTTCATGTTATTCCTTATGCTCCACTAGTAAGTGAAACCATATGATAATTGACTCTCTCTACTTGACTTATTTCACTCAGCATAATCTCCACCAGTCTTGTCCATGTTCATACAAAAGTTGGGTATTCATCCTTTCTGATGGAGGCATGATACTCCATTCTATATATGGACCACATCTTTATCCATTCATCGGTTGAAGGGCATCTTGGCTCTTTCCACATTTTGGCGACTGTGGCCATTGCTGCTATGAACATTGGAGTATAGATGGCCCTTCTTTTTACTACGTCTGTATCTTTAGGGTAAATACCCAGTAGTACAATTGAAGGGTCATAGGGTAGCTCTATTTTTAATTTCTTAAGGAATCTCCACACTGTTTTCCAAAGTGGCTGCACCAACTTGCATTCCCACCAACAGCTTAAGAGCGTTCCCCTTTCTCCACATCCTCTCCAACATTTGTTGTCTACTGTCTTGTTGATTTTGGTCATTCTGACTGGTGTAGGGTGATATCTCAATGTGGTTTTGATTTGAATCTCCCTGATGGCTAGTGATGATGAACATTTTTTTCATGTGTCTGTTAGCCATTTGTATATCTTCATTGGAAAAGTATCTGTTCATGTCTTCTGCCCATTTTTTGATGTGATTATCTGTTTTGTGTGTGTTGTTTTAGGGGTTCTTTATAAATCTTAGATATCAGCCCTTTGTCTGTAGTGTCATATGCGAATATCTTCTCCCATTCCATGGGTTGCCTCTTTGTTTTGTTGACTGTTTCCTTTACTGTGCAGAAACTTCTGATCTTGCTGAAGTCCCAAAAGTTCATTTTCACTTTTGTTTCCTTTGCCTTTGGAGACATGTCTTGAAAGAAGTTGCTGTGGCCAGTGTTGAAGAGGTTACTGCCTATGTTCTCCTCTAGGATTTTGATAGATTCATGCCTCATGTTGAGGTGTTTTATCCATTTCGAGTTTATCTTTGTGTATGGTGTAAGAGAATGACTGAGTTTCATCCTTTCATGCACAGCTGTCCAATTTTCCCAGCTCCACTTATTGAAGAGGGAGAGAATCTTAACTAGGTTCCACTCTCAGCACAGTGACCAACACTGGGCTCAATCTCACCATCCTGAGATCATGACCTGAGGATAAATCAAGAGTCAGACACCATCCAGGTATCCATAAAAGTTTCACTTCTATGATAAAAGGTTTACAGTAAAAATAGCATTCAGGGTTTGTTTTGAGGTGAGTCATTATACAGGCAGTGCAGCCAAGCTCCTACCCTGGGAACTACACTCAGCATCTGACTACCATAGCATTCAGCTGTGTCCATGAGCAACTGTGCTTTTTCTCGATTTATTTTATGAAAGTGTTAGCAACATATGTCCTAAGGTATCTGAAAAGCCTAAGAGGTTATTTTGGGGTTCTGGGGATGCTCAAGAAACTTTCCATATAAATTTAATGGCAATCACTCCTTAGCTCTATGTCATTTCAAGCTTAGAAAAGCTTCATGTACTTTTGGATGGCACGGGAAAACCCATAATTGTGTGTGCTAATTATTATAGTACTCAAAGTATGTGTTCTGTGAGTAAGCAAGAAAGATAATATTTAAAAAGAACATTTTTATTGAATTATCATATGCCAAACCCTGATCAAATATTTGATATAAACTATCTCATGTAATCCTAAAATCCTACAATCCTCAATTTTTTTCAGCCAACTAACATGTCTGAAATTTCATCCCTAGTTAATGTTTTAAAATACTCTACTTAAAGGAATGGATAGAGAGAAGTTTAGGCTAAGCAGAGTGTTAAGGACAGGGTGGGTGTTTCACCAAATAGATTCAAAAGGCACACCAGATTAGCTTATAGATTCGGTAAGAACAACAGAAATTAAGAACTATGAAAACTAAGATTTTCAAGGACCTCAGGAATTGTAACTAAGGATGTGAATGTCCTCCTCAGGACATTGTTTCCTTCTTTTTTTATTTTTTATTTTTTATTTTTTCTGTCTGTTAAGAACTGACAGTGCAAGGCGAATCACCACCCACCCCTGGCAACTCCTGGATGCATATCCTTAAATGTTTACCACTTGAGAGAAAAGGGCTCATCCCTCTAACTTAAGTTCAGGTTCCTAGGAAGGAGTTTGATGGGTACAATACACAGCCTGTGCTCACTCCTTGGATTAATCACTGTGGGCACAATGCACTATGATTAGCAACCTTTACTAAGTATCAAGCTTAAATCCCAGAAGGGAAAGATACCAGGCAAACTAAGCAAAGAACTATCTATAAGCATACATTAGACAATTATGTATCTACCTTTACTTTAAGATTATGAACTAGCCTTATCAATGTCATTGGTTTATTTTTTGCAAAAAAAGAAGATTAATTGTTATTCAAGTATGCAACTTAAATGCCACCTAGGGAGCCAGAATCCACAAAGCCAAGAGCTTCCTACTATATATAAGCCTGGCACTCAGTTTAAAATAATAATAATGCTCTATATAGCCAAGAAATATATTCCGAACACATTATAGTTATCAAAGATCATCAACCTCGAAATACTCTTGTCACCAAAAAGGGATTGCCTAGTACAGCCAATAAAGGCAGTGGAGTTTATTATTTATCTTTAATAAAGAACTAGATTAAGACTATCCAGTGTCACTAGTTAATTGATTCAGCAGCATGTTTGAATTTACATTAGAAAAGCAAAACCACTTGTTTAGTATTGCACAAAAATACCATCCATATTCTAATCATGGATTTTGACGTCAAAGGTGCTCAGCTAAATGTGAGCTCTTTGCAATGATTAACACTTACTGAAACATTTATTTTCATAAACTTGCAAACTCCGGCAACCTCCTTCACTAGAGGGCATTTTAGAGAACTGCTTCTGAAAACTGAGTGTACATGATAGAACTGAATTATTTTTATGACTGTTCGCACTCATTTCTAGTATTGGCACCTTTTTATTAGAACAACATCAAGATGTGTCTGTTAAAAAAAAAAGTGGCTTTTACATGCCAAAAGACTTACTAGGTGCATGCCATAGTGGAAAAAAGCAGGTTAAGGGGATGATTAGAGGGACAGGTTTCTGTTAGTGACATAGGAGTGCCAGAAATCACCTCCTCTTCTGAGGGGGAGGAAAATGTACTGCGATAGATATTGATGGCCTGAAAATAAAGACCAGGATAACATGGTAGACGCTATCAGCATTTATATCCTGTGGCAGGCATGGAGGGGTAGAATTCTTTTTTAGGGCTGTAGGCTTCTTAGCTAGTTTTCCTGAAATCACAGCCACGTGACATTCCTGTGCCAAAGACACTTTTGTCTTCATAGACCCCTTCCTCCAAGAACATAATTACAAGTTGTATTTATCATTGCATTGGCATAAAGAGAAATATATTTCCCTTTTATAACACTTTCTTTGACCTAAAACTCTACTTTTAATTCTGATGTAAAGGATATTAAAACATGTTCATGGACTTCTGGAAGCACTGTGGTCACCAGGCACTGTGCCTACTGTGCCCAGTAGATAAGGTGGTCCCGACTGAAACCACACCTCTTACTCCTCGGGAATATCCAATCTAGGAAATCTAGTTCAGGTAGGTTCTTGACACTTCTAGGTGAGAACAATTTTAAGATCAAAGATGCTAGATGGGTACCAGTGAGTCCAAGGATCCACTCATTTAAAAAGAGTAACTAACGAGCATCTTCACCCACAGGCAAACAGTTCATTCTCTGTTGACTCAAACACAAATGTTAGAGTTGAAATTTTTAGATCGAAAAGAAATACAGTGCTGAAGCAACTGTTCTTAAGGAAGCTTTCAAATGTTCCCTTTGAATGAAGTCGGTAGAACACAGTGTCAGCTTTAGAATAATACATTTAACATTTGTTGGTTAATATCATGCCACATTCTACACTCTAAGCCCCAGAAAGGTAAGCAGACACTTAGGAGTTGTTTGGCAGAAATAAACATCTCTGTCCTAAATAAGATGAAGCCATTTCACATTATTCATTTAATCATTCAATAAATATTAATTAGTGCCTGCTGTATTAGATGCCAGGAATCTGAGCCCAAGCCTGGGGTTGAAAATGCCTGGTGTGTTGTGGAGGGGGCGGGGTACAAGATAGTGACGGTGATACTAAAAAGGCAATGTGATAGGGATAGTTTGCTATGTTGAAGGATTTATTTTATCCTAAAATTGTGAGGAGCCAATGAATGATTTTAACTGAGGAGTGGCATGATTATAATTTAGAAACATGTTTATAGTTGTAGTAAGGAGCATGGGTTTCAGGATAGAATCACCTGTAGAGCCTTGAACCTTGCCAATGCTCAGACCCCGCCCACCAAAGATACCCATTCATTTAGCCTCGTGTAGGGCTCCAACCATAAGGGTTTTCAAAAACTTCCCAGGTAATTGTAATGTGCAGCGAAGGTTGGAGACCCACTGCTCTGGAAGAGTGGGATGGAACAAGACTGCTCTATGCTGAGAGAGATAATAAAGAACTAAACTAAGAGCACCAGAGGAACACGCAGGAACTAACAGCATACAGGAGCAAGAAATTTGTTTGGTTGGATTTACCATGAGCGATTTCGAAACGAGTACAATGAAACTGGTGTCTCCGGGATCTAGCCACATGGCTCCACCATGTGGATAAACTGTGATGTATCAAGTCAGCTGATAGCTTTTTTCCTTCTGATCCTGGTTGTTAACATGAGAGAATTAGTAGACATAGAAAGCCAAAAATTGTGTGTTGATTAGAAGAAAAATATGTATTGATACTTGAAAAGATTTAGAACTCAAATACTTTATTCAAAACTGATAAAATGGTTTACATAGGAAATTTCTTTAAAATTTTTCCTTGGGTACAGCTTTTATGAAAAAGGTATTTACATTTATTAAGTCTAAAGTCTATTAAGTAGTGAAATTAACACATCTGTTTGGGGCAGAAGATATTAAGAGTGTTGCTTTGAGGACTTGAAATGCCAAACATTTATAATTGGCTTTTTATCTCTCTAGGATTCCTTGGAAGTAGCTTCATAATCATAGCACTCTTATTCTTGGGCTATACTGAAATAATTCAGGTAGAAATTTTAAATTGATTAGAAGAACAGCAAAATAAGTTGATTAATTTTTATGACTATAGAAGTTTCTCATCTTATTTAACTACTCACATAATTCTCTTTAAAAGCTTGGAATGTGTGATTCTTAATAGCAAAATAAAACATCTTCATAGTCTGTAAACTTTCATACATGATTGGCTATTGTAATTTATCAATATCTCTTCAAGCAAATTCTGAAAATGAGATTATATTAAACTAGTGAAATTAACATTGCATTTCTAATTCTCCAGTCTCCAGACAGGGTGCTCAATAAGCACTTTTTCAGTTCATAATTAAGTTGTACTTTTCTTCTCCAGGTTTAAGCCAAGTTTAAATTTCAATTTCATAATCTCATTTAATATATCAATCCAAAGGTTTATATTTTACCTCAAAACTATCTTTGTTCTGGAAGAAACATAATGCTTACCAACTGAAATGTTTCAAAATCTACTGAGGCAAAAAAAAAAGTTCTAAAAATGTAAATGGCTAAGACTATTGTCTCACTTACTGTAATAATACCCTGTTGACCAAAAGGTCTTTTCTACACAGAAGACAGTAGTTAACTTCATAAATATTTTTAGCATAACTGCTGGATGTGAAGCACTATATGAACATCATAGGTGATGTCTAAAAACAGGGTCCCTTCTTCAAAGGAGTTTAGGTCTTTGGGGCAGTTAAAAGTCAAACAATAAATTCATATGGATTACATTTTTTTTTAACCTTGAAAACAAAACTTTATTAAAAATAATTCAGTATCAGTTGTTGCTTTTTTAAATCTATGATTTTCAGCCAAACATTTTATTATTTATTTATTTGTTTGTTTTACTGTGTTCCCAAAAGAGTGAAGCAAACTACACGCAGTGAGTCTGTTACTTGGGCAGTAACAGAAGTAACAGGGTTAAGCTAGATGGACTTAAAAGAAATTTGTATAAACAGAAGGAGTTTGGGGCAGTGTAGGCAGAGACAGTGGCAAGAGCATTAGCTAAGGAATAGATCACAGTTTGTAGCTTAGCATCAACGGTCTTACAGGAGCCTGGTAGAAATGGAGAACCTTGGTCTTGGCCTATTAATCAGATTCTGCATTTTACCAAGAACCTTAGATGATTTCACTTACATTAAAATTTTTAAAGCACTTGTAGAAAAAGTCAGCAGACTTTTTTCTGTAAAGGGTCAGGTAACAAATATTTTCGGCTTTAAAAGGCAACAACTCAGCTCTGCTACTTAGTATGAAAGCAACCAGAGGTGACAATATGTAAATGAACAAGCATGATTGAGTTCCAGTAAAACTTTAATACTGTGATGGCGAGTTTTATACGTCAATTTGACTAGGACAGGGGGGCCTAGAACATTGTTGGCTGAAATTGTTCTGGGTGAGTTTGACAATGTTTCTGGATAAGATAACTTTTAGATTGGCAGACTGAGTGAAGCAAATTGCCCTCCTTAGTGTAGGTGGGCCTTATCCAATCTATTGGAGGCCTGAGTGAAATGAAAGGAGGGTTAAAGGTGAATTTGCTCTCTCTGCCTGACTTTTTTCTAACTGTGGCATTTGATGTTCTCCTGCACTTGGACTGGAGCTTACACCATTGGTTCTACTGGGTCTCCAGTTTTATATAAACTGAATCATGGACCGTCTCAGCCCCCATAATTGCATAAGCCAATCCCTTTTAATAAATTATAAGATAAAAATATATACATAAATATAAATATAAATAAATATATGTGTTTATAGGGTATGTATCCAGTGGTCCTCTTCCTATTGGTTCTGTTTCTCTAGAGAGCCCTAATACAGTTATGCAGTTATGGACATTAGAATTTGAATTTCATAAAATTTTCATGTGTCATGAAGTACTATTCTTCTTTTGATTTTTTTAAAACCATTTAAAAATTTAAAAACTATTCTTAGTTTTCAGGTCATACAAAAATAGACATTGGCTAGACTTTTTCTGTGAGCTCTAAGTTTGCCAACTCCTGTCTTAGAACACTGAGCAGCCAACACAGATCCTGGAAACATATTAGCCCTTCAGTTATTTTTATCATCTAAATTCTAAATTCTACAGCAATAGAAGAATAATAACTAAAGAGGTTGATAATTTTTATTACTCTATAACCAAAGGATACTTTAATCCAATTGTGAGAGAATGAATTTTTTCCTCAGCTTTTTTAGCCAGTGGGAATGTGGTTATTAATAATTTTTTTCAAATGGGTATTAAATTTCACCATGGTCATGTTTCATGTGTATACACATAAGGCCAACAAATGAATAAGCTTCTCCTGTTATTTTCTCTCCCAAAGGTAACCTGGAATAAAACTATGGTTTTCTTCACTCAACCCAACAGAAAAGGTGGAGACTCTCCATTACAAGGTACACTGTCATCCTCCTCATTATCTGGGCTTTAAAAACCAACTGCATTGATGCAACTGGATTAGTAGTTCTCAAAGTGTAATTCAAGTTCCCAGCATCACCTGGGAGCTAGTGAGAAATGCTCATTCTTGGGCCTACCTAGGACTGGGGAGTGGGGCCCCCAAATCTGTATTTTTAACAAGCTCTCCAGCTGTTGAACATTGAAATTTGAAAACCAATGAATTTGAGAGAACTCAACTTCAGAGTCCAGATTCCTGGGGCTCCACTCTAGGTGTACTGAGTGGAAACCTCTGGTTTGCATTGATCAAGCTACCCGATGACCGTCAGATTCTTTCATATTTCAAAGTTGGCTGCTTTTCTTTCATCCCACTACCCCATCCAACGTGTAGGGCTTTGCCAAGTTCTATTATATTTTGTATTTGCAAAAAAGCTTCCAAACCTAATGATAATCTTCAGAAAAACCTAAGATTTAAAAACAAAAACAAAAAAACAAACACAAAAAACACACATAAAAAAAACAGACTCTCGGGCCCTGCTCCAGAATTACACACAAAAACATAGTATATGAATGTATTACATTTCATGTGGCATATATCTTACATTATATGATATGTATGAAACATATATCTATCTGGGAGCATAGTGAGGAGTTCATCTTTCTATTTCTCAACCTGGCATAGCTACTCCAAGAGTAAACATTTGGGCCTCACCATTAGAATTGACCTCCTTGTTCTATGTTAATGTGGACCTCATAAAGTCATCACTTTTAAAACAATCACAAATAATTTCCAGATTAAAGTACTGCAATTCTGAAAATTTTTTCTTCCACTCAAGATTTTTGACATTATTACATACAAATTACTTGGCTTCACATTCAACACCTTCTGCTAATCTTCTAACTAATTCATATCTCCCTTAACTCACCTTATTCTCCAACCAACCTATGTTCTTTTCTGTCTGTAGATACACATTTACTTTGTGCCCCTCTACTTTGCCCAAGCAGATCCCATGTTCCTGGAGTGCTGTCTCCCTCAATATCAATAACAAAATCAAATTCGCATTAGTGTTATATCCTCCAGTTAGCCTGTTCTAGGTGTCCATTAAATAATAACTAACATTTATTGAATAATTTGTAGAAGCCAGTCCCTCTGCTATGTCTTCACATGCAGTAACTAAGTTAATTTTTGTGAATACTTTATTAGGTAGCTAAAACTATTTCCTTCACTGTTCAAAAAAGGAAACCTAGGGTACATAGACTGAAGTGATTTTCCCAAGAATACTCAGTAGCAAATAGTAAAGCTGTGATTCTGATTTCATATCCTAAGCTCTGAAATACTAGATTTACTGAGTCACAAATGAAATCTTTCCACCCTGTTAAATTGCTATAAAATTATGTTGGAAATGATTATGTGGTATTCTATACAAGAGATACATTCACAATTGATTGTTGGATTAGGAGGATAAGGTGATAAACAGATCACTTCCAATCATGGTTGCAAGAGAACTAAGCTCAAAGCTTTTTCCTTTTTTTCTTTTTTTTTTAGATTTTATTTATTTGACAGAGAGAGATCACAAGAAAGCAAAGAGAGAGAGAGGGAAGCAGGCTCCCTGCTGAGCAGAGAGCCAGATGCAGGAATCAATCCCAGGACTCTGAGATCATGACCTGAGCCAAGGCAGTGGCTTAACCCACTGAGCCACCCAGGGGCCCCTGCAAAAAGGGGGTGGCAGTTAACAGTGATTAAAACAACACTACCGCCACCACATAGAAATTACCTTCATGTTGACCACCTAACTCTATCTGAAGAGACAGTAAGACTTTGGGTTGAACCATAGCTGGTAGGAATTGAATGAACTAGGCTCTGGGTTTTCCACTGTTTTCAAACCACAAAAAGGTCTTGTCTACATTAATACCAGGTATCAGCACTTAAGAAAAGTGATGGGGTGGAGGGAATCAGAGGGGGAAAAGAAGCCTGAGAGACTAGGACTCCAGGAAACAAACTGAGGGTTTTAGAGGGGAGGGTGGTGGAGTGATGGGTGAGCCTGGTGGTGGGTATTAAGGAGGGCACGGATTGCATGGAGCACTGGGTGTTAGACAAAAACAATGAATCTTGGAACACTATATCAAAAGCTAATGATGAAAAAAAAAAGCTAATGATGTACTACTGTATGGTGACTAATGTAACACAATTTTAAAAAAAGAAGAAGAAATCTTACTACCCCACTCCCTTTTGGGTCCTCCCCAAGGTTACTATCATTGAGGGGGGACTGTATTTGTGCATGTCATAGTCATTCTACTACAGTCCCTGATATAGGGACTATAAAATAGTCCATTTTTATGTCTCCATCACCATCATTACCACCACCTAACAATTAGCACTAGGCTTTGAGTATAGTGGTGATTTAATAAGATGCAGAATTGGCTATGGATTTATAGAATTTGTCCCTCAATGTGTTGTCAAGCCTCTTTACACTTAAATTTTAAATAGTCCTAAAAGGAAAGAAAAAAGTGTTTCAGTTTTGGGGGGGGGGTTACACTTAGATCAAGCATATTTTTTAGGTGCTCTTTCTTCTTTTTCTTTTCCTTTAGTATTACTCGGTTTTTTGAGAAACTAGGTATTTGCTACATGCAGCTGCCTTTCTTTTAGTCATAACATGAAAACTGAGGGGTTGGGGGAGTAAGAAAGGGTTTTGGAGCCAATGCTAATTGCATATATCAAAAAGATTTGCAAAGAGTTTATTTTTGAATATCATTGCCAGCTATATTTAGAATGTCACATACTCATTTCAGTAGCTGAAGTGGTACAACTGCATATCAGATTTTAAAGGAACAAGGATATTGTGTGTTTTTGTGAGCATTTTGTGAGATGTACTTTATTTTCCCCTCCCACTTTTTTTTTTTTTTGCCTTTATGGCCCCCAAAACAGAAACTTTGTGGATATGAATATACTGTTATGTTTAGGGAATAACTATAAATTACACAGGCCACTCAGTAAAATGTACTGGACTACAAAATTATTCCAAGTTCCACATATATTTATTGGTCACTCCCTCACCTGTCTAATTTTCTTTTTCTCCTTTTATTCAGCAGTCTGATAGTCTTTATTTTTCTCAAAACATTATGATCACTAGGGCGGAGACTAAACAAGAGGGAAAATTACCTTATAGCAAGTGAGAGGGGAGAAATTCCAGGTGTTGTCAAGAGAAACCTGGGCATACGCATGGGTAAGCATAGAGACTGCACCATGACTGGCAGATGACACCTGTTATGCATTGCCTGATCTCAGATTCATAGTCCTTGGTTTTGAGGTAATGCATGCAGTCAAAATATTTAGAGTTCGTCTACAATTACATTCTGTAACACAATTTAACAACAGCAGCACAGTAAAGGATTGTGTTTACTTGAAAACTCACTGTAATCCTTCCTGTTAACATTCACTTTCTGGTTAGTGTCTAATGAAATAATCTTTATTTTCAAGTTTTGAATCTTTCTATTTTCTAGAAAGTATAGATTCTGTCAGTTTGTTTAGTTTATTTGAAACATCTCCATCTAGTATCAGGGAAATTGTGATTTAACTGGAGTGGGAAGTAGAGGGGAATTGTAGAGGGGAATTGCATTGATAATTTTGAAATTCATTTCTCCCTACTCCTTGAACTTTTACATAAATAAAATAAAAAGCATGGAGAGAAGCACTTGCTACTTTTTAGTTGGAATTGGAAATGGAACTAAGTAAAGGCACCCAGTTCTAAGTCCACAGTCTGCCTTCCACTTTAGAAATAGCACAAGGAATAAACTTGTGCTCAATAAGCCCAACAGGGAAATATCACTCAGACATAGTGACTAATGTAGCATCCAGCCTGCTCACCTTCATTTCGAAGAAATAATATGTGAACCTTAATGTTAGGGCACCAGTAACTTTATTCTGGTTAATTTAAATACAATTCTTTATACATCCCCAAAATATGGTCAATGTTCATGTTTTTGGTCAATGTTAATTTTTATAGGCTAAGCTTTGTTACAGGTTTTAAAAACAGTTACATCATCAACAGCACCTTTTTCATATTTGTCTTTCTAAATGAACTCTGACACTGAGCAGTTTTACTGTTATCCCTGTGGAAATCCTATCCAGCCATCTCTCCCAAATGCCTACCTTTTGATTCCCCTTTACATGAAACTAAAGGAGTTGTCCAGTGCCTTTCAGAAAAACAAAATAAAAAGAATTGACTCAGTGTACATAACTGTCATGAGTCAAGATCTAATGTACATACTAATTTATCTAAATCACCTCATTTCCTGCCTATCTTCTGAAAACTTTGTTTTTCCTTCAAAATTATTCTTCCCCATTACACAATATTTTAGGGTGCTTACAATCCACTGGACTCATAACTTGCCATGTCCTTCCTCAACATCATCACATTTTCTCCTTTCTCTCTCTTTTTAAGCCAATTTGCTAGTCCAGATTACCAACATACATTCTAGGAGTGTCTAGATTTCCAAAGTTATAAACTACAAATATACAAGTTTGAGGAATTCAAATAACTCTGGCAAACTCTACCCTCAACTGTACCTACCAAAATGAAACAAACAAAAAAACAACTCTCCCTTAAACCTCTAACAACATTTTCATAGAACACAGAGACCCTGCCACCTCTTTTTACCTACATAAATTTGACCTATATAAATACCTAAACTCTCTTCATCTCGTTTTTATCTGTTTTTTGTTTTGAGAAAAACAATTTGCTGTAGGTCAGTCCATCTTTATAACCCCATGTATGATGCACAGAATAAGGTCTTCCCAAATGGGACAAATAACAAAACCAGTAAAGCTTTTTGGAATCAATATAAATTTTGTATCACAAATGCAGTTTTGAAAATACTAGTAATAAAAATTGTGAATCTCTTCGGTATTAACAATGGGTTATTGCAAGTCTCCCTTGGGGCAATAACGAAAATGGGAATTCAAGAAAATCCTAAAGCTACCATACATAGTGCTTCAGATATGGAAATGGAGTAAGATTAGGTAGTAATCAACAGAGGGGAAGAAAAAGGTCAGGGGGGAAAGGACAGGGCCTTTTGAAATGAGTTTTTTGTAATGTTCCAAGCACATTCTTCCGTAAAAGTTCCAGGAATGCTTCTGCCTTAGGACCTTAAGTGGTCCTTATCTGCCCCCAAATCTCCTCCCTTCTCCCCCGCCGCTTTACCTGATGGGCCTACTACCTTATGCCTTTAAAGCCTTCTCTCAAAAGTCACCTTTTTAGTGAGGCGTACTCTAAACACCCTACTTGAAAGCTGACAATTTCCCAGGTCCTTTGCCCACTTCTGGTTACTCCAAGTAAATTGTTCACACCTTCCTCCTCTTTTGGACATTTCTGCCTGGCGCTTCTCCTTTAAATTTTGTCGGGAAGGGGCGGGGCTAGGGCCTAGCCTCACGGAAAGGAGGCGTATACCCGTAGGCTCCGCCCACTTGCCGGCTGGACGGACTCACCGGTTGTTCTCCTCTTAGTCCGCTCCGGAAACGCGACTGCGGACGGAAATATCACATGATCTTAACGTCAACGCGCCCGCGCCGGCCGAACGGACGCCCTCGGTTTCTGTGGGCTCGCGTTTATGCCCCTGATTCTTGTGCTGCAGGAAGTAGTAAGGACTGTACTGTGCCTTTTTCCCCTCACGGTGTTGTGGCGTGTGGGGTCTCTTTTTCCAGACTCCCGGGGCCTGCTTTGGGTTTTCGCGATGTACCACAACAGCAGCCAGAAGCGGCACTGGACTTTCGCCAGTGAGGAGCAGCTGGCACGACTGCGGGCCGACGCCAACCGCAAATTCAAATGCAAAGCGGTGGCCAACGGGAAGGTGAGGAGTCTGGCGGCCTCTAAACTCTTGAGCAGCTGCTGCCCACTCCTTCTCTATCCTGCCTGCCGTGGGGCTTCCACACTCCTTCATCTCCGCTGCCCGTGCCTCTGCGGAGTGTGGGGCGTTTTATTTAATAAACAGGCGAGTACTTCGCCAGGTGTTGTGGATACAGAGACCGACAGCGCCATTAACGTAGTCAAATGGCAGAGGAGTAATCAGTAACATGGCGAAGAAAAGACTTGATCCCGTAGTGCGGGACTAGAGCTTTTTATTAGTTAAGAGGATACGTAGGGGAAGGCTTTTCCTGGGAGTTGATGGAGAGGGGGAGAGAGGACGTTCCCGGTTGACAGAGCCACAGGTGCAAAGTGGGAGGTCGGAACTTGCAGGGTTTAGGGCGGCTCGGTGGAATGCTCCGGATCGTGTGGCAGAAGCTCAAATAGAGGAGCTTGAAAGGCTGGAGAAGGTATAGACCAGGAGCTTGTAAGCGGAAGTAAGGAGTAAGGAGTAAGTATGATGAGGAGATGGGGAATCTTTGAAAGATTTTAAGTGGGAATTAATCTTTCAGATGCTGTTTTAGAAAGAGATCTCAGGAAGCCTGGTGGTGAATGGATTGGAGGGGGCGGGAGACTGTCAGTACCTATTGACTGAAGATGGTTTAGACTTTGGTCCTGCCAGCCAAGTCCTTTCTGTTATAGCTCACACCGCCCCCCCCCCCCCGCAAAAAAAAGTTCACTTTTTTTTTTTTTTTCCAGTTTATTTACTTGACAGAGAGTGAACACAGGCAGGGGGAGTGGGAGAGGGGGAGAGGCAGGCTTTCCGCTGAGCATGGAGCCTGATGTGAGACTTGATCACAGGACCCTGGGATCATGACCTGAGCCAAAGGCAGACGTTTAACAACTGAGCCACCCAGGCGCCCCGCTCCCCCGCCCCCCCCCCCGTTTTACTCTTCTTTCACAAGTTCCACCATCCATTGTAGTACAAGCTTCCCTCTAGCAAGGCTTCCATGTATCAGACCTGTTGGTACTGAGCTGCTTTTTACATTTAACTCATGTATGTTTCATACCCCCTGATTCTTGTGCTGCAGGAAGTAGTAAGGACTGTACTGTGTACCAGGCAGTATTCTAAGCATTTAGTAAGTGCTAGCTCATTTAATCCTCACAACTATCCCATGAGGTAGATGCTGTTATTGTCCTTGCTTTACAACTGAGGAAACTGAGGTGTGGAGTGGTTGAATAACTTTTCAGGACTACATTGCTGGTAAGCGGCAGACCCAGGATTTTGAACCCATTTCTGTTCTGAATCATAATCCTGTGCTGTCTCTATAAAATTAGTTTGTATTAGTATTACTTTCCTTGGCCCAACATTAAAAATAATAGCATAAATTGGGTGGTTTAAAACATCAGAAATTTATTGTTTCACAGTTCTGGAGATTGGAAGTCTAGGATAAAGTTGTCAGAATATTCTGCAGTTTTTAGGGGAGAATCTTTTCCTCTTTCAGCTTCTGGTAACTCTAGGTATTCCTTTGCTTCTCCCTCTTTACATAGTGTTCTCTCTGTGTTTGTATCTTCCCATGTTCTTGTTATAAGGATACCAGTCATATTGGATTAGGAGCCCATTGTACTCCAGTGTGACCTCATCTTAACTAATTACATTTGTAGAAACTCTTATTTCCAGATAAGGTCACATTCTGAGGTACTAGGGGTCAGGACTTCATTATACCTTTTTTTTGGTAGTCATAATTAATCCAATAATAACACTGCCTAAGGGGCGCCTGGGTGGCTCAGTTGGTTAAGCAACTGCCTTCCGCCCGGGTCATGATCCTGGAGTCCCGGGATCAGGTCCAGTGTCCGGCTCCCTGCTCAGCGGGCAGTCTGCTTCTCCCTCTGACCTTCCCCCTCTCATGCTCACTCTCTCTCTCAAATAAATGAACAAAATCTTAAAAAAAAAAAAAAAAGAAACACTGCCTAGTAGGTATTTGTTGTAAAATTGTTGTATTATTAATCATCTAATGTATTCTGTGGAGAGTTTATGAAGACAAATGGGGAGAATATTTTAAGTGTCATAATCATCCTTGAGACCCTTGTCGATTTTTACCTCAACCTGTGTGACTTAGTGACTGAGAAAGGGATGTTGAAAGCTTTCCAGTCAATGACAGTATGTATCTTCTTTTTGATTTATAACCGACATCAAGCTAGTGAGCGTGCACACCCTCTGTCATGATTCTTTTTACCCTAATGAAGCAAATGTCCAGCTGACATTCTAAGAAATTGTGAAATGATGGTATAGTTTTAGTTTAGCAAATATTTCACTAAAACTGTTTTGTGTAATAATTAGCAGCTCTATAAAGAGGAAATGATATATGGCATATTTCCCTTTGGTTGGAGATACAAACTAAATTTAATCTGGACAGAGAAAAGTATTTTAAGAGCATTTCATTGAACTTTTGTTGTAACTTTTGGTCTAAAGGTTCTTCCAAATGATCCAGTCTTTCTTGAGCCTCATGAAGAAATGATGCTTTGCAAATACTATGAGAAGAGATTATTAGAATTCTGTTCGGTGTTTAAGCCAGCAATGCCAAGGTCTGTTGTGGTAAGTTACGATAGTGATAAAGTAGAATGTCCTTTAGCTGACCTCTGAAATCAGAACTCTTCTAATCATGTAACTCAGTTCTCTGCCCACTTTAGGCAAATTTATGTATTCACGTTTTTGTCACTTTATGTATTTTTTTGATGAGTTCCTTAACTTAGGAATTCCTGTATCATTTCTTACAAAGTATTTTCATTCTCATTTCATTGTCAGAAGAATTTTGAGATCTGCTAGACAGGTCATAACATCCTCATTTTACAGAGGAAGAAAATACTACTTTCTCTCTAGGTTCCCAACTAATGACCAACAGAACTGGGAGTAGAACATAAACTAGTGCCTTTTCAAATCTGACAAACACGTTTGAAATAAGTCATTCATTCATCTTTTGCAGTCAGATGCCCCAGCTAAAACTCATGCCATAGAAGTTTTTAAACCTTGATTAGGAGATAAACCTGGAGATCTATCTTTGGGTAAAAAATTGTCTTGTGTTTGTTTCAGATGTATGGTTCTGAGGACTTCATTTGTGTGGGTGTGGTTACTGTGTTGTGGCAGTGGTGAGGAGAAACAGGTAGTTAGAGTTTTGTGGCTATAGGGACTTAATGCACTATCCTTGAAATTGTTCCTTTAGCGTGTATTCTTATTTATTGAACATAAACTGAGGTTGAAAAGCTGAAAGATAGGAGGATTATAAAACATTTTTTCATAATTATCTTACAGGTTTGCTGTGAATATCAAATATGAAGGTCTGTCTTAAGTGAAAGTCTATCTTAACTTTTAAAGTTATATAGAGTGAATAACTTATGACTCAATAGAGAATAACACCCCAGGAAATAATTTCCATTTTTAAAGTTGAAAAAAATTGAGGTATATTGAAAATACCAAGTTCAAAAATATTCATAGTGGTTTTTTTGTTTTGTTTTGTTTGGGGTGTTTTTTTGTTTTGTTTTTTGGTTTTTTTAGTTTACCTGACCTTCAACTGAGAGATGAAAGATTTATAAAGAATTTTATTTTATTTATTTATTTTTTAAAAGATTTTATTTATTTATTTGACAGACAGAAATCACAAGTAGGCAGAGAGGCAGGCAGAGAGAGAGGAGGAAGCAGGCCCCCTGCTGAGCAGAGAGCCCGATGCGGGGCTCGATCCCAGGACCCTGGGATCATGACCTGAGCCGAAGGCAGAGGCTTTAACCTGCTGAACCACCCAAGCGCCCCAAAAGATTTATAAAGAATTTTAGATGGACTTAATTAGTTGTCTCTAGATTTGGTTCCATGTTTTTCTGATAAAAGAACTATAACATAGTAGTAATTTATTACTGAGTTTTTTCAGACGAAGAAACTGAATTCTTGCATGAACTTCTTTGTGGAATTTGTCTTTGTATAACATGCTTATTTAAAACTGATGAAGTTTTTTTGTTTTGTTTCACATAAAATGACAAAGCTAAACTTTTAAAATAATTAAAGGGAAACTTTTTCTAACTTAAAATAGATAAACATCTGTTCGTTGGTTCTAGCCAAATGACATGATGGTTAAATGATGATGTGTGACCCCAAACAAGACAGTTAACCTTACTGATGGTCAGTTTCCTTCTCTATAAAGTGGAGATAGCCATACCTCACCAAGCTATTGTAAGGATTAAAACAAAATGATAGCTTGATGCTTGGCACAGAGTCTGGCCCATGGGATTCAGTCAGTAAAGTGGTAGGTGCTGTTTCTACTGTTCAGTTTGGCAACATGATCATAGTTCTATTGCACAGATCCAAAGTGGATTTAGAGAGAAGGCTTACTGCCCCAACTGTGTTAATTCTGTCCATTTTTCCCACAAGATTGACTGGTTAAACTGTGAATATTTGTATGTTTCTCCTTGATTTTTTTTCTAATCTAGCTAGTGTTTGTTACTCTGAAGTCTAAAACAAACACACACACGAACTTTTTAAAAGTAAGTCAGTGAGTGACCATAGGAAGGGTAACCAGGGTGAGTGAGGAAAGACAACAAAGGGTCTTTTGGCTGTAACATTTCCATGGTAGTTCATCACAATTTATTTTATTAAAAAAGAATTAAGAAGTTTTGGTATTTTGTATGGGCACCTTTTTCAAAGAAACCTTTGCATGACTTAGTTTAAAAAAATGTTTTAAATAAAATTTAACATGTATGTGTGACTAGATTCTGATAATGTATTATTTTTAATTGTAGGGTACAGCTTGTATGTATTTCAAACGTTTCTATCTTAATAACTCAGTAATGGAATATCACCCCCGGATAATAATGTGAGTATAATTCTAACTTACTGATTTTCATTTAAGAAAACCTTTATTTGTGTGGATAAAATGACTTCTTAATAAAGGGTAAATAGAGTTGCATTCTGTTATGAACTTATACTATCCTTATACTCCTTTTACATCTATAATACTACCCTCCCTGTAATACTGATGGCATCTGAACTTCAACTTGTCCATATTCAAATTCTGTTTTTCTCAAACTAACTTTCCTAGTATCTCTTTCTGTTAGTGGTACCTTTCTTCTCTTTGTTGCTCCAAGAATCATTCGTGGTACCTCCTCTCTTTCTGTATCAATCGGTTTACAATTTTTGTAGCTCCAGATTCATTTTAATTGAACAAAGTTCCATTGAAAATAAAGATGAAGCTAGTATGAGACTCATCAAAGAGCTTGCTCTCAATCACATTGTTCCTGTTTATTTTCTCCCTTTTTCATTTTCTTTTCTACCAGTCTAGGTCAGGTCCTGGTTACTTCCAATCTTGATTTTTGTGGTAATTTTATTACTAGATGCTCACTCTGAAATTTATGGTAGTAGCCATGAGAGTTTCATAGGTTGCCAAGGTAATAATCTCTATTGAAATGCCTTCAGAGATTTTACCGATGGCCTTCCACAGTCTTCCTTTAACCTACCTGTCTTCCCTGGCTTCCCCAGCTTTCTTCCATCTGTGTATACTCTTGTGTTCTTCCGTCTACATTTCATGATTCAAAGTACTCTTATTCTGCAGTTATTTTTCCAGATGTTTATGTTGAACTATGTGAAACTGCCATTAAGTCAATAACGGTTGAATGCTGTGACACGATTATACAGTTCATCCTATTACAGTCTTCTAATAGATAAAAGCTTGAACAGAAAACTCTTTTTTTTTTTAAATAAATTTCCTGCAATGTCTAGCATAGTCACTTGTTAATACTAGGCATTTTTAGAACTTATTTTTATTAATAAAATATTCAGATACTTCTTAAAGTATGTAGAGATCCCATTCCCATCCCTTTATTTTTTTTCCTCTAGGCTCACTTGCGCATTTTTGGCCTGCAAAGTAGATGAATTCAATGTATCTAGTCCACAGTTCGTTGGAAATCTGCGGGAGAGTCCTCTTGGACAAGAGAAGGCACTTGAACAGATTTTGGAATATGAACTACTACTTATACAGCAACTTAATTTCCACCTTATTGTCCACAATCCATATAGACCGTTTGAGGGCTTTCTCATTGATTTAAAGGTAATCTTGTTGATAGAAAAAATAAGCTATTAGAATATACACCTTTGCTAGTTCTTTAACCAGAAAAATCAAAATTTTATTATTACTTGTAATCATCCTGGTCATTACAACATAAGCTCATCTGAAATGTGAGTTCAGCTTGCACCTCTGGTGCTATAGTTCTCAAATTTCAGGGCCACCTGGAAGGTTTGTTAACTCAGATTGTTGGGCTGCAGTTCCAGAGCTGCTCATTTAGTAGATCTGCAGATACTTGTCTAAGAACTCTAATGAGGACCACTATCTGTTTGGAGTAGTGCTTTTGAAGACTTAAGTTAACTCTTCTAACTCTGAAGTATACTGCCATGGGTCTCATTTAAAGAACCATAAATTTTAACTAGAATATTGCAAAGTGATTAACATTTTTAGTGCATTGTGAATTTGAATCAATAGGGAGGTATCAAAAATATAAGGAAATAAGCATGGACAAAAGCAACTCAAGTTGTTTTGTTTGGGGCCCTGAAAGGGGACTTGGACAGTGTGACTGAAGTCAAAGTGGAAGTCAAAAACTGGTTCATGTATGTCAGTTGAGCAGCCAGATTTGGGTATGTACCGTATGCCAAAACATTGTGCTTAAGGATTTAGAACAGCTTCAACTTTCATAGGTCTTACAGTCTAATGGGAATGGTAATCATATATCCAGTGTGCTAAGTGCCATAGAAGGAAAGATACAGGATACTTTAAAACGGGATGGCAGATTGAGAGGAAAAAGATAGTTGTGAGAAAGGGTCATTTAGAGTGAAAATCAGAGCAAGAGGAGGAATCCGGTAGTAGAAGAACATCCCAATTAGAGAGACTTCTTTGGTCAAAGGTCCAGATTGAAGAAACTGTGGTGCACTAAAGAACCTAAATGGAGCTTAGAGATAGAGGAGGAAGACTGCCATGGAGTGCTGCCTGAGTGGAAGGTAGAGTCCTGGACTGTGGAGGTGATAGTAAGGATTTTGAATAGAGCAACAGGACCAGCATAAGGCTTAAGTCTGGGCAACGGTGTAGTTTGCAGTTTAAAAAAATCCTGTTGGCAAGCTCTTGCATCAGTCTGCAGCAGCTATTTATTGACGTATGTATGTGTCAGGCATAATATGAAGAATGGATTAGAATCAATGAACGGATACCAGTAAGATGCTCTTAAGAGTAGTCCAGGCACAAATGGGTAAAGAAGATATGGTCCATATATACAATGGAGTATTATGCCTCCATCAGAAAGAATGAATACCCAACTTTTGTATCAACGTGGATGGGACTGGAGGAGATTATGCTGAGTGAAATAAGTCAAGCAGAGAGAGTCAATTATCATATGGTTTCACTTACTTGTGGAGCATAAGGAATAACTCAGAACATTGGGTGAAGGAGAGAAGTAGTTGGGGGAAATCGGAGGGGGAGATGAACCATGAGAGACTGTGGACTCTGAGAAACAAACTGAGGGTTTTGGAGGGAAGGGGTGTGAGGGGTGGGGTGAGCCTGGCAGTGGGTATTGAGGGCACGTATCGCAGGGAGCACTGGGTGTGGTGTGTAAACAATAAATCTTGGAACACTGAAAAAATAAAATTAAAAAAAAGTAGTGCAGGCAAAAGATGGTGATTGGTTTGACTTATAGTGACTGTGAGTACAGAGAGAGCTTCCTGGACTTAAGAGATACTAGTCAGAATCACTAGAGCCTGAGGATTGATTTCATAAAGAGATTAAGAACAGAGGAAGAACCCCCAGGTTTCTGGCCTAAGCATATAGGTAATGGTGGTTCACTCCCTGATACAGAAAACACTGGCATAGCACAGATTTGTTGATAGTGGAGGGGTCAGGGTTGATGAATCTGGTTTGAGACATAATTTCCAATTCCTGCAAGCATCAAGTGTGTCTGGAGGTGGGAGAAGATGGCAAAGTTATAGGTATAGATTTGGGTGTTGATGCTCCTGGAAAATTTAAAGTGGACTGGCCCAAAGGACCATTTAAAGGGTAGAGAAGGGTACCTGGGTGGCTCAGTCAGGTAAGCGTCCACCTCTTGCTTTCAGATCAGGTGATGATTTCAGCGTTATGAGATCAAGCTGCACTATCGCTCTGCGAGCATGGAGTCTGCTCAAGATTCTCTCCCTCCACCTCTTCCCCACCCCTATTCTCATACTCACACCAAAAAATAAATTATTTTCAATGAGTAAATGGTAGTTAAGAGAAATATAAGAAGCTATTAAGGAGACTGAAGAATATCCAGAGAGGTAGGACTTTCTGGAAAAGTGAAGTAGAATACTTTTACGAGTACGCGTCACTCTCTAATCCTGTTCAGAATTCAGGCAAAATAGAAGCAAAAGGATAATGTTTGCTGGATTTAGTGCCAGAAGGGTCATCTGTGATTTTTGTGAAATTAGTCTCCATTGAATGTGGAGGAAGAAAGCGGATTGGAGCCAGTTGGGGAATAGATAGCAGGTGAGAAAACAAGTATTTATAACCTGGATTAAACAGCTTGATTTTTGAAGTGGGAAAAGATGATTGATTGAGAAGATAGGGGAACTCCTAGAAATAGATGAGAGATGGTTTTCGTGTTTTGTTTTGTGGAAGAAATGATGTGAAGAGCTAGTAATGAGAGAAAGCTTAAAGGAGGAAGTGAAAAATAAGTAGCTCAAGTTTGTCTCTGGAGTAAGGTGGAAGGGACTGGCATGGGATTCAAAGCAAAGTATAATTGGCCTTGAGAGAGTAACAGCTCTTTGAACAGAGGGATAGAGGAAAGCATGGGTTGAGGACCATATTATGCCTGGGGATTGGTGCTGACAGGAAATGGAGTGTCTTTCTTTGTTAAAGGCAGAGATGATTTACAGAGAGTGATGGGGTTTCTGAAAATTACCAGAGACATTGAGACAGGTGGAAAATGTTGTATACAGTCAGTGACAGGTGGGAGAACAAATTTTCTATGGAATATTATCATAATTAGGCAGTGTTGAGAGCCCTCCTGAAGTCCGTGAACTTGAATTTATACTAATAGTACTAGACCCTTTGGTGGTATTGTTTTCTGTTGCAGCACCCAGAAATGTGGATATAGTTACAAAGCAGAAGATTGCTTGAATTCAGCTGTTGTTAAAGTTTTGTCTGAAATATGTTGGCAGCATATTGGGTCAGGGAATTCTGAAGTGAAGTGAGGATCAATGGACACTGGTGAGTGTCCACTGTCCACAAGTAGACAGATAAAGGGATAAAGGACCAAAGGATCTGAGGAGGAAGTTGGAGAATAGCTGTGAAGTAACTGAGCAAATATATTGGGGGAAAGGAGTACCGTGGTCATATGGAATGTTTGAATTTCTCATAGCAGAGGAGGCATTTCTGGATAATATGACATGGGTGTGACTGTACAGTTGACTCAGGGTATTTTGTTGAGTGTAGAAGAGATTTTTTTAGTGCCTTGGGACTTGAATGTGGATATCTGAAATACATCTAAAGGTTCAGGATTTAGAGTTCAGTGTAGAAAGAGTTTTCAAAGAATATGGGCTCATCTGTATTTCTTGGGCATATTCTAAAAATAATTCTGTAATCAAACCAACTCCATTTCCATTTACTTGCCAAAAGTAAACTTTAAGTAGCAGAAATTTCAAATGTAGATGAGGTGGTGCTTTGATTCCTAAATGGCTGAATTCCAGCTGAATCCAAGGTGGATTGCCTGGGAAACCTTTACCTTGGGATGTGCCTTTCTTAGGTCAGCTTCAGACCTCTCTTCCCCTTCTTCCTCAGGTTGAAAAGGACAAAGAGAGGGATTAACGTAAATTAGAACAGTGCCAAGTCCTATACTGGGAGCTTCAGATAAATTATCTTAAAGCATATATTTCTTATTATGAGTTGTGATTAAAAAAGAAAAGTTTAGGGGTGACTGGGTGGCTCAGTGGGGTAAGCCTCTGCCTTCGGCTCAGGTCATGATTTCAGGGTCCTGGGATCGAGCCCCGCATTGGGCTCTCTGCTCAGCAGGGAGCCTGCTTCCCCCTTTCTCTCTCTATACCTGCCTCTCTGCCTGCTTGTGATCTCTCTGTCTGCCAAATAAATAAATAAAATCTTAAAAAAAAAAAGTTTGAAAGTCACTAAGGAAAAGCAGATTCTTCAAACATGCAGAATTTAATGATTACACTTTTGATACATTCTGGTGCTGAATACAAAACAATCTTAGATGGAAAGATTAAGCTGAGGTATTACTTTTTTTTTTTTTTTTTAAGATTTATTTATTAGTTGGGGCGCCTGGGTGGCTTAGTCATTGAGTATCTACCTTCAGCTCAGGTCATGATCCAGGATCCTGGGATCAAGCCCCGCATTGGGCTCTCTGCTCAGTGGGGAGCCTGCTCCCCTCCCTCTCTCTCTGCCTGCCTTTCTGCCTACTTGTGATCTGTGTCTGTCAAATAAATAAATAAAATCTTTTAAAAAAGAAAAAGATTTATGTATTAGAGAGAGCGTACATGAGCAGGGGGGGTGGGAGGAGAGGAGGGCCAGAGGGAAATAATCTCAGGCAGACTCCCTGCTGAGTGAGCACTGGGCTCCACAGGGGACTGAGTCCCAGGACCCTGAGATCGTGATCTGAGCCAAAATCAATAGTAGGTGTTTAACCAATGCAGACAGCCAGGCACCCCTGGGATGTTACTTTTATAAATAAAAGAATCCTGTATTAAGCATTTTCTTGTTAATATAAATATTTTTGAACTATTATTGTTGCATTAACTCTCAGAAATGATAACTTTCTTTTTAGACTCGCTATCCCATGATGGAGAATCCAGAGATGTTGAGGAAAACAGCTGATGACTTTCTTAATAGAATTGCATTGACGGATGCTTACCTGTTATACACACCTTCCCAAATTGCCCTGACTTCAATTTTATCTAGTGCATCTCGAGCAGGAATTACTATGGAAAGGTATTAATCTGTGTTTTAACTTTGATCAGACTCAGTTTTTCCCTTTCTGGAGAGTGAATTTTTAAGTGCTATTCAGTTTGTGACTTAGTCGTTTATACGTATTGTGTTCAGAGGGTTGGTGAGAGCGACAGAGAGAAGAAATGAGATGACCTTTTATATATTTTTTAAGATTTTTTTTTAATTTTTATTTGTTTTTTAAGATTTATTTGAGAAAGAGAGCAAGAGTGCACAAGTAGGGGGAAAGGGGCAGAGGGAGGAGAGCCAATGTGGGGCTTGATCCCAGGACCCTGCAATCATGAGCTGAGCCAAAGGCAGATGCTTAAGGAACTGAGCCACCCAGGTGCCCCGTCACCTTTTAAAAGAAATCTTTAAAAATTGAGTGTCTTTGAGCTGAGAGGATCCATTTTATGACCAATGTAGAAGTAAATCAGGTGATCCTGGAAAGACTGATAGAGCTGTCTGTAAAGAGTGAACGGAGAAGTTTTGTGAACTTTAAGCAACATGTGCACGGCAAATATGTTTGCCTGATTTACTGTTATTCTCCTGCTGTGGAGCCTGTGTGGCATGTGGCATTCAGTAAAGATCTGTTGAATGAGTAATGCTTCAGGGGATGTCCATATGAATTGCACCTGAGCTGTAGACACCTATAGCTGATGCATAAATGCACAGTGAGAACCGGGCTTTGCAACAAGCCCTTTACCTGAATTAGCCTTACTTGACCCTCTGCAGTATCTCGTGCACAGATTAATTAAACACTGTTTTCATACTGATTTGTAACTGAAGCACAGGCTAGAAGCAAATGAGATTTTGTAAATTTTTATAATTTCTTTGTGACCTTTGAAGTTCTGCCTGATCTTAGTCCTAGAAAAATCTGAGAAAGATAAGATTTTCTAAACTTATACTGTTCTCCACGTTTGTAATCCCCTCATCCAAAATTTCAAAATCCATTGATAATGGTGGTAGCAAACATGAACAGATATGATTTAGTCTTTATCCAGCTTAATGTGAGTGTTTATGTGTTTCCTTACAGAAATACGAATGTACTGGTAACAGGCTACATCCCCTGACATCACTGCATTGTTGCACATTTCTTGGTACTTTCCCTAGGTTCCCTTTCCAAAACTTGAACAGTTTATGAATTTCAAAACAAATGCAAGATAAAGGATTGTGGGCTTGTTTTTAATTCGTGGTATGCCTCTTCTCCACAAACACAGCTCACCAAATGTACATAAATATACACTTTTAATCCCTAAGTGATCTATACCTCCATTTATTTAACTAAGCAAAACTTTATCAAGTGCCTTCTCTGTACCATGCACTCTACTGTTAGAATGAACAAAGCTATCAGTCCTTGTTCTAGTTAGGAAAGACAGCAGATTATTGATATCTATGGAGTTTAGATGCGAAGCTTCCATTCTCTAAGAGAGGAAAGCCTCTTTTCTACAAGTCAGATAGCCAGATGTCTGATTAGAAGCATCATATCCGATGCTGTGTGTATGCAGATTCTCCAGTGGTGAGATTCTTATGGAGAGGGATGAAGTTTTTGTCATCTTGGAAGTGTAGTTATAATTTCAGATAGCTGAAACTGAAATTGTGGTAACTTGGGCTCATGACAAATTAAATACACTTTTGAACTTCCCAGGGACTATGAAGAGTTGGCCATTTTTTTTCCTTTGAGGAAGTATTTATAAATCATTCTTAACTTCTGATTTACTTTGCAAACTCTGGGGACACATTGGAATTGCCTTTACATTTATTGCTGGTTTCAGAAAGGGAAAGCCCTTGTGCTATTATATTCTGGGTGACGCTTTAGATTAATACTTACAGGATGTTATTTTGTTAGTTCTGAGTTGTCTTCTCTTTTACTGGATTTTGAGATTTATTTTTCATCTCCTAGCTTGACTTCTTAAATATTCCTGCTTACTTATGGATTTTTTTAATCAAAATATTAAAATTCTAATTCAGTATTGAGATTGAGTTGCTAACTTACAGGTTTGTTGAGGCAGAGTCTAGTCAGCTAACTCTTAGAACTAAATGTTTTGCTCTTATGTTTAAGAAATGAAAAAGAGTAGAAAGAGACAAAAGAAAATGCCTTAAGTGTGAGGGTTTGGGAGAAAAAGGAAAGGAAAAGACTAATAGTTATTTTGAATTACTGATAACCAGAAATGTATTAATTGTTAAGGGAGTTGTTGATTCTTGTATCTAAAATTAATTCCCATCAAACTTAGCTATCAAAACTTATGCAGTATCATTTAAATAATCTGGATAGTTAAAAAGAAGGCAACAAAATTTCCTAAATTGTCTGTTTTAACTGTATTTCACCATTTATTCATTTTGCTGTTTTTCAGATAAATTAATAATTTCTTTCTACTTGTGTTTGAAAGATTACTTATGCCTTCACAGTCTGTTCACTTGGGCTTTTATCAATTATATATCAAGTTCAGAGTAGCTAAATATTTAAATATAGAAATTATTTTCATGCTGCTATCATTGGTTGCCAGAAAAATGATAATCAGCCTTTATATCCATTTATGGAAAAGTATTAACACTTTGATTTAATAGATGTAATAGCTTTGCAAAACATGGTATTTTTTTTTTTTCCAAAAGATTTATATATGTGAGAGACAACCAGAGAGGGAACACAAGCAGGGAGAGAAGCAGGGTCCCCGCTGAGCAGGGAGCCTGATGCAGGAGTCTGTCCCAGGACTCTGGGATCATGACCGAAGCCAAAGGGAGACGCTTAATGACTGAGCCAACCGGCACCCCAAAGCATGAGGATATTCCTAACTGGTTTGAATACCTATTAGTCCCAAGAAGAGCACCTGTAGTTAACTTGCTATTAAAGGAAGAGAGAATCCTTACTAGTGCCATGTTCCAGTTCTGCTACTTCCTAGCTTTATGACTTTGGGCAGGGGACAAGATCATGACTTGTCTGTGCCTGTGACTCACATTGCTCAAACTGCTCAATTACTCAAATTATTCAGATTGTAAAATGAAGTTAGATTCATAGAATTTATATATTAAAACATTTAACAGTAGTAACAGTCAATACTCGAAATGTTGTATTCATAACCATTTTCCCTCTGAAAGTTTATATATTACAAAATTTAGGCAAAAGAATTTGGATATTAAACATCTTTTAAACTAAGTTGTATTAAATTCTTAAGACTATAATAGTTAGAGTATATAGTTTTGTGGAGTTCGAAGTATTGTTATTTAATACTTTTAATGTAAATTAATTTTAAAATTGCCCTTGATGAAATGAACGTGGGGGAAACTAATTGATGATGTCATGTTTCTCAAGATGCGGTATGTGTTCAGTAGATTAAAATGTTTTTTCCTTTTTCTACCAGTTACTTGTCAGAAAGTCTGATGCTGAAAGAGAACAGAACTGGCTTGTCACAGTTACTGGATATAATGAAAAGTAAGTAAAACAGGGCACTTTATAAAATGTTCTTCTATTACAAAGCTACTTTCTAAATATCATCTTGATATTTAACTTCAGGTATCAATCATATAGATTGTTGTTTAGATTTACTTTCATTTCCTGGATCATGGAGGCATTAAGGATACATCATCGGTGGAGAACAAGTAGAGCGATCATGAAAGGAAGTAGTTTGTACACATAGAGAACTTATTAGGAAAGTGAAAATAGAAGACTCAGAAAGGGTTAAGGTTTAAAACAGAGTCCTTTTGAAGTGTACACAGATATATGACAGTCACAGGAAGAGATCTAAAGGGAACCAAATTAAAGCTAATACTTAAATTTCGAGTTGTTTTGTAATCAGCTAATTTAATTAGTTCCCATCATTTGCTAGTCATGTTGGTATTACAAAAGTCGTGGTTCTCCACTAGGTGTGATTTTTGCAATGTCTGGGACACTTTTGGCTGTCAGAACTTAGGGTGGGGGAGTGGCTAGTACTCACATCTAGTTGGTAGAAGAATGTTCCTAAACATCTTATAATGAAGTGTAGCCCCTTGATAAACTGAAGAATGACTCCCCAAAGATACCCATGTCCTAATCCCTAGAAACCATTAATGTTATCTTAGAAAGCTGTTACAGTTTGAAGATCTTGAGATGGATATCCTGGATATCCAGGTCACGGGAGTCTTTATTAAAGAAAGGCAGAGGAAGGTTTGACAGAGAAGACAAAACAGAGAAAGATTTGAAGATGCAAACCTTAAAAATTGGAGTGATATGGCCACAAGCCAGGGGATGCTGGGAGCCAGAAGCTGGAACAGGAAGGAATGGATTTCCCCCTAGAGCCTCCAGAGGGAATGGGGCTCTGCTAACATTTTGATATTGGCCCAGTGAAACTGATTTCAGACTCCGGGGCTTCAGAACTGTGAGAGGAGAATCCATTTCTGTTGTTTCAGGACTTACTGAGCTTAGAGTAATTTTTAATAGCTGACTCAGAAAACAAATATAGCCTCTCACAATGAAGAATTTTCCAGCCCAAACTGTTGGCAGTACCAGTGTTGAGAAACCCTGTCTTAATGGGTGAGTAGAGATTACCCACCCCTCTCCTTCCTTCATTCTTGCCTGTGTATCACTGAAGGCTCATGGCTACTAGGCATTAGAGTTAAAAGTCATCTGTGTTTGTCTCCCTTGTGTTTGTGCTACTTGTCCTTGTTAACTAAATATGTAGCTGAAATACTGGGTAAGCCAATAAAATATGAGATTAAAAATCATGGTCTTGGATGAGGGTAGTAAATGTGTTTTATATGTTTTATATTTCAGAAGGTAAGCTGTTTCAGGGCATGTAAATAACATTTCTTGATTATCTGCTTGAAATGATCTTGAGGGCTTCCTTCAATTGGGAGTGATGGATTTGTGATTTACGAATCATAAAACTGTAGGTCTTCAGTTTCACCACTAGAGGGTGCACTTCCAACGCTGTGATTCCACCAGAGATCTTAGGATCACGGATTTTGTAGGTAAAACGAGCCTTAAAGATAACCCACTGTGCTCATCATACAGCTAACAGCTTTTGACTGATTTCTTCTCAGTTCCTTCATTTTACTCCACTTGTTTTAACATGAAGTAAGAATAGCTTTTGACAAAACACTCAGAGCTATAACAATATTAAGGTATCTTACTCAAGTTTTTGGAACAAAGATAATCAAGCCACAAGTATTAATTCATTTGAAAACACCGCTTTGTTACAGTCCAGCAAGCTCTGCCTGTTTGGCGCATGTGGCTGACTAATAATAAGCCCTGGATCTCTCACCATTCCCCTAAAAATTCTTGAGACTTATATTCTTTGGTTTATTGTAGTTGAATAATGCAAACAGACCAGGGGAGAGGACATTTTGGCAGTTGTAAAGTCACTGACACAGTAGTTCACTTTTAGCCTAAGGAGGACATTTTTGTTTTCTTGGTGATGCTTTATTGTCTAGGTGCTGTATTTTTTTGAAGCAAAGGATCATTGACACATTTTTACTAAGTGTCCTCCCTTTATTACATGTCACCTAATAATGGTTTCCTTTGTAAATACAGTCTTTGGGCCACCATCTGTAGCACAGAATGTTATAAATACAGCTGGCAGAGAACAAAGAATGTTCACTGAATCATGGATTTTTAAAGCCTTAAATCTGAAAAGGTGACCATGGTTGGTCACCTTTGGAAGGTGGTTGGAAAAAGTATTGACTAGATTGTAGAACTTGCTTCTTTTTATGCTGTATATGATATGGGCTAAGCAGGAGACCACTGTAATTACTTGAAGTATGGTAGTTACTGGATTTTAATGCAGAACATTGCAAATGCTGGTAATAATCACATTTCAAGAGTTTTATTATTGTTCCCATAGTAAGTTGGGAAAATACTCAGCTCCCTTACAGGAACAGGACTTTTTATTATCTAGTATAAATCATTTTTATCTCCACATAGGTATGAGAAACTTGGTAAAAAAATATGAGCCACCCAGATCTGAAGAAGTTGCTGTTCTGAAACAGAAGTTGGAGAGATGTCACTCTGCTGAGCTTGCCCTTAATGTAATAACGTAAGTAGGTGGGGGTGTTATTTAAGGATGGATATAATTGTTCTTGAGGCTAGCTCATCCTAAAGTCACTTAATTGGTGAATGTTTGCTTTTGTGGGGAAAAATGACTACCCATTAAGTTGGGTTGTCTTTAATTGAGTGGGCATTTCTAACAGGATTAAACACCACACAGTAGTTTGGCTTTCATAATACCGTTCTCCTCATATGACTAATGTTATTCTTTGGCTTGCAGGCCCTGTCCGTTACTTCTCATGGGACCTCTAAAGTCTTCCTAGGGAATCTCCAAACCTCTTACTGTCTTTTAATATTTGGGTTCTTTGCAGGTCTGATACCTTGTCTGAGAGAACAAGTGTACTGTTTCAGATTTACTTCTTTTAGCTAGAGCAGGGAAAGTTGGCCTGTTTTCTTTCAGGGATGAACTTTAAATTGAAGACAGATTAAGTAGGAAGATGTGCTGTTGGATATTTTCTTGGCAGCCATAAGGAACACCCATAAGGTCTCTCACTGATTTGTAGGCTGAATGTGGAAATCACAGAATTCGGGTTCTTTATGCTTTGCAAATTGAAGGATCTACTCAAACCTCATCTTTTAGGAATTTAAACAAGGTGGGGGTGTGGAAAGGTAATAAGAATGAGAAAACTGTTGCTTTTTTCTGTGGAATACATTCTGATTCCAAAGTTCTACCTTATTAATATTTAGTGGGAGTTAGCACTGCCATCTTACAGTGAAGATGCATCTGAGATGTTTTTGATCTGTTATTGGTGTACTTACTGTACTGCATAATGTCTGAGAAACCAGGACAGTATTCTGTGGCCTTCAGATCCAGGTACACGTGGCTTAAATTCTTTAGAGTCACAGGAGAATATCCAAGGATTTATGAAACATGCAAAATGTGGGACTACTTTATTGTATCGTAAATGTCACTGCAAGGCATGGCTCAGCATAGAACTTAAAATTGGTAGATCTCACTTGTGGATTTCAGTGGTAACTCACAGAAATGAAGAGTGGTTACAGAGAAGTAAAGAAATGTCGACTTGAATAAATCAAAGTATTGCAGAACCGACTGTATTCTTTTCACAATGATTTTGAAGTGGGCTTAGACCAACGGTTGGCGAACTGGCCCAGAGGCCAAATGTAAACTACTACCTGTTTTTACAAAGACTTGTACTGGAACAGAGACATGCCCATTAGTCTGCATACTGTCGGTGGCTCTTTTCACACTGCAGCAGGAGTTAGGTAGTTGTGACACAAGTGAACTGTATGGCCTACAAGGTGTGAAATATTTATATTGGCCATATAAAGAAATTTATCGCCCTCTGGATCACCACTGGACTACTAATTTATCCTTCTAGCTGCATTAACTATGAATGGTCTATAATCCAAAATTGCTAACTGCCAGAGTACCTCTTACTCCAAGTTGCTATGTGCTTTTTTTACTACGTCAAGCAAATTCTGCATTTTTGTGAGTACTTGGCAGGGGGTGCTTTTCGGACTATCTAAAAAGGACTTTTTAAAAAAAAAAAATGCAGGATAAAATGCAATAAATAACAAACTACTAGAATGAAATACACAAAACACAAGTTGAAATTTTATTCGATTTTAGTAGTCATAAAATTAATCGATGGAATTGTTATAAAATTTTCTAAACAGAGGCTGTTTCTGTACTTCACCTTATTGCAAACTGAAAATCGTTCATGACTGGTCTGTGGACCACAGTGACAAGCATTACTTTAGGACAAAATAATTTGTTTTCCCAGTCTTTAAAATTCCTTTATCTTTCTTTTTCATGACACAAACAATTAACTCTATTGTCATTACTAAAGTCAGTACAGGTAAACCAAAGTTCTCTTTGACCAAAACCCAAATCCAGTTGTGACCTCAGAGGTAATATCTAGTTGGTTTATACCTTTGCCAGTCTTTTCTCTGCATGTGTGTATGAAATAAGTGTTTTTTTCCTCTATGAATGCTTTCATACATATCGTACAACTTTTGTAGTGTCAGTCTTTAACTTTTGCCAGGCTGGGTGAGAAAACAGTATCACATTGCTATTTTAATTTGTATTTCCCCTATTACTATGAGGCATTGCTGTTTCTAGTTTAACAGCCATTTGTATTTCTTTGATATTGCCTGCTTACAACCCTTGTGCAGTTTTTTGATGTTACTTTCCTAACATTGTTATTGTGTCTTTCAACTTGGTGGTATCTAGGAGATGTATGTTCTGTTTTGTGCTTTTACATTTGAATACCACTTCTAACCCTAAAGCTAATTGTTATTTTGTTTTGTGTTCATCTGCTAAAATGATTTAGAATTATTTATGAATGATGTGAGGTACACATGTCATAACACTAATTTTTTTTCAAAAAAAGTCCGTTACCTAGCTGTTTTTTAAAAAATTGTAATTTTCCCCAATTACATATTCCTTATAAATTCATATATGTGCATCATTGTTTTTTGCCTATCTGCCTGATCATTGATCCAGTTAATTCTTGCTAATACCACACCATAAATTACTTTATCTTTCTTACATAGTGTTTTGATGATAACTGGGACAAGGGCCCCACACTTTATTCTTTCAGATTCTTTTGCTCTTTTTGCATAGTCTTGCACATCAGTTATACTTGACAGTTTCTATGAGAAATTTTATTAAGATTTTAGTTAGAATTGCATTGAACATAGAGATTAGAAAGATAATGTCTTCCTCTCCATAATGCATCTCTTTACATCTTCCACACCTTTGTTCTTCAGTAGATATATATACAGTATTTCATATAGCCTTGCTAGAATATATATATTTAATGGATATATATTATTTCAGATATATGTATTATATATATGTACATATATATATGTAATTATAACGATATATATATATATATCCTTGCTAGTTTATGGTTTCTGTTGCCAGTTTTAGATTATTGATGGCTGCTTAATTACAGGAAGAAGAGGAAAGGCTATGAAGATGATGATTATGTCTCAAAGAAACCCAAGCATGAAGAGGTATGTTCTCCAAAGGTAAATTTTAAAAATTATTTTTATTGTATAATCTAGTCTGACCATACTGTTAAGATTTTATTTTTCCAGAATGCAAGTATTACAAAGGCGTGGGCTTTGAAGCCTTCATTTTTTTTTTTTTTGCGTCCTTTTTAATGTATATTCTTCTTGTTATTATCATAGGATTTTTCTCACTTCTTTCTTACCCTGTTCTGAAGCAGTATAATGGGTAATTGATGAAGAATCCTTCCTCTGGTTATGGCAGGCAACAGAAATAGATGTAACATGCTAAATTTCTGCTCTGTTTTTGACTTCCAAGGATTCTTCTCATACCCTTTTGAGAAAAATTGTACTTTACATGTCAGATATATATTAATAATAAGAGGCAGAAGGTCACAGTTATAACCTTTACTCCTGTCATTGGTGTAGTCTCGTGAGACCAAACCATAGTACTGTAAGATTGAACTACTGAAGATTTTCCTGAAAGGTAAGGAGCTAAATAGTGCTGTTACGCTTCAGTATAATGTTATTCTTACTACTTTTTCTTTCCTTCTTAGGAAGAATGGACTGATGATGACCTGGTAGATTCTCTCTAACCATTTGAAATTGACTTTCCAGTGCTAACTAATCAACAGAAGGATGAAGCATGCTGGCATTTAACTTTGTTGAAAAAAGAAATAATGTGAAAGCATCAAATATATTAAACTTTTCTATTTGTTAAATTTTTTTCCTTTCTCTCAGGCTAGCTTTATGTGAAATAAAACCCCTGAAAAAAGCCCGAATAGCACCTGGTTTAGATAGTCTTGCCCCATCATGACTAATACCAAATCAGTCTTTTTGCAGTAGCCAAAGTTGTAATTTGCCTTTAGTGTTTTAAACAAAATAAAAGAAGCAAACCTTTTTTTTTTTTTCTTCTAAGAAAAGCACCAAAAAAGGTCACAAAAAATTAACCCAAGTTATCACCTTTAAATCTGCTAGGAAATGTTTTTTGCCCTCTAGAAACCTTTATAAATGCCTTCTCAGATGTCATCGTAGTATACTTAGCTTTCTTATATATAACTCCTGTACCTCACCTGTCAAATGCTTCAACTGAAACTAAAAGCTAGTTATCCAGGGTAATAATAATCAGTATTTGTTGTCCTCAGTTAGTTACCTGAAAACACTACCAAGTAAGTAAGTTCTAAAGAAGAAATCAAATAAACACACAGTCTTGAGTAGTGGTCTAGATAGAAAATTAAGTTGCTGTAGGTCTGCAGATAGTCGAGAATTGTACATTCAGTGTCAAAACTAACACACACCCTCAGGTGGATCCATATAAATAGATGTTATGGTTATTATTATCAAATGAAATATGTTCAAGACATTGAATTCAAATTGAAGTGAGTTGTTAAAAAATATAACTGCAGACTGTGGTACTTGATCTTGGTTGTCAATTTCACTTCATGATTCTGGTCAAGTTCTAAAGCTCTCTGTGCCCATTTCCCAAGGTGCAAATGGGGCAAATAATGCCTACTTTTCCCAGGTCTAATGGGAATAGTGCTTGCATATAACAAGTGTTGCACATTGTAGCATTTGTCCAGGTATTTAACTGTGATCTTACTCAGTTTCTAAGTTGCAACCAAATTGATTGTTCCATTTTTTTCTAGAAAACTGAGTTGCAGAAATTCTGTGAAACTCTGTAGCCCTGTAAATCTGAGTCTGATGGATACACAGCTGTCCTCAGTGTCTGTTCATCCCAGGCTGCACTTGTCATTAGAGTATAGGTACCATTTTAATTCCATCTCACTATGTGAGGGCAGTATTTACTGTATGCATCTTCTAATAATTCTTTATGTTTGAAGTTTTTGGTTTTAGTTTCTTCTCATTGTGGGATGAGGCATGAAATTCATGAAGTGTGATTTTACAAACATGGACTGGAAGAAGCCAAAGTTAACAATCTTCCAGAGCTATCCAAGGCAGTGCTGCTAGCCTCTAGACAGCATTGTGAAGTGTTCATACTTTATCTTGTTTCCCTTTTAAGTCCCTAAGCTTTGGTATCAGAGCAAGGTCCACATTTATTTCTGAAAAGTCTCCTAGCCAGCCCCATTAAAAAAGTTGGAGGTTTTATTTCATTTTTGACCCAACTAGTTACTGCAAGGAGTACAAAGGTAAATGACACGTTTCCTATTCCACCTCAAGAGATAAAGATGGCATTAAAATATAAAAGGCAGAAGAGGAATTTTCAGCCTGGGAGAATGGCAGAGGATAGGTCAGTATGGCTAGAGACTGAGGGGTGATTAGTGGGGAGGACTAAGTTGCCTAGCACTAGAATTTGGACCTCCCTGGACTGTGGTGAAATGTTTTTGGAGATGTCACTGGTCTATATCCCTTTGGCTTTATCCTGTAATCCATACTACTGCCATGGTAGTCCAGCTGTAAAGCAGGAGTGAGGGAAAAGTAATGGAAATTGAGCTGACACCAAGGAAAAGGAGCACAGGAGAGTAGACTGGGTTGTCTGGCTTTTGAACATCACTGTTCACCTGCCTCTACAGAAGTAACAACTTCTCATAGCTTAAAATTGTGCTGTGCATCAATCTTTTAAATCCTTGATTATTTTTCCTGTATTAATTTAAAGTATTAAGTGTTTCTCTTAGAATCTAGGCCTTTAGAAAAAAATTTTTTTGTTGAAAATGCTTTTCTGCCACGTACTTCTTTGTACGCCTTCTCTCTCCCACAAAATTATGGGAGGGAAGGAATTCTTGCTTGTTTTCTTCCTGGCCCTTGCTCTGGTACTAAATTTGAACTGCCCCTAAAGGAGGAGGAAAATAAACTGAATGCTTACCTGTATTTAGACAGAAGTAATCAGTTACTCAAGATATCCCTTGGTTTTATTTTAACTTAAACCCTTGTGAATACATCACAAAAATACATATACAGAAGCAAATAAAACTATACAAACTATATATGCAGCAGATAGAACAAGTAGTCAGAAGTTCAAAGATGGATAGCTCTGTAAAAAAATCAATTTAGAAATGAGTACTTTCAACAAAAGCATTCCAGATATTTTGACACATAAAATAAATGGTAATCTATAGAACGGATGAATGGGTAACATGCATTGATCAGTACAACAACCAATAATATTTACTGGATTCAAACTATTTACTGTTGTAAACATTTAATGAAAGCATCATGAACTCTAAATAGTCTTTGACAATTCCAACAAAATAAGTGGTATGTTTAAAAAATAAAGCTGATGAGCAATAGGTCCATTCTATATATTTTCTCTTAACAGTTCCAGCAAGAGAAATAGCACAGTATTTTAAAAAAAGTATACAGCAAAGATTGTTCCTATTATAGTGGCAGACTCTGGAAACTGTAAATACAAATAGTCATTGAACAGTCAAACGGTCGTATTCCTAATAAGGAGGAAATTACAGTAGGAACAGTGAGCAGTCCAGTTATGCTCAATTGTCAAGAAAATCCTTTTTCTTGTCAGTTGATTTCATAGTTCTTTTTCCAAGATACAGCAAAACTTTGGCAATTGGATGTATTGAAAATATATTTTTCAAGTTCAGTCAGCATTTTGTTATGTGAAAGGTGATCTGTACACCAAGGCTCAGAAGTTGGTAAAGATTGATTCCATATGTGGAAAAAGTGCAAATTTCCTGCACAGATAGCTTACAAAGCTGCTGGCACATTTACTCACCAGCAGAATCTTCGATTTTGTTTGCATAGCTCACGCATCACTGGAATGTGGAAAGGTGTGCTATTTTTTTGGCAAGAGCAAAGGAGACATTATACTGATGTGAATTACCGTGTTGGGCATGCTGAATCCAAGCAGCACACTTGGGCGAAGTCTGCTACCTGACATCATTAGTTTTTGTATACTGGTTTTGTTTTTGTTGAAGCAGTTCTGTTATAGCCAGAAGCTTTTTCAGTACATGCTAAACAAGGAAAAATAGTATGAAAATAATTAGTAAATAAATGAAAGTTCAGTCAGAAATTTCAGGGAACCTGGATTTTGGAAAAAGCCACATCAATTCAAAGGAACTCATAAAATAATACTAACCATTCTACTCAAAGCATAAAATTGTGAATGTTTCTATTAATTATTCAGTCCTTGACTCAGTATTTTTGGTCAAGATAAGATCTTTGTACACTAAAGAGAATTTCATTTATTTGCCATTTTCATATCTACTCAGGACAGAACATCTTGCCAGAAGACAGACTGATCATTACAAATCATCCTAATATCCGTAAGATCACGGAGGAGCAATCAGCTTGCAGCCCAGTGAACACTATCTTACTTTTATTTAAGGCATATCATAACAAACTCAGCCCCAGTGTAGCTGGAAGGCATTATATACACCACAGACACTAAGTAGGCCAGTGGCACATACTCTGCCTAAGCTGCTAAAGTGAATGGAATCTTAGTGAGCCAGAGGAGGTTATCTAAACTTGAGGATTTTAGAATCCTCAAATCCACAAACACAATGCTTTAATTTTAATCTCTTCTTCAAGGCTCCTACCAAATGGTTGGCCAGTACAGTGACAGTCCTCAGGAGGAGCTTATTAGAAATGACAGTTTTCAAGGCCACACTCCAGAATCTCTGAACCTGGAACTTGCAGGTCACTTGGCTGTGCACTGTGTATGGGAGATAAGCCATATCACTACTGACTTTATAATTCACTTGCCATTTTCACATCACTGAAGTGTGTAACACCACTGTTTTTCAGTATAGTTCACACTGTGCCGTGTCAAACATAGATAATTTTAGTCTGGGTCCATTATTGCTCTGCCGAGATCTTTGCGGAGGATTCCAGTTCTTAAAAATATAACTGATAAGACAAACCATAAGAGACTCTTAAGCTCACAAAACAAAGTGAGGGTTGGTGCAGGTGTGGGGGGGGGGGGGGGAGGACAGCGTGGACATGGGGGAGGGTATGTCCTATGGCGAGTGCTGTGAAATGCCTGATGATTCACAGACCTGTACCCCTGGGGCAAATAATACATTATATGTTAATAAAAATTTTTAAAAAGTTGACCATAATTCAGCTAGTTACCTTTCAGAGTCTTATGCTGACATTCTGCTTAAGTGCTAATCCAACATCACTGATAATGAAGGCTGGCTAAAACCTACCTGCTGGGCACCACGTTCATTGCTGAGTGTTCGCAGTTCATCTGAATGGGCCACACAGATCTCATGCAGTGCCGCTAAATCACGAGACAGGTCAGTTCTAGAGTGCTCTGTAGTGTCCGGAAGTTCAGGTACATTCTTTAAGAGAATGATAAAACTGCATTTAGCAATATAAATTTTTACAGTCACTTCTGAAAAGATCCTAATTGCTTACAGTAAACAGAATTCTTAACATAATGTTCTCTTAAATTTCTTTTAAGAGTCTAAGTTGCTATGCAACATTCAGTGGTATTTCTGATAAAGGTTCTATGACCTCAATATTCACATCAAACCCAGGGTCCAATTTGCTTTACAAAGCATGGCAGAATACTGTACAGTTTTACTGTTAATCTAAATAAGTGGGCTTCCTAAATTCTTAAGAGTTTTGGGGTTTTTTTGATCTGGCACATAGACCAAAAAATAACCAGAAACACTGCAACTGCTAATCTGGATTAAATGCAAGCTAAACTTTAAATTCCCCCACTGACACAGTTTCATTATTTAGCTGTTATAGTTTGCCCAAATTTATCAGTTTACATAAGTTGAGAGTTACACTATGGAAGTGTGAGGAGAACCTGTCAGGCTGATAATTATCTGTGGACTATGCCCCAAAACTTCGTACTTTATTAGCACTAAAGACCAGTATTATTTTGAGCCGTAGAATAAAATTCAACATGGGCTCAGATGGCTGTTAGTTCTGAAAAAATCTACTCCTCTTCCTAATGGTGATAACTCAATTGCTGTACCTTCCTAAAAACTACAAAAACATTGTGTTCTGTAGCATGAACTGAAATATAGTTCATTCTTGTTAATTAACACTCAGTTATCCATTCTTTCAGTGAATGAAGGATTACAGAGTTAAAAGACTATAGTATTTGCCTTCAGAGAGCTTGTAGCCTCTCTAGAAGACAGAGATAAACCAATCACTGCAACACAGATAGGAAAGATACGCAGATACTTAGGAAGCAGAGGAAAAGGTATTTGACTCAGATTTAGTGCTCATCAAAAAGCCCTTCTGAAAGTGAGTCTTGAAAGAATCTGATTTATACAGGTAGTAAAGGAATACAAGAACATGAAGAAGGCAGGAAGAGTAGAAGAATACTGGGAATTCTAAGCAGTTTAAGACTACATTGTGAGGCATAACTAGGAAAGTGATAAGAAAGCTGGACTATAGACAGCTGTGATTATGGAAAATAAATGAGAATCCTAACCATGAATCTGAAGAATCTAAAAACCTAGAAATACAGCTCAAGTTAAAGCTCGGTAGCTTTAGATACTGGACAGTTTTCAGTCTTTAAACAATACTACAGTAAGAATTTTTCAATCGCTGACCCAACTGTGTTTTTTGGTAGTAAGTATTTTTATCTCCTAAACGTCCCTGAGTTCATATATAAGAAACATAGACATTTAGCATTTGCCCTGTATTTCTCAATTTTATGCTAATTATGGACCTATGTTACAAATAACTTCTTTCACCCTGGTTTTACCCTCAGCAAAGCAGGGGCCCTCAGGAACTGCTGGTTAGTTTCACTGAACACTGGTGTGGTCTTTTTAAAACTGGATCTGAATACATTATGGCAGAACATGGGCACTTCAGTCTCCAACCCTAGCATTCCCTAATGCCATACATACTAAACTGATAACCTTTTGTTTTTATATATGAACTGAATTACTAACATATTTTACTTTTTAATTGATCCATTTTCTGTAACAAAAAAATTCAACTTTACTAAGAAATACAGGGTCTTAGGAAATTTTTTTAGTTTGTTTTGTTTTTTAATTACCATTTCTATTAATCTTATAATCACAATTTATAAAGGTCCAAATAAGACATCAGTAGTCCCACTGAATGAAGTAGCATTCTAAATCCATGTATTTTATTCCTAATGAAGCCCCCAAGAACACTCTCCAGTCTATTATTTAACCTGGTCAGATCTGGGTTATCTTGTTTCAAGTTCCATACACTAGCAGCTCAGTGTAAGTAGCAACAGGATATCACAATAAGGAGATGGAACAGCTAAAAGGATAGTAAAAAACAAGACAGAAACTAAAAAATAGCACAAGAAGTACAAAACCGTAACAGTGAGTTCTTGGTATAAACTATTTAGTTTAAGAATAAATGTTTATAATGATTTGAAGGGGGAAAAAAAAAAAACAAAAAACCTTTTTGTGTAAGTGGAGCCCAATGCAGGGCCTGAACTCACTAGCCTGAGATCAAGAGTAGGGGGCTTAAGCAACTGTCAGCCAGGTGCCCGTTCTTGTTTTTTCAAGTTCTGGATAAAAATCTAAGCTGTTGACTAAATGAGTTAACAATTCTCAGCTCTACTCAATTTAGGTCTCAAAGTATTTGAAAAATTATAAACATACCCCAAGTTCATCCAGAAACATGATCATGCGATGTTTGTTACTTTTGATAAATGGATTGACACCTTCCATATAGGGCTCCTAAAAATAATAAAAACAAACACTGATCTAATAAAAACAAACACTGATCTGTAACTACCACATATGTAGCAAGGATTCCTATAAATCTAATTATGTCCATCAATAGCAATAAATGTTCATAAGAATTAGTCATAAATTTTCCTTCTAATGAAAGCAAAGAGCTATACTGAAGAACTGGAATATTCTCATGAAAGAATAAGAAATTCTGGATGGAGGAAAAAAAAAGAGCACCAACCCGTTGGTTGAAAATCCATAAATAACTTGACCCCCCCCAAAAATGTGACTGATAACATACACAGTTAACTGATACATATTTTGTATGTTACATATATTCATGTATTATTACAATAGAGTACATATATTATATATACATATATTTATATACATATATTCATGTATTATTACAATAGAGTAAGCTAGAGAAAAGGAAATATTAAAATTGTAAGAGAAAATATATTTACAGTACTGTAAAAACCATGAGTAAATGGACCCTTGCAGTTTGAACCTGTGCATCAAGGGTCAGCTGTTATTCATTCAAAAATAATTACTGAGAAACTTATTTGCCACCTACCAAGATAAACATGGGCCCAGACCAGAGGTTAGAATCTAGCAGAGAACGTAATTAAAATACAGTGTGCTAAAGACTGCAACAGGAATACTTATTACAACCTGCCTCACTATTCAGATAAATTCAAAAGCTAAGCCTTACTATAAACTGCTCTTCATACTAAAATAGTAAGCCTATTTAAAAATGTGGTATGTTGTGGGGCGCCTGGGTGGCTCAGTGGGTTAAAGCCTCTGCCTTCAGCTCAGGTCATGATCCCAGAGTCCTGGGATTGAGCCTAGCGGCTGGCTCTCTGCTCAGCGGGGAGCCTGCTTCCCTTCCTCTCTCTGCCTACTTGTGATCTCTGTCAAAAAAATAAATAAAATCTTTTTTTTTTTTAAGATTTTATTTATTCATTTGACAGAGAGAGGGAAATCACAAGTAGGCAGAGAGGCAGGGAGAGGGAGAGGGGGCGGGGGAAGCAGACGCCCTGCTGAGCAGAGAGCCCGACTAGGAGCTCAATCCCAGGACCCTGAGACCACGACCCGAGCCGAAGGCAGACGCCCAACCCGGCCCCAATAAATAAAATATTTTTAAAAAAATAAATAAAAATTTAAAAAATGAAAATAAAAATTAAAATGTGGTATGCTGTAAAACAGAAAATGTTTAGTATTAACACAAGCTCTTTTAAAGTCAATAAATAAAGATGATAAAGACCTCATCAGTCGATTCCAAAGAAACAGACACGAAAAATCAAAGTAACATGCCTAGCAGTCTGGCAAAAATTAAACAGTAATACTCACTGAGTTTTGGCAAGGCTCTGGGAATCAAAAAGTCTGACTTACGAATTTCCCTCCAAAACTAGTTTAAGGAAATAAGTGGACATTTTTGAAAGGATATATGGATACTTGTTATAGCAGTATTTGTAACAGTGGTAACTGGCAGCCATCTAAATGTTGAGAAGAGTACTTAACAGCTACCTGATGACATAATACTTGTTAAGAACAGTAAAATAGTTAATTTTCCAGGCAAGAAGTTTGTTCAATATTGACAAAATCAGGCAACACGTTATGATCACTACTAGAATGTTAACAATCCTTATCATTAGGTAGTGGGATCACATATGGGTGTTTTAAGAACTTGTCCAAGTTATTTACAGTAAATATTTATGGTGAAATAAATAATAAAATGGACTCGAGTACATTTAAAAATATACTAATTTTTATATTTAAGAGTAGGAGAGTTTGAGTATATTGGAAGTAGAAAGTATAGTTTTCTATACTGGCTAAAAGAGTGGTTTTAAAAATTTCACTATTAAAATGTAAAATCTAAAAATATTCTTAAAAGACATACATACCAACAAAAATATAGCTATGAAACAGCCACTACTGAAAACTTTATATTGTATGGTTTTATCATCTCAAGGTTTCCTTTGTAAATGACATTTTAAAGTATCAAAATGTTTTTACCTTAGCTCCAAATTCCACAAGATTTGCTAAATTCTGCACAGATTTAGCCACTAATATCAGTGTTCTTGCCGCAATAGGAGATGGGGAATCTGTAAGAGAGAATTGGGCACAGGTAATGATACCGACTCCAAAGGCATTTTCAGGTAAAGCCGTATAAAGTTAGCACTTTAATATTTCTTTACTGCAAAAATACTGACATTCTTGGAAATGGTATGACCTGTGTAATTCAAGAAAACTTGAGTTAAACGGGGGAAAGTTAAATACACTTATCAACACTTCTAGTTTGTGAAAAGGGTGCTGCTGCAAGACTCAGCAATTCTCAACTGGCTGATATTTCACAATGCCTTAAAGCTTTATCTTTATCGCTAAAATGACTGTCACTCCACACACCTGCTTTGTGACAGTTCACAAAGCTAATTTCATCCCCTCAGGTTAGCAATTTGCAATCTGAGCTATTTCCTACTCCCAACCTCCAATGACTAGAAAAATCACTTTAAAGCTCAATAACAAAGATAAAGTCTGGGACTTCTGCCCTTATATTGAGGGAAAAACAATTTAATAAACTTAGAATATTACAGAATAAACTATAATAAAAGACTGGTCAGGAAACATTTCCCTATAGAAAATGCATAGTAGGTTGTAAATGAAAACCATATGCAGCTATTACATATAAGCCTTGAAACAGAATTATTTAACAGTAAAAATGTATAAGTAATTCTATCTGATTGCCTCATTTTAGACTGTACTCTGTGTATCTTAAGCTGCTGAACTGTAAATGAGTACTGCCTAGTGGTTCGGAGGCCAACATTGAGATAAACCAATCTCTCCAGAATTCTAAACCCTTAATTCTTAATAGAACCAAAGATTTAACCATTGTGGTAGCTTTAGAAGATAATGACAGAGATGTGGTAACTATAAATACAATAAAGTAAAACTTAAGATTTAGTCCAAAGTATTTTTAAATGCAACTCTAAGCTTCTAATTATTAAAAGAAAAATGGTTCCAGTTCCTTCTGTTAATAATGGCTCATTATTGCATTTGTAGTCACAAATATCACTGTTCTCCTTTCTTTAAAAGATGCCTATGACATCTGAAAGTCCTTGCATAATGGACATATGGGCAATAAGTAAAACTAAATCTGGTTTGTTGGGAGTTTAAACTGGCCAATTAACATTATCCAACTGGTGACAAACCTCTCCATCTCTAAAGGGCCATAGTCAAGTATTCACAGAGCACTACTGCAACTGTAGTTACCATTTTAATTTGGTCTTAAAATACAACTTGCAGTGGTAGTGACAGGGTCTAGCATGGGCTAAAAGCACACAGAAACTCTTCCCAAGTGAAAAAACCAGGTTGTACATTGGAAGAAGTCATCACAGTGAGAGTCTGAGACACAGGTAGGGATTGGGGAAGAATGATACTTGTTTATAATCATGCCACGTCAGGCTTCAGATACTAGATGGAAAGAAAAGGAGCAAAATAGAGAATGTAAAAAAGTAGGGAAAAGGAAGAAGAAAAGGGTGCTCTGTTTTATATCAAGTCTTAGAACTGGGTAATAAAAAAATCAGATGTAAAAGAAAAAATGAATAACGTTACCAAATATCAAATTTTACTCTAATTTTTTAATTCCAAAATTTTATCAAAAGCTGATTACCTGAGATGATATTAAACATCCGTGGATTCAGGATGGCAGGACAGATAAGTCGAAGAAAAACAAAACCACTGAATGGGAGGGAAATTTTTTTTTTTTAGAAAACTACTATATATGTTACATAAAAATAATAAACAAAAATATTAATACTTGTAGAACCATGAACTTTGAACTGATGTAAAGAAGCCCAAATTCTGCAATTTTCAATTTATCTTGGGAAGATTTAAGTTGAATCTGTAACATTTATGGTCTTGGCAACTATTTATTTATTCCAATATACTTACTTTGAGGAAGCAGTAGCATTACAACACTAAGAATTTCTGAAATACTTTAGGAGTATTAAACAACCTTTTTATAGAGACACGGGCCTGTATGGTCCTAAAATCTGCATTCTCTCACTTCTTCCTTTCCTTATTTAAACTGAATAGCGCAATAATGTCTGTTATAAATCTAGCTGATTATACTGATTTTGCTGATGAATCCTAAAAATAAGAATCCACCTTACTAGAGAAAAGTGGCTTCTTGATAAATGAAAATGTACACAATTGAATGCTATAAAGCTTTTATGGCAATAAAGAAAAAGACCTCAGCATTTACTTTCTAACCTTATGACAGTTTACTACTTTTTGGACTCTTAGAAAATGATTATAACTTCACAGATAGCATTTATTGCAATTATAATACACAATTATCAGCTCTTTAAATATCTCTTTTAAATGAATTTGTGAAGAATCTTGCATAAGTTTTGCTTGAAAACATTTTGCTACGTGTCTGAATCTGAACTATAACCTACCGGCACGTAATCATGAAAGAATTTCAGTGTGCAAATCTTCTTTCTGTGAATTTGTAGAAGTAATTTTAAATTTAAAAAGGATACTAGGTACCTACACATATGTTTAAAAGCTCACCAGTAGGGACAGAAATCATCACTTTGGGCATAAATGCCCCTTAAAAACCTCTGTCGTGTCAGACAATTCACACAGCAGAAATTCCTGCTGTATTTGCTTAAGTTAAACTCATTTGAAACAGAGTGTATGAGGCTGTAAATGACATCACACACAAAACTATGCTGAAACTTACGCTGCTAATTCTGATTCCTCTCAATCACAACTAAGGCGAAGAAATACAGAATCTACAATTCTTTAATACTTATGTCTCATCATTACTAACCAGGAGAAATTTTATCTACAAAAAGAGTAGAAGTCTCTTTACCAAACTTAGGTTGTGGGCACAACTGACACACATTTTTCACAACTAACTGTATGGTATTAGTGTCTTCAATGGTTGTTTTAATGTGATATAACGTAACTGGAAGTATGCATTCTACATAAAATATTATTAGCAGAATGCTATATTCTCTGATGCTTTTGCACTGAACTTCCCGTTGTCTTTAGTGGGTTGGGGTGTATGTACTTAACAAAGCCTACAGTAGTGTAGCGATCTGACTGGATCTTAGAAGGTTGGCCTTTAGTTCTGCCTTAGCACAACCTTTCTATATAACCTTAAGCAAACAATTTCAACCTCTACAGCTCTGCTTCCTCATTGGAAAAATAAGTTAGAGTAGTGATAATGAAGTCCCCCTGTATACAGGGTACAACATTCTGTGACTTGCCAAAGCAATTCCTCCTAACTACTGCACAATGAGCATACCGAAACACAGCTTCAGAACTGGAGGCTCTGGCTGGAGATTAGCCCAGAGTCCCAGACTGCTACTAACCCATCAGTCCATTATTCCTCTTCCTCCTTAGCACCACATCAATCCCACTTTCAATCCTCCCCCTCGCCCCACCTTCCCTCTTCTTTCTCTATCCGTATGTATATGCAACTATGCATGTAGGTAATGTACTGTGTATATGATGTGAGCACTATATAAAGTTACTTACAGATGTTGCTGGTTATATAACTTTTTTAACCCCATTCTTTCAATAAAATAAAAATTCCCATAGTTAACTGATTATACATGAGTGCTCAGGTTTTTAGAAAACGCACAAGGCAGCTAAATACCTCTCAGTTACTTCCAAAAAAAAAAATACAGTACAGTTAAAGTTCAGTAGCCATCTGAACTCAGAAAATATTCAACAGAGTTCTGACATAAAAGTAAAAGAAAAAAGTCTTGAATTATATACTGTTATTCTTCAAATTTTCAGTTACCCACTTGACTGTCAGTGCACACCATCCACAATGACTTAATAAATGGATTGATGAACCTTACCTAACAACTCTTGTTCTCATGGTGGTATTTGTAGGCCATTTGTGCTGGACAGATTTCTGTAAACACCCGTAAATATATCTCAGTGTCCTGCCAAAACAACACAGTCATCTCAATATATAAAGCAAGGGAAAAAATGCTTATCTCATTGCATCCAAAAGCTTAACTTGCCAAATACACTTTTTAATGTGACTGGCCCTTACCCCCAAAAAAGTACTCTGCTACAAGTAGTGCAGGACATGTGATAAAGGGATAAGGAAAACAAATAGTATTCATCATCAATTTATTTAGTCAATTCTTTTGGAATTTACTTTGGAAGAAATCTTACCATTTTTATAATGCTTCTGTATTAATGAAAAGAAAGAAAAAAGTACTGGAATGATGATACAAAGAAAATACTAAGTTCAGATTCCTGGAGATGGATTTTAACTTATGATAACTTCTACCTGAGTAAATGAGTTCACTTACACTAAAAGCTGTTAAACAGGTACTAACTGGCTGTTGTACTTCAAGGTGCAGCCACTGTGGAAAACAGTATGGAGTTTCCTCAAAAAGTTAAAAATCAAACTGTCCTATGATCCAATAATTACACTATTTACCCCTCAAAATACAAAAACACAAATTCAAAGGGATATACACACCCCTATGTTTATAGCAGCATATTTACAATAACCAAATGATGGAAACAGCCCAACTGTCCAACAGTAGATGAAAGGATACAGAAAATGTGGTAAATATATACACACAATGGAATATTTTTCAGCCTCTTAACTACAGAGAACAAACCAATGGTTACCAAAGGGGAAGTGAGCGGGAGGACTGGGAAAATAGGCGATGGGGTTTAAGGAGGGCACTTGTTGTAATGAGCACTGGGTGGTGTATGGAATTGCTAAATCACTATAGTGTACACCTGAAACTAACATAACAGTCTATGTTAACTATACTGAAATTAAAACAAAAACACATAAAAAAAGACAAAGATATTTATGATCTCAAAAGTCTCTATTCATTACCCAAGGTTACCGTATAAACCAGACATGTTAGCCTGTGTAAAAACATACTTTTGTTTTTATTATAATGTAAATATTATACCACTGCAGTTTCCTCAAGTCACTCTTTTGCCTTAAACAAAATTCACCTTGGAAGACTGAAAAACTCTTTTGCAGAGTATAAAGACATTAATTAGGACAGTGGAAAAGCTTACATTTAAAAATACAAATTTTTCAAAATGCAGATACAGTTTCTTGTCAAACTAAAATTTCATCACTTACGGTGGAAGTATTTCTGAAGCCATGAATATTTTCTCCACAAGCTCTGAAAGTATGTTCAATAGGTGTGCTAAATTAGTGTTCACATCTTCATTTTTTTCTAACTTTGATGGACTTAACTAAGAGAAGGAATAAATTAATATAAATCCATCTTGACAATGATAAATGCAAATGAATCAAGGTAATCAAACCGTTGTTTTCAAGGTTCTCTGTTTTTCCATTTTTCAATCTGTTTTAGTCTTGGGGGGTAGATATAAATGGGAATTTTTAAGTAGTTTGCTCTATAGAACTCATTTACCATTAATTTCCAATTATTCAACTGTACAATAAGCAGTGATTATTCAGCACATTTTATTTGCTCTGGGATTAATACAGGTGTTTAAGTTCTCTTTTATTCATTTACTACGCTTTACCATAGATTTTTACAGCCACAAAAATGGATTAGACTTTATTTTTAAAATAGTATTCTCTAAATGAGAAGACTAAAACCCAGCTTTAGTGATCACATATACACAAATATACTAGGAGTATTTAAATGAGAATAATGATCACCATCTATTATAAAATCAATCTCTAATTGTATTTAATTGAAAAAAAATACTGATTAAAATAGAAAGGCTTTTCTGAATGCCATAGAAAGAATAATGAACCTTTCTCAAAATTTTCCAGTAACCCTTGGAATTTTAAGAAATCTTGATCTAGAATCAGTGGAGTAGATTCATCTGTCTAAGTCCTAATACCCTAGCCTGATCTAGTGATCACAGACTCACTGCACACTTGCTCAATTTCTGGTATTACCTGCATTACCCCGATTTTCAACACTAAATCCTCAATTTCTTTCCTTTAGGCTAATTAGTAAAAACAGACAACTGTAGTGCAAAATTAACATTTGACAGCTCCCAGTGTACATTATCAAAAGCAATTCTTTATTTTGTATCAGATTGAAAAAATGTATTTAATATCTTCCTTCTGTAGTTGTTCTACCTTCAAAATGAGAGAAGAGCCATGTGAGATTCCACTCTTTCTCTTAAAGGTTTACTATGAATTTACGCCGAAACCTTAATAATCTAAAGGGTGTTTCTATTTGCTTCTGAATGCATTATGTTGTACTTCTTTACCAAAACCTTCAAGGATACCCCTGGCTGTTATTAGGAAGTGCTTCATAGACCTTACCTGGATTATATGACTTAAGTCTCTAGCAAAAACTTCAATTTATGTTACATATGCTTTCTGAAAGCAGCATACACTGTATCATTAGTACAGCAAGGTAAATGAGAAAGTAATTTCTGGTGCAATCTGAGTTTTTTAATCTCAAAGTACATTTTTTTTAAGTCTATTTTTTTTTAAAGTCTACTCCAACATTTTTCTAAACGTATTACAAAACATGTAAATGCCCTGATGAGTAATTTTAGAAAGCTAATGTATTTTCCTTATAATGTCCTTAGCTATAAAGCATCACCTATTAAAATATGTTCTTTGCTGAAATACTTAAAACATGAAGTTCATACCTCGCAAGACTGCTTGCTTTCCATTATCTTTAAAATAGAGTCTTTCAAAGCATGATGAACAAACTGTGTAGCAGTGGCTTTCATATACTGCTCCATCAAGGTGCTTGCAAGTGTTGTGGCTCGAAATAGAGTAGTGGCTTCATCTACATAAATATTTATATTAAAAGATTATTCATATAAAAGATTGTACTAATGTGAAACCAGATTAGAAATAAAGTGAATTCATTTTTCCCCTCAACCATTATAGCCATTTAAGTATGCTTATTTGCATGCAGCACTGAAGTATTGATTATAATGACATCCTATATTTCTATAAACTTAACCCTTCGAAGGACTTTATTCATTATATCAGCAGGAGGTGCTGACACTGGCATATTCGTAAGAAAAAACAAATGGTTATATGACTTGTTAAGACCACAGAGCCAAGGAGTGACAAAAATAAGATCAGAATTCAGCTTTGCTATCCACTGAGCCCACACTTTGGAAATTCTGAGTTATCTCCAAATAAGAATATAATGTAGTGGTATAAATAATTAGAATTATCATGGAGATCATTCTATAATGTATAAAAATACCAAATCACTATGATATATACCTGAAACTAATAGGATATTGTATGCCAATTATACTTCCATTTTTCTTTTTTTAAAGATTTTTTTTTATTTATTTGACAGAGATCACAAGTAGGCAGAGAGGCAGGCAGAGAGAGAGGAAGGGAAGCAGGCTTCCTGCTGAGCAGAGAGCCCAATGCGGGGCTCTATCCCAGGACCCTGGGATCATGACCTGAGCTGAAGGCAGCGGCTTTAACCCACTGAGCCACCCAGGTGCCCCATATACTTCCAATTTTTTTAAATGCAGAAAATGAAAAGAAAAAACCCACAAAATCCCAGTATAAATTATTACCTTAAAAAATGGCTATTAATGACCTAAAAAACACAAATATTGCCAAAAAAAGACAATCCCAATGTAACATCTTGACCATCACTTTATCTTTCCTGACAAATCGATGTCTTTTACATTTTCTATGATTAGGAGGAAATAGTTTTAGCTTTTATAGTTTACTGGGGAACCTAAAAGCAAGCACTGTTATTAAGCCAAAGTGCTCGCCAGAAAGGGGTTAACTGTGACACATTTGTAAGCTGTTACAAAGCACTGTGTGTCCAACTCCATATCCTGGGGACTACCTATCTATAGAAGCTAGAAATAAAATGCGGCTGTCATCTAACTTTTGAGCAGTGAATTAGTAAGTAAAATGTAAGTGAGAATATGGTCGGTACACCAAACTATTCTTAATAATCAAGCACCATGAGCCATTAATAAGGATAAAGAGGTCATTTTCTTATGGCTCCTAACGGAATAATTTACCGTGACGGAAACTGCCAAATGTTAGTCAGCACAAGGATCAGAACTGACATTCCAACTTTAATTTTTAATGAAGGAAAAATAGGGTAACATGTTGCGAAATGATTTTTTTTTAAGTATCACACCAAGACATCCATACTTTACCTTCCATGCTTATTTCTCTGTCATTTAGTGTACATAACAACAATGATTCAAGCTTTTCATGAAGAAAAATCCTTAGTAGGATGCTAGCCAGTAGTGTTCGGTCCTGTCCACACACATGTGATAAAGCATAGACTACATGAAGCTCCTTTTGCAGTATAAGCTAAAAATGATATCAAGAAAGATTATTGAAAGTACACAGCATTAAACATGCTCAATGAGATTAATAGGAATTCTCTTATTTTCTTCAATTTAGAAATATGTTCTACTGCATACATTCATTAAAAACAGGACGAGTTTATAGCCTACGTATTTACAGACTCTTAAGACCAACATCATACTACTGCAAGGCTTTTCAACTTTTATGCCCATCACTGGTGCACTAAGCTATGACATTACTATGTTTAACTTAATGGATCTTTTTGTTTAAATGTTTAATGTTAATCCCATCTAAAATAATTAGATTGATAAATAACTTAATACCTCTTTAAATTCATTGTACTCTTCTTCTGGCATGATTTTTTCCATAGAATATCGTGCTCGAACACGCAGGGATCCTGGTTCAATACCTTTTAATGGTATATGGGAGCTGAGCAAAAACCATTCATCTGTGGCATGCCCTTTCTGTAACCGGCTCAACTGGCAGCGCATAAATACTTTGATAGAAAAACATCAAATGATTACTGTCTGAAAAGAGGACACTGTAATTCATCATACCAGTAAATTTTCCTGACATTTTGTCTTCTCTATAGTGTTAAATGCTTTTAAGGCGTTTTCAGTAGTAACACATACTCAATACTTACTTACTTCATTTACTCAATGCCTATTTTGTACCAGATTATGGTAGGCAGGGACACGGGATACAGACATGATTAAGACATGGTCTCTGACTTGCATGGAGGTCACAGTAAGGCAAGAAATCAATCATGGTACAGTGTGGTAAGTGCCATTACCAGTGGTTACTACTACTCAAGTATAGAGAAATAATATGTAATTCAGCTGGTGGAAAAATCCATTCCAAACAAGTAACCCTTAAGCTGACATTTAATAGGATATGGAGGTGTAGCTAGGTAGAAAGGCAGAGAAAAAGAAAAAGAGCACCGTCCCAATAGAAGGTATGGTGGGCAGTTTTAAAATCCATGGACTGCTTAAAAGCTCTAAGAAAGCTGGTATATCTAGAGAGGATATACCAAAGATATAGGAGAGCTGCAGGGTGGAGGAGGAGGGGATCAGGAAAGGGCCTTTCCTCTGTGTTTACTACAGGTTTGGATTTTATCTTAAAAGTAATGGGGAACCACTAAAAAAATGTTAAGCATTTAAATAGTACAGAAATGACAGAATAAATATTTTACAGAGGAAAATTCAGGTTCTGAATTCCTGTTAATGCTTATCACTTCTTTCCCTAAGCCTGACTTTTAAGAAGGTATTAACCTAATTCACTCTGATATGAACTGTTAAATCCCACCGCCACCTGTCAGCAACAGGCTGGGAGAAGGTACGCTACTGTGGAAAAAGAATGGAAAAGGTTCACCAGAAATGAATAAACAGTGGACTAATTTAAAGAAAAAAACAGTACTTTTTCCCACTTACATAAAACTGTATGAAAACAGGAAAAACCTAGAAAGTACAAAGAAGGGATAGTAGAAGCACCACAGAAAGATGGCCACTCTTACTGTTCTCTTGTTCCTGTCCACTGGGGAGGGAAGGGGAGATGAAAGATAATTTAATATCAAGGGCTTAAGTTTACAGTATGTACAATTTAGCCATTTTGAGCTTTTTTTCTTATTAGAGAAACTCTCCCTCAACAATCAAAACTTTTAGAAGTACAAAAAAAACTATGTCAAATTATACTACTGGCACTTTTAGACTAGATTTCATTCTGAATTTTAAAAAGTATATAAAACATGTTCTACTCCAGAGAGAAACTTCTGTATCAACTTACAGATATCAGGATCTTTGCTCTTCTTTGTTTTATTACTAAGAGTTATCTCAAATCTATTGATGTCAGGAGGAAGATCACTAGAGGAGCAAAAAGAAAAAGTATTAACAAAATATTCTGGCATCAAATTCTAATTCTTTTATTTCTAGTATCAAGTAAGTCCCTTATTTCTCCTATTAAACAATCTGAATATGCATGCTGGATTCAAACGTGTTATTATTTGGAATACAGGAATGCAGACAAGCAAATCATACTTTTCCCACCGTCTTTAACCTCCTCAAGTAAATCCTGGGAACCATTGTGAACATTTTGTATATGTGTCTTAGTAAATGCTTTTGAACGTGTCAGTAACACTTATTCCTATTAATGACTAAGTGAAAAACCAAGAACATAGCACTTCACTAATAAAAGCAGGGGAGGGGGAAATGTTAAGTACTACTAAGATGCCTGGACCTGGCACCTTGTTCTGGTAGTTCAGAGACAGAAACCAAAAAACAAAAACAAACAAAACAAAACAAAACAAAACAAAAACCCAGAGAAAATGCAATAGGGTAAAAGAAAAAGATTTAATGTAGTGATAAAATAATACTTACTCGAAGACAAACTCTTCTGACCATACAGGGTTTTGACCTTCCCTTGCATGAGTTTTTGCTACCTGGACACTATTCAGGTAGATGTTACAATATGGATTAGTAAAATGTTTTACAGGGAGTTTATGGGCTTCTTCAATGTGTAAAACAAGACTGCTGACCTAAAGAAAACACAGAAATTGTTACCCAGCTGTCAAGAATTATGTATTAGGTTTTAAAAGCAATTACTATTTAAGAAATAAAAACCCAAAACTGATTTATTTTTCCCCTTTCTTTAGACATTATGACCTAAAATTATATTTTCCTTTTTATGTGATGTATAAAATACAATATTCAAGCATTTAAAATAATTCTTAAATCTCCAATTACATTCTCATAGCAATTTAATGAAATGTACCTTTCTACTAAAAAACAGTTCAGAGAAAATGGAAATAGAGGATTTTTAATTTTAACATAAGTAAAAAACTGTCACCACCCAAATCAAAATCCTGTAGGTTATTTATATAAAGCTCATCTGGAAGATTTATCTATAAACTTCCACAGCTAGAAAGTATTTTTACAACACTGATTCTGCCTTCTTTTACAGAAAAAGATACAAATCCAAAGAAGCTAAGTTATTTTTGTCAGTTTTGATGCCAAAACTTAGATCATTCACTGTCTATATCAGGTTCTCTTTCCCTCTTGCTACATACTACTTGAATGGTGTAGGACAATTCAGCCTCTCTGAGCCTCAACTCCTCAGATATAAAATTAGGATAAAGTCTACACTGCAAGTTATTATAAAGATTCAAAATAATACATTTAAAAGCACATAGGAGTACCTGCAAAAGGGCTCAAGAGATGTTAGCTATGACTTTATTATATCATTTTTTTTTTTAAGATTTTATTTATTTATTTGACAGACAGAGATCACAAGTAGTCAGAGAGGTAGGCAGGGAGAGAGGAGGAAGCAGTCTCCCTGCTGAGCAGAGAGCCCGATGCGGGGCTCGATCCCAGGACCCTGAGACCATGACCTGAGCTGAAGGCAGAGGCTTTAACCCACTGAGCCACCCAGGCGCCCCTATTATATCATTTTTTATTCTATTGTCTTATAGCTAAAAATAACTTCCTAGCAAAAGTTTCACACAAGACACACTCTGCAAAAACTCAGTCTGATTTTTCATAGCTTACAAAATGTTAAAATATGATTTGAGAATACAACAACTATGTGTATAATTAAATGTCCTTGGGGAAAGGCTTAGACTTTTGGTTACAGGAAATAAAACTTATACTCATTTAAATATTAACCATTTATTGACTTGCAATAGAATAATATATTAAGTTCACAAAGCTTGTTGGAAACTTCCATCAATAAAGAATCACTTTGGTCAATAAATACTGTAGTAAATGTTCCTCAATACTCCAAGAATATGAAAATTACTTAACTTTTTCCAGCTACCTAGGGATAACAATACAGGAAAAAAAAAAAAAATGGCAAAGATATGCAGGGTATGGAGTTGACTTTACATACCCAGAAAGAAAGAAAAAGCCCAACTTAACTCTCTATAAAATGAACACGTATGACATGTTATGGTTCAAATAAGATGCTACCTAACAGATACATAATAGACTTGACTTCAGAGCAATTTGGATTAATACTTAAATTCAGATGTTCTTTTCAATAATTATCTTTAGTTGTACTTTTTTGATATAGGCCAAAATGATTCTTTCAAGAAAAAAATGAATGAAAGTGCCTAACTCATATGTGGAACAGAAGTGTCATTCCTTATGTTCCACATATGAGTGAAACCATATGATAATTATCTTTCTCTGCTTGACTTATGTCACTTAGCATAATCCCCTCCAGTTCCATCCATGTCAATACAAATGGTAGGTATCTGTCCTTTCAGATGGCTGAGTAATAGTCCACTGAATATATGTACAAAAACTAATGATGTACTCTATGTTGGCCAACTGAACATAATATAAATAAATGGATGGATAGATGGATGGATGGATGGATTTTGGGGGGGGGGGGGGCTCAGAAGGGTTTGAAATGTCGCCCAAACCAGTTCTGACAGAAATAAAGAGCAAAGTTATAAAGCGAAACGTGCCAACATCAAAGAAAAGTAAGTTTCACCTGACGCAAGCGTTTATTAGATGACCCTGGACTACTTTTCCGTAAATTGCAAAATGCCTGCAGACCTTTCATCCAGTCCTACAAAAAATAACAGCATGTCAAAGAAATATACAATAGTTTATTCAGTTTCCAATCATAAGGGTTTCTTCCCCCCAAATTCAGCAGTTCTTTCCTTCTCCAGACTGCCATTTCTATACTCAAGAGTATGTTGCACTTTAAATTGGGGGTCCCATAAAATAAAACAATGACCAAAACAATTATAATCATCTTTAAAATTGTATTTCTGTTGAATCCCTAAATTAATGTTAAGTATGCCATAAGTGACCATTAATTAGCCAAAAAATAAAATCCACTGAAGTTATTAAGCAGTTGTTATGTTTTGTGAAAAGAGGGCTGACCGCAAAACCAACTGATCATGTGATGACTACCTTGATGACTAGCATCTAATCTTACCTTAGACCACGACACAGGTAGAAATGTATAAGGGGATCTGGGTTATTTATAAGCCTTTAAAATGCAACATTAGATTCAAAATAATTTTCAGGCTAATATTCAAATTAAATTGAAGCTATGTTTTTAAATTTACCTAGTGGTCTGGAGAAAGGAGAGAACAATCTTAGGTTTATCAAAAATAAATCTAAACATTTCACTTTGGCTTACTTATTTCCACAAAGCTCTGCACTACTGTTTTACTCAGTTATATCTTTAGCTTGTTGACTATTTCAGTCTGAACTCTGAATGTTCAGAGGACATCTTTACAGAACACATTAAGACCTAATCAATTACCATACCTTTTAGAAATAGAAGAGAGTAACCACAGATCCAAAAGGCCACCAAAGTAACAAAAATTGGAAATATCAGTGGTATTTTTGGACTTTAAGTGGTTATGGAAATTAAGAATATGTAAAGTTTATGTATAAATACAACAAGAAAATATTCTATTTATACTGAAATATCATCAAGGTATATATCTTTATTTAGAAAGGGAACATAGTGAAATAATTTGGAGGATAGGAAACTGAAGCTTAAATTTCTTTCCTAGCTCAATTTCTAGCATAAAAAATTATATAGGTCTATCTGCTATATAAATGTTTTGAACTCTACTTTTTGCATTTAAATATTAGGGATAAAACCCACAAAACAAGGGTTTTGTGTGTTATGTGTTAATATAATATTTGAAATATTTTATAAAAATTTGAAACATGACATTCAATTGTGAACCATAAAACTTAATGTGGCTCATTCATCAATTCTAGAGTCTAAGATATTTTCATAATTTATGAATCAGGGATGCATGCCAGGATCCAGTTTTAAGAGCTTCTCTGCCTCATATCCAGAGTTGGCAAATTATCTTCTATTTACAACAAAGTTGTTTTCTTTGACCTCTTAACCACCTTCAGATTCTTTCCACAGAGTATAAGCATAAGAAATATTGTACAAAATACCAATAAACACCCCTGAAATCTTATGGTTCAAAGAAATCAAAGTATTTTTAAAAACAATTTTTGGAAAACATTCTCTCATCACAGCAATGCTTAAAATTTAATAAAAGCTTTAATAAGGGCATTGCACATGGATCGATGCCTAGTGCTGAAAGCAGACATCATATGTAGACTTAGAGAAAAAGAAAAAATTCCTAATTTTATTTTTGATGACTGAACTTCTATTTTTACGTATGAAGTTCAACCAGTAAAGAATAACAATGCTTGTTAGCAAAGCTAACTGGCTTACCTTTCAACTGTACTGAGAATATCTATAACCTTTCTGCAGAGAGGATTTTAAATGAGGATTCTCAGTTGGACTCAACATCATAGAGCATTTAAAGGTCAATTTAAAATGGAGTTTTCATTCTAATAGCCCTTCACTGAGATTTTTTCTGCATTTCTTTAAAAAAAATTTTTATAGAGTTCTCATTCCTTGAAATAAAAAAATAATTAGATTTCAGTCTTCCTTTTTATGACTTTATCATACATGCAGTAGTTTCCTAATTAAAAAGAAAACATGAGCTAAATAAAGGTGTGCTAAGAAAATTAACTTACCTCTGCTTGTTCTGGAGTTTCTCCTGCAAAGTAAAAAATGTAATGTTCTTCACTAAAGTGCTGAACCACTATCTGAAAACAGTTTGGCCTTTAAAATATAAACAGAAAAGTTATTAGGAAGCTTAACAGAAAGCATTAGAACACACCAACTTAAAAAAAAAATCACAACATATAATTATATAATGTGTATCAATTGACATAATTCTTAATTTAGAGAACCAATACTCCACTGTCCAGATCATTACTGAAAAGAAAACATCAGCTGCATATATTCTAAAAAACTTCTTGTCAGCACCACTGAAATTTTATCAACCCTTCAACTTTAAAAAATGGCTTATCCTAGAATTGCATATACCTAATCTAAATACTTTCTAAAGCAAAATGTTACTTAACTCATTACTTCATAATAACAGATATTATACATTTATAAGTGCTGGAAAAAGACTAGACATGTTCCTTTTTTTTTTAGACATGTTCTTAGAACAAAAAGGTTCTTAGTGATTATCTCTCGCAGGTGGATTGTGGGTGACTTTTAAAAATGCATTTTTATGTATTTTCATTTTTTTACAACTGACCATTTTTCATCTGTTAAAATGGAAACATCTGCTCACATATATTCCTGTCCTGATGATTAAACAAACAAAATTAGAATTCATCTGATGTGGAAGTACATTAGATAGTAGTTTATCTTTTTTTGAAGACAGGTTTGTTATCTTTCCAACTAGACTTGAAAATGATTATAAAATGTTAAATAAATGCTACCCCAATGTTCACAGCAGCAATGTCCACAATAGCCAAACTGTTCATCAACAGATGAATGGATAAAAAAGATGTGGCACCTATATACAATGGAATATTACTCAGCCATCAGAAAGGAAGAATACCCACCATTTGCATCGACATGGATGGAACTGGAGGGGATTATGCTAAGTGAAATAAGTCAAGCAGAGACAGACAATTATCATATAGTTTATGTCATATGTAGAACATAAGGAATAGCACAGAGGACCATACGGGAAGGGAGGGAAAACTGAAGGGAAAGAAATCAGAGAGGGAGACAAACCATCAGAGACTCTGGATGCCCAGAAACAAACAGGGTTTCAGAAGGGAGGGGAGGTGCAGGGATGGGTAGCTGGGTGATGGGGTAGCCACGTGTTAAGGAGGGTACATGTTGTTATGAGCACTGGGTGTTACATGCAACTAATGAGTCGTTAAACACTACTAATCAAAACTAATGGTGTTGGCTAACTGAATTTAATAAAAAACAAATAAGTAAGGGCCGGGCGGCTCAGCCGGTTGAGCATCTGCCTTCAGCTCAGGTCATGATCCTGGAGTCCTAGAATTAAGTCCCAGATCAGGCTCACCCTTCACTGTACTTGTGCTCTTGTGCTCTTGTGCTCTCTCTCAAACAAATAAAATCTTTACAAAATAATAAAAATAAATAAATAAATAAGGGCCTTCATGTTTTTGAAACTCAAATAATGGTATTCCTATTTCTGGCATTAACCAGATTATCTTTTACTTCAGTGTTAGGAGGCCACAACAAAATACCCAGAGTACAAGCTTAATATTTATTTTAAAAAACTACCCTTTCATGCTTTGAGAATGCTATAAAAGAATACAAGTACAAATTGGAAACTTTAGCTTCTGAAAGTGGCTTGAATCAGACTGGCCTTCCCAGTTCCATAAAATATAAATAAAACAAAAAACAACTGTTCAAAATCACTGGAAAACAACCAGAGCAACTCAGACTTGGGAGGTCAAGATCAGAGTGAGTGAGTGAGCCTGAACTTCACAGCTTTTCCTTTCAAGGCACTTGCCAATTCCTAAACTGCGCAGGGCAGGAAGCTGAGAAACCTTAGCAGAAAGAAACAGCATCTAACAGCACATTCAGCAGTTTTATACCCACAGGAGAGACAAATGACTTTAGGGCCTTTAACAGAGATGGCTTTCATCTGAGACCCCCACCCATGCCTTCAAAATAAGAGCAAACCAGACAAACAGAACAGCCTTCACCAATATGTCCATTTGATCCCTGAGGGACTTATCTGGCAGAAGAACAGTCCTTTCTGGAGGCAATAACATTATCCATAGCTTCTACAGTTTTTCATGCACAACGTCCACTATTCAGTCAAACTAAGTAGATACAACAGGAATCATACTCAAACAACTGAAAAGCCCATCAAGGAAAACAGAGGAAGAGGAAAGACCTGCATATAATCCAGATACAGCTGTATCGTTAGGAACAACTTTCAAATAACTGTACTTAAAAGGCTTAAGAAAACAGGTAAACTAGAGAATTTTGCCAGCTAACTACATCTATAGAAGAACCAAATGGAAACTCTAAATTGAAAAATGTAATTAATACAATTAAGACCTCAAGAAATGAATTTAACTGGATGGAATGGAGGACAAATCAGAATATACAGCCTAGAGCACATAAAGGGAAAAAAATGTGGAAAACATAGAAAACTATATAATAGGCACATGGGACCTATTATAGGTCCAGGCGCCCCAGCATGTTATCTCTAAAAAGAGATAACATGCTGGGGCGCCTGGGCGCTCAGTTGGTGAAGCGCCCAACACTGGATCCTGGCTCAGGTCATGATATCAAGCCCTGTGCCATGTGCTCTGCACTCAGCCGGGAATCTGCTTGGGATTCTCTCTCTCGCTCTCCTTCTGCCCCTACCGGCGCTCTAAATGAATCTTTAAAAAAGATATAACATGTAACATGAATCACAGAAGATTAAAGAGACTATGGCAGAACTACTGTTTAAAGAGATAGTAACCAAGACTTCTCTGAAACTCACAAACGACATCGAGTATCAAACTGAAGCAGCTCTGCAAATACTAGGATAAAGTTTTTAAAGAAAATTTATAGTAGGCATATTTTTGTTAAACTGCTGAAAATCTAAAGAAAAATCTCAAAGCAACCAGAGAAAGATGAAATACAATACACCTCAAAAAGAAAAAAAAGATGTATTATCTGTAAAAGAGAATAATCAAGAACAAAAGAAAAAGACTGGAAGGCAGAGAACATTCTTTAAAATGCTGAAAGAAGGGTGCCTGGGTGGCTCAGCCGGTTAAGCATCTGCCTTCGGCTCCGGTCATGATCCACGGTCCTGGAATGGAGCCCCGAATCGGGATCCCTGCTCAGCGGAAAGCCTGCTTTTTCCTCTGCCCCTCTCTCTACTCATTTTCTCAGTCTCTCGCTCATAAATAAATCAATCTTTAAACACTGAAAGAAAATAACTGCCAAAAAAAAATTAAAAAAAAAATTGCCAACCTAAAATTTAATACCAAGTGAAAACACTGTTCCTAAATGAAGATAATAAATATTGCCACAATGAAAGATTCAGCCCATGAAAAGGTGTAAACATTCCCAAATAAATACTCACTACGGTAACTATCACTGAAATGTCTTTCAACCTGTGCTTCTGAAATTATTATATTTAAAGTAAAGCAATATTAAAAGCTAGAAGTTTAGTATAAAGAAAAAAAGTACTTAGCGACCTCGATACTGAAAGTCTGGAAAAACTGCATAGCTGTGCAACTAAAGCCTTCAAGAACACAGGCAAATGAGCAAAGCTATCCAAACGTTTGTTCACCGTGGCCAGAGCAAGCATGCTATTCACCTCTGTTGCAAGGAGTTATAACTTTCACTTAACATTTCATTCAAATGCAGGTCAGCGTATTGGGTTCTATGCATACACAAAGCAAGAAATATTCAGCGCCAGCCATATGTTTCAAAGAAAAAGGTAACTGCATTCATCCACAATTTCCCCATTCATACTATGATATTTGCATTCTATGATACATAATTTAATGCCACCCTATTTTTCACCAGTCCTATCTGGTACAGGTGTCTGTTCATTTCCTTGAAACATACTTTGCTGATGCTGTTTTTCTTGGGATCCACTCTTTCTTTGTACTCCCCAACTCTTTCATAGTAAGGCCCTCAAAAACACAGCTAGTATAAACTAGTATACTCTGGAAAAAACTCAGTTCTTTAAAACGAAAGATTTGTACCTTAGTTCCCATGAACATAACTTTTTCATACCAGGTTTAGACTTGGTATCATTAAACACAATATCAGAGTCTTAAAAGCCACCTTCAACAAGAAACTCTGCACAAGCAGCAAGCTGTGACCCCGTAGCAAATGGTAAATGTGCACTTACTGCTTTTCTGCTGCCTGAAACTCCTTTCTTGATGTTAACCATAATAGGAATAATTCGGTCTCTTTAAACTGCATTAAAAGACCTGACCTTTAACTCTAGCAGTCATTTTCTTTCATTGGCTAGGATAACACTGCCCTTTCTTTGTAATACTGCAAACTGATTTTTGGTCCACTCATGCCTGTTCATAGAAAGTATGTCATAAATAATGTTATAGCTTTTTCCCCCACCCAAATTTACCCAGATGTACTTTTATTAGTCCTAATAATACTTTTAAGATTCTTGTTATTCAAATTTTACATATCACCAGGGAATCATTTTTAACCTGATTTTTCAAAGCTGAATTTCTGCTTTGAATCTATAAACTATTAGAGCACATTAATCTATTTTTGTGTTCTAATTCTGAGAAGTTCACCCATTCTTTAATCTGCAAAGCATGAATCAATTACCAAGCAGTATTTTTTCATTTAGATCATAAACTTCAGCAAAACTCTTCTTCTGGACAGTTTACAGACTCTGGTATCACAGAACAGTACAGTGGCATTCTGATCCCATTTCCTCCCATAAAACTGAAAACATGCAGCTGAAGCAGCTTGCATTTAATTAGACTCTATTTTATAATATTTCACGTGGAATTCTGGTCTACAGACTTTTACATGTAAGAGTCTCTCTGTATTGCTTTATTTTCCAGAATGAATTTCTGATGTAAAACCTTTAAATTTTCTATCATGAAGCTTCTTCATTGATCATAAACTTAAATACTATTTCTACAGTATCTTCTTTGTTTCAAAGAATTTATTTACTGCTTTGAATACTTTAATAATTTCTTTTGGTACTTCTTTGAATGACCAACAATTTACTTCCAAGTACTTCTCTAATGTTTGCAGATTCATCGGTGTATAGTGAAAATGTAATCTCTGGATCTGTATATAGCCTATCATTTGTTTCACCAATGCATTTACTGATAGTACTATCTGAACACAATCTAATACTCTTTGAAAATAGCACCTCTTCTCTCTCTTTCACTTTTTGGCTTCAAACATACAATTGGCAACTTCCATGCAGACTGATTAAACAAGCAAATTCTCCAACTCTGTGTGAAGCATTCTGGCTTTAGCTTTAGCTATTAATTCCAAGATCTCCTAACAAACTTCCCAAGTAGAATCTGATACTGTAGGAACAGATCTATGGAAAGGAGGGAATTGGGAGGGGAATATGGGAGTGGAGGGACTTTTATTTAAAACTTAGTTCTTCAGTGATATGGTGCCAACACAATGTGCCTGGCGTCACTGATTTATTCAACTTATATGCAAAATATTTAGGCTGAGGAAAAGAAGATTTACTGGATTTAGTTATCCCAATACATTTCTTAAGTGGCCTAATAGGTTGAATTTTTTAAATTAAGGTTACTGTTTTTATCTTGTCATTTTAGTGACTTTCCAGCTTTAACCACCAAACTGTCCTTGATGGTGGGAAAATAACTATACATTAAAGCCAATCAAAGAAGTAACAATGGAAGAAAAAATCTACATATCTAAAAAAAAGTCTGAAGTTACATTTTTTGAAGAACTCCCTTATATATTTTATAATATGAAATGTTGAAATCTCAAACATTTAATATTTTTATTACACTAACATTTTTATAACCACCAATATCTCAAAAGACACCCATAACCTATTCATGGCACGGGGTGGGAAAGCTCTGATATAGTTATCTAAATGAATTTACACCCATCTTCTAAGACTCAACTTAAGAACCACCTATTTCATACTACTTAATTCAATAAGCTTGTTCCCAAAAATCTCTTCCCCATGCAGCTATTCAAAGCACAAATAAACCATGTTTGGCGGTGAATAGTGTGGTTGTCTCCCCAGCATCCATTTCCCTCTTGTACAGAGAGTACAAAGCAGCCTTACTATTTCAGTGGGATCATCTTCAACAGGGCTTGGGCACCCAATGGCCTCCATTTATGAAGGGAATCCCACCTTTGCTAGTTCAGGGAAACTACAACTACACACTGAGAGGTGGCTCGATAGTGCATTCTCAGGATTTTCAATCATTACTGGAGGCAATGCTTACTTTTTCCTTCTCTGGGTATTTATGCCACTTTGCTACCATGAAGGAAGCTGTTTTGTGAGGAATAATTCAGTAAACACAAAGGCAGGCAGAGCAGAAAGATGAAATGAAAAGCGGCCAGAGGTCTGATCTAACCACACCCAAAGGCCAAGAGTCTCATATTGTTAAGGAAGGAAAAACAAAATTTAGGAAATCCTATGTTATCCAAAAAATTTTTGCTTGTTTTTTGTAACAGCTGTTTTTATGAGATATTAGGAAGTGTTTGAAAAAAAAAGGGGGGGGATGCGGAGTTATCAAGGTTCATGAAATACTTCATATAATAATTCCCTCTTAGTGATTCAGAATATAAACACTGGCAGAAATTCAAAAAGTCCTGCTTTAAGGATAAACTATGTGTTCAATTCAGCATTTCTCAAACCATAACCATTTAAAAAACTGACTATTAAAATTACGAGTAACACTAATGCAATGTTCTAAACACAGTCTGGAGAAGAGAAATGACAAGGTTGTATGTTCTACAGCTATTTGTTTTAAAGTTTCCTGAACTTAAACAGGATAAAGCTGTATTTGCTTAGTAGAAATGCCATCCTGCAGCAGAGAAACAGTTGTAAAAAAAAATTTGTGTTTTATTAATACCAATATGTAATAAAAATGGTCAATTTATCTAAAAAGACTCTAGAATAGATTATTAATAATACTGATAGTGAAAGGTAAAGAAAGGCCTTGTTCCTGATCAAAAAATCAGAAGTAATCAAGAGTTGGATGTGTCTTGTGACGGTCAGGATTCCCCTTTAGCTTATACATTTATATTTATTTTTTGAAAAACTCTGAAATTAGTGTAAGAAAAATGTTTCAAGGGGCGCCTGGGTGGCTCAGTGGGTTAAAGCCTCTGCCTTCGGCTTAGGTCATGATCCCAGTGTCCTGGGATCGAGCCCCGCGTCGGGCTCTCTGCTCCGTGGAGAGCCTGCTCTCTCCTCTCTCTCTCCCTGCCTCTCTGCCTACTTGTGATCTCTGTCTGTTGTCAAGTAAATAAATGAAAATCTTTAAAAAAAAAAAAAAAAAAGAAAAGAAAAATGTTTCAACTCCAAATCTGAAACACTCCCCTTTTTCCTACTGAAGCAATTATTTTTACATTAGAATTCTTAAGGTCAAATTTTTTGAGGAACCTTAATACAACTGAGTGAATTCAGTACTATCAGATACAATGAATTAAGAGAGAATGTGATAAAACGAGAAAGAAGACAAGACTCAAAGTCAGTCACTCAAAAGACTGCTGATAAGGGAGAGAGGAAACATGCGATATACAGGTCATGTTTTACTATAGGAAATGTCATTCCAAAGATTTCTATATAATACCAAAGTGGAATTTCATGCACCGGTTAGTGTAAAATAAATAAGGAAGACAGATATTACCCTAGAAAGTAAATATGACATTTTCAAAAGATTTTAGGACTCTTAAAAATCCATTGGCTATGCTTTGAAAAATGATCTGAACATATCCACACTATTTTATTATTAAAACAATTCCAAAAGAAATAGGAAACCAATTTCTTACCTGCCAAAGAGACTATCATGAACAACATAGACAGAACATACACTGAGATCTATTAATCCTTTTGGTTTGGTAGCTCGTTTTTCACTTTCAAAATAAATAAGTTGGGCATCACTGCCCTCTAAGATAAAATATAAGTTTTTCCACCGTTTTCCTTTGCCTGTTAAAAAAAAAAAAAAGGGGTGCTTTCCATTAGCCAAATAATAAACTATAATAATATAATAAACTATAATAATATAATAAACTATAAAGCCATGTGTGCATGTGTATATATATATACATACATATACACACACACACATCATAAAAATTGTTGTTACTGAAAATAAAAATTGTATCTTTTTATTCCAAAGCTTCAGTAACATGCCAGTCCTTACAACATGAGAAAATGCCTATTATATTTATCTGTAAAAAAGTGCCTTTTGTTACACTGCTTTTTTTAATGAATCACAGAGTAAATGACAACGGTACCGCAACCGTATCTTTTCAAGTTTCATCAAGATAAAATCTTTAAAATTCTTGCTTAGGAGTAATTCTTTTTTAATATTAAGAAAATACTCTTCTACCCCACACCCTACCAACCAACCTCCTCTCATTTCTTAATGTTAATCTGAGGCAAATCTATAAAACAGAAACACCTAAACAACAATGTGACAAGTGTCATTAGAAGTCTTTTAAAAAAATAGTAATAATGAAGTATCAGGGAGAGAGTGGGCAAATACCAGGCAAATACCAGAGTGGACAAATACCCTGACCTCAAGAATGAAAGAGATACCTGGAAGCTTGTGTCATTAAGCTCTGCTTGAAAATGTGGGCTTAATATACCCAGACTCTGCATTTTTTTAAATTTAAACTCAATTCATTAACATGTATTATTAGTTTCAGAGGCAGAGGTTATTGACTCATCAATCTTATATAATACCCAGTGCTCATTACATCATCTACCCTCCTTAATGTCCATCACCCAAGTTCCCCGTCCCCCCCCACCCGTCTCTCCCTCCCAGCAACTCTCAGTTTGTTTCCTATGAGTAAGAGTCTCTTATGGTTTGTCTCTCTCTGATTTCATCTTGCTTTGTTTTTTCCTCTCTTCTTCTATGATCCTGTTTTGTTCCTTAAATTCCACACATGAAATAGATCATACATAATTATCTTTCTTTGATATATTCTGCTTAGCATAATACCCTCTAGTTCCATCCACATTGTTGCAAATGGCAAGATTTCATTTTTGATGGCTGAGTAGTATTCCACTGTGTGTGTGTATATATGTGTGTGTGTGTGTGTGTGTATATATATATATATATATATATATATACACATCATCTTTATCCTAGACTAGATTTTGAAGGATGTTTAGCTATAAAAACTTTAAACAAGGGTCAATTACTAAATATTAGTGGAAAATACTGAAAATGAATCTTTAAATACTTACCCTTTTTTAGAAGATAACCTTTTTTAACAATGTTTTTATAAAACGCATCCTTTGTTTTTCGACGAATTGTATTATAAATTTCCTTGCCATCCACTGTATCATTGAGTACTTGTTCTTGATCCTGAATTTTTAAAAGTATTAAAATTATTTCATGAATTCTTGATGGAAATAAAATCTAAATTACCAATTAAAAGCCAGGTATGTGTCTGTGTAGAACATTTAAATAAAGTTTTTAAGGCTAAATTCTAAAATACATATATTAAGAGGTCCTTTGCTTTCCAAAGAAAGTCTCAAAAATACAGTTTTGTTATGTTGCCTTGTTGTGTTATAGCAAATAACATGGACAACATGAATTGGTTCCAAGAGAACTGATAAAACTGGGAACCAGTTCAAACATAAAACCAATTCCTATTTGCTTAGGCACAGTTGTGTCTATAAGAAACGCTAGGTGAATGCAGAAAACTGCACCCAGCTGATATGAGATGCATAGGAATATACAAAACACATCTCCAGTACCTCACAACCCTCTCCATCCACTAAGTGTTATATGCCACACCCACCCATCCAGTCACACAGAGTGTTACACCACCATCTGATTTCAAATAATCCTTCTACCACTTTACAATAATCACAACCCTTCTGATAGCCTCTGACAGGTAAACTTCAGGTCTTTTTCAAGGTGAAGGGCCATATTTATTGTAGTAAAGATTTCTTAAGCATTTAACACATATAAAAACTAGGCTACATTTTATTAGGTTCTTATCTTTATATGTTACTGATGAGGTTCTTGAGCGTTGTACCCCTAACCTTATCTTCCCATAACATTGTGGTCTTTATTCCACGGTTTTATGTAACTCTGACTTTTAGGAATGGACACGTGTCTCTTAACTGCTAAATCCTCCCAAGTAACAAAAAGAATTCTGATGTCAGGAAGAATCTACAGAGAAGAGTATCTTAATAATGATCTTTCCAAAATACATCAGTCATCAGTATTACCACTGGGATCCACTGGACTCAATTTCAGTTTCTTAGTTTCTTTTTTGAGCAGTTCTTACTATTTGCTAGAATTAATATTTTATGACTGTTTTCTTAGAGACTTCATAGGTCCATCTGATCCTCTTATAAATGTAAGATATGAGATTTTCAAAAATCGTATTTTTTCCTCTATCTTAAAACATTCCGTTATTTCATCATTCTAGGAAGAATTTTCATCATTATTCAAAAATTACTTCTCAAGTATGCTAAAGAGCAGGGGTGGGCAAGCCATGGTGCAGGTGCCAAATCTAGCCTACTGCCTGGTGTTGGACATAAAGTTTAATCGAAAACCCACACTCACTGCTTTATGATTTGTCTGTGGTTGCTTTCTTAGTACAAAGGCAGAGTTCAGCAGCTGAGATGGAGACTGAGATGGAGACTGAAGACAAACCCTAAAGTATTTATTATCTTGCCCTTAAAAGAAAAATTTGCCAACCGTTAACTTACAGGATGATGCAAGAGTGAAATACACTACCTTCATTGCATCACACTTTGTTGGTTTGTGTTTTTTTTTTTTAACTGTGTTACCAAGTGTTGCAGCATCTTTCAAAAAAGTGTAAAAAGCCCACCTGTTATCTTTTTATTAGCTTTCATTGAGCACACCCCAGAACCTTTAATTTTCCACTAACAGCAAAGAGAAAAAAATTGACATAGGAAGATGTTTAACAATTATTAAAAGAATCAAAAGATGAATACAAAGAGGCAGCAGCACTTTGTGATCTATTGTGATGGTAAAATTGATTTTTGATAAGCAAAAATCTCAGACTGCAATTCTTCAGATGACAGTATCCTTAGACTTCCTCAAACTCAAGAAATACTAAGTAAACGATTTATTTCTAGGGGTGAGGGGGAAGGAAATATGTATTGTGTTTCTGTCTAGTCAGTCATTTAATAGCAAGGATGTCATCATGCAATATTTTGTGATAAGAATCTAGGTTGGCCTGTTTTGCTAAAAAGAAATAAGGGTTCTTTAAATTTTTATGTTTGTGTACCAAGATTCACTTAATATGATCTGTAAGTGGACAAAAGATACTTTGTATTCAAAGGTTGTAGAAGGAAACATAGAAATTTCAAAATTCACCACATTTATCACTGTAATTGACGTTTAAAAATCTACACAGAAAAATATTTTACCCTTATGAAGCAAAGAAGATGGTACTCTCCTAAAAAAATAATAAGTCATCCGAGTTTTCAAAATTATTCCATTTGATAATTCAAGTACACGAGCAAAAAGCAAGAATCATAAACTAAAACCCAGTGGAGAGATATATACGTCTGGAATCAGTATTGTATTCTGGTAATTAAAGTGTGGGAAGAATAACCAGAGTAATTATACAGCAAGAATTAATTAGAGATGTATCAGAAACCTGGAATTAGGATTTACAAAATGGTATGTTCCAGGTCCATGCATGACAGTGGATTAACAACTGCATATTTCAAGCCTTTATAACCAAGGAAATATGGGAAAACATTTCAGTTTGCTATGTTTAAATTCTTATTAAATTTTCTAATTATCTTTTTTGGACTATACCTTTATTCCTACTTCTAAGGATTATTCATAAAAAGGCTGAAGAATAAAAAATTTAAAAGGATACACTGGACCCAGATGATAAACAGTAATGACTACTTTCCTGGTTACATAGATTTGTACTTACCAGTCTTTTATTCAATAATGATAATATTTAGGGGCACTTGGGTAGCTCAGTTAAACGTCTCCCTTCAGCTCAGGCCATAATCCCATATTGGGCTCCCTGCTCAGCAGGGAGTCTGCCTCTCCCTCTCCATCCGTCTTCCCCCAGCTCATGCTCTCTCTCACTCTCTCAAATAATAAAATCTTTAAAAATAATAATAATGATGATAATATTTAGTATTGGCTACAGAATGGGGCATATTTGTGGTTTGTTCTTTAAGATACAACTACACTAATATCTGGATTTAAATATCTGATTTCAGGACGATCTCCAAAGCTCTTTTCTAAATTATATTAGAGTAGGGGCTGATATACTTACCTACAACTTCTAAAAGATTCCAATATATTAAAAGAAACTATGGCCAAGGACAGAACTTCACTTTCCAAACTCCACTAAATCACTGGATGACAAAGGGAAGGCTTTAGGGCCTACTCTCTACCCATTTAACTCAATAATATGTTTGTTGAGTGCCAGGGTCTGTTCTAGTTCTGGAATAACATCAATGTGCAAATCAAAGATCCTTATCCTCAAAGAACTTACATTTTAATGAGGGAAAGATAATAAACATAATACATAAATCATACTGTATATTAAGAAATGGTAAGTGCTTTACAGGGTAGGGCAAGTAGCAGTATTAATAAGGTATATAGGTCAATCTCATTGTGAAGCTAGTTTCTGAGCAAAAAAAGTAAGAGAATGAGACAAGTGGATATTGGAGAAAAAAATCATTTTGGGCAGAGTCAACAGGTAAAGCAAAGATCCTAAAGCATGAGAGAAACTGGCGTATTTAAAAAACAACAACAAAAACAAAAAAACAAAACAGCAGAGAAGCCAGTATGAGTGGAGACAAATGAGAGAGAAGGATGGTAGAAAGAGGAGTTCAGAGGACCAATGAGATGACATCTATGGTTTGAGAGGCCACTGTAAGTAAGGACTTTGGCTTTCACTCTGAATGAAATGTAGAACAGGTGCAAGTATTAAAGAGAGGAGTGAAACGATCTGACTTACATTTTAAATGGATCCCTCAGACTGCGGTTGTGCAGCATAAGGGGCAAAGGTGGAAAGAGTCAGACCAAAGTCAGATTCTGACAGTGGTCATGTGCTACATTTGTTTGGAAGGCAGAGGCAGTATGATGTTCCCAACAGTATGGACACAAAGCATAGGAGAGAAAGAAGAGTCAAGGATGACTCGATGCCCTAAGTCATTACCCCCTCCAGTCTCAATTTCCCTATCATACAGTAGAAACCTCATCAAGTTGTTGAAAATTAAATAAACTATTAAGAACAGTGTCTAAAACACAGTGCTTAAAAAATGTTGCCTATTTTATTGTGGGCTGCACTGTCTCAAAAGGCTCCTTCTTTTCTATTGTCTGTCTTGAGAAGTCTTAGCTCTACAAAGCATGCACCTAGGACAAAGGAAGTACCTAGGACTGCTCTTTCCATTCCAGCATCTTACGGGGGTATGCAGAGTCACCCCACGGGGAGTGAGCTAATAAGTTTTTCCATTAATAAAAAGTTATTATTATACTTTCTTTTCTGTACTAGTATCCTGCTGGGAAGGATAGGTAAGTATTAGGATTCCCAAACTCCTATGGTAACCTACTTTTTTATGCCAGGCCCTAATTAATAGACTTGAAATATCATTTAATGGTTTTTATGTAGTAATCAAATTGCTTTCTAATTGGCATCAGTATTTCTGAAGTATTCAAGGCATTAGTTGGCACTTTTGCAAATAACAATTTGGGGTTTGCTGAATTATGAAACTGCAACACGGGAGTGCGGCAGACTATGTATTTGAAGTACTTCTTAAAACAACCTTATAACTTAAGTATGAAAGTTTAAATGTCAAATACCACTTACTGTGCTAAGAGTTTTTATTCTAAAAATTAAGTTCTTCTTAAAAACCTTAAATTAAAAATTCTAAGCACAATTTCAAGATGGGAAAATGTATGACTTAATTTGTAGACAAATAAAATGTGTAGACTTCTGAAACAAAACCAACAAAAGCCAATGTGAATTAGAATTCAGGATATAGCAGTAGGACACAGTGAGTAAAGGCACCTCTGACCCCTAATAAAAAGACCCTGAGCAGTGCTTCTAGAAAACATGTACCAAACTATGTGATTAAAAGAAAAAAGCCCGGGGCGGGGGTGGGGGGGGGATACATGATCCCAGCATCCTGGGATCAAGTCCTGCGTCAGGTTTCCTGCTCAGCAGGGAGTCTGTTTCTCCCTCTCCCTCTGGCTGCCACTCCCCCTGCTTGTGCTCCCCACCACCACTGTCAAATAAAAAAATAAAATATTTTTAAATAAAAAGTTCGTTCTAATATGCACTAAGTAGAATACTGAACGATGTCTGCCAGAACTGCCAACAAAAGCGAGACTTCAGGGCTGACTATGGTTATTAGAAAGGTGTCAAGGAGAAACTGAAACTTGAGATGGATCTTAAACTAGCAGTGCTTGCCTAGAGGAAAGGGTGGACATGGAGAGAGCAACAGGCACAGTGAGAATACAGAGGGGTTGAAGTAGGTGCTTCCTGCTGGAGAGCAGACAGTCGTTCATTCCGTAACACAGACACCACTCCAGGCCCTGGGAATACAACACAACACCCCTGCTCTAGGGGACCACACATTCTACTAGCAAGTATGAGGAAATGAAGCTGTATGAAGTGTGACAAGATGATGACGATTCTTGAATTGATATTAAGCATCAGAATAATGATCCCCCACCTCTGAAACTGCTATGAATAGCAGGTACAACCATCTGAAACTAACTTGTTAGAAGAGGAAAAACTGAGAAGCTACAGACATAATCAGTCACTATGGAAGTGTAGCTGGGCACCCAAAACCTTCTTTATGTCCTTGGACTATCAACACCTCCATTTCCCACATAGAAAATTCTTTATCACTCTTTTGAAACACCTATTCCTAACCTCTGCTACAAATGTTGTCCACCACTCTTCAGAAAGTATAAGAAATACAGAGAAAAAGCAATCACACTATGCATTAAGCAGCTAAGATTCAAGAGGCCCCCTTGCTTAATACCCATCCTTCTTCATATATTGGGGATTTTGCCTTCCCGAGGGCTGTGTACATCAAGTACTGCCACTACCCCATCTCACCCACCACTGTCACTCTGCTCTCTACTAGTGGCTTAATGCAGAATATACAGACATGCACAAAACTCTCTCAAACCATAAACCTATAGCCAAATAAACAATGAAATAAAAAGTTTAAACCCCCCTCAGCCCTGTATCTTCTTCTGGATTTTATTTTTATTTTATCTACCAAGCTCACCTATGTAAGCCCAGCTGTGATTGATTCTTGCTGTCTCCATTTTTGCCTCCAACAAGCTCACTCCCTAACCCAAAGTAACATGGCTTCTGCCCCACCACTCCTTCTATTCTCAAAAAGCCACAGAGGCTAGAATCAACATAAATAAAAACTAAGTGTTTCTCTTACAATTTACTTTCTGGAAGAATCTGAGTAATGGCAGTTTTAAATGTTATCCAATTTTAAATGCATGAATGTGTGCATAAAACATACCACCAAAAATGCATTTTAAAATAAAATGCTTATTACTGCAAAAAGAAAAACAACACTGACCTGCATTGGTACAGGTTCCTTAAGATAATACCCTTCAACAATTTGTTCTTTTCGATAGTGATCTATGATGTCCCCAATGCTGTTAAAATAAAAATTACTAACATTGATATAATTTGTCTCTTAAAAAATGCAAATCTTGAAAATACACAAAGACCCTGTTAGCAAGGATTATATATTTGCAAGTGTTTTCCAAAGCATATAACCCAAATACATCAATAGTATATATGATTACAACAGTCTCATTATTTTAGAAAAGAAAGAATTCATTTACAGATCAGAATACCTGAGTCAGAGACTACAATTTTGCATACACATACTCAAAGAGTCAGTATAAGTAAGAAAAGAATAAAAGTCTAACTTTTTTTTTAAGAGTATTTCTGAGGAATTGAGAAAGAACTGAACGAAAAATGGCATTTATATAGCACGTTCAGGTAGATTTTAAGAATTTTTATCATCAAAACACACATTCTGCTTTCGTAACAATCAGATGAAGTTAGATCATAAAACATTAACAGCAAGTAAAAGGAGAAACAAACAGACCAGGAGCTAATTTTACATGTAAGATTATAGCTACCACAGGGAAGGCTTATTGATGATTTTGAAAAGCAATGCTATAAAATATTCTTACTAACTGGGAAATTTTATTAGTAAAACAGAAAATAAAATGACATTATATAATGTAATTTAACATGTATTTTAGCACAGCATAATGAATTTTCCAATATAAAAGTGTTTCTGTATAATCAGTAGGCCATTTTATTGTCCTGAATATTTAAATCTTACACTTTCAAACTTCCTTTAATATACTGGAGGAATGGCTATTTTAGGGACAGAGAGAAAACATTCTCAGAACAGATCTTGTTTAATCTTCCACTTGATTTTTTCCACAGTTCTTCTACTGATGGAATTGAAATATATACTTTATCTCTAGAGATACATATGTGTATATATATATATGCATACCCCCTCTCCAAAGATACACACATATATATGTGCATATATATGTCTCCAAAGATAAAATGTCTTTGCCATACTACAAAATTAATTTAAAGCAAATATAATGTTAAAAAAAGCAAAACAGGAGACTTGAAAAGATTAATGAAAAAATAAGCATGAATGGATATGAACTGAATACCAGAGGCAGCATTTTACACAAGGGGGCAAAATGAGACAAGTAAAAAGGTATTCACATCAAAAAAGACAAGGAAGGTTATAAGTGTTTAAAGGAATAAGGTAATGCCACATATAAATCCAAAAATGTTAAAGGAAAAAAGAAAATCAGAAAAGACATTTGAAGACAAATACCTTCACAGAGATGACTACTTGTTTCAAAGCAAAAAGCATCAAATCCATAAAAAACAGTAAATATCAAAGGTTTCTGACTCAGTAACTATAAAATGCAATTGGTCTTGTGGAGCATCTCAGCATTATAATATAATTCTTGTCCATGAGCTGAAAGAATACACAGTTCAGACTGCCCAAGAACAAATTTAAAAAGTCTGTGACAACCAATCAAATATATTTTTACCAATGAGCTAGACTTTCAAGATGCCTTTTTTTTTTAATTACTTTAGTTCATATTCTACCCAGATACACCTAAAGAAACACTCAAGGGAGACACAACAACCCAGAATTTCCTAGATATTCCATGAAAGTTTTAGGTATGAAATTAGACAGATTTACGTCTCAGAAAACTAAAACATGTTCACTACTACACTTTCATTTTAGTAATTTACTTAATAAATAAAACCATGTCTCTCCTTGAACCTCGTAGATAAATGTCAGTAATCTTCAAGGTCTGGCCAAAATCCTTCCTCCCTCTCCCTTCTCATCACTACCTCAACTGCTCTCTTTCCACTGAGTCTCCCATGTCCACATATACAGTCCTGAACTCATCACAGTCAGACAACCATCTGTTCCCATAGACCTGTACCTCATAGACCTTTCTCTTAAATGTATATGCATGGGTCTGTACAATATATTTCAAAAAGTGAATTAGTTAATAAATGTTTGCTGAATTATACTTGCTGTTAAATGCTTCTCCTGCTTTTTGTAAAAGTTTTAATACAGGAATGTTGAAGTTATGTCTCAAAAAAGCAGTTTCTAAATGAACAGACTTGAGTGCTACCTCTCTTTACCAAAAGACTAATGTAGAATTAATGGGAAGAAAAGACAGCAGAGTATGGCTCTGTACATACTTTATTGGATAATCCAACTTAACATTTAAATTCTAAACAGTAAGTGATAATCACAAAGGCATATCTTTTTAACTCCATTTATTTTTTCTTAGTAATCTCTACACTCAACACGAGGCCTCAACTCACAACCCTGACTGAGATCAAGAGTCGCATGCTCTTAACTGAGTCAGCCAAACACCCCACAAAGGTTTATCTTCTAAGATTTACTTTATTACTGACACTAATGCTGTAATAGAATATATTTCCATGCTGAAATATATATTTCCAAACTGTAAAACTGCCTTTTTCCAGGCATCAGATTTACATAATTCTAGCTTTCTTTGGGAAAAAAAAAATAGTATTCTATGCTAGGAATAACAATACTCCTGAACTTTATCAAATGAACATATCTATAAAGAAAATCTGTGGGTGGGGGACCACATGTGTGGCTCAGCAGACTCTTGGTTTCAGCTCAAGTTATGATCTCATGGGTTGTGAGATCAAGCCCCACATGGGTCCTCACGCTGGGTGGGGAGTCTGCTTGAAAGATTCTCGCCCTGCGTTCCTTCCTACTCCCACCCCCACTCACACATGCTCTCTCTCTCAATCACTTCCTCCCTAAAATAAAAAAATAAATGTTTTTTTAAAAAAGAAAAAATTGGGAGGTTAGGGTTATTGATCACAGCTACTAAATTAACATGTATTTAAAATTTTTTAAGTCATCACTTTGTAAGCAGACTAATAAAGAAATATACTTCAAATACTTCTTTCTTCTTGCTTCATTCTGGTCTTTATCAATAAAAAAGCCAACCTTTATGTATTTTACAGACTGCTTCCATTATGTAGGAAGAATTTTCATCTTGCAAAATGCATATCATAAGGAAGTTTAAGGCAGTAAACAAATTTCACTGAAAATAAGTCTATGTAAATTATTTTATATTTTAAAAAGTTTCCAAATAGACATTTATCAATTCAGTTAAGAATATATGTTTTCAACTTACAGTTTTATATATTCCAAACCACTAGAAAACTAGAAAATGGGAAAAAGTAATTTACCTTCCTAAAGAGCTTAAATTGCAGCTAGCTAGATTTTCAGTGAAGATGTCTAGATTGGACTATTAATGTAGAAACCACTCAAGCAGCTTTTCTGTATACGTGTGCAAAAGGATCCAAATGTCGAGACTCACATCTGCCACCTGATGTCTCTTAACCGTTCATGGGCCTTCTGGCAGCAACTACAACTTGTTTTTTTGTTTGTTCTCCAAGATAAAACAGCTGCTGGATCTCTATACCCTCAAAAGTCAAGCTGGAATTAAGAGAAATACTAAATGGGATGGAGAATACTGCTGTGGTATTAAGGGATTAAACTAGGCAAATGCCATCATTTTAGTTTATGAAAGCCTCCAAAAGAGGAAGACAAGGCTACTCTAGAGTTAGCTAATACGGGAAATTCTTTACATTAGGAAAAAGAAAAATGTAAGATTTCTTTCTAATATACAGGGGGAAAAAAAAAAGCTGAGATTCTATCATATGATTTCTCTATTGACTCATTTTCCTTCTCCAGTGACTAAAGTTCATTCTGAGCTTTGGGATAAGCAATGAATTTACTATAATTTTTTTTTAAAGATTTTATTTATTTATTTGACAGAGAGAGAGATCACAAGTAGGCAGAGAGGCAGGCAGAGAGAGAGGGGGGAAGCAGGCTCCCTGCTGAGCAGAGAGCCCGACGTGGGGCTCGATCCCAAGACCCTGAGACCATGACCCGAGCCAAAGGCAGAGGCTTTAACCCACTGAGCCACACAGGCGCCCCGAATTTACTATAATTTTTAAAATGAGAAGTAGGAACTAATAATTAGAACCAAGAAATATCAACTTGAGAACAACCCAGTTACATGGGTAACATTTGTAGTAAAGTCTCTCTTTAATCTTTAAGAACTTTTCCTTCCTATTAAAATGTCCTGGGGCACCTGGGTGGCTCAGGCAGTTAAGCATGCAGGCTTAAGGGTTCTGGGATTGAGCCCTGTATTAGGCTCCTCAGTCTCCCTCTGCCTGATGCTCCCCCTTCTTGTACTCTCTGTGTCAAATAAATAAAATCTTTAAAAAAAATAAAGTAAAATGTCTCACTAATTAAAGAATGTAATATATTCTTTTTCTTAGAACAAATGTTTCGCTACCCTACAGTTAAGGACTTAGCAAATTTGGTATAAAAACAGTCCATACATAATCAACAAACATATAAATTATCTTGAAGGAAAAGTTATTAACTTATATTCATTTTTGACACTGTTTGAAGAATCCTTGGACATGACTACTACTAAATTACATTAAAGGCCTTATTTTAAATTCTAAAAAGTCAGACACCTTTATACAGTTTTGAATCTGATAACACTATGTTATTGAAGTTTCAATTATTTTTGCTAAAAGTAAAAGATAACTAAAATTTCTCACAACTTACCTGTTATAATATCGGCCTCCCATCATAAACTGATTGTTTGGTGTTGGACAAATTTTAAATCGCTGAATATTTTCACTGGTCCGAAAGTAAAGTGAATAGTCACCAGGAGTATTATCTGAGGGCCTCACAAGAAAACTGCATACTTGGCCAACTGTAAAAATTAAGCTATTAGTTTTATTTCCTAATTACCAAATAAAAAAAATTGTGTTAAGTAACATAATTATAAAGCACATTTGGAAGTTATAAACATATGTAAATTTTCATCAGGAACTTGTTTTATAATAAAGATAATTTTAATACATTTTTGTATTTTCTAGTTTATGAGTCAGAACCACCCAAACGTTGCATGTGTGTATTACATAAAAATAAGTATGCAGCAGTGATTTCTGGTTAATAATGTTATACCTGTCATGACTTCAAAAGAATAACCTAACCACAGGTAGAGGACACTGGCTAAATGGGTACATTCTATTTGTAAATCCTCTTAATAAGAAGAGTCTAAAAAAAGTTAAAGTAATTTTTTTTAGGAGTACTCTGCAGTTAATCAATGCTTCTGATTAAACATTAAATAACTGTAATAAAATAGTACCAATACTTATAAAGGTAGATTCAAAAAATGAAATATGTGTTCACCTTATCAAAATCAATATATGTATACTACCTTCCATTTAGTAGGTAAGAACCTGAAAAGTCATATAGAATCAAATTATCATGTATTAAAGATTTTCAGACTAATTTTAAAGAAGGCTTTTAAGTATCTTCAACTGGCAATGACTCTTAACCCCAAAATGTTTTGTCTTTCCTCTGTGTATGTTTAAATATCAAATGGGTGCTAAAGACAAAAGGGATGATAAATGGTCAGTTTTAAAACAAAGAGTGAATATACAAGTACCTGTCATTAGTAAATTATAAGCTTCTTGTTTGGAAATTTTCCCATGGAACCATCTTAAAAAGAGAACAAATTAAATATTTAAGTCTGAAGTCCTTTTTGCTGTTATACAATCAAAACTAAACAACCAGCACAAGTTTAATTCACACTGATACAATGAAATAAAGACAAATACAACTGATCAAATTATCTCATACCTTTTACATTTGTTATTATATTTGTAAACATACATAATTTCAACAAAATATAGTAAAATAAGGGACTAATACAAACTATAATTTCCATATTAATGAACAGTACCAGTAATGATTTTAATTCTGATAATGAGAAACTGTTACATGTTTACACCATAGCTAGTGTTCTCTTTTCTTTGCATTAGGAGGGAGAGATGGTACAGGTAGAACCCATAACAGAATTATCCAGAAAAAAAAAATTAGTAAATGAATTTTCCTCACATTACCCTCCAAGTGAACTTTCCCTATAATAGGAGGTAAGTTCTCTCTTGAAAGAAAATAGACATGGCTGACTAATACTTTCCTTAAAGTCAGAAAGTGAGATTGAGTGATGACAGAGAGTAGATGTCAGTATCAAGGACTGAAATAAAAGAATGACTTAATATTCCTAATTATATTTGAGCTACCGCCATAACAAATTAGATGGCTATATGTTTTAGTTTCTATATACTTAAAATAAGCATTCAGAAATTATAAGTGGCATTATATTCAAGATCCACTGCATATAATAACTAAAGTATTTAAATTTTACCTTAGAATAAAATGACACACCTGATTTTAAAAATTATTAGTAATTAAATTTCTTAAAATCTCCTCTCATTTACATGAGGGACTATTATCTATCCTGCTGATTAACACCTCTTAATGCCAAGCTGGTAACTCCAGATCATCCCTCTATCACTTCTCCACAAATTCATGGGATCTATTCTTAGTTTTGATTGTGGCTTAAAAAACAGCTTAGAAAGTAAAAATACTACAAGACTAAAACAAACAAACAAAAAAAAGCAAGACCCAGCTATATGCCACCTACAAGAGACTCACTTCAGATCTAAAGACACCTGCAGACTGAAAGTGAAGGAACAAGAAAACATTTACCAGGCAAACAGAAGTGAAAAGAAAGCTAGGGTAGCAGTACTTGTATCAGACAAATAGGCTTTAAAACAAAGACTGTGACAAGAGAAAAGACAGACATTATAAAATGATAAGAGGAACAATCCAAGAAGAGGATATGTAATTACAAATATCTATGCATCCAACATGGGAGCACCTAAATACACAGAGCAGCTATTAACAGACAGAAAGGGAGAAACTGACAGTAATACAGTAACAGCAGGAGACTTAAAAATCCCACTTACATCAATGGATGGATCATCCAGACAGAAAATCAACAAGGAAAAAGTGATTTTGAATGACACATTACACTAGATGGGACAGACAGATATATATTCAGAACACTGCATCCCAGAACCATGAATACATATTCTTTGCAAGTGCACCTGGAACACCTCCCAGGATAAATTACATTAGCCCACAAAAAAACTTAAGACATTCAAAAAGACTGAAATCATATCATGCACCTTTTCTGCCCACAACAGTATGAAACTAGAAATCAGTCCTGAGAAAACGTCTGGGAAGAACACAAATACATGGAGACTAAACAACATGCTACTAAACAGTGAATGGGTCAACCAAGATTCAAAGAGGAAATAAAAAAATACATGAGACAAATGAAAATGAAAACAGTCCAAATCTTTGGGATGAAGCAAAAGATGCTCTAGAGGGAAGTTTAGAGCAATACTGGCCTACCTCAAGAAATAAGAAAAATCTCAAATAACCACCAAATCTTAACACCCAAAGGAGCTAGAACAGAAGAATAAACAAAGCCCAAAGCCAGTAGAAAGAAATAGTAAGATTAAGTAAGCAGAAGTAAATGCAACAGAAACTTTAAAAAAAAAAAAAAAATAGAAAAGATCAATGAAACCAGGAACTGGTTCTTAGATTCGTAAAGAAAAAACAAACACAGGACTCAAATAAATACACTCGGAAATGAAGGACAAGAAGTAACAACCAACATCACAGAAATACAAAAGATTTTAAGAGAATACTATGAAAAATTGTATGGCAACAAATTGGACAACCCCAAAGAAATGGATGAACTCCTAGAAACATGCAACCTTCCAAAACTGAATCAGGAAGAAACAGAAAACTTGAATAGACTGATTATTAGAAATGACATTGAAGGGTGCCTGGGTGGCTCAGTTGGTTAAGCAACCGCCTTCAACTCAGGTCATGATCCTGAAGTCCTGGGATCGAGTCCCACATTGGGATCCCAGCTCCATGGGGAGTCTGCCTCTCCCTCTGACCTCCCCTCTCATGCTCTCTTACTCTGTCTCTCTCTCAAATAAAAAAAATTAGAAAAAAAAAAAAAAAAAGAAATGATACTGAATCAGTAAGCAACAAACTCCCAACAAACAAAAGTTCAGGACCAGATGGCTTCACAGGTGAATTCTGTCTACTAAACATTTTTTTTAAGATTTTATTTATTTATTTGAGAGAGAGAGAGAGAGAACGCGTACGTACTGGGTGGGGATGGCGGGGGGGGGCGGTGTGGACAGAAACACTCCCCTCAGCAGGGAGTATGATGTAGGGCCTGATGCCAGGACCCTAGGATCATGACCTGAGCTGAAGGCAGACACTTAACTGACTGAGCCACCCAAGTGCCCCTGTCTACCAAACATTTAAAGAAAATGTTAATACCTATTCTTCTCAAACTATTCCAAAAAACTAAAGAGGAAGGAAAACTTCCAAATTCACTCTTTAAGACCAGGATTACCTTGGTAAGAAAACCAGACAAAAACACTACAAAAAACCCCCCAAAACTACAGGCCAATATCCCTCATAAAGACAGATGTAAAAATCCTCAACAAAACACTAGCACACTGGGGCCCCTGGGTGGCTCAGAGGGTTAAAGCCCCTGCCTTCGGCTCAGGTCATGATCCCAAGGTCCTGGGATCAAGCCCCGCATCAGGCTCTCTCCTTGGCGGGGAGCCTGCTTCCTCCTCTCTCTCTCTCTGTCTGCCTCTCTGCCTACTTGTGATCTCTCTCTGTTGAAAAAATAAATAAAATCTTTAGAAAAAACTAGCAAACCAAATTCAACAATACATCAAAAAATCATTCACCCTAAGTTGGATTTATTTCAGGGATGCCAGTATGGTTCAATACTTGCAAATCAATCAACATGATACATCAGAGTAATAAGAGAAACAATAAAAACCATACGGTCATCTTAATAAATGCAGAAAAAGCATTTCACAAACTACAACATCCATTCATGATAAAAACGCTCAACAAAGTAGGTTTAGGAGGAGACGCATCTCAACATAATAAAGGCCATACATGGGAAACCCTCGGCTAATATCATACTCAATAGCGATAAACTAAAAGCTTTTCCCTTAAGATCACTAACAACACAAGGATGTCTACTCTTACCACTTTTATTCAACAGAGTACCGGATGTCCTAACTATAGCAATCAGACAAGAAAAATAAATAAAAGGCATCCAAATTGGTAAAGAAGAAGTAAAACTCACTATATTTGCAGATGGCATGCTACTATATGAAAAACCCTAAAGACTCCACCAAAAAAACTACAGAACTGACAAATGAATTCAATAAAGTCACAGAATACAATATCAATATAGAGAAATCAACTGCATGTCCATACACCAATAAAAAGTAGGATAAAGAAAAATTAAGAAAATGATCCCATTTACAACTGTACCAAAATTAATAAAATACCTATGAATAAACTTAACCAAAGAGGTAAAAGACCTGTATTCCAAAATGCATTAAAAAACAATGAAAGAAACTGAAGATGAGACAAACAAACTGAAAGATATTCCATATTCATGGATTGGAAGAGCAAATGTTAAAATGTCCATACTACCCAAAGTAATCTACAGATTCAAAGCAACCCATAACAAAAATACTATTAGCATTTTTCACAGAGCTAGAACAATGCTAGAGTTTTTATGGAACCACGTAACACCTGAATAGCCAAAGTGTTTCTTCAAACACACGGTGTATACCAGTGACACAAAGGGGAGTATCTGCTCTTATGAAGTCCCTACTCCAATAAGAAAAAGGGGCACACATACGTATAACCACAAAATCAATGTCAAAAATATAATAAAGCGCACTGATATGCACAGAGGGCTTTTTTTGAATAAAAGAGAAGGGTACCAGTTCTGTGGAACACGTGAGGGAAAAGATAAAGGAATACTTTTTGGAAAGTGCTAAATGAGTTAGGTCATTAAGAACAGAAATTAACCAAAGATAATGCAGGATGAATTCTGGCCTAGAAAGTAGTTTGGGCAAAGGCAAAAAACAGTATTACGCATTTGAAGTATTACTGGCGTTTGACCTACATTTTTTTTTTCCTTTTAAAATAAATCTGTGGTATTATTTTAAGTAGGGAAAAATACAGATTTTCAGAGTATCTTATAAATCTGGAGGCTTTCACAACACTGGACCCCCATTTTTGCATACATCAATTACAGCAGTCCCCTCACAGCAGGCAAACACTTTCTCATTTTTGGCGTCCTACTCTCTAATACAAAGAGAGAATATTAGTTGCCATTTATCCCAACACTTTGCACTGTTGTTTGTACTATAGGAAAATAGCTCCATGTACCTTAATCTCCCTCAAAGAGGTAAAATTAGGAGATCAAGATTACTGTAATTTGAGAGAAACAGCATTTACACCTGACCCACTTCATTTGCTTACATTATTGGTATACCTCCTCCACACATTCATCAGAATTCGTAATCTAAAGCAGGAAGACCTCACACTACTAAAATCAACAAGATACAGTCTCACTCATAGAGACTATTTTACAGTTAAACAGCTACACAAAACAGTAAGGAAAATGGACTCAGAAAACATCTCGTATGTTCCACCTAAGGAAGGGTGGGCAACTAAAGGAGGTTTACTGCAAGCAGAGTATCCAGCTTAATGTTTTTGTGTTCTAATGGTTAGAAAACAAAGTAAGCAACCACTTGAGAGGAAAGCCTTAAATTCCATTCGTAAATTCTGACAGGAAGGGAAGAAAAAATGTTCCTGTGAAAAGAGATTAGAAGATGAACAGTTCCTATTAAAATCATATGACTGAAAATAGACTTGGGATTGAGAGTTAACATCTTCAGAAGAAAATTCACATACAAATAAATGAGGGGGGGGTGCCAAGGTGGCCCAGATGGTTAAGTGTCTGCCTTTGGCTCAGGTCATGATCTCAGGATCCTGGGATCAAGCCCCGCATCAGGCTCCCTGCTCAGCAGAGAGTCTGCTTCTCCCTTTCTCTCTCTCTCTGCCTCTCCCCACTGCTCTCGTTCTCTCTCTCTCTCTCAAATGAATAAATTTTAAATAAGCAAATGAGGGATGAACAGGACAATAGAAAAGATCTGTAAGGACCTTTTTCCTTACAATCTGTAAGGACAAAATTAGAGTAAATTTCCCATAGGAAATTATTGTTAACAGCTAGTAACTTGTGAAATATGAGAAGATTTTGTGGCAAATAATACGTATGTAATACCTGGTCTTTGAATTAGCCCTTAGAAGATACTTAAAATCAGCCTGAAAAGATTATGAAAAGAAAGGCCTTCAGAATCTTATAAATATGGTAAAGAACCCTGATATTGGGGGCGCCTGGGTGGTTCAGTTGGTTAAGCGTCTTCCTTCGACTTGTGTCATGATCCCAGTGTTCTGGGATGGAGCCCCACATCAGGCTCCCTGCTCAGCAGGGAGTCTGCTTCTCCCTTTCCCTGCCGCTCCTCCTGCTTATGCTCTATTTCTGTCAAATGAATACATAAAATCTTAAAAAAAAAAAAAAAAAGAACGCTGATGTTGGAGAAAAGCTCTCTTTCTCATACACAGACACACAACAAACCAAAAAAACTGAAATATAAAATATGTAAAAGATGTGGTTACAAAAACAAAAAATGCATTATCAGTAAGAAAGTAAAAAAAAAAATATGAGGAATCGTGACATTCATACTATTATTAATGTTTATAGAAAAGCCTTTAGCGACAGAAGAGTTACATACAGGTATAAAAGACACCATCATTATTAAAAAATAAGACTATCAGTAGATCCTAAAGAAAATATTAACATATCAGTTCCTGAACCAAATAAAAACAATTTTTAAGACAGCTCCAAAAGTAGCAGTTTTAAAATAAATTTTGGCCTAAGTTTTCCAATTTGTAGGTTTTTGACATATTTTCTTTTTTCTTTTAGTAATTAACACAAACTCACATTTTGCCTTCATGTGGATCTTCTTCCCGGCCCTAAAGGATAAGACATTAAGATAGTATTTATATAATTTTAACTATTAATCTATTTTTATTAAAATTAATAAAAATCATATCTTCAAACACACCTCTACCCTGTCCCTCAAATTTACTTTTGCATATATAAGAAAAAACCAATCAGTTCAAGAAAAGTCTTTCTAAAACTCTCTCCCTTATTGTTATTACTCTTCTCCTCGTGTTGTGGTTACTGGAATTCAGGCCTTTTTCCTCCCTTTTCTCAAACTATTACCACTGCCCAAAGAGTTTAATTACTTCTGTGCCCTATCCAACCCCATTATCTCACCACTCCAATCTGGACTTACCAGTTTCAACTGCAACTTTCCCCTGCACTAAGAAACACCAAACCAAACAAAAAGTAACAAAATTTAAAAACCAGACCTTTAATACCTCTCTGCTCCCTACAAACTCCTCTTTGAAAACCAAAATCCTTTATCATATCACTCAAGTCTACATTTCCTATCTCCTAGTACCAATTCTCTTTAGGTATCTATACAATGGACCCACATAAATACCCATTTGCTTATCTGTATTCTCAACACCACTGGCTTGTTCTTTTTAACTTACAATGTCCTTTCCACTCACTGCTTCCTACCTGTTTGTTAACCTAAACTACCCAGACAGTATCTTCTTCAAATACTAGTTCTCAGTAAAATACGGAGTCCCTAAAACATAAACTTCTACTTTGAATAGAAAGACATCATTCTTTTATCATCTTTTGAACTTTACCTTACTCTATTTGGCACGCCTATTATTTAAGATACAGTAGTGTTATTCATTCCTTAATAATGGCTGTAAGCACCTTAAGATCTTAACTCTTCTTTGTTAATACCCAACCACCACCATAACCACTAGCACAATACTGGGCAAATAATTCTCACTGAATACTTATTGACCTGTACTCCTAGTACCCAGCAAAACTAGGTACCTGACACCAGGTTTTCACTGAATAATAAAGAAAAATGGTCTATCTATACAGGCATTCACCTCTCTCAATTTGTCCTTACCCATCAAATACCTAAGTGAACTAAAACACCCACTGAATGTCTATTATAAAACAAAGCAGTATGCTTCAAAAACACACACGCGCGCGTGCGCGCGCGCACACACACACACACACACACACACACACACAAAATGCATAATCATTACCCAAAAGGAGCTTATCTCTACAGAATAGGTTGACACCATAAATTAATTTTATACAGTGTAATAAAATAAAGATTAACAAGGTGCTATGGAAACAGAAGAGGAAATAATTTAGCCTAAGAAAGGCATAAATCCTCTGTGAAAACTAGGAAGCCTCTGAGATAAAAAGATGAATCAAATTTTACGTGGTAGTAGTCTAGCAGGGCAGGAGTGTCAGGAAAAGTGCAGGCATAAAGAAATTCATTCAACAAATACTTGCTGAATGCATACTAATGCCAGACACACTATTCTATACTATGGGGATACACCACTGAATCAGAGACAAAAATCCTCACAAAGCTTACATTCTAGATTTAAAGCATAAAAGTAGACATGTACTTGAAGAACAGTAATTAGAATCTCAGAGTGGGAAAATCCTTAAATCCAACCACCAACCTAATGTCTGAAATCTAGACAATCTGCAAATGGCTTTTCAAGCTATAAGGAATCACTAGGCTCCAATGAAGACCATTATGAAAACTTATTTTAAGTATTAGAGTAAAAATTGTTCATTAATTCTAACTTGGAATTATCTACTATTAATTCAATGTATGACTATATTCCTTTTTAGCAGTCACATCACATTGTTCATTCATACTTACTTGTTAATTTGTTCTTTTTTTTTTTCCTTTTATTTATGTTATGTATCCTTATGTTAAACTGGGCTTTTTTTCCCCCTGTACTCATTGGATAACTTTCACTTATTCTTCTTAAGGTTTATCTTATTAAATTTGATCCAGAATCCCAAGAGCTGGAGAAAGTTAAACTATACTCTAAATTCTTTAAATAATCAGAAAAATAGGCATAGGGGTATTACAGCAGGAGAAAAAAAATCCAACATAAAAAAGTTTTTACTAAGAAATTTTGTAGTAAAACCAACACAGTAAGATTCTTCTGTTTGAACACTTCTGGCCTACATTGAAAAAAATCTCTCTCCCTACTGTAAATTATCAAATACTAACCTAGGAATTAGGAGTTCCAATCCCGGTTCTTCCACTAAGTAACTATTTGTATGCAATGTATCATACCATTTCCTCAACTGCCCTCCACTTTTCCTGTTATGTTTTACTTCTACATATCAAGATCTATTAATCAAGAGAATTAATAACAAAGAAAAATGTTCTCCACTGCAATCTTCCCAGAAAATAATCAAAACACAAGTTTCAGAATATTATCAAGTTCACGACATAATTTAAAAACAGTAACTCTGAGGGTTGTGAAAGATAAAAGGAAACCATTCCATCACACTAAACAAATCCAAATCCAAAAAGGATGCACTCCAAAATTGTAATATGTTTGGTAAGATTCAGTGATACTTTAAAAAAAACAAAAAAAAGATTCAGTGATACTGGTATGTCTGAAATGCAAATGCTACTTGAAAGCGGAACTGCTATCAAAAAAACACAACAATTATCGACACTGTGTGACAAGACTACTGATGCTGTATTATGTGGCGACAATAAAAATGGGAATACTGGAAATGTAGAAACGTGGTAAAAACTAAGTTTTGCTAAGGTTACCAGAAAATTATACATATATTTGGGAGATAAAGATTCTGAAAGCAAACATGTGCAACCCTATTTGATTCAGATTCCATGATCATTTTTTCATAGCCTCATTTATGAGGAAAACCACTAAGAAGACAAAAGGAGATACAAATAGGCACAAATGGTAATTTTTTTAAATTCTTAGAAACTCATAAAAACTTCCTGAAAAGAAAAAACTTTCAGAAAATTAACAGTTAAAGATTCAAACATGCCGGCTTAGTTATCCTCTTTACAAATAAATAACCTTTACTACAGTAAATACATTTTAATGAAAAATTCTTTGTTCTAGGGAATTGACATTTTTAATTTTAAAAAGTTTCATTACTAATTTCTCCTAATTATGGATAAGTTCCAAAAATGTACGGAGTATTTAAAATTGAGAGTGATAGGAGAAGAACAAAACTTACCACCTCTTCCACTAGGTCTTCAACAATAAGACCCTGTTCATCTGTTCGTAGATTTGTAACCCACATCCATCCATCTTCTAATTCATTATGAACAATAAACATATCTCCTTTTAGGAAACTGAAAATAGCAATTATGAAGTTATCAAAATTGAATTAAAATTTTAAACAGGGAAATTTGATTAATCATGTGCCATAGTACAGAGATAATATGATATTGGGAATGCAAGAAATTAAAGTCAAATACCCTGGATTTTGTCCTGTTTTTTGGCATCACCCAAATATAAAGCTCTGAAGACACTTAACAATATGAATCTTATTCCCTCATGTTGTAAAATGGATTTAATAATGGTATCTGCACTATCTACATTATTGGATTACTCTTAAATTCAAATTAAAATTTGTGTAAACAGTAATTATATATGTATTATAGGCTTTAGGCTATAACTCCAAGAAAACTGAATTTAAAAATTTAAGCTTCCACGTAATTGCTCTTTCAGATGTAGGTTAGATATAAAATCATAATATAATTCGCTCATTACATATACATAAGATACAGCTACTTTAGAAAAACTTTAAGTAAGCACAATTAGACTTTTCAGCAGATGTTTATGAGAATTAACATTTTTCTCATAAAAATCATTAATGTTTATTTAATTCACTTAACACATCCATGATACAACAAAGCAAGCACTCTTTCTCTGAAAGTGGTATCAAAGGATAGGAGAATGCATGCATGCTGTTTTTGGTTAACAATTTCTGAGTAGAGAAATGCATACACAAACTAGTTTCTTTTCCTTGGAACCTATACGTTTTCAACCTCCACAAAATTGCAGGAGGAGTAAGTTTTATACTGATACCATTTTTCAACATCAGTAATTTGCTGAATGCTTCATTTTAGGCCTGAATGAATGCCTCCCAGCATTCAAAGTTTCAAGATTGACTGGCTGCTGCTATTAACCCTCTATCTATATTCATATCGCATATTTTTTAAACAAGTTTCCTCAGTCTAAATTTCACAAACCAAAGTTCCATTAAGTAATCTCTTCTCATACTTCTGAAAATTGTTTTCCACCAGAATATCTCAAGCTTCATTGTTTCCTGGACAGGTTCAAGACTAAAAACTTATACACAACACTTCAGATGATCTCTATTTGGATGAGCACGTAATACTGCATTCTATCTTGGTTCTACAACCCTTGTTAACAGTGACCAATATTTCATTAGCTGACTGGCAGGAGACATTACTACTTAACCAAATAAACTACTCCTTTCTAGAACCACTCTCCTAAATAACTACATTAAAAAAAAATTATGAAAAAAAATAAAAAAATAATTATGAGTAAAGGAAGAGTATATATGGACAAAAATATAGAAATGAGAAGTGATAAGCTTCATTTCTTGATCAAAAACAGTCATAAGAGAATTTTTTTAAATTTGACTTATGTTGTTGCTAGAACACTAAATATGTGATGCAAAACAAAAAAAAAATATATAAAGGTTATAACAATATAATCGTAAGATTCTTTATTTTACATTTTTCCCCCAAAAAAAGTTAAAATGCCTTATTAAAATCTCATTAATCTTCAGATGTTTTTACCTAAAACAAAACAAAACAAAACAAAAACTTCACAGATACGTACAAATTTTTAAGGACTCATACATTCACACATATTTATATGATCAAATTAAAACTTATATATTCCTATACTTGTTTAAATCTTCATCTTCCTAAACCAGTAGTAGTCAGTTCTGAAGGTCTCTCAGGACTCCTTTATATACTTAAAAATTGATACCCTAAGAAACCTTTATTTATATGAGTTATATCTATTAATATTTATCAAATTGGAATTTAAAATATTTAAATGTTTTTAAAAATAATATACCCCATCACACAGTAACATAAAGAATATAAAAAATTACTATTTTTTACAAGTTTTGTGAGAATATTGTTTTACATTTTTGCAAATCTCAACATCTGGCTTAATTGTAAACTGCCAGATTCTTTTCTTTCTACATTCAATCTGTTGTTTCAGGGTTTTTTTTTGTTTGAAGTATATGAAGAAAAATCTGGCTTCACAAAAATTTGTAGCTGTGAAAGGAATGAGTATTTTAATAGCCTATCAGATAATTATAGATATGCTATGAAAAACTCAACAATTGGTACTTGAAGGTTAGTTGTATTAAGGAATTGAAAACTGCATCAATGAGCTTTCTGTACCCCATTTCAGTAATATCTATTTGTCCATCTTGCACTTTGAATGGACCTTTACCCAGGCATAATTCTTTAACAGCATGCATCGATCATTTAGAAGATACTGGTTCACTGAGCTATGGAGATCACCCAGATATAAGTACATTTTACACAATCAAAATGTCACATTCTTTAATATCACCACCAATCTCATCAGAAAAATCAGGGACTATGTGGGAAGCTGTGAAACTCCTGACAGCAGTTTCCAAAATTTTCATTTTTGCTTGCAAGCTCAAATTTTGTCACTGGCAACAAATACTGCCACCCACTTACTTCCCCTGAAGTAACAGACTCATTCTTTTTTTTTTTAAAAAAAAAAGGTCAAATACTCTGGTCTGAATAACCATTGTTGGATAGTTTGCCTGTGAGTCTTAAGCACAAATGGTATACACAAAAGCAGAAGCTAGCTCAGCTCTCAACTCACTGCTCTCCTCAAGACAAGGACCTGTGGTGTGCTCAGCCAAGACGTTTTGTGTGTATTTCCCATTTCATCACACAGAATATTAAAAAGAGGCACCAGTTTTCTTCATCTCCCAGAAGATTAAAAAGATACTCACCACACAGGATACTAAAATGATTGAGATTTAGAAAAATACCTTTTACGGTCTCATCAAGAAATTTGAGGGGAAACTTTTGTACTGTTTACTTCCAAGTGTGTGGCATGAAGAACAGTACACTTTGCTACCACTGCCTTGATTTGTGCTAAGACACTAATACTTTCACTGTTGTTGCTTTTGTACCATCAGTGTAAATGTCACAGTGAAAAGGGCAAATTTTATCTTAGTCTTATCAAGAAAACAGCTCTGCTCTCTTGAATTCTCTAAATGGATCTCAAGGATCCCCAAGGTTGCATGGATCACACTTTGAGCACTGCTGTCCTAGAGGATACACTGGGAATTTACAAGTTATTCAAAATTCCTGAATTGGTAGTTCACCACTGTTGTTCTTTATTGTATACAATTCATACAATTCATTCCTTCCCTTTCTTTCACTGGCTTTTCCTGCTTAGATCACAAATAAAGGTATGCCAATAAAAACTAAATGAGAAGCTGTTATTTTGTGGACAATCATATAAAAATAGAATCCTTACTCTGAGATTCCAGATATTGAATCTTTATTTTTTAAAATACCACATTTCCAGAAACTGCAGTACCTCCTAAAGTTACTGTTTTTAAATGCTGCTGTTGATTTCAGTGAGAAGCTGTATACCAGAATCAGTAAACATTTTACCAGTAATAAACAAATTTTCTATTGCAAAGTAGCTTATAGAAAGATACTGATAATTTGCTAATAATCAAACATCAGATTATACGACAATAATAAAAATAAGTCGGGGCGCCTGGGTGGCTCAGTGGGTTAAAGCCTCTGCCTTCGGCTCAGGTCATGATCCCAGGGTCCTGCGATGGAACCCCGCATCGGGCTCTCTGCTTGGCAGGGAGCCTGCTTCCCCCTCTCTCTCTGCCTGCCTCTCTCTGCCTACTTGTGATCTCTGTCTCTCAAATAAATAAATAAAATCTTTAAAATAATAATACTAAGAATGTTATATATAAATCAAATTATATAAAAATAATTTTTAAATAATCATGTTCTGTAGCTCTATGCCACACTTAAACCATTCACTCATCGTGTAAAATAGAAGTTTAGTCATCATTTACGTACAAATTACAGCTGAGACATAAATGCCATGGAGTAATATAAATTAGAGTACAGAATATAACAATTATCCTTACGTTGTCAAAGACAGTCTAATAAAATCTGAATTTATTTCACCTGTCATCTTCACTGTGACCACTCTGATCCAAATCCATATTCTGAACAAACAAGCCAAACACAGGAGTACAGGAATGATGAACTCAATACTCAAGGTACTTGCTAGCCTGCTACATGCTATTTCCTCAAAGTCCAAGACCTTCCCAGCCCAAGAGTAGTTAAGTTCCTCAAAGTCCAAGACCTTCCCAGCCCAAGAGTAGTTAAGTTTTCAAAGTCTGTCAAATGCCTATTTCAAATGCCTATAAATGAGAATACAATCTAAAATACCTTATTTCATCAGTGTCTGGAACCTTTGTGTAAGGTAGAATGGCTCGAACACGCCTTCTATCTTCTACTGGCTAGGAATAAGAAAAAAAAGATTTAAAAAAGATAAATAACCGTTTTATGTAAAAGTCAAATTAGGTATAACCACATAAAGTTTAAAACAACAAAAATCCACATTATGAACACAGGATCATTCAAATTGTTTTTAGTAAGGTTATAAATACTCAAAGCCTAGAAATACTTGTCTTATTTCTGGGTTTTTTTTTAATAGAAATTCTTTTAACTGTATAACCAATGATTTTATCAAGTAATATGAGTAGCCATTTAATTTTAAATGAACTACATGGAGCATATATTATAACTTTTCTCTGATGATTTAAAAGGCGTTTCACTATCTTGCAGCAACTGTAGGATTAGCACTATGTTATCAGTCATGACTGCTCATTGACTTAAAAATATTTGTTAAGCTATCACCATACAGTATTAGTTAAAAAAAAAAATCTAGCAACTTAAATACAAACTTACTGAAAAAAAATTTTTTTAAAAAGGATATCAGTTTTGCTGACAGTACAACCAGAATTAAAATTTAAAACAACACATATTTCTTAAATTTTAATAAATACCATAAGAAACTGAACAAGAGCTAACCTCATTAGTAAAGTGAAATTATATATAAAGTTTTGAAAAACACTGTATTTAAGTTTTACTTGCCTCTGGTGGTGCAACTGGATAAAGCAATTTTTCTCCTTTAAGCAAACAGGAAACATGACTGTAATAACCTATTAAGTCTGACAGTGAAGAAAAACGTCTTCCACCAATGTAGTAATCTCCACACATAGCAATAATCCTATTTGTACAGGAAAAAAATACAGTATAACAAAAACCTTTAGAGCCAATTTTAAAGACCAATTTCTAAAGAAATTATACACCCCTAATTGTCATACTCTTCCTTAAACTATATCCTTATATTAAAATACCACTTACTAATATCTGCCAATGCAAATTTACCTAAGGTTACTTCTTCTAAAAATACATATGCATACATGTGATAGATACGAAATACATATCTGACTTGCAAACCCCATTACATAATTCAGTGCAATATTTATAAATCTACCTTCAGATACCTCTGCTCACTTTTCATATTTAAGACTAAACAGCAAATTTAGTAAGTTTCTCTGGCTAAAAGTAGCTTATAGATCTCAAAATATTTAGAGTATGATAATAATTTCACATTCTATGTGCGATATAAAGTACTCTCACAACTTATCTTAAAATCTGAAAGTCAAGGGCATATAAACATTTATCAGTTACCATGACAGGCAATATGTGATTTTTTTTTTCAATGTCTCCCATAAAAATGAAATAGAAGACAATAATATAGGTATGTATATTTATGCAGACTTTGGCATCTGTACTTGAAAATCTACATACCTTTGACATGAATGTTTGCAAAGAATTTCAGAAGAGTGAAGCAAAATGAATTAGAGGGCACACATCTTGACTCTGTTTCCTATATTTTGTCACTCTGTAGTCTAAAAATACACATTTCCTTTATTTCTGCTTTACCACTCAAAGTTTCTTCGTAATTCTTTATACTTTAAAAGTGGTAATTATATTTGAGATCAGCACAGTAGTGCCCAATAATATTGTTTTTAAACAAAAAAGCAATCATTCAATAATATCTACTCTATAATCTTCTGATTAAATCACATAACTGAAAACAAATCACTTTCCCCATCATTTAAATATCAATGAAACATTCATCTTTATTAAAGCAGGTGTATTTAAGAACACTACAGCAAAGTCACTATATTATTTAGCCTCATATTAGAAATAAAGACTTACCTAAAATGGTTGACAACATTTGTCTGGCTAAGAAATGAAAGTACAAAGGACCCTGGCCTCCGATCACTCTCTCTTATAAGGTAACTGCCAGACTTCCCTGCCTGCCTTAGGCGTTCTTCGGCTATAGTTCTATCAAGTTTTCCATGATACCACCTAAGGGAAAAAAGAGTTGTGATTAAAATACAAACAGCAACTATAAAATTAATAGTGGTAGTTGAAAAACTTACTACTAGAGGTTTCAAATACCTAAGTATAACTTAAACATTTACCTTTTACTCTTGGTAGATTATCCCAATTTTAACTCAATTGTTTTTAACTTCCCAGTCTCTCAAAAAAAAAAAATTCATTTACTCAGTTTTTAATTTTTTCTATAAACTCAGGGCTAATCATCTCACATATGAACCTCTTCCATTTCTGTCCATCTTCTACCTCCAGGATTGTCTACCTGGGTCAAGATATAAGCATTTATTACAATCGAATCTTTATTTAGAAAAGTAAGAATATGATGGACAAATGGAAACAATTACTACCTCTCTCTATGCTAAAGATCCTAAGTGTATCACTTGACATAACAAGCAAGGTACATGATACCTGTAAGAAAATAAAACTTTATTCCATTTCAGTATCTGTGCCCTAGAACAGGAAAACAGAATGACACTTTCAAAAGAGTAGTGTTCTAATTTCCTATTTCAACGTGAAGCTGATTATTCCCTTTGGTCTTAAGATTATTTACTCCATAACCATATATTTGATCTTAATTCTTCAAATTTATTTAACAAACATGTGGGAAATAAGTAATATCTTTGTCCCTTTAACTTTCTTACTCTCACTTTAAATATGTTCTACCTACCACACTACCAGATAATCTGCTTAAATGACTGGTTATAATTCTAGCATCACCCATGCTCCCAATTTATGCCTATAAAAGACTCATGGATTAATATAAACAGAAGCATAATTAGAAACATACTGGAACTTTCACATGGCCTACCACATTACTATGGTAATAGTTCTACAAAGTAATTGTTAGGAAATATTTTTACACCTTCAATATGTTAGTCATCCCAACTCATCCTTGGTATTTGTAGTCTTTCTTGAAATACTCACAGAAAAACAATAAAACATTCATATTGCATTGATATATTAATATCTAGCCATAAGTCAATAGTCAAAACTATTACAGTCTTGTGACTATTTTTATAAATCTATTTTTTTAAGCTTGCTGTAAGGAAAGCTAACTATTCTTGACTCATTAGTTTATTTTTAAAAAAAAGATAAGTTATCAAAAGAATTTTCACTTATTTGAAGTCTATGCATAAGACTAAAATGAAATAATGAAAAACTTAATCACAAAGCTTCATCTTAATTTAATAGGAAAAACATAATTATAAACTGTTAGTATTAGAGGAAGAAGGCGAAGAACAATCAACACTGCATTCTTCTAAAATTCTAATTTCAGTTCAAACATTATATTTAAGACTACTGACAAGTAAATTTAACCTTCAAGAACTGTTTTTTCTTAAATGTGAAAGTAAAAGTTTAGACTTATGATGATTAAAAGTTCTTTGATGAGGTAAAATTGAAGCATATATGATCAGGACAAAGTTTACTTAGAGGGGCGCCGAGGTGGCTCAGTAGGTTAAGTGTCTCTCTTCAGCTCAGGTCATGATCTCAGGGTCCTGGTATGGAGCCCTATATTGTGTTCCCTGCTCAGTGCAGAATCTGCTTCTCTCTTTCCCTCTGCCCATCTCCCCCGGCTCATGTTCATTCTCTCAAATAAGTAAAATCTTTAAAAAATAAAAAAATAGAGATTTAAAAAGTCACCATTAAAAAAAATTATTTAGAAATTTACTTAGTTGTGAAAATACATGGGACATGTCCTTAGGATACAAAACTGGTACATTATATACCTAAAGCAATGAAGCTAAGCCACAGAGCAGATTTACACAGTGAAGAGACAAAAATTAAAAACAATTATAAGCAAAACTCCTATTTTTATGTACTTTCTATTCTGCTAAATTTCTGCTGTTTTACCCAAATGTCAAGATTTAAAAATTTCATTTAATCTCCATCTTGTGAACCCACCATGAGATGATATAAAAGGCCATGAGGTGTTACACAATTACTCACTTATAATAAATACTTGACTAAAAACTTTTACTGATGTATGAAAGATGTATTTGTGATTTTTTAGTTTTTAGCTCTGTACTTTCTGTAAGATTCTGGCTTTAACACAGGTATTCAGTTTAAGACAGACTTTATTTTTTTTTTTTTAAGATTTTATTTATTTATTTGACAGAGAGAGACACAGCAAGAGAGGGAACACAAGAGTGAGAGAGGGAGAAGCAGGCTTCCCACTCAGCAGGGAGCCTGATGAGATTCGGGGCTTGATCCCAGGACTCTGGAATCATGACTGGAGCTGAAGGCAGATGCTTGAGGACAGCCACACAGGCGCCCCTAAGACAGATTTTAAACAAACTTTGTTTCTTGAATACAAGTAATTCCCTTTATGTCAAAAGCTCATTAAGCTTTAAACACATGATGCAAACATGTCAATTCATCATTTTTTATTTTTATTTTTTAATTATTTAAGTTAAAAAAAAAAAAAAAAAACAGAATCAGACCTGTAAATACAGAGAACCAAGACTGCCAAAGGGGTGAAGCAGGTCAGGGATAGGAGTGAAGGGGAGTGGGAGATACAAGCTTCCAGTTATGAAATGAGTAAGTCATGGGAACAAAAGGCACAGCATAATTAATACAATGATATTATACTAGAAATCTATGGTGACAGATGGTAGATACACTTGTGGTGAATACAGCATACTGCATAAATCTGTCAAATCACCGTGCTATATACCTAAAACTAATGTAACACTGTATGTCAACTACAGTAAAAAAAAAAAAAAAAGTCAATTATTTATTATGATTATAAATTGACTTTAAGTTATCCAGTAAGGCTGGAAGAGCACAGACATAGTTGAGTCAGATCCTCTAAATGTTAGAATTCCACTGTTAAAAGTCACTGGCTGTTCTACCAAAAACAAAACAAAACAAACAAACAAAAAAACTGAATTGTCTTAATCAAAACTCAGACTTTCCTGAATTATCTTTACTGTTAATTTGAAATTAAGGTGAATCATACTAACAAGAATATTTTTAATGTATCTGTACAGCTATTTTAAATGTATTATTAAAGCATGAAAAGCACTTCAAGTAAGATGTTACAATATTCAATTCTTTACCCCATTTAAAAACTTGGAAATCAAAAATATCAGCAACATGCTGGGCAAAATAATAATTTTATTATAAATGCACACAGCATCATTATATATAGCCAGAATGAGTATTTTATAAGTAGATCACAATTCCAATGTGATATGATTTGGTTAAAGTACTTCACAGATTTATAGAACCCACACCCTACATCCACTGAGCACCAGTCCTTGGGTCTTTAAAACAATGTGCCTCAACCCTTTTTTAACACATGCACTTTTTGATAAACCTAAAATTTCATCTACAAGGAAATTCAGAATACTTAAGCTGCCAATTTGTCACTGAGAATCATTACAGATTCTATTTAACCCCAGGGGCCAAACAAACAAAAAAAACTACTACTTTAACTTTCTGAAATTTGTAATAAACTTCATTTTATATTAAAAAAATAATGTGGAATATGGCTTCTCAAAACATACCCTCATACCAAAGATGTGAACTCCCCTAGAGTAGATGTGCCCCTAGAGGATATCAGTTTAAGATTCATTGAACAAAAATGCTACACTTTGTACACATAGTACAGTAGCAACAGAACAAGGAAATGAAAAAAATCTAATCATGCCCACTATTTCTTGACAATCTTTACAATCAAAGTCTTATTATATCTCGTTAAGAGTAGTTTTGCTGGTGACAGTTTTCAACTAAGTTAAAAAACAACAACAACAAGAAATGCAACTGAATCTAGAATACCTCTAAGGAACACAGAATAACTGGTATTGTATTGGGGTATGAGGATATTCTGAGTGCAACATGAGACTACCGAATATCTATGGTCAGCATTACCTAAAGTAAATTAGTTACTCTGCTTATTACATTTACAGCAATTTTAACTTCTTAGGATGTACCTGGCACATAGTAATATTAATCTTAAAAGCATTTGTTGAATGAAGGAAGAAGTGTCAAATCATAAAGTATAATGCTGGAAAAAACTTTAGAAGTCTAGTTTAAACTCCCTACCAATGTAAAAAAAAAAAATTCTTCTTCAATGTCAGTATTAAGTTCTGATCTTTGAGGACTGCTAGCCAGGTCTATAAGATATATGAAAATAACTGAGATTGACAGAGCTCAAAGAAGGATGGCTACACTCACAACTCCCAAACATCTTCAGAAGAGGCTAAACCAACTGGTAAGATGAAGACTTAACAAGAAACCTCCACAACTCTGGTCAAGCCTCTACATTTTGTTACCTTACCATCATCACTTACGAAATATGGAAAACAATCTCCATCTCAACCTCAGAATGAATTACCTATTGTCCTAAACTCCTTCAAAGAAAAATATAAAAATGAAAAACTACTACTACTACATAAAAACTATTACCTATTGTCCTAAACTCCTTCAAAGAAAAATATAAAAATGAAAAACTACTATAATTGCATAATGATTAAGTAAAGACTCTGGCGGCACCCGGCTTCTGTTTGAATTGTAGCTCTGCCACCTCGCTATACAAGTGGGGGTAATGACTTAATTTCTGAGCCTCAGTTTTCTCCTCTATTAAAGGCATATAATGACAGTATCTACCTCATAGAAGCTGGCTTGATATTATTATTAGATTAAATAATACATATAAAATTATATACACATATGAAAGACTACAGGACAAATTAATACAATTTCATCAATGAAAATCCCAAATTTTATGACTGTGGCCTAATGGATGATTAATTTGTAGATCACCTAAGCTCCAATTATCTTTCATTTCCCAGTCTTGTTTCACCCTCCAGCAAACTTTGGAAAGACAACCCTAGAAACCAATCTTTGTATCTGTGAAATCCTTGTTTTTGTTTTTTTAAGATTTTATTTATTTCTTCGACAGACACACAAAAAGAGATAACATAGTAGGCAGACAGAGAGAGGGTGGGGGAAGCAGGGTCTCTGCTGAGCAGAGAGCCCTATGCAGAGCTCGATCCCAGGAACCCTGAGATCATGACCTGAGCCGAAGGCATAGGCTCAACCCGTTGAGCCACCAGGTGCCCCGAAATCCTTGTTTTTAAGAGAAAATTTCTTTTCCCAAAATTCTTTTGAACATTACAGATCATACATATTAAGTGGGACTGGCGATGCCATTGTATTCACACACTAGAAATTCTTCCATTTCTCCTGGCAACTGCAGAAGAAAACTCTCCCAGAGCCCCATTCTTTCTCCAGTGGATATATTCTTTGGAGGAATGACAAGAAAGTATGCATTTGAGATACTGTGACTTAAATGTTGCAAATATAGCACTTTAATAATTAAGTATCTAATGTTCTCCTATTTAAAAGTAAAGTACCCCTGTCTTTTTCTTTTAAGGAGGTAGGAAAAAGAAAATAGGAAATTTAGTAAGTATAATGTATTTTTCTCAGCTAGCCTCGTAATTTTTACCCCAGTTTTTTTTTTTAATTTTTCCCCCAGTTTTCATTTAAATTCCAGTTACTTACATACAGTGTAATCTTAGTTTCAGGTATACAATATCGTGATTCAGTACTTCATACGTCACCTGGTGCTCATCACTAGGGAACTCCTTAATCCCCATCACCTATTTCACCCATCCCACTCATCCCCTGGCCCACCTTACCTCTGGCAATCATCAGTTTGTTCTCCATAGCTAACATTCTGTTTCTCAGTTTTCCTCGCTTTCCCCCCAACAATGTTCTTTGTTTTGTTTCTTAAAGTTGAGAAAACTTACAGGCAGATACAGAGTCCCTTGATTTCAATAGAAACTAAACAATCAGTTTATCTAAGATATCATACCATCCAAGATGATGTTATATATTTAAAAAGTCAACAATAAAAGAGACAAGTTGGACAAGTTGCAGAAATCATTTTACTTTTAAACTTGAAATAACATGAATTGTTTATATTTATAACCTCATATTATATATTGGTAAAAGACTTTTGAGGGGCCTTATAGAGGCTTTTGTGCTCTTTAGTTTGTCTCTCCTGACAGGAAAAATAATACAGAAATGTACATAATGAGAAAACCAGCTGGCGGTGAATACAGACAGACACTTCATTCAAACTATACAATTACTTAAAACTAACCTGACATTCCTAAATGGAAACTGTCTACTACAGTAGAAAACAATTAAAAGTGTCACCATCAACATACTTCCTTTTAAAAAGGAAACTAAATTGAAGTTCCCAGTTCACTTTTACTTTCCACTATGCTCTTCCTCTTAATTAAGTCACTGACAGGCACCAGAGTTCTTACGGAGAAATGTATATGCAGATATCCATTTGCCAAGAAATCTCTTCTGTCACCTAAATCACCTGGGATTCTGTGTCTGACCATACTACAAACTCTGAAAGTGTTTTTGTAATTCTCAAAGATGCTAATCAGATTTTCTTATACATGTTTGTCCTTTCTGAAATTGAACTGGTTATTTCAAGGTGGTATGACAGACGCAAAAGATTTGCTAAAACTAGCATACATCCCTCAAAGCCCCCATATTTCCTTTCAACAGAGTTCTTACAGTCACCCAGTCTGCGCTGATGATTAAGAAAAGTGAATGCAGAGAGATTAAAATTTGGTCACTAGTAAATTCATTCGAACAACCACTAGACTAATAAGCACAACAGGTTTAATATACCCCTATAAGACTCCTCAAGTGTCCTCTACCCTAGACCAACTAAACCACTTAAACCTGAGGAAAATCTGCTTATGTAAATGGTAGGTATATGTAATGCTTATGTGTATGTGTTAGGTATCTTGAGTATATTCATGTGTTCAGGAAAATATCGTGTGTGTTTAGTTATATATCTCAGATCAAAGTAACTCAAACCAAGAGTAGAAATTCTATTTCCTTTTGTTCCAAGTGCATATTTACAGAGTCCAAAAGAGGTTTTAACCCTGAGAGTATTTCTTAAGAAAAGCACTGCTATGTGACCTACCCACCAAAAATTCAGTCTGCTGAAAGACTAATACAGGAAAGATGGGAACCAGCACAACGCTTACATAGGCAAAAGTTTATATTAAAAGGCACTCGACTAAGATAGCCTCATTCTTACTACCCTTAACTCCCTTTACCCTAGATAACAGATAGGGAAGAGTAGAAAAAGCCACACCCTCTCCAAAAATGTTATGCACTAAAAACATGTTCAAAAATTTTTTTAAAAAGGGGCAGAAGGAAAAATGAGGAAAAGAAAGGAGGAAGAAAAGAAAAAGAAAAAGCATAATACCTACTAGCAGGAGGCTAACAAATTCCTACCTCCATGGTCAATCACTTTTGTGTAATTTCATTCCTCAAAAACTCCCAATTCTTATGGTTGAGTTTTTCTTAGAATCTCAACAATTACAATGTCATAACAGTAACTGAGCTCATGAAAAACAACAGGAGGAAATGACTTGTGGCCATCCTGCTGCAACATAGTTGTAAACCACCTTGAAGCAATCCTTTATGTAAAAAAGAAACACTGTTTAATTTCACAATGCTCATTCTAAAACTTTGGAGGTAATGGTCAGTCAGTGGCTACCTACTGCACCTAAAACATTTCTTAACCTGTATTTTAAGACAGATGTTTAAAACACTGAATCTGTAGGTTAAAAGCACACTTTAGTCTAAAATTACCTTTTATTTAGCTATCTCCAACAAACAATGGCCAAGCATAGTGCTATAGGATAGAAAACAAGTTAACACCAATGAACACCATAGTGACATAGAAATGTATGATCTAGTAGAGAATACAGACAAAACAGACAATTGCAATCTAGTCCAGTAAGTACCAGAATGTGGGGGCATAAAGAAAAACATCAGTCTTAGGATTTCAGAATAAACTTCCTTAAAAAAAAAAGTGATGGCTAAATGGAAACTTCAAGATGAGTAGCAACTGATTCACAGAAAGAAAGGGACTGAGAAAGTGCGAAAGATGTCATCAGGCAAAGGAAAAAGTACAGGCAAAAAAAGTTTACATACAGATATAAAAACATGAGAATACTTTCAACTTTGAAAATACCCTTATACATCAACTTCTTAGCAGAAAAGAAGTAAAGAATATATGGTTTCAAATTAGACTAGAAACTTACAACCTTACTTGATGAACTTCTTTCACTTCCTCAGAAATATATCTCACAGAACATTTTAAAAGTTCAAGATATCCTAAATTCTATTCTCTAATCTGGTCCCAGCCATAACCCCGTGGCCAGCCGGGGGGGGTTATACCATAGCTCAAAATTCTCCACAATGTGCCCATTTATTCCCCTATAAGCTCTTATATCCAGACTAATTACATTTATTCATTCAACAAGTATTAATTTTTAAGTACCTACTATGTTTTAGGCACTCCCCTCTGCACTTTCTCAAAGTGTTTTTCTAATATGACTTTAAAAAAAAAAAAAGTGGAAAGATAATGCAATTTAGCCAAATATCATCCTAAAATTAAAGCAGTTCCTGTGAGGTTTTTTTTTTCCCCTCAGAATTTTCTATTCCCTATTTATTCTTACTCATGGAAATATCAGTACTTTAGTATCAGCTCAAACTGTAACTTCTATGAGAATGATTCCCCAAATTCTTTTTGCTAAACCGGACTTTCCTCCTAAGCATCAGGCCTAAATTAACAAGTACCTGCTTAGACTCTTCAGACTCGCAACTCTGATTCCTTACTATCTCTCTAGCCATAGACTAACTTGTATGCTACATCTCCAACATCACTGGAGTTGCAATATACAAGTTATTCTCCAGTTGTTCATTCCCTCTTCAATTACTCTAGTTCAAGCCCTCTTTCCTTCTCACACTTCCCACAACTATGGAAAGATTCATTTTCCCAACAGGCTCTCCCTAAACCACAGGCTCAAGCATTTCCCTCTAACAACTTAAAAGTCTACAAATGGCTGTTACCAAATGAGGTATGAACTATTCAACCTGCCATTCAAAGGCTACCACAAAAGGCTCCAGTCTCTCTTTGACGGGGTGGTGGGGGGGTGATGATAACAGAATTTAGAGAAGAAAAAGACAAAAAGGAAAAAGGTTTAAGTTTTGAAGTAGGTTTGTCATTATCAAACTTAACATTTATCTACTGCTTATCTACAAATGAGAATAAGCTATCCATCGACTTTAAAAATTTTTTTCTACAACTATATTTTACATTGCTTCAAGTGCATTATGAAACAAAAAGGTCCTCAGTAGCATGACCATAATCACTGTCTAAAGAAAGAATTGTTTTCCAGGTACCATGGCCAGAACAATGATACCTTAGAAGCATTTGTTAAAGGCAGAAGAGCCAAGGCACAAGCTAATAGTTATTCCTTATATTGGCTTAACTTTATACCCTTCTAGCTTGTCTCTTCAAATAAATAGATCTGGTCTCGAGGCATTCTACCACAAAGAAATAAAACATTAATGGCTCCCTGAAATCTATCCACAAAAACATCGGTTTAAAATTTATTACTTTGGGGATGCCTGGGTGGATCGTTTGGTTGAGCATCTGTCTGCCTTTGGCTCAGGTCATGATCCCAGAACAGGTCATGATCCCAGGGTCCTGAGATTGAGTCGCTCACTGAGCTCCTTGCTCGGCGGGGAGCCTGCTTCTCCCTCTCCCTCTGCACTCTTGCCTGCTTGTTTGCACTCTGTCTCTCGCTCTCTGACAAATAAAGATCTTCAAAAGAAATAAATTTAAAAAAATAAATAAAATTTATTACTTTGATAGACTTGAACACCCACTATCCCAATTTTTGCTAAATTTTAATGAATTACAAATAAATTGTCTAAAAACCCACAGAAATTTTTGATTAAAATTCTGAAAGTTCATTAACAGAAAAGATCAACCTACATATATTGATTTATTAAAATTAGGAGGGTTTTTAACCTAGGGTGTATTCTATTTAATATCAACATTGTTTCTTAAGCAAAACAAATAACCATAACTGCTAGGAAGTATTTAATCTGCTTCATTACTAATATATAAAAACTATGGAAAACAAGAATGTTATTCTCAGGTTGCTTGTTTTAAAAAAAAAAAAAAGGATTTTATTTATTTGAAAAAGAAAGAGAGAATGAGAGAAAGAGCATGAGTGGGGTGAAGGGCAGAGGGAGAAGCAGACTCCCTGCTGAGGAGGGGGTCTGATGCAGGGTTCCATCAAGACCTGAGCAGAAAGCAAACCCTTAACTGAGTGAGCCACCCAGGCACCCCTCAAGTTGCTTTTTATTTACTAGTACATAAAATACAAAAAATGTCAGGAGCAATTGTTCAATCCTCTCCTATATGAAGCATCTTAACATGAGATATTAAACAGTACTCTATACAGCTGGCCCCCAAGCAATGCAGGGGTTAGAGGAGAACCAACTGCACACAGTGGAAAATCTGCATTAACTTTGGATTCCCTCAATACTTAACTACTAATAGTCTATTTTTAACTGGAAACCCTACTGATAACATAAACAGCCAATTAAAAAATACGGTGTATGTTTATGTATTCTACATTATATTCTTACAATAAAAAAATGTTATTAAGAAAATCATGGGGGGGGGTGCGCCTGGGTGGCTCAGTGGGTTAAAGCCTCTGCCTTCGGCTCAGGTCATGATCCCAGGGTCCTGGGACAGAGCCCCGCATCAGGCTCTCTGCTTAGCGGGGAGCCTGCTTCCTCCTCTCTCTCTGCCTGCCTCTCTGCCTACTTGTGATTTCTGTCTGTCGAATAAATAAAATCTTAAAAACAAACAAACAAAGAAAATCATAGGGAAGGGGCGCCTGGGTGGCTCAGTGGGTTAAGCCTCTGCCTATGGCTCAGGTCATGATCTCAGGGTCCTGGGATTGAGTCCCGAGTCCGGCTCTCTGCTCGGCAGGGAGCCTGCTTCTTCCTCTCTCTCTCTCTCTCTCTCTCTGCCTGCCTCTCTGCCTATTCATAGTATCTCTGTCAAATAAATAAATAAAATCTTAAAAAAAAAAAAAGAAAATCATAGGGAAGAGAAAAGACATTTATAGTACTGTACTGTATTTACTGAAAAGAATCCACATGTTAGTGGAGCTCAACCCTATGTTGTTCAAGGGTCAAGATATACTTACTCCAGACTGAGATGTCCTCTGAAAACCCCAGAAGAAAGCATACTCCTTTTAAAACACTAAATTTCTAAAAGGAAGCTTTTGCTTATTGGCCATTAGTAAGAGCTGCAACATAATTCTGTACTTATTTATGAACATGGTGTTCCCTCTCCTCGATACTCCAACCACCCTTACTCTGAATTCCCATAATGTCTGCAATCCATACAACTTGCTGAAACTCCAAGATGCGGATTTGGGAGTTGCCTGTTCAGCAGCCATTCCACTCAAGGAAAACACTCACACGCCCTCTCTGGGAGGTCTTTCATCCCCAATTTCAACAACACGGTTTCTGAGGAAGCTTTTGTTTTCTCTGAAGAACTTGGCCTAGTCAAAATTCATCATTCCAAGGTGAGTACCTGAACCAAGCAGAATCATACTGTCTTTTCAAATACTTTGTTCAATCGCTTCTCGGCCTTTTGGCTAAGATCAAGTGTAGTATCAAATACTTTGTTCACCATAGAATTATAGGAGTCTTTCTCTGATAGCATCACACTTTAGGATACGCGGTCAAAAAGAAAAAAAAAAAGGGAGGGTTTTGTGTGTTCACTAAATTTCCCATCACTTGGAAGAGCCAGTCTATGATAAGAAAGAATGACGCTGACAGGGGCAAACAAATACAGAGGTAGAAATGCAGAGTAATGGGGTATCTAGATGGCTCAGTCAGTTAAGTGTCCTACTCTTGATTTTTGGCTCAGGTCATATCTCAAGGTTGTGAAATGGAACCCCACATTAGGCTCTACGTTGGGCATGGAGGATGCATAAGATTTTCTCTTTCTCCTCCTCTCTTGAAAAAGAGAAGAAAAGAAAGGAAAAAAGAAAAGAGGGGGGAAAAAAAAAAAGACTAGACTCATGATTGCATTCAAGTGCCTGATTCCAGTTGTGAGATCCCACTAACAATCCTACCCTTCCCTTTGTTTAGTTGTTCATCTCATCCTTTTATTACCTCTAGGCCAGATTTTTGGTCTCTAGGTCCTTTCACATGTTTAAAAAACTACAGGATCCAACAGAAATTTGTTTATGTGGGTTATAAATACCAATATCAGCAGTATTAGAAATAAAACTGGGGGGCGCTTGGATGGCTCAGTGGGTTAAAGTCTCTGCCTTCAGCTCAGGTCATGATCTCAGGGTCCTGGGACTGAGCCCCACATTGGGCTCTCTGCTCAGCAGGGAGCCTGCTTCCCCCCACCACCACCCTCTCTCTGCCTACTTGTGATCTCTGTCAAACAAATAAATAAAATCTTTAAAAAAAGAAGAAGAAAACTGAGAACATTATTTGGATACTCATCTGTTTCTGAATTTAAGTAGTTGCTGCTATGTTTTCATTCATGGTATAAGCAGACTGTTACTTAATGCAGTTACTTCAAAGTTAGATGAATATAGTATCTAACCATACCTTTAAATGTTCCATACTCTGCAGCATTAAAATCCACTGCTCCATCATTTACTCATGCATATTTTGTAGCATCATGCAATAGTCATTTGGCAACACTGGTTGATGGGGCTATGACAATCTTTGAAGATTTAACATTTTATAATATCAAAACATCATAAAGCACACCAGGGGGTTGTCCAAACTATATACATCTGGCCCTTGCCTGGCTCCTAGGAGATAACCTCTAAGCCTCTGAAATACCATGCCCCAAAAAAGAGTGTCTTCGTTTACTAAGAACCTTGGGCCACACCAGATTATTTATAATAACAAAGTGATTTATGGTGGGGACCCTAGAATCAAACTGATGGAGTAACTAAGGTCAGCCACAGGGGGCTCCAGACCTACAGGACCAACCCTTAATAAAAATTCTGGACACCAAGACTCAGATGAACTTTCTTGATTGGCAATACTTCACCAGTGTTATCACACACTGCTGTTTGGAGAATTAAGCACCATCTGTATGACTCCAGTGGGAGAGGAAACTAGAAGACAGCATCTTGAGTTGGCTGTATGCACTTTCTTCCTTTGCTGATTTTAACCCACATCCTTTTGTGTAATAAATGGTTACTGTGAGTGTAACAGCTTTGCTGAGTTCTGTTAGTCCTAGAAAATCATTGAACCTGAGGGGGGTTTTCAGGACCTAAAACAACAACCATCAATCCCATCAGAAAAGTCATTAAATATTTGAGAAGTTCTCAAATTCAAAGATATAAGGTTCTGAAAATTCTAATTTTTACTTAAAGCTCAAATTTTCCTTGAAAGCACCAAATACTGTCAGTTTTTTTCCTTAAAGTGGCAGGCTCACTTTGTTCTTTTTCAAAAAAATGTCTGTTAAATACTGAATTCTGAATTACCATACTTTGCCTGTCATTCTTTATAGCCAAAATAGTGTGCCATAAAAGCAACACCTAGTTTTGTTCTCAAGTCAATCACACAACTGCTTTTCCTCAAGACAATGTACGTAGAAATACACTATTATGTGTGTACTCAGGAATACAGTATTATGTATATTTTCCATTTCACCCCACAAAACATTAAAAAGACAAACACTCAAGGACTACAACTTAAAATAATTCTTACTGCCACATTATTACCATTCTTAATTGAAACAGGTTTTCTTTTTTTCTGCCAGTGTACAGCAGTGACAAATACAATGACTACTAGCACAGTCTGGTGCCACTGAATTAATTTACACTAAAATACCAAAAGTTTTACCTCCCAGTGCACTATCAGTATGAATGGAAGCAAGGGCTTAGCATTATGAAAACCATTTTAACTTTACAGACCCCCTAGGGTTCAGAACCAATACTTAGTCCAAGATACTCCAACTTCTTTCCTGAACAACCTCAGTGCTTGCATAGAAGACAAGGCCATTACCTGCATAATCAAAAATTTAATTACTTTCTATTTCTTTATCCCAAGGCCACCCAGTCTCCATTGGTTATATCTGGCCGTCACTCTTTTTAAACAAGAAAAGCTCCATTATCAAGTACTTCCAAACAATTTATTAATTTATTAATTCAAACATTTTTATATTTCACTGATATGTTTCAAATGTTTTAACTTCCTAGCTTTGACATCTTTCTTCTGTTTACTAATATTCTGATGATCAACTCTATTCTCTTTCATTTTTCTTTAGTTGAATCACAGGCTTATGGAATTCCTTAAAATTCTTTTAAAATTCCTCAGTCTCTACTTAATGGTTTGTTATATTCTTTACCTTTAATATATTTCAGCAATTATTTAGTCTTACTTACTGATAACTCTACATTATGCACAGAGAAATAAACTTCAAGCCAGCCAACTAAAATCTACATCTTCAAAATCAAAAAAATCCCTGACATTACTTGACATAGCCAACAACATTAAGTCTTCCCTCTAGTCAAAACATTATATACACCTGCTTCCTCTTCTTCCCTCCCACCCCAAAGCTTTCCCTGCAGGTACCCAACTAGCAACACATCTTTTAACTACTATGCACACATCAATTCCAGAGAAGGCCTCTATCACATATAAAATGTAATATATAATGGGAGGCACAGCACAAAAAGTATTCAATAAACAGTTCTACAATAATCAATCAGACATTTGGAAATAATCAACTTAGATTCCCAAAAGTAACAAAATAAATGTCAGATAAACTATTTAAAAAATGAAACTATAAAAACTATAGTTTTTATGTAATTCTAGATACATGACAGTCTATGCTTAAAAGTCAAAATAGAAAAAAAATCCACACAAATATGACTGAGAGATCTTACACCACAAAAAATGAGTATGTCAAAATAAAAGTAAAGCAAAGTATTAAATGTACATATATGCTCACATCACATCACCACATCATCATGGTACATATGTAAAATATCAGGCTTAGATAAAACCAAATGATTTAATGACTAGAGAACTGACTAAATAAATTAGGTACATCCAACAGCAAACTATGCTGTTACTTCAAAGAATTTTAAGAATGTTGTGCATTAAAAGAATGCACAAAAAATCTCTTCAATTGAGTCCTATTCAAACCACCCTATTTAAAAATCACACCTCCCCTTCTGACACCACCAATACCTCTTTACCATGAACAACTTTTCCCTCTTTTTGTCCTAGCACTTACTACCTCTAGCATTTATGTACAATTTATTTATTACATTTATTGTCTTTCCACTTCCAGCAAATTAAAACCCCCAAAGGGGAAGATATCTTCATCTGTTTACTTATCTTAAATCACCTAGAACAGTGTTTGGTATAAGACAGGTTCTGAAAAAATTTATCAGTTAAATAAACATACCAAAAAAAGGTAGTAAATAGTTGACCTTAGGAAGCATAATTGGGGAACCAAAAGCTTGTAGTAGAGTAACTTCATCCCTGATTTATTTACATTTGTTTTTACTGAAGTATAGTTGACACACCTGAGGTGTACAGCATAGTGATTTGACAACACTATACATTGCACTGCTCACCACTAATGTACCTACTACCTGTCACCATACAGAGTCATTACAATACCACTATGCTCCCTATGCTGTGCCTTTCATCTCTGTCACTTATTGACTGCGTAACTGAAAGCCTGTATTTTCAAACTCCCCTTCACTCATTTTGCATAGACTCCCATTCACTGCCCCTCTGATAACTATCATTTTTATTCTCTGTATTTATGAGTATGCTTCTATTTTTTAATTTGTTTGTTCTTATGTTTTGGTATTTAGATCCCACTTACCAGTAAAATCAAATGTCTTTCTCTATACGTAGTTCTCTTATACACACTGCATTTTCCCCACATGCAAACAGAAATTGCCTATTTGAAAATTTAATAATCTTAACACTCATAACATATATATAAGTTTATGTATGTGCTACACATATATTTATGAACAAACCTATCTATAAATAATAGCAATGGCTACCAGTAAGATAATGAGATTAAGGAGGTATAAAGGAGTAGAAACTGTTTACTGTTTGGTTTTTGCTTATTTTACAAGAAGTATTCATCTAATATGTGTAACACTGTTTACAGTAGAATAATCCTTCCACCAAGAATAACTTTAAAAAGCAAACAAAATACAAAGAAAAAAAGAAATCTGTCCATTTGAAGTCATCCCAGAATTACTGAGGCATTCACAATCTGAGGACCCAAATTTCACAGAAGTAGAGTGCCATCAGCAGCCACACTGCAATGTTTCCCTTCAGAGTATTTCCCAATTGGGGTCACAAAGAAACTGAGAAAACAAGCAAATGACCCAGGTCATCTGCCTGGCTCCTACTTGGAGGAAAACAATCTAGTGGAGCTTTTGACAGTCTCACAAAGCTGGTAAAACACGTATGAGAAAAGGATTCCAGTCATAAAGGAGAGACAGAGGAAGTGAATGGTAAGTTGAACTAGTTCCCCTCTCAAGAGATCTACTAAATTCTGAAGCTATAGGGATATGAAACTTAGCAAAGACTCTGCATAGCAAAATGCAGCATTTGAAAAATTTATGACTAAAGTGATTTGACTGCAACGCATCTGGGTAGCTCAGTGAGCTGAGCATCAGACTCTTGATTTCGGGTCAGTCATGAACTCAAGGTCATGAATGGAGCCCAAGGCTCCACACTCAGTGCGGAATCTGCTTGTCCCTCTCCCTCTGCTCCTCCCTACCCCCCAACCCCCACCACATGTGCTCTCTAATAAATGAATAATACAATTTTTTAAAAATTTTAAAAATAGGTGCACCTGGGTGGCTCAGTGGGTTAAAGCCTCTGCCTTCGGCTCACGTCATGATCCCAGGGTCCTGGGATCGAGCCCCACATCGGGTTCTCTGCTCAGCAGGGAGCCTGCTTCCTCCTCTCTCTCTCTCTCTCTGCCTGCCTCTCTGCCTACTTGTGATCACCCTCCGTCAAATAAATAAAATCTTTAAAAAAAAATTTTTTTTTTAAATAAAGTGATTTGACTGCATTCTATCTGCTTACCAGAGGAAAGGGTAAGCTATCCTCTGCAGCAAATTATCATTCAGATCCCCTATAAACTGTTAAACACAATGTCTGGCATTGAATTAAAAATTAAGAGCACAACATGAGACAAAACTCAATTAAGAAAACAAGAAACAAACAAGCAAAAAACAACAACAACAAAACAAACATATAATATAAAACTGCAGGAAGAAAAACAAAGTTGTTTCTTAGAGAGACTAGTAAGGTCAACAGACTCTAGCAAAACTGTTCAAAAGGGGAAAAAAAGGCAACAAATTACCAATTTCAGACCCACAGGAGAATAAATCTGAAATCAACAGAAACTGTGGTGATTCAAGAAAATATAGGAAAGGATAACATAAATAAAAAGGTGGGATTTAACCATGAAATTGGTATGATTAAAAAGCAAATTTACAAAACTAAGAACTAAATATGAGGTTAGTATCGATTAGGCATATTGTTAAGAAGCTAATAAATAAGTAGGTCTCACAGAAAATATCCTTACAGAAGCACAGAAAGAATACAGAAATAGAAATACAGAAAACAGCACAGAAATGAAAAGGGCAATTTTTTTTTAAAGTGATTACCATATATTTGGAGTCTTGGAGGAAAAAAAGAGAATGTAACAAAAGCAAAATCTAAAGAGAACATAACCAAGAATTTTAAAAACCCAGGAAAGATACTGATCCAAAGATTCCAGAAGCTCAATATACCCCCAACACAGTAAGAAAAAAGAAAGAAAAAGCCACATATAGGCCCACCATAATAAAGATACATTTGTCAAAACAAAAATGCATTATCTTCAAAGAAGTAACAATAAGATCTTTGCTGACTTTGCAACAGAAATACTGGAAGCCTGAGAGGATAAAATTATCTTCACATGGGAAAAAAACAGCAAACCTAGAATTTTATGCTCAAAAGTAATATCCTTCAGAATCAAAAACAAGCATGTTTTCAGATAAGCAGACAGTAAAGCTATTGACAGCTGTTTACCAAAAGAAATACTAAAAGAAGTTCTATAGGCAAAAAAAAGGGGGGGGGGGGTTCACACAGGAAAATATGAAAATGCAGTATAAGTAAAGAAGGTAAATATATGGGTAAATCTAAGCAAACACTGACCATATAAGCCAATAATAATATCTACTGAGCATTAAAGCATAAGTACAATGAAAATTCAGGACAAGAGTTAAAAAGCGGGAGAAGTATAAGTAGAGTTCGAGTGTTCTGAGTCCTTAGCATTGTTAGGGAAGTGGTAAAAGAAAATATTTTCAGTAGACTGCAGTAAGTCAATATGTGTTGTAATCTCTAAGGCAACCACTAAAAGATCAAGATTGTCAGAATGAATGAAAAAATAAACACACTTATGAGAAACACATCTTAAATAAAAAAACACAGAAAGGTCAAAAAGTAAAAGGATAGAAAAGATTGTACCATGCTAGCATTAATCAAAAGAGAAATGATGTCAGCCAAACTACATTTTTAGATAAGAAGTATTATTAGACACAGTCAGGGCATTTCATAATAATAAAGGGACCAATTCACCAGGAATTTAAGCTAACAATGCATACACCCAATAACACAACATCAAAATATAAACCATGCAGGTTGGCAAATTTTTACATACTTCTCTATTTTAATAATTGATTTTAAAAGTAAACAAAGGAAAAAATTAGCAAAAATAAAAAGATATGACCAAGATGCATAAATTTTAGTATAATAACCTATATAGAAAACTGCATCCAGGGCACCTGGGTGGCTCAGTCGGTTAAGTATTTGCCTTCAAAATAGGTCATGATCTCTGAGTCCTGGAATCAAGTACTAGAGAAGGTTCCCTGATTCTCCCTCTACCCCTCCCCACTGCTTGTGCCCTCTCTCATTCTCTCTCTCATACTCCCATATCTCTCCCCCTCTTGAATAGATAAAAATCTTAAATAAAAAAGAGAACTGCAACCAATAACAAAAGAGTATGTGTGTGTGTGTGTGTGTGTGTGTGTGTGTATTAATTTCAACTGAACATGGCACATTTACCAAAACTACCATATGCTGAATTTTTTAAAAAAAAATCCTAATTTCAAAGGATTGAAATCATTCAGACTATGTTCTCCGGCCTCAGTGGAATTAACCAAGTAATCACTAAACCAAACCTATTAACAACTATGTGAAAATTAAGCAACTATAAGGACATTAACTCTTGAATTAAAGTAGAAATTACAGTGGAAAACAAAGTATTTGAAAGAATGATAATGAAGAAAAGACATATAAAACTTGTAAATGACATGCAACTGAAGCTATACTTGGAGTTATGTGACCTTAAACACTTATGTTAAGAAGAGGGACAATAATTAAGTATCTATCTCAAAAAACTAACAAAAAACCAAAAAGTTAATTATGAAAAAAGGCAAAAAGTAAAAAAAGAAGAGAATTAATGAAATCACAAGCAAAGGTGTAACATAAAACTTCAGAAGAAGAATCAAAAGTTGATTTTTGGAAAGATTAGTAAAGTTGATTTTTGGAAAGTAATCCTCAGTAAACAGGATTCTACAGGACAAGCTGGAAGAAAAAAAGTCACAAACTGTCAATTTCAATAATTAAAAAGGAGGAAATTGTATAGGTCTTACAGAAAAGTTATTTATGCAATAATTTATGAAGATTTATTGCAAAGATAATAAAGTAAACCAAAGTTAAAGAACTGAGATGTAAAAGGCTCACTCATAGACTGCTGTTAATTTATGACAATGATAAAACCTGAAAAAGATAGTTTTTTGGTTAAAATGCTGTTGTGTCAACAGGATATGCATATTTTTTTAAAAAGTGGGGGGGGATGTTTACTTCTTCCTTGTTCCATACACAAAATCAATTCCATGTGTATGTTACATGTAACAGTGAAAGATACAACAATAAAGCTTTTGGGAAAAAAAGATAAGCAAATGTATTTATGCCCCTAGGACAGGCAAAGATTCCTTAAACATGTCCAGAAAAAAAAAAAAAAAGAAAAGCACCAATCAAAAAGAAAAAAAAAAACTTGACACATATGAATTGATATAAATTAATATAAATTAAGAACTTCTGTTCATTAAAGATGGCATTACAATAGTAAAAAGGTAAGATACAAATTGATTTCTGTAAGCTATACATCCAACATAGCCAGGACAAAAAACAACTAGAAATCACTAAAAAAAAGAAAAAAGCCAATAGAAAAATAGGACAAGACTTGAATAGACAATTTAAGAGGTTATCAAAATAGTTAATAAATATGAAAAGATACACATCATCATTATTCCTCCCATCAGGAAAATACAAATTAAAACTGCAAGGGCTATTTCATCACTCAACCACAAAAACAGCCACAATGAAAAGGATAAACAATACTAACTGTTAGCAAGAATGTGGAGTAACTGGAATTCTCATACACTGCTACTAGTGTCAATTGGTACTGGCACTTTGCAAACTATTTAACAGTATCTACCAAGCTTACCATATGAACACCTTTGATCCTGCAATTCTAACTGTAGGTATGGAATTAATATAACTGTATATACTGATCAAAAGACATTACAAGAAAATTCATAGTAGTACTCTTTCTAAAACAGAACTGGAAACAACCTAAATGTCATGTCTATCAACAGAAAAAAGAATAAACTATGATATAGTCACAATTTAACAGTATAAGCAATGAGATGAGTGAAATACTGCTACATCCAACAACATGGATAAATCTCACAAATGTAAAAAGTTTATAAACACAAAAGAATATATGCTATATTACTCAATTTATATAAAATCTAATTTACATAATCAAAAATTCAAAAATAATCTATGGTATAAAAAGGGAGGATCATGTTTATTTTTGGGAGAGGTGGCATGGGTACTATTACACTGACATGGAAAAAGGACTTCTAGGATGCTGATAATACTCTGTTCTCAAATTTAAAGGGGTGCCTGGGTGGCTCAGCCTATTAAGTGACCAACTCTTGGTTTCAGTTCAGGTCATGATGTCAGGGTCATCAAACCCCATAACTGGCTTCTCACCCAGCCAGTCTGCTCAGGAGTCTGCTTGAGATTCTTTCTCTCCTGTTGCCCCTCCCCTCACACACTCTCTCTTTCTAAAATAAATCTTTTAAAAAAATTAAATAAAGATGGATTACACAGGGATTACGGTAATGGTAATAATGTACTAATAGTATTATTACACACAGTATGACACATATACAATACCAATTAATATAATAACTATTAATACATCGGTACTACTTATTAAAATTCACTGGGATAAAGACGATGCTAAACTTTATATATGTTATCCTTCAATATGTTATCTTTAATTGCATACTTAAAAAAAGTAATTCAAACACAGAAAAACTCTTCTTACTAAAACTTTCATTTTAACATTAAAAGGGAACATGCTTAATTGTATTTTGATACACATGCACAAACACTATTACGCAAAGTTATATCCACATTAGACACCTCATAACGGTATATTGCCAACTGCTGCCCTCCCCCTCATCCATTACATCATCATAGACTCAATATCCCTTAACCCCCAATACTGCCAAATGTTTGCAGAGGCCAAAACTGTGCTATGTTATGTTCTGCTCCACAGCCTAAGACTCTATGATCATTACTAGCACCTGCGTCAATGGATGACTGACCCAGGACCTAGTCCTGTCTCATTTGTTCTGTCTTCCTGTGACTAACAACTCATGACCACTGAGGTAAGAGATATGTTGGGAATTCATGCTTCTGCCTCTTGGTATGTGTATTTTTATACATCTCGGGGTTTTATCACCATTTTTTACTTTTTCTATTATGTTAAACTTTTTAATCATACACATCATTTTTAAGCTTTTTAATAATAAAAAAATCAGAATACTTTAGTCTCTCTTCATATAAAAAGCCTTTTCATTCCCAATTACCACAGGCATTATTCTAAAACTCATACAGTTTTAAGTTCCTTAAAGCAATTAAACTACAGATATTATCTCAAAAACAACTGCATATGATTTTATCCAAAAATTTTCTGTCATGTTCCTATCATATTTCTGTAATTAATAAGCTGGACAAGCTTTCTGCTGGGAAATTTCCTCTTATATCTACACTTAATAAGCAACACTAAAATATGTATTTATTCTTGCTTTATTGTTATCTCATCCTGGTCACATGTTATTTTGTGTGCAAAAAACAACAACAACAACAATAAAAAACCATGAAAACTCCAATTATCAGCATTGCTGCCTATACATAAAGTTAACAAGCAATTCACTTACATACTTGATTCATTTACTATTTCAATATTTATACAGGTTTTTTATTTCTGTGACAATTCACATCAATGTCACCTGCCTCCCTAAGGTAGGTGCCAAATGTTCACTTTCTTTTCTAAGAACCACATACAAACCTTATATAGAAGTGCTTTAAGAACCATGAGAAACTACCCACTCCAGGAAACAAACTGAGGGTTTTAGAAGGGAGAGGGGCAGGGGGATGAGCGAGCCTGGTGATGGGTATTAAGGAGGGCCCAGATTGCATGGAGCACTGGGTGTTATATGCAAACAATGAAACATGGAACACTACATCAAAAACTAATGATGTATGGTGACTAACATAATAAAAAAATAATAAATGAAAAGATAATAAAAAATTAAAATAATTAAGAAAATTTTTTTTAAAAAGTGCTTTACAAAAGCTGTTTTTATAACTATGAAATACCAACATCTCAGGAATTAGAAAAGGAGAAAAGCTACCATATTTTACAAAAGGAAAACTGAACCAAGAGGAAATTAAATAAATTTTCCAATATAGTGATTCACTAAAACCATTAAAAACAGAAGCTAAGGTTTTCTGAACTCTAATCTATGGGTTCTTCCTCCATGTACTACTTCCCCTATAAGCACTAGGCAGATAGAAGCCAAGCTACTTAAATTATGGTTTCTCAACATGTTTCAAAAACAATGTTCACTAAACGTAATTAAATTTAGGAAAAGCAGAGTTAAATGAAAATGGTTTTTTTTTTTTTAATCACAATAAAAACTTAGGAATCTTGTACCAATGTACCATTGTACCAATGTGCATTCTGGATTTCTAAGAACATGGATCCAAATTATTTAACTATCGAAAAAGTCACAGAACACTAATTCTTATGATTGAACAATGCAGTGCACAATTTAGGAAACGTGATGAAACACTTAATTGGACACTGGTTAGTTAGTAATTCCCTCTTCTTGTTCCAACTGCTTTCTTCTAATGATAAAATCTCTACCTTAATTTTTAAGGTTTTGATTAAATAATTATTAATATTTTAAAATAAAACATAACTTACTTTTGAATACACTAAAGTAAAAAACAAGAATACCAAGCTAAATGACTGCTTAAAAACAGACCCCTAAACATTTATTAGGAATAAAAATATTCTCATCCAAATTACTTCTCTTTGCTATTCTGAAAAAGCCACTACTTTGCTACGCCTTCTCCTTTGCTACCATTCTCTTGAAGGATGTAGCCTCAAAATTCCCATAAACCAAACTTATTTTAAACTCCATAAAACTTAACTTAAAACTCCTTTAAGCCACTTGCAATTTTTTCTCAGGTATATAAGGAATTTAGAAGTTGCTACTCTATCTTAACGACAAGTAAAAAGCTGAACAAACTGAAAAGCCAACAATTCCTCTCAGATCCATCAGAGAAATGAGGTAATAGTGCAAACCACTGCCCCCAAAATTGAGAGAAAAACAAGTGATTAATGAGAATCCTAACTTACCTGAGCAGAAACATCCCTGTGGAAACAGCACCACAGTAGGAAAACCTAAACTGCATTAAGGAATTACTGGATGTTAGGTGTGAACAACTCTGAAAGTTAAAAACTCCATGGGGGACCCAGTAAGGGAGAGGAGGAAGCAACACCTTTGTGAGTTATACTTTCAAGACCTCTATCAGGTCCTCACAGTAAGAATCTGAGAAAAGTCATCTCATGCTTCTCGGAGGGGGAGGGAAATGAACCACTTTGAAATACTCCAGAGCAATCTATTCTTAACTAGGCCTGCACCCAAAAGAAATTAATTTATCAATGCCTAACCCACTGGGGGTCTTATCAAGAGTCCAAACTACCTAAAGGAAGGGAAATACCCAACTCAAGCCAGCTCTGGTCTACCATGTAGGGAATGGGAAATATTCTAGCCCTCTATAGCCATCCTCTCCCACCTACACGGATTAAAAAATAAACAAACTGATAAACACTGACTTCACAGTCCAGGGGCACAGGATCACGAAAGAACTAAGACCTAATCACAGGACTACAGAACACTTCCTTCCCCCCAACACTTTAGCACTACATTGTTAAAGGCCTATCTACCACAGTTACCTTTATCCAGTACATCATGTCTACCTTCCAACAAAAAATTACAAGACACGCTAAAAGGCAAAAACACAACTTGAAAAGAGAGAGTAAGCATAAGACCCAGACTCCAATGTGGCAGGAATGATGGAATTATGAGACCAGAAATCTTTTCTTTTTAGCCTGTTATTAATATGCTAAAAGTTTTAATGGAAAATTTAGACAAGAACAAAAGGACAATGTAAACAAAAAAAATGTAAATTCTATGAAATAATCAAAAAGAAATGTTAGAGATTAAAAAACACTGTAACAGAAATGAAGATTGCCTTTGATGGACTCATTAATAAACTGGAAATGATAGAAAACAATTAATGAACTTGATATAATAACAGAAACTTCCATAACTGAAAAGCAAAAAGAAAAATTGTTGAAAAAGAATGGAAAAGAACATCTAAGAACTGTGGGACAACTAAAAAAGATATAATATATGTAATGGAAATACCAAAGGAGAAGAGAAAGGAAGTAAAGCAGTATTTAAGCAATAATAACCACAAAGTTCCCCCAATCAATGTTAGATATCCTGGATACTCAGAAATATCAAGCAAGACAAACACCAAAAGAACTATACCTAAGCATATCATATCATGTTCAAACCTCACAAATCAAACATTTCAAAAAAAAATTTTTTTTGGAAAGAAAAAATTTTGAAAGAAGCCAGAGGAGAAAAAATACCTTACTAATAGAGGAGCAAAGATAAGAATTAAATCCAATCTATCCCAGGAAACCATGCAAGAAAGAAGAGAGTGGAATGAAATATTTGAAGTGTTGAGAGAAACCACCAACCTAGCATTCTATACCCTGTGAAACTATCCTTCAAAAAGATAGGGGAATTGGTTGAAAGTGTAAGCACTCTCCATGAAAAGTTAAAGGAAGTTCTTTGGAGGAAAAACTATTGATACAGGTCAAAAAAATCAAACAGCCATAGAGAAAGAACATTTGAGAATGATTAACTGAAGGTAAAATAAACTTTTGTATGTCTAAATCTTAACCAACCTAAACATATAAGGTTTTTCAAAATAATAACAGCAACAATATATTTGATTACATATCCTTACCTGCATGTCATATATCTATATATTTATATAAACATAAGTGAAATGAATGGCAGCAATGATACAAGGGACAAGAAAGAAGAACTGGGAATATTTTTATTATAAAGTACTTCCATCATCTGTGAAGCAATATAGTATTTGAAAATGGACTTGGATTAATTGCAAATGTACATTTGCAAACTCTAGGGAAAAAAATCAAAAAAGAAAAATGTTAAGTATAATTGATATGCTAATCAAAGAAAAAATGGAAGCATAAAATGCTCAAAACCACAAAAGGCCAAGTGTGTTAGACAAAAACAGGAACAAGGAACAAGAGCAACAAATGGAACACAGTAAAAAAATAAGGTGGCTATTCGTCCAACTATATCAATAGTCACTTTAAAGGCCAAAGTTCTAATGCACTAATTAAAAGACAGATTGCTAAAGTGGATCAAATAGCAAGACCCAACTGAATGTTGTCTACGAGAAACCAACTTTAAATAGAATGATATAGAAATATTCAAGTAAAGAGATGGAGATCTTGCAAGTTCTCACCACAAGGGGAAAAAAAAACACTCTAACAACAACAACAAAAGTAAGTAAAGATATGTAGAAAGATACACCAGGCTAATACTATTTAAAAAATAATATTTAGGGGCACCTGCATGGCTCAGTTGGTTATGTGTCTGCCTTCAGTTCAGATCACGATCTCTGGGTCCTAGGATCAAGCCCTGAATCAGGCTCTCTGCTCAGCAGGGAGTCTCCTTCTCCCCTCTCTTTGCCCTTCCCATGCCCTGCTTGTGTTCCTGCTCTCTCTCGCTCTCAAATAAGTAAAATATTTAAAAAAATAAAATAAAATATGCTTTAAGAAGCTGAAGTAACAATAGTAATTTCCAAGACAACAGCTTCAGAGCACAGTTACCAGAGTTAAAGAGAACATTACATGATGATACATGAGTGAGTACTCCAAGAAGACAGGACAATCCTTCCTTAGTGTGTATGTGCCTAACAAGAGAGTATCAAAATATGTGAAGCAAAAACTGATAGAACTGCAAAGTGAAATACATGAACTCATAATTATAGTTAGAAACTACAACAATCCTCTATTAGAAATGAACAGATGCGGGAAGCAGAAAATCAGAAAGGAAATAGTTAGGGGTATCTCCATGGCACAGCTGGTTAAGCATCCGACTCTTGGTTTCAGCTCAGGTCATGATTTTAGGTTCATGGGATCAAGCCCCATGTTGGCCTCCACGGGGCTCCACACTCAGCATGGGAGTCTGCCTGAGATTCTCCCTCCCCTCCCTGTGCCACTCCACCCCAGCTTGTGCTTTCTCTCTCTTTCTCAAATAAATAATAAAAGTAAAATCTTAAAAAGAAAAAAGAAAGGACATAGTTAAATTCAGCACCATTAATCAACTGGAAATAATTAACATCTATGAACTATTTCATCCAACAACAGCAGTTAACATTCTATTCAAGCTCACACAGTACATTTATCAAGATAAACCACATTATGGGCCATAAAAAAACGGTAACAAATTTAAAATAGAGACTAATGTCTGGTCTCAGACAACCATGGAATGAAAATAGAAATCGGTAAAAGAAATGTAGTCTGAAAATTTCAAAATGCTTGGAGATTAACAATACATTTCTAAATGATATATGTATCAAAGAAGAAATCTCAAGAGCAATTTTCAAATATTTTTAACTAAATAAAAATGAAAATATAAATTACAAATGTATGGGATGCAGCAAAAACCATCCTTAAAGAGAAATTTATGGCACTGAATGCACAAATTAGGAAAGATCTAAAATCAATACCCTAAGGATCAACCTTCAGAAACTAGAAAAGAAGAGCAAGTTAAAACCAAAGAAAGCACAAGAAAAGCAATAAAAATTAGACCAAACTAAGTATTTTGAAATTGAAAACAATAAATCAATAGAGAAAAATCAATGAAACCAAAAGCTAATTCTTTGAAAACATCAAAAACTTGATAAACTTCTCGATGGGCTAAGATAAAAAAGAAAGATGACACAAATTACCAATATCAGAAAATAAAAAGGGGGCACCAAAACAGATCCTATAGACATTAAAAGGATTACAAAGTAACACTATGAACAAATCTATGCCCACCAATTAAAAAACCTAGATGAAACAAAAACCAATTACTTGAAAAACACAACTGGCCCAAACTCATATAAGAAGAAACAGATGTTCTGAAGAGAATGCACTTTTTAAAGAAATCAATAATTAATAACCTTCCATAACAAAAAGCACTAGGCCCAGGTGGGTTCACTGGTGAATTCTACCAAATTTTTAATGAAGAAATTCTACCAATTCTCCACAATCTCTTCCAAAAAGCAAAAGTAGAGGGAATAATTCCTAACCGATTCTATGAGACCAAAATCAGACAAAGAATTACACGAAAACTGCAGACCAGGTACTCATGAACACAGACGCAAAAATCCTCATCAACATATTAGCAAATCAAATCCAACAATGTACAAAAATATGAACACGTCATCACTAAGTAATATTTATCCCAGATATGCACAAGTAGTTCAACGTTTGAAAATCAATTACTGTAATTTATCACACCAACAAGTCAAAGAGGAAAATCACATGATCCATACAGATGCCAAAAAAAATCTGACAAAAATCAAACACACTCTAATGATAAGATAAAACCTCTCAAAAATCTAAAAACAGTGGGGAACTTCCTTAACTTGACAGATATCTTAAAACTTTAAACAATTTTCTAAAACCTACAAGTGATATCACAAATGGTGAGAAACTTGAACTTTTCTCACTCAGACTAGGAATAAGGCAAAGATATCTTCTCTCATCATGCTCTTTCATCACACTGTAAAGTCTTAACTAACACATTAGACAAGAGGAAATAAGAGGTACAGAATTAGGAAAGAAGAATAAAAACTGTCAGTGTTCAGAGGCGACATGATTTTCTGTAGAGAAAATCAAAAAGAATTGGGAAAATACCAAACTCCTGTAATAAGAGATTATACAGCAACGTTGCAAGATACAAGGTTAATACACAAAAGCCAATAGCTTTCCTATTACCGGCTATGAACACTTGGAATTTGAATATTAAAACATGTCACCATTTATTTTAGCACCCAAAGAAATGACAGACCCAGTTATAAAGCAAACAAAATATGTACAAGATATATATGAGAGAAAACCTACAAAACCCTGACCAACAAAATCAAAGAGCTAAATATATGGAGAGACTATCTCCATGTCCATGGACAGGAAGACTCAATATTGTCAAGATGTCCTATCTTCCCAACTTGATCTACAATCTAGGCAACTGAAATCACAACTCCAGCAAATCACTTTGTAAAAACTAAGAAGTTAATTCTAAAGTTTACGTGGAGAGGCCAAAGACCCAGAATAGCCGACTCAATATTAAAGAAAAAGAAGGTTGGAAGACTGATATTACTTGACTTCAAGATTCATGGTAAAGCCACAGTAATAAAGACAGAGTGCTACTGGTGAAAAAACAGATGAACAAATCAACTGAACAGGACGGAGAGCCCAGTAACAGACCCATATAATTACAGTGAACAGGTCTTGAACAAAGGAGGAAAGGCAATACAAAGAGCAAAGACAGTCTTTTCAACAAACAACAAACAGTCTTTGGAACAACTGGATATCCAAATAAAAACAAAGAAAAGAAAATCCTACAAATAGACCTCAAATCTTTAACAAAAATTATTCAAATTAGATCTCAGATGCAAATGGAAAAGGCAAAACTATAGAACTCCTAGAAGATAATGTAGGGAAAAAACCTAGATTGACCTTGGGTATAGTGATGACTGTTTAGCTACAACACCAAAGACATAATTCAGAAAGGAAATAATACCTAAGCTAGATTTCATTAAAATTTGGAATTTCTGCTCTGTGAAAGACAATGTCAAGAAAATTAGAATACTAGACAAAAACTGAGAAAGTATTTGCAAAAGAGAAATGTAACCAAAGGACTAACACCTATTAGAATGGCCAAAATCCAAAATGCTGACACCAAACACTGGAGAGGACACAGAACAGCACAGACCTCCACTCATTGCTGATGGCAAAGCAAAATGGTACAGCACCTTTGGAAGACACTTTGGAAGTTCCTTAATAACTAAATACACTCTTACCATTTAATCTTGCCAATTGTACTCCTTGATATTTTCCCAAATGAACTGATAACTATGACCACATAAAATTCTGCAAAACATGTTTACAGCAGCTTTATTCATTCTAAAATCTGGGCTTAACAAAGATGCCCTTTAGTATATGAATGGATAAATAAAATGAGATATATTCAGACAATGAAATAATATTCAACATTAGAAATATATGAGCTATCAAACAATGAGAAGACAGCAGAACCCTAACTACCTATTACTAAGTGTAAGAAGCCAAACTGAAAGACTACATACTGTATGATTCCAACTCTATGACATTCTGGAAAAGGCAAAACTATGGAGACAGTTAAAGACTGCCAGGATTTGGGGCATGGGGTGGGGTGGGGAGGAAAGGATGAAAAGGCAGAGCACAGAGGATTTTTAGGGCAGTAGAACTATTCTGTGTGATACTACAGGGGTAGATACATGTCATTTTACATTTGCTAAAACCCTTCAAGTGCACAGCACCAAGAGTGATCTCTAACGTAAACCACAAACTTTGGATGATAATGACAGGTCAATTTAGGTTCGTTGGTTGTAACAAATGTACCACTCCGATGCAGGATGTTGACAGTGTACGTTTGTGGAGACAAGGATATGAAAATTATCTTTACTTTCTATTCAATGTGCCTTAAACTTTAAACTTCTCTAAAACATAAACTGATTAGTCAAAAAAATGAGTTAGAATAACTCCTTTAAGCTTATCCATAATCATTCACCATTTTACTCAAACGGCACTTCTATTAAATATTCATCACCTTTAACCAATAAAATCCGATGCCCTTTCTGATATGCATCCCTCTGGCTCTTGCTACTTTGAAATGGTCATTGTAAAAAACACGAAATAAAAGGGTGTTAGGCAGAATTAACTTCCTGGCTCCCAAGAGATCACAATAGGCGAGGTGACTTCTCTATGGTCTCCAAGTCAAAATTCAATTTAGTTCAGTTTCAAGAGTTGACTAGACTCAGGTTGTCGATCCATTCTAACAGAATTCACAGATGACTAATAGAGGAACCACAACAATTTTTCTATTAATAACAAAAATATCTGCATGTATGTCTTCCCAGCTTACTCGCCTGCAGAAAGCCTGTTAAGTGGGAAGCCAAACTGTTATCAAAGGTTGTATAATGCAGACTGCCAACTAAGAAATTTCAAAGTAATAATAAATAAGAAAAAACTCACCATTTTACAATACCATTGCCACAGAGTAAACTGATTGATTTGGCTCAGGTAAAAATCATCAACAAAAACTAAAACCAATGAGTATTCATTACTTATTAATTACCTTTAAAAAAAAAAAAGATGTTATATATTTGACAGAGAGAGAAGAGCACACAAGCAAGGGAAGCAGCAGGCAGAGGGAGAGGGAGTCTGACATAGGGCTGAATCCCAGGACTCTGGGATCATGACCTGAGCAAAGGCAGACAGACACTTAACCAACTGAGCCACCCAGGCACCCCAATGACCTTTTTTTAAATGGCAAAATCTAGTGGGATCCATCTTAACCAAGTTCAAACTTCTATACATCAGAGGACAACTGACATAATATGCCCCTGGATATGATGTATGAAGAACTCATGACCTATGGAGTATTCCTTCTAAGAATAGTTAACCTGAATCTAATTATGAGGCAACAAATACAAACTGAGACACATTCTGTAAAGCAACTGTCCTGGACTCTTCAAAAATGTCAATGTTATTAAAAAAAAAAAATTGTGGGTGAACAGTTTTAGATTAAAGGACACTACAGAGACATAAAAAATACAATTCATTAAAATAAAATACGCAGATATAAAGGAAATAAGAAAAATGTGGGTATCTAAATATGAGTATTAGTGCTAAGTTCATTATATTTGGCTATGTAGGCTACTGTCGTTATTCTTAGAAAACATGATGAAGTATTTGAGAGTGAAGGGCTATGATCTCTGCAAGTAACTCACAAATAGTTGAGTGGAAATATATATGTATAAAATCAAATGGATAAGTACAATGTTGCAAAATGTAAAGGTAAATGAGGTGTGGTTACTTGGTACACTATTCTTACAACTTTTTGCAGATATGAAATTTTTCAACATAAAAACTTACAGAAGAGATTGCTCATTGAGCATAAAATCTGGACAAAAAGATAATTCAAGGGATGTGTTAGCTGGCTTAGTGGTAGCATGGACCTCTTAATTTCAAAATACAGATCATTCATATATTTAATGTAATAAAATAATAATAAAATAAATAAAATAAAAAAATAATAAAAATAATAATAATAATAAAAATAACTGCACCAGAAATAAATAGTTTCATCCTTGGGCTTAAAAAAAGTCCACTTTTGAACACAGATGATCACTGACAAGCTTATCCTTAATATGGTTCCATTTTCTATGAACCCATTATCAGTACGTCATTTGTTAAGGTCTCCATTATTTAAAGACAGCAACAGCACCAACCACATTACAGCCAGATCTTTATAACCAGAAACATCTTTTATTCAACCCGTGTTAATTTGAGATACTGTGGTTTAATTCTCTGAAAACAAACAAAAAACAAACAAACAAAAAAAAATTTCTTTCCAAGTCTGATGAAATGACTGCTATCACTGTTTTAAGGAAAAAAACCTTCATTTTTATCATGATACACTACTTTGGGTAATGAAGGGAAAAAACCTTCATGATATACTACTTTATCATGATATACTACTTTGGGTAATGTCTCTATTTAGAAAAATGAATGACAGTTTGTCACACAATCAAGATAGATACAACACCCCAGACAGAAGAAATAGTAAACTGGAGAAACAAAATACCATGTCAAGTTTAAGGAATAAACTTGTATGTTCCTTATATATAGTGTATTATTGATGAAATACATAATAATTGAAAACATGGTAAGATGATGTTGTATGTCATACTAAAGTAAGCTTTGATTTTTTTTTTTTTGCCTCAACCTGAAGGTCTCAAGCCACTGAGTCAAGAAATCAATTTAGTAGGTCATAATCAGCATTTTTTTAAGCATTTTTTTAATTAACTGAAGATGAGAACAGAACAGCACATAGAGTACATCAGAGGCAGTAAGGATAAATTTTTTCATTAAACTTTTGTTTCTGTTACAAATGTCTGTTTATATGTGTGTACTGGGTCACAGATGTAAAATCTATTTCTTTTTGGTGACTCATGGTCAAAATGAGATTTGAAAGCCACTACTCTCCAGATGATGGAGACTCATGGAAGGAAAGGTTTCAAGAAAGAATATGGTAAAATGTGTCTTTACAAAATCATGCTGGCAGTTAATACAAAGCAGCTTTTCAAGCTAATGGGAGTCTTGAATTAAATTTACTCTCTGCCAGTATGTTTAAAGAGGATAAAACAGTGTTAAAAAGAAAATAGAATCGTAAGTAGTAATTAAAAAGGGTATATTTCATGCATGTTGGTTTCATTATTTTGCAGTTTCACACACACCCAGATAAATTCTGTATCACAAGACACAATGAATTTCTTAATTTTTACATGGATGAAATAAAATTTTTGGAAGTCAGTGATAAGGAGAGTGATTAATTGGCAGAAAAAGAGATCAGGGACAGGGAGAAAATTAACAAACTACTCCAAAAGAAGGAAAGAGAAAATGAGGGTCTGAAGCCACAGAGGTTTTAAAAAAGAAAGAAAAAGAAAACACATGTTAGATTTGGAAGTAGTTTGGGAGCTAGGAAACATTCTTAGTAAATGTTTATAGATTGGAGTGGGAGAAAGAGAAAAAGAAAGCCCCCATGACTGAAATCTTAAAAAAAATAAAAACTATTTGAGAAGTAGTAAAGGATTTCCATCTGGATTCTACACTACAATGCACAAACTCCTCACTGTGGCATTTAAACCATAGCATGACAAGTCTGCAAGCTATTTTATTTCAACTTTTCTTCATTGCACTCGCAGGCCTTGTTACTAGACAAACAATACCATTTCCATAAATATTAATACTACTTTCTTATGAGGTATTAATGATTCCACAGCACTGTAAGACTTTGTATGATTTCAGACACTATAGTGTGATATGCTATTTTATCACATCACATAGAACAGGTCCCTAAAATGAAGTTAGAATAAAAGCATTATTTTCTATTCACTCCTAAAATTGTATCCAAAATGGTTTCATAATGAAAATATTCTGAGGATGGTATTCAGGAATTTTAGTATTAACTAAAGAATGCAGTCTCCTGTCAGTCTGAGATTTGTGCTCCTTTTTTCTGAATTTCATGAGAAATTTATGTAATGATTAAAAAGCAAACATTGAATCACACAGTTAACTTGTCTTTAATTGCCAACAATGACAAATTAAGACAACACTTATAGAATTCCAAAAATACAGTCGACCCTTGAACAATACAGGCTTGAACTAGACAGGTCAATTTATACACAAATTCTTTTCAACAAATACAAACAGTACCGTAAGTGTATCTTCTCTTCCTTACGATTTTCTTAATAACATTTTCTTTTCTCCAGCTTACTTTACTTGTAGAACACAGTACAAAAAATATACATAACATACAAAATACGTGTTAATATACTGTTAATGTTATCAGGCTTCCAGTCAAAAGCAGGTTCTCAGTAAATTAAGTTTTAGGGGAGTCCAAAGTTATACACAGATTTGACCTTGCAGAGGGTCATTGGTGCTCCTAACATCCACATTGTTCAAGGGTAATAGTAGTGAAAACTAACTTAATCTTATTTCTCTTACCACCAATTGTAAGCATTATTATGTCCCGTAAGTAAATAAGTACAGTAGCAATTCCACTCTAGATATCTGAATTAGTTTCTTTAGTCAGCTAAGAGCTAAAAGGTAGTAAAATGTTCCTAAACCTTCATATAGTCACTTTGTAACCCGGCGATTGGGAACTGCCTCTAAATCCATGCTGAAGCAGACACGCTGAAACTCTACCAACATGGATAAACAAATAAGCTCACTCACTCACTCACATACACTATATGTATATAATGAATGACATTATAGTCCCTTAAGTGAAGTAATATGGGGAAGAATATTTACACAGCTGTTGCTCAATAAAAAAGGAAATTAATAAGGATTTGCTTTAAAACAAACAAAAAACACACATTAAAAAAAAAACATTATTGCTCCTGAAAGGAGATAAAAACCTACAAAGAAAAAAAAAAAGTCCTATTTTTACTTTCCATTCAAATGTAAGGAGACAGGGATGCCTGGGTGGCTCAGTTGGTTAGGCGGCTGCCTTCGGCTCAGGTCATGATCCCAGGGTCTTGGGATCGAGTCCCGCATCGGGCTCCTTGCTCAGCGGGGAGCCTGCTTCTCCCTCTGCCTCTACCTGCCTCTCTGTCTGCCTGTGCTCACTCTCTCTGACAAATGAATAAATAAAAAATCTTAAAAAAATAAATAAATAAATAAATAAAAATGTAAGGAGATATTCATTTATTTAAATAAAGGTGTCAAAGCTCCTTTCTCTACTACCAAAATATATACGTATGTATCTAAAAAAACTCAAATATCTATAAACATATATGGTGAACTACTAAAACATTATTCAAAAGATTTTAAGAATATTACTGATCTATTGATGATTCCTCCATAAAGAATTTCATTCTTCTACTGAAAAATTTATCTTAATGGTTTAAAAAAAGAGAGAGAGAGAACTCCATACTGGTTTAAAGTGCAAACCTAGGGGTCAAAAATTTGGTTTGAATTATTTGGTAGCTTTGTGAACAGAGAAAGTGACCTAAAACTCTTCTTACTTCAATTTCCTCATATATAAAACTGTTAGTTATACTTATAGGGGTTGGAAAGGGTGGAAATATACATACAGTTCCTCTCAAAAATAATATGTAAAAAAAAAAATAATATATATATAATCTACAAATAAATTAACAGTAGCTACCTTTGGTAATAAAAGAATGCTTTTTTCCTTTGTATTTTCCAAGTCTCCAAATTTTCTATAATAAAAATATACCCATCAATCTTAAAAGTGATTTTTAAAAAATTATGCAATGGACAAAAAGTCCAACATACAATAAAAAAATCACCCATCATACCAAGAACCAAGAAAATGACTTGAATGTAAAAGGACAACAATGCCAACACTGAAATGAATTACATATTGCAAATGTCTAACAAAGACGTAAAAGCAGCCACCATAAAAATTCTTCATCAATTACAAATTCCTGTGAAAAAGACAAATAAAACAAGAAATCCAAGCCAAGAAACAAGTTATAAAAAGCAACCAATTAGGGCACCTGGGTGGCTCAGTTGGTTAAGCGACTGCCTTCAACTCAGGTCATGATGCTGGAGTCCCAGGATTGAGTCCTGCATCGGGCTCCCTGCTTGGCAGGGAGTCTGCTTCTCCCTCTGACCCTCCTCCTTCTCATACTCTCTCTCTCTCATTCTCTCTCTCTCTCTCAAATAAATAAATAAAAGCTTTTATTAAAAAAAGCAACCAATTAGAAATTACAGAACTGAAAACTATAGTAAGAAGAAAAACTTAATGGATGGGCTCAATAGTAAAAATTACAAAGGGCACAAATTAGTCAATTTGAGGACATATCAATAGAATTTACCCAATCTGAACAAAAGAGAAACAGGACTAAAAAGAAACTAACAAAGAATCAAAGATCTATGGGGCAATAAGAAAAGATTCAACCCAGTATCACTGGAGTCCCATAAAGAAGAAGAGGGTGAAATTGAAAGAGTATTCATAAAAATAATAGCTGAAAACTTCCAAACTGGAGAAAGACAAAAACCTATAGAGTCAAGTGAAAACTTCAAACAGGTAAACCCACAAAAATTATACCTTGCCACATCATTTCAGATCTGAAAACAAAGAAAAAATCTTAAAACCAACCATAAAGAAAAGATGCATTAACTACAAGGGAACATGAATTCAAATGACAGATTTCTCATATGAAACCACAAAGGTGAAAAGATAAAAGTAACAAAAATCTTTTAAGAGCTCAAAGAAAAGTACTGTCAACCATGAATTCTATATCTGACAAAACTATCTTTCAGGAACAAAAGGGAAATAAAGCATAGGCAGGCAAAGGAACCTAAAAATCTGTCATTGGCAAATGTATCCTTCAAAAATAGCTAAGAAGTTCTTTCAGATAATAAATGAAGGAATGCTGTAACATTAGGAAAGAAGAACGAACAATGGAAAAAGCAAGAATATGGGTAAAAACTATAGACTCAATATACTACCCTTCTTTGCATGAAGTTTTAAAATCATCGTTGATGGATGAAATTAAAATTATACAGGCAACCAAAAAAAAAAGGTTAGAGTTCAGCAAAGTTTTAAAAACATCTGTACATCGAAAAACGCTACCAAGAGAGTGCAAAGGCAATGCACAGAATGGAAGAAAATATCTGCAAACCACTTAACTGAAAAAGGATTGATACACGAATATATAAAGAACTGCTGTAATTCAAGAGGAACACAAACCATCTTAAAAATAGACAAGAGACTTCAACAACATTTCTCCAAGTAAGATACACAAATGGCCAATAATCTTATGAAAACATGCTCATTCATAAGGGAAATGCAAGTCAAAATCACAATAAGATAGTTCATATGGAGAGCTATTATGAAGAAGAAGAGGAGGAGGAGAAAGGAACAGAAAATCACAAGTAATGGTGAAAATGTGGAGCAATTAGAATCCTTGTGCATTGCCGGTGGAATGGTAAAATGGTAGAGGCACTATCACGAATGATATGACAATTCCTCAAACACTTAAATACAGACCACCATATGATCAGCAATTTCATTTCTAGGTATACACTTAAAATGAAAGCAGGGACTTGAAGAAACATTTGTGCACCTGTTTGAGTAGCATCACTCCCAAGAGCCAAAAGGTGGAAGCAAACCAAGGGTCCATCTGTAGGTAAATGCATAATCAAAATGTGGGGATGGAGTAAAAGAGTATTCAGTCTTAAAAGTAAAATTTCAATAAATGCTACAACACAAACCTTGTAGACATTGTGCTAAGTGAAATAAATCAGTCATGTATTTTATGATTCCACTTACATGAGGTACCTACAGCAATCCAATTCATAAAAACAGAAGTAAATTAGTGGATGCCAGAAACTAGGTGAAAGGGATATGGGGAGTTAGCGTTTAATGCATATAGAGTTTCAGTTGGGCAAGATGGAAAAGTTCTGGGGATGGATGGTGGTAACAGTTGCACAACAACGTGAATGTAATTTATGTCACAGAACTATACATTTAAAAATGGTTAAAATGGGGGGGCTCCTGAGTGGCTAAGTTGTTAAGTTTCTGCCTTCGGCTCAGGTCATGATCCCAGGGTCCTGGGATCAAGCCCTGCATCAGGCTCCCTCTACTACTCCCCCTGCTTGTGTTCCCTCTCACGCTTTGTCTCCCTCTGTCAAATAAGTAAATAAAATCTTAAAAAAAAAATTGGTTAAAATGGTAAATTTTATATCATGTATATTTTAGCACAAAAGGAAAATGTATTAACACTATCTGATATGTATAAAGAAGAAATATTCAAAACAATGATATTTACAAAGAGAATAAAGGGGTGTAAATGGAAGGGTAGGTTCCACACTTCACCCAAACAGATAAACTGTTTGCCAATAGACTGCAGTAAGTTACATATGTATATTTTAATATCCAGTGAAACCATTAAGAAAATACCACGAAGTGATATATTTGAAAAATATTGTAAATAAATCAGAATGAAATACCAACAAATGCTCAACCAACACACAGAAAGAAAAGAGAAGGGACATCTGGGTGGCTCCGTTGGTTAAGCATCTGCCTCCAGCTCAGGTCATGATCCTGGGGTCTTGGGATTGAGCCCAGCAACGGGATCCTACTCACCCAGGAGTTTGCCTCTCCCTCACCCTCTTCCCTTCCCCCCAGCGCATGCAAGCTCTCTTTCCCCAAAATAAATAAAATCTTTTTTAAAAAAAGAAGAGAGAAGAAAAACAGAAATGAGTAGAGAAAAAAATAGAAAATGAAAACAAAATGGCAGAATCCCTAAGAGCAAATGACATATCCAATAAAGGGGCTGGTATTCAAAATACATACAGAACTTATAAAACTCAACACCCAAAAGACAAATAATCCAATTAAAAATAGGCAGAAGACATGATGAACAGAGATTTCTCCCAAAAAGACATCCACATGGCCAAAAGACACATGGAAATATGTTCAGAATCACCATCAGGGAAATGCAAATCAAAACTACAAGGAGATATCACCTCACTCCTGTCAGAATGGCTAAAAGCAGCAACATGAGAAACAATAGGTGTTGGTCAGGATGTGGAAAAAAGAAACACATCTGCACTGCTGATGGGAATGCAAACAGGTGCAGCCACTGTGGAAAACAGTACAGAGGTTCCTTAAAGGGTTAAAAAAAAAAAAAAAGAACTACCCTATGATCCAGCAACTGCACTACTGGCTATTAACCCAAAGAATACAAAAATACTAATTCAATGGGATACATGCACCCATGTGTTTATGGCAGTATTATTTACAATAGCCAAGATATGGAAGCAACCCAAGTGTTCACTGACTCAGGAATGAATGTGGTATTTATATACAATGGAATATTATTTAGCCATAAAAAGAATGAAATCTTGCCACCTGCAGTAACATGGATGGAGCTAGAGAGTATTATGTTAAGTGAAGTAAGTCAGAGAAAGACAAATACCAAACACCAATGGTTACCAGAGGTGAAGGAGGTGGGTGGAGGGTGGATTAAATAGGTGATGGGGGATTAAGGAGTGCATCTGGAGTGATGAGCACCACGTGATATACGAAATTATTGAATCATTGTAATTTTGGAACTGGAACTAATATAACACTGTATGTTAACTGGAATTAAAACAAAAACTTCTAAAAAAAGCTCTAACATATCAATAATTAAAATAAATGTAAACAGGGGTGCCTGGGTGGGTTAAGCCTCTGCCTTCAGCTCAGGTCATGATCTCAGGCCTGGGATCCAGCCCTGCATCGGGCTCTCTGATCAGCAGGGAGCCTGCTTCCCCCTCTCTCTCTGCCTGCCTATCTGCTTACTTGGATCTCTCTCTCTCTGTCAAATAAATAAATAAAATCTTTAAAAAAAATAAAATAAAATAAATGTAAATAGTTAAAGTATGCCAAACAAAGGCAAATATTGGCAATGTGGACTTAAGGGAAAAAAATGACCCAACTATAGGCTGTTTATAATTAACTCACTTAAAATAAGAGGTGAAAAAGTACCGGAAAAGATGCATATAAACAGAAGCAGGGGTGGCTATATCAATTTTGGATAGACTTTAGAGCAAAGACAATTGCTAGAAAGAAAAGAGGACCATTATATAATGATAAAGGATGGATCCAACAGGAATACTTAACAATCCTAAATGGTACACACAAAGCAAAATACATGAAGAACTGATAGAGCTAAATGGAATAACAGACAAATTCTCAGTTATGATTGGGAACTTCAAGACCTCCCTTCTCAGAGACTCACAGAAATACTAAACAGAAAATCAGCAAAGATTTAAAAGTTCTAAAGAATACAATCAACTAAAAGGATCTAACTGACTTCATCAAAAAACAGCCAAATACCCACTTTTATTTTCATCCATAGAACACTCACCAAAATAGACCATATTCAGGCCATAAAACAAATTTAAAACTATTGAAATCATAAGAGTATATTCTCTGACCATAATGGACTCTAACTAGAAATCAATAAGAGAAAGACAACTGGTAAGTCTCAAAACACTTGGAAATTGAACAACACACTTCTAAACAACCCAAGCATCAGAGATCAAGTCTCTAAGTAAAGTTAAAAAAGAAACATAGAATTGAGTAAAAATGCAAAGACAACACAGAAAAGACAACATCAAAAGATGTGGGATACAACTAAAAAAGTGCCAAGAGGAAAAAGTACAGGATTAAATGCTACATTAGCAAACAGAAAATGTCCCAAATCAGTATCTTAAATTTCTACTTAAGAAAATAAACCCAAAGCAATCAGAAGAGAAATAATAAAAAATAAAAGCAAAAATCAAAAAAACTGAAAACAAGAAAATCTTTGAAATCCTTTGAAAAAATAAAATTGATAAATCTTTAGCAAAATTGGCAAAACAAAAAGGAGAGAAGATACAAATTATGAATATCAGCAATAAAAGAAAGTATCACTGAACATCCTCAAGCCATTAAAAGGGTAATCAGGAAATAATACAAACAAGTTTATGCTCTTAAATTAGTTTAATTAGAAGAAATGAATCTGTTGCTCAATCAACCACATACAGATCTTCCTCTACCTTCAACATCCAGCTAACGTATTTTAAGTTGAAAATATCACAAATCAGAAATGCATTTAATGGGGTGCCTGGGTGGCTCATTCCCTTAAGAGTCTGCCTTTGGCTCAGGTCATGATCTCAGGGTCCTGGGATCGAGCACTGCATCAGGCTCCCTGCTCAGTGAGGAGCCTGCTTCTCCCTCTCCCTACCACTCTGCCTACTTGTGCTCTCTCTCTCTCTCTGTCAAATAAATAAATAAATAAGATCTTTTAAAAAAAAAAACGCATTTAATGTACCTAAGCTACCAAACATCAGAGCTTAGCCTCGCCTACATTAAGTCTCCTCAGAACACTTACATTAGCCTACAGCTGGGCAAAATCACCTAATGCAAAGCCTATTTTACTTAAAAAAAAAAAAAAAAAGTGTTGAATATCTCATGTAATTTACTGAATACTGAAAGTGAAAAACACAATGGTTGTAAGGGTACAGAATCCTTTTAAGTGTTATAGGTTGTGGCTGTTTACACTTGTGATTTCATGGCTGACTGTGAGCTATGATTTGCTGCTGCAGCCCAGCATGGTAAGAATCTTACCACATATTGTTAGGCCAGGAAAAGATCAGAATTCAAAATCCAAGTATGGTTTTTACTGAATGTGTATCACTTTCACACCACCATAAAGCCAAAAAAATCTTTAGTCAGGGACTGTTTGTGCTACCAATATTCAACCAAAATAAATAATAAATAAATATAAATCCACAACCATTAAAAAAAAATGAATTCATAACCTTAATTCTAAAAAAAAGAAAAGAAAAAAATCCCAGGCTGATATGTTTTCACCAGAGAATTCTAGCAAATATTTAAAGAATACCAAAACTTCACAAACTCTTCCAAAGAGTAGAAAAGGAGGTAATGTGACCTGCCTCATTCTATGAGGCCAGTATTACCCAAATACTGAAATGATACAAAGATATCACAAGAAAGATACACACCATATCTCTAATGAATTTAGACACAAATTCTCAACAAATCAACAACCTAAATTCAGCAATATTTGAAAAACATTATATACCATAACCACATGGGATTTACTCCACATATGCAAGGAGTGTTCAACATTTAAAAAAAAAAAAGTGTAATCTACAATATCAACAAGCTAAAGAAAAAAAATCTTATCATATAAATTGACTCAGTAAAAGAATCTGGCAACCATTCATAACAAAAACTCTCAGTAAACTAGGAGGACAGGTGATCTACCTACACTTAGAGTATCTACCCAACTACCTACCCCCCCGCAAAAGTACATTTAACGTGATATTTAATGCTGAAATACTAAATGTTTTCCATTTTATTTCCAAGGAATAAAGCTCTGAGTCAATACAGTACTAGAAGTTCTAGCCAAAGCAACAAGACAAGAAATAAAAGGCATAGAAATTAGAAAGAATATTGTAAAAAGCCTCTAAAAGCTAAAATGTAATCTTAGCAAGGTCAAAAATACAGGACCAATGCAAAAATCAATCACATTTCTATGTACTAATAATGAACATATGGGAACTGAAATAAAAAAAGTAATATTCACAAAATTCCTCCACAGAAAACAAAAAAAAAAAAGGTAAATATAAACTTAACAAGGTGTACAACAGGACTTGTAGATATGGATAAGCTTGTTCTAAAGTTTATATGTAAAGACACAAGGCTTTGAATAACTCAAACGATCTTGAAAAGTGAGATCTTGAAAAAATCTACCTGATTTTAGGACTTAGTACATAGATAATCAGGAGTATCACAGCAGATGGAAACATATAAACCAAGAGAACTCAAGAGAGAACCCAGAAGTAAACCCATACATATATGCCCAACTGACTTTTTATGAAAGCGCAAAAGCAATTGGAAAGAGTAAAGAAAGGGGTGCCTGGGTGGCTCAGGGGGTTAAGCCTCTGCCTTCGGCTCAGGTCATGATCTCAGGGTCCTGGGATCAAGCCCCGCATAGGACTCTCCACTCAACGGGGAGCCTGCTTCCCACGCGCCACCCCCGCCACCCACCTCTCTGCCTACTTGTGATCTCTGTCAAATAATTAAATAAAATCTTTAAAAAAAAAAAAAAGGAAAGAAATTTACTTTTTCAACAAATGATGCTGGAGCAACTAGATATCCATAGGCAAAAGTATGAAATTTAATTTAAAATTATCTTTTATAAAAATAAAAATCAAAATAAGTCATAGGCTTAATATAAACCATTAAAGTATAGAACTTTTATAAAGCTATCATAGTAGAAAATGTTTGAGACCTATGCTAGGTAAAGAGTTCTCAGACTTGCCTCCAAAAGTAAATATTATAAATTAAGCCTCAACAAAATTAAAAACTTTTGCTCACAGAAAGACCTTGTCAAAAGGAAAAGAAAAAAAGAAAAGCTACAGAATGGGAGAAAGTATTTGCACGGAGCAGACAACAGAGTAATATTTAGAATTCTCAAAACTCAACAATAAAACTATCCTATTGGAAAATGGGCAAAAGACATGAACAAACATTTTACCAAAGAGGATAGACAGATAGCAAATTAGCAAATGAAAAGATCTTCAACATCATCGGCCATTTAGGGAAATACAAATTAAAACCTCAATAAGATCACTAGACACCTTATGGGAACAGCTTAAATAAAAATGTATGACAATATCAAACGCTTGTGAGAATACAGAGAATCTGAACTGCTCATACATTACTGGTAAGAATGTAAAAGGATACAGCCACTCTAAAAAACAGATTGGCAGTTTCTTATAAAACTGAACATGCAATTGCCACACAGACCCACAACTGCACTCTTGGATATTTATCAAACAAAAAAGAAAATTTATATCCACAAAAAAATATGAACACTAATGTTCAGAGCAGCTTTTTCCCCCTAACAGTTAAAACTGGAAATAATCCAAATGTTCTCCAGTGGGGGAATGGCTAAACGGTCCTACATCCATACCATGAAATACTCCTTAGCAAATGAAAAGGGACAAAAGTACTGATACATGCAATGATGCAGATGAATCTTGAAGGAATTGTGTTGAGTAACAAAGGCTAACCCCAAAAGGTTACATACTATGTGATTCCATCTGTACAATGGGGAAGGGGGTGCTTTTGTATAACGTTTTTGAAAGGGCAAAATGAAAAACAGATTAGCGGTTGCCAGGAGTTAGAGATAAGGGAGACGTGAAAGGAGGTGAGTTTGATTATAAAAGGGCAGCACAAGAAATCCGGTGGTGATGAAACTGTTCTGTATCTTTACTATAGTGATGATTACACAAATCTACACATGTGATAAAACTGCATAGAACTAAATGCATGCTGAACACACAGAGACACACAATTTTATGTAGACCCAATGAAATTGAAGATTTAATTAAATCAAAGTCAATTTCCTGGCTGTCATATCAGATGTTGCCACTGAGGGGAAAAAAATGGGTGAAGGATACATATTCTGTATTATTTCTTACAACTGAATGTTAATCTACAGTTACCTCAAAATAAAATGTAATTAAAAATAAGAAATAAATCAATATTTAGCTAGGTAGATAGACATGGATGAGGAAAATAGGGTGCAATAAGTGATATAAGTGTCTTAGCTGTGAGCCCCCAGTCTAATGGGTTATACCTACAAAGAAGCCTTAAAAGATTAAAAAGAATCTCTAGGTCTTTCCCTTATGCTTCAGACAAATATGTAAGAGAAAAGGAATTTCAAAAGTAATCTTTTAAAGGTTACTTCTAAAGAGAAAGCTTCTAGTTGGTGAATACATGGAGGTGGGAGTGTGGCTAGAAAAGTGGTATCCCCAGAGAAAGCATGGAAGCTCTGTACCCTTTTCCACATACCTTGCCCAATACTTCTCTTCCATTTGGTTGGAGTTATAGCTCTTGTAATAAACTGATAATCTAGCTTGATAAAGTCTGATGAGGTGTTTATCTTACTGACACCCAGACAAAATAATAAAAATACACAGACACGCACAAAAATGTGTAACACTGAATCTTACAATAATGAACACAGAGTGAATACAGAAATTTTGCTGGAGTAACGTCTCCCCACAGGACTGTTCATGGCTACCACCCATGGTCATATGTAGGATCTTTTCATGCTATAAGAATCAGACAGGCGCTTAAGTAATTTTTCCATCTTTCAACATACATATGGCCAAAAAAAGAGATATAAATCACTAACACATAAGGAAAGAAGGAAGAATATAAAGGAAGATTTTCTTTCCTCCAGCGAAAGACACGAAATAAAATCATGAGGACCCTGTTTCTCAAGTAGTAAATGTGCATCTGATCTACATCAAAATCACCCAAAGCCATTTTTAAAGAGACAGGATTATCCAGTATATCGGTCAGCTCAGACTGCCATAACAAACAAACAAAAAAACCACATTGGATAGCTTAAACCAAAGAAACTTACTTTCTCACAGTTCTGGAAGCTGAGTCCAAGATTAAAGTGTGAGCAGAGGTGCTTTTTAGTAAGGCCACTCTCCTTGACTTTAGATGGCCACCTTCTCGCTCTGAATTCACAAGGCCTTTTCTCTGCACACGTGCACTTCGTTGTCTCTTTCTCTTCTTATAAAGTCCAAAATGATTATGGACCCACCCTCATGACCTCATTTAATCTTAAATGAGGCCCTATACACATACAGCCACATAGGGACTTAGGGCTTCAACCTATGAGTTTTAGGGGGACAAAATTCAGTCCATAATACCCAGTGACCAGCCAGCCCTGAAGTATATTTTATATGAGTACACATATATATATGTGTATTATACTTACTGGAAGGGGGCAAGGCAAAGGAAAAAGTATAGTATGTGCATTACAATTACAATTCTATCACTTAGTGTTCCCAACAATAAAAATGAGGAGAATATCTATTCTTACTGTATAGCTGTGAGAATTAAAAGAAATAATCTATGTAAAGTGCCCAGCATATGGTAAAGGACTAGTCAATCCTGGACCTCTGCCTTTCATCCCCTTCCCCCCCCCAAATTAATTATAAATATTACTCAAATCTAAACATATCTGAAAAATTATGGGAACTGGATTCTGTCCCATTTCTACCACTACCTAGCTATGTGACCTTAACCAAACCACTCTTCTGCATCTGGGCAATGAGAGTTTCCTCTATCACTAAATACTATGTATCTATGCATATCATTCATAACTGTAATATCAAACACCAATACTACAAAAGCTAATCAAACATTTTTTTAAGGTTTTATTTATCTGAGAGAGAGAGAGAACACAGAGGGAGAATGAGAGGGAGAAGCAGACTCCCCACTGAGCAGGGAGCCCAATGTGGGGCTCGATCCCAGGACCCTGGGATCATGACCTGAGCTGAAGGCAGACGTCCAACCAACTGAGCAACCCAGGCGCCCTGCTAATCAAACTTTTTATAAAATTCCAGTAAAAGAGGATTACGGTATGAAATTTCAATTTATTCTTTCAAATACTTCCATTCTTTAAACTCTTCCACAACTACCCTCCAAAGTGAAAAATGTAATCTGTACAACACACCTGTAAGGCTAATTTCACCATCTTCTCTTTATCATTGATGCTTCATCTTCCAAGTAGATTGTATACTTTTATATTTTTGTTCCCCTACGTTTGTTTTACTCACAAAAATCATTTAATCACTGAAATGCCTAAAATCACACCCCAAATCCTGTTGAGATATGATTAGGCATATGGAGAGGTTTCCAATAAATTGTACCTGACAACTGTTTTTAACTCAGCCCACTACTGAAACGTATTGTGGGTGATTTCAAGATGAGATACTTACTGCACATTCAAACAATGAGCCATAACCAGCATCCATACTCCATAAACGTGCTTTAAAATTAAGATAATGGTCAGAAGCAAATCTACTGTGAGGATATTTGGATCATTTAACGAAAAACAATTTACCATGTTAAGCCTAAGGGAAGAACTTGTAAGTACTTGCCCTTTCCCCTACCTCGTCCCTCACCACTCCTATCCTAGTATTATCTGGTATTACATATAAATGAATAACACATGAGATAGGTTTTTACTTAAGTGCCTTTAACATATCTCACCTGTCAGTATCAATGCCCTTGTACAGTCCCCACCCAAATCAAATCTGAACCGGGTCACGTTATTAGCACTGGCCATCGGTACATCAACAAACACAAAGAATGCAGACACTTGATAAATGTTGAAACAGTGAGGCTTCTCCTCTTGAAATGCTCCCTCATGAAACCCAGCTTCCGTGCTGTGGAGAAACTCAAGCTAATTAAGGGGGGAGGCTACATGGAAGTAGATGAAGGGAGAGAGGCAGTCATATTCCCAGGTATCCACCAGCTGTTCCAGCCATCTCAGCTGCGGCATCAGATTTATGAATTAAGAAGCCACCTTAGATGTTACAGCCAACAGATGACACATGGAGTAGTCCCCATCAAGCCCTGCCTAACTTTTAGAATTAAGAGCAAATAAACCTTGTTGTAACTAAACACGTGTAAGCCAATTAGAAAAGTTCTGGATTGGTAGTAAGCAACCAAGAATGTCAGCAGTAATAACGGTTACTGTTAATAATTATTATAAGTCCCACCCCACCAAAGTATTGTTTTGGGTATTAAAGCTGCTCTCAGAGACATTCTCTCATTTTCTTAATATAGAGACAATATAGAGATATTGGCCAATATAGGCCAATAAAGAGACAGGAGTAGGGGCACCTGGGAGGCTTAGTCGTTAAGCGTCTGCCTTCACTCAGCTCAGGTCAGAACCCCAGGGTCCAGGGATCAAGCCCCACATCAGGCTCCCTGCAGGGCGGGAGGCCTGCTTCTCACTCTCCCATTGTCCCTGTTTGTGTTCCCTTTCTCAACGTGTTTCTCTCTATCGAATAAAAAAATAAAATCTTTTTTTATAGATAAATAAATAAAGAGACAGGAGTAAAGCAACCAGATAGGCCTACTTTTTGCGTTCCCTTTCTTCTTCCTAATTTACAGCTGTCCTTACACACACACACCAACCCCCCCACCCCCCACCCCCGACCTACCCCCCACAGCGTGGAGCCCAATGCAGGGCTCCAACGCAGACTGTGAGATCAAGACCTGAGCCGAGATTAAGAGTGGGACACTGAACCCACTAAGAAACCCAGGTACCCCTGTCCTTTTTCTTTTTATCTCTACATATAATGCTTGCCTGATTTCCCCGGAGTGCCTAATCAATGATTCAAACCAATTCTACCCTTTGGCTGTGCTCTTTATTCTCAGGAATTACAGGCACTTCCTTCAACTTCCTTCAACCTCCTTCCAGACCAGTGGTAAATAAAATTAAGAGTTCAGTATAACAGACTCTTCACTAAGGGTCAAAAGTTTATACTCCTTTAACTTGTAATTCTTTTTCACATGACAGAATCATTAGGCAAAGGGTGTGGGGACCAATAAGGTCTTGTTTAGAAAATAAATTAAGCAACAGGGATAACATACTTGCTACCTTTCCTCAAAGATTTACTGATCCTAATTATGTAATTTTCTTATTCCTTTAAAGCCCATGACCTTTTGTTCATACTTCACTCATGATATTTATCTTAATCTAGCCTGAGTGAGAGTAGTTAGTTTACTTAACTTCCTATTAGATCTGTAACTGTCCCGGAAGAGAGACTTGAGAAAATAGGCATCTTACTCATTTTTGTATCCCTTAAATTAAACACCCACTACACTGTTCTACTATTCATACAAATATTGTTAAAAAAAAAAAAAAAATCTGGGTCCTGGTCAGCAACCACTCTGTACTTAACTAATCCTTGCAATTCTCATCTCCTCCCAATTTTACTAAGAAATAATGACTCACCCATAGTTATAATGCAATTAGTGACAAAGTTAATGAACGCTACATGTCCTAACATTCACCTCTAATAATTATTTTGCTTAATTAGAATGATTTTATTTTTGTAGAGATAGTCACATGTTTTTTGAGGAAAAGAAAGGCATCTTTTATTTTCCTTATTTCCTTTTCCTTCCAGTTTCAGGCTTGAGAAGCCTGCATATTGTCCAAGGTAAGATCTATGCCACCTGCCAGGCAAATAATATCAAAGGTAAAGCAAGCCTAGTGGAGGCTACAGCAAACCAAAGCTCAGAACTCACCTAAATGGGGCAACCACTACTCAGCTCTAGCAAGCTACAATCAAACAGGAACAGCAACCAGGTAGAGCCAAATCCTGTGATTTTGCAAGTGATGCTAGAAAGTGAGACTTCTTAAATGTGAAGTCTTCGTATTTTTAAGTGGTGGAGACTGATTACTAAATGTTCCAAATACACCAAGAAAAAGCAATACACATATCTGTGGAGTGGATCCAGTCCAAGCGCATCCTGCTACTGCAGGCTCATAGTTCACAATCTCTACATATAATTGAAGGTAGACTAAGTGAACATGCTCCTTTACTATTAGCCTCACCTCTAAAGCAAAGAAAGCAGGACCACTAAAAGCAAGTCCATAAAATTAGAAGGTATACCAGTGACAAACTCCTTTAACTTTTTTCTCTCTTGAAAATCAAATCTGTTAGTTTTAGATACGGAATCTTCTACAGCATAAAAATACACAGGGGAGAATTTTTTGCTTTTTAAATTTATTTCCTCAAAATTTGCAAAAAGGAAAATATTCAAATAAATAGTTAAAATTATACAAACTTTTCTGGCCTTAACCAAACTAATGAAAACACTCAGTAATAAACATGAGACAATGACCCCCCCCATGCACACAGAAAAACAAGGTACAAAACACTAATGTATTCCCTCTCGTCTATCTATATATTGCCATTTGACTCTCTTGTGACCAACAGCACCAAACTCGCTGGATACAAGGTTGAACTCCATGACAAGGGAACTCTACTGTAACCAACCACTGTGGACTCAAACCTGTGACCCAAACCTGTTTAATATGCTATCCAATAACTAAGGTAACCACCCACTAGTAAATATTGTTAGTCCAAGAACATTTCTTCTATACTTTTACAAAAGATTTGACTTTTTTTTTTTTTAAAGATTTTATCTGTTTATTTGACAGAGAGGGAGATCACAAGTAGGCAGAGAGGCAGGCAGAGGGGGGGGGGAAGCAGGCTCCCCGCTGAGCAGAGAGCCAGATGTGGGGCTCGATCTCAGGACCCCGAGATTATGACCTGAGCTGAAGGCAGAGGCTTAACCCACTGAGCCATCCAGGCGCCCCAAAAGATTTGACATTATTTAACCAAGTCATTAAAGCCCTTTAAAAATAGGAATTTACAGAAAAGATCTGAACTTCATCTCTACACTACTTAACGGGCTGGAAGCCTTTATGAAGTCATAATTTTTAGTATAATTAATCACTTCTGATAGTCCTTTGGAGTTCCAACATTTCTTTAAAATAACTACTAGTGAGGGAGTCCCTGTACCCAAAGAATTAGTAGGCAATTTATTAACAATAAAATTATATTACTGTTACATTGGGACACCATGTACTGAACACTTACTACGTGCCAGGTACCGTGCTGAGTACTTCCGGGTTCTCATTAAACCTTAAAAAACGACCCTATGACGGAGGTGCCATTATTATCCCCACTTTACAGATGGGGAAACTGACCTTTCCAAGATCACACAACTATAAGTGGTAGAGTCAGGATTCCAGCCCAAATCTTGTCTAACTTCAGAATTTGCCCTTCAACACTACACTGTATTGCCTCCAACGACTCTGGGTTGATATCTAAGATAAACAAAAGAGGGAAATCTGTACTTCTCGTGACAAATTTTAAAAACATACTAGAAACGGAGGGTACTTTTCAGAACATGAACAATTCTCAAATACAGTCATACAAATATTATTTTTATTCCCAAATACATACTAATAATGATGGAAATCTCACACGATGGACTTCCCACAAACACAATTTCTCGTGAGTACTCATTCATGTTTATTACTGAAAATTTAATGGGGACACTTTGTATTTTCTGCCCAGTTTTGCTGTGAACGTAAAACTATTCTACGAAATAAACTTTTCTTAAAAAAATTTAGAACCACAATATGCCAAATATGTCTAATACAGTCACAAACACTGACATAAGACTATCTTCTTTCAGTATGAAAAGTTGCGCTTTATTATAACCACAGTGCTGAGCATGTAGTGAGCACTTAAACATTTAACTGACTGATTCTTTCAAAAAGGCTTGAAGGTATGTAAACAGTGCTATAAAATGCAGATTTTTAACACTCCCAGAACATCTTCAGAAGTCTGTAACACTAATACATAATATGGTAAGTTGGAATGAAATTAGACAAAAAAATTAAACTCCTAATTAACAATATAAAAGGAATGCAATACTGTTATACCATGGCTGACATAAATAAGGCTAATTTTATTTTTCCACCTTAAGTATCAAAAGATGTAGCCTAAAGTCAAAAATGGATCATTACAGAATCTTTTTCTAATTCATTTTGTAAGTCCTCTCTAAATCTTCCATAGCTTATCCAAAACAAACAAACAAAAACTTCCAATTGTTCCGAGTGACTGTCAACATAGGAACCAAATATTTTTTCCTCTGACACACCACACCAAGGTTGTCAAAATTCTAAAGGTCAAATAATACTGATGTGAGGTATCTATAAAAACGGTTTTGCCATCTATTACCACATCCCATCAACATTTTCCTCTCATCAAGGTCCACCTTTATAAATATATTACCTATGTTCATTTATGAAGGGAACAAATAAGGGGAAGGTACATATGAAAAAACCATTTGCCCTATATATTCTGCAATATGCTGTCAAAACTAATTGTCAAATAGAACACTGTACTGGCCACCAACAGAGTGTTTTAGTGTTAATTTTATTTTACTTCAGTTTTGTACTTACAAAGTCTCAACCATAAAAGATTACACTCATATTAATAAACGGGAATTCTATGGCATAAATTACAGATACTACTGGAGGACGGGCCCTTAATCACACCTGTAATTCACAGAATCCCTTCCCTTTCTTGCTGACCCA